>NC_040906.2:20700233-21900233 GCF_004126475.2 Phyllostomus discolor | reverse complement strand
GTGGGTACAACCACGCTTGGAACACATTTAAAGCTACTTTGCATCTGTTTGTATAGTTTAGGATTGTTCCAGGTTGCTTTACATGGCACACACATATTTTAAAGATTTTAAGAGATGTCTAGAATAGTACTTTTCTTCCCTCAATAAGTTTCGCTATGGAAAACAGAGCACTGATCATTTTTAAACTGAGTGAAAATGTGGCATCAGGTTTTACTCTGTGATTGTTTAAAGGTAGTAATTGTGTGATAAATATATGAGACCTTTCTAAGAGTCTTCAGTCTGTATCCTTTTTTTATTCCTTCCTTTTTATTTTCTGGCCCAACAATATCAAGACAATGCTCAAAACTGAAAATAACACAGTGGCATTGGGGAGAGTGTCGATGGCAGTGGGGAAGGAAGGGGGCAGTTTTCAACCTTGACTTTGGAAGACAGGGCTACATATGGGATGATTTTAGTTATAGAAGCCCGAGGACTTTAAAATAATTGTTGTTATTTTATCTCTTTCCGAGCTGGTTCCTTCTTTCTTCTTCTATTGATGTCCCACATCACTGTGTAGGCCAGCATAGGGGGGACATAACCTTGAGCAGCTCACTCACCCCTGGAGCCTCAGCTCTTCTTTTACTAAATGGGTTTTCTTTTTGAGAATTAAGAGAGAGAATTCCTGTAAACACGTGTATATTATCTACTATTTTTTGAGAAAACATTGCATTGCTGGGGACAGGCAGAGGAGTGAAATCACAATCATACACTGCTTACCCTTAGATTCCGCATCCATTTTTTAAAAAATAAGCTAACCCAATAATGTGACTTGAGTCTGTATGTGGTCAGCATTACAAACCACCAATGTTTTTGTGGAGATTGGAGCGGGTGTTATGTGTACATTCAAATACAATTACAGCCTGTACTTCATTATTCAGGACTTGAATACTCATTGTCTAGATCCCATCAGCCTTGATGAAACTGGAATATAGTTTCTTCTGGCCATTTCACTGCTCGTGAAACTACCAGAACTTGAGCAGTGAAAAGGGAAGCAGATAAAATAAAATCCAAACAATTTTTTGCCACTTTTTAGAAAAAAAACCCTGCTGTTAATTTTTTAGGGAATTTAAGCTATGGAATAATGGTATGAGTTTTCCTTTCTGGGTGGGTGGGGGGAATCTGGCAGTGACTGGATTCTTTTACACATTTAAATCAGGTTATTTATACTCTACCAATTACTGAAGGTAGTTGTGAATTTCCTGCAATGTGCTAAACCTTAATTTACACTTTACCATCTGTCTGTGTCTTAGGGATTTAGTAGATTCTGCCCATAGTATCCTCTTGTAGATAAAATCCACATTTGGAAAGGCTTCCACTTTTGTAAATTCACCTAACATGCACTGTAGGGTCTCTAAATCAGATGCAAATCCTAGTAGAGTCCAAATAAGATCATTTTTTTAATGCTGCTTTGGGTTTTTTATTTTTATAGCATAGAGCTTGAAATAAATATTAATCAGTTGACCTGGGACAACAATATTATGGTAACAATGCAGCTGGCAGTATTGTCACATTATTAGTCAAGGGACATGACTAGTATCCTATTAACCTGAGGGTTTGTTTTCTATTTAAATTGATCATGGCATTTCTCCTATAAGAGGAACAGACTATTTTAAAAAATCAAATTAAAACTTATCTTCTGGCTTGCTTATAGCAAACAGATTCCCACATTTTTATTTTTATATTTTTTATAATTTAAACTCTTAATATTTTCTTTTTAAAAAGAAGGTGAAGTTCAAGAACTTCTTATGACATTAAAACTAAATAGTTATGTTTTATAAATTGGGGGTTGAATGCGAGGAAGTGAACAGTACTTAATTAAATCCACTTATAACACCAGATGCTATTTAACAAGTTTAATTTATAGTCATGTTCATTTACATGTTTACAGGTATTTGTATATATACACATGTACTTGTACATATGTCTTTACATGTACATTTATACATGTAGGTACACAGTGTACAGAGTGGGGCAAAAGTGGTTTTACAGTTCATATGGAAAACAATAATAAATAATACAAGAATAAACTATGTGTTTCACAGACAGCTGTAAACTTACTTTTGCCACACCCTATATGCATGTATACGGTGTATACATGCATACTGTATGCATATACAGTGTATACAGTGTATATGCACTGTATATGCAGTATACAGTGTATACATGTATACTGTATGCATATACAGTATGTATACACTGGCATACATATATTCCATTACACAATGAAATATATCTCTGTGTCTGTCTTTATATATGCATATGCATCTGTTTGTATGTGACACTATATGCTACATCTAGAAGTCAAATGATTATGTAATTATGTATTATCAGTGTTGTCATAGCCAAAAATATGCTTGATCTAGAGTCACACAAAGCCAGTTTTCAGTTGGGTCTGACCCTCACAGCTTATATAATTGTCCCATCTCCTTGAACCCCCGTTGCCTCACCCCTAGTTAATGTCTATCAAAAAGACGAGCTGTGGAAAGGAAATGAGACAGCATGCACTGTGTCAGGCACGGATCCTGGGACTCTTGGGCTTTCCGGCTTAGCTGACCCCTGAGCAATGAAGAAATACAGCATTTGTTTGAGTCTCAAAAGGACATACTTTTTTAAGAATGAGGTATAGAAAATGCTATTCTTGGCTTTCAAATCCATGTGATTAATCCACATTAGAAAGCATTTTCTATGACATTATTAAGTAACAATTTTCCAGATAATGCCGATTTTAGAAAAACTGAGTAACTAAAACTCTCCCTCTTTTATTTTTCACGGCTCCGGTTTTTGAGTAAGAGAGAAAGACGAAGTCAGATGTGAACTCAGGGAGGGCAGGGGTCCGGGGGTCGTTGCTTCACGCATGGAGCACCCATTATGGCTTCCCAGCGAGTCAACATAGAGGGGAAACATTTTAAATTTGATACACGTTTCCAAATAAAATATTTATAATGCTCATTTTACTTACCCGACTGAGAAAATGTCTCCAATTATACATACCCTAAATTTCGATACTGTAAGTTGGCATAGCTGCATCCTTCCATGTAAAATACTCATGTAGGCTGGTATGGGGATCATGTGAAGAAATGTGCTTCCAGAAGCCGGACCCGGGAGCAGCGGCGGCTCTAGAGCAATAGCTCAGAGGGATGGCACTCTACTTTCCCCCCTCCCAGCCTTCACACAGAGCTATCCCGCCTCAAAAATCATTCATGTGAATTAAAATGATATGTTTGCTTTATCAATGCAATGGAAAGTGCCCAGCCCACCTCCTCCTCCCAGTTCTTAAGTTCCTCACACGTTGTCATTTTGTAGTCATCACCACTTTCAAGGTAGGCGAGCTCCAAGAAATCAGCCATTCAAGTTGCAGCAGTGATGGAAAAACAACAGCAGATTTTAAAGCTCTACCATTCTAAAGAAGAGGTGAGTGAGGTTGGTAACAAAAATAGCTGTACCTTACACTAACATTGGAGGTTCCGTAGTCACATCACCTGGGTTCAGATTCCTACTGTACCACTTCTTTGCTGTGTGCTTTGAACAATGTTCCTTCACCTCTCTTTGCCTGAGTTCCTTTTATCAACTGGGAAAAATAAAGCCACTAACTTCACAGTAGTTATAAGAATGATGTAAAGATTAAATGAGAAATCCGTGTAAAACATTTAAGTGCAGTGAAGTTAGGATTAGTGGTTGCTGCGATTTCCATTAGTTTTATTACATGTGGTGTTGTGTTGCCTAGAACCAAACTCATGAATGTGCTTGAAGGCTAGACTTCTTTCACATTTTTAATGCTACAATATAGTTGGTCTTTTTACCAAAAATGATATTCATTTTTCAATAGTCTTTAAATGCAGAAAGGAAGGAAGAACTTTTCCCATTTTTTCCACTCAAACAGTTAAGCTTTATATAGTGCTTTTTTCAAAAAAGCACCAGAAATACATTGACTGCTGTGTACTATCTGGACACAATGTCCCAATTGCTTCAGTTCATCTAGATATGTAAATTATCCAACATTCCAAACTAAATCAGACTCAGCATCCAAACATCAGTAGAAAAATATTTCCTGAGTAGCTTATCCAAATAAATATAGATTACAGCAATACAGAATTCTAAGGCAGCCCTGTAAGGAACAAATCACTTAGCTTTGGTGGAGAAAGTGATGAGGAGGTCCACAAACTTCGTATTTTTATCTAGGTACCATTGATTTGTACTCAGAGGGACAAATAGGATGACAGCTTGCTTTGCATTTTTAAATTTGTCCTCTTCCTGCTGCTACTCAGCAGACCTTTTATCATACATATATTATCATACATATGCTGCTAAACAAATAGTAGAGCTTATTCTTTTGGCTGGATCCCTACATAACTTTATAAATCATTTTGGCATATTTGGAGAGAAGCTTTTCCAGATGTCATAGGAATGACACAAGTGCAAAATGTGCAAAATGTCAGGAATATCAGTCAAAATACGATCAATTGTTCAAACAGCGATATTAGCTGTTTAGTGTATATACATCATTTTACATCTTTCTATATTTTTAGAATGCTTAGTTTTTTTTTTCAATCATACTCTGCCTTGTGGTTTCAAGATGGCTGCTACATCTTCAAAGATAATATCTGTGTTCCAGACAGTGGAAAAGGAATGGCAAAGACTTTCTCCTCCCCCAAATATGTGTTTCGACTTAGGATGAAAGGCTCCCCCCAAGAGATTCCCCCTTCTGTTTTGTTAGCCAGAACCGGACCACTTCTCCCACCCGAACCAACCCCTGGCCAGGGCAGGAGGCTGGACAGTGTCTGCTGCACCCTTCTTTGACTGGTGAGAAAACCAGAGTCAACCCCCCAGAATGGATTTGCACGAGTTTCCCAGTGAGCTTCAGGGTAAAGGGAGAGGCAGAAGAATGTAGCTGCAAAGCCGGTTGACTCTGGAGGCTTCCACCTTCTGTTAATCAGCCCAGTGTTTCTTGGAATCCTCTCTGGCACTGCATTATTATTATTATTTTTATTATTAGTTTATAGATAGGTTGCCATTTTTAAAAAAGATTTTATTTATTCATTTTTAGAGAGGGAAGGGAGGGAGAAAGAGAGAGAGAAACATCAATGTGCGGTTGCTGGGGGCTGTGGCCTGTGGCCTGCAACCCAGGCACATGCCCTGACTGGGAATTGAACCTGCGACACTTTGGTTCGCAGCCTGTGCTCAATCCACTGAGCTACGCCAGCCAGGGTGCATTATTATTTTTGAAAGTCAAATTTAATCTTCTTTATGGGGTAATTAGAAATATATAGTATATTGATAAATCACCATACTGAATGTCTGGAGAAAATACTCTTTAAAGAGATATTTCTGTCTTAGACCTTTAGAGGAGCTGATACAGATTTAAATCTTTCAGAAAATTTCTCAAAGTATATTGTTTTCTTCCCTGAAGCTAGCATATATTCTGCTGTCTGTTCTTTTCATGGTAACAATCACAAGTTGCATGCTCTTTTTAGCTATAATAGGACGATGCTGAATAGGCCAGCTGAGAGCTATTTTACAAGAAAATTTAGCAATCACTTTGTGGTAATGGATATTGGTTTGTGGCGCATCCGTTCAGTTTCTGCCTTGTTGAACACTTTAAAAGCAGCCTCAATGCTTTTAGCTTCTCTCTCTGACCTTCTGGGAACTACAGGTTTTATGCCTCTTTATAGTTGGTGGTGAGCAAAGCCAAGCTAATGTTAATGGCATATTTCGCCTGTTGACATTATGTAAAGAAGGCTACCTGGACACTTTTTAATAACTTTTAATTTTATGCTACTTCAAGTGCCAGAAAAGGTGCTGATTTATTTTAACACAAGACTCCCACACAATCTGTTTGTAGACTTTCCCAGATTTTTTTTAAAAGAAGCTTTTGATGGTGTCGAGAAAGGAAGCAAACAGCCGGTTAATTCAGTTATTGTAAAATTTAGTGGAAACTGTAGTGGTGAATTAGTCTACTTTGTACTTTATATTAGTGACATTTAAAATGTGATTGCTGTTGGAATTAGATACTTAATAAAATGCCATCTTTAAAAACGGCATCTACCATCTCTCTGTTCTCCTCTGAGACTGTCAAACCATGTTCAAAACATTAAAGCTGTTCCCAAAATCTATTTGATGGAGAAAAGGAATGTGCAGAGACTCCATATGTTTATGATTGAAGAAATAAAAATATGTCCTGCTTTATAAAGTAATGTCTACTCTCAGTGTCAGCAGGAGATTGCCGTAAGGGCTGTATCAAAATTGTGTTATTAGGCCCAGTTAGAAAAGTTAATTCAAAGATCAAAAAAAGCAGAAGTTTGTTGCATATTTTTTCACAAAAAATATTTTCTCTGATTCTAATTTCTACACTTGACATTTTCTCCAAACCTTAACCAATACTTCTGAAATATTGATGATGAATATGAAACAGATTCCTGGATAGTATTTCTTAATTTCCAAGCCAGAGTTCATCAGATATAGCTAGAACCTTTAGGAAATGTTGCAAGAGGGAATTTTTAAATAATAGGTAATCAAGATTAGTGACTGCAGTTAACTAAAGGCTATAACAGTTGTAATGTTCAGAAGGTTTTGTCATGGGTAAAATAATTCTGAAAACACTTCTTGTTACAATTCTCATAATGTACTTCTGCTGGATTTAATGTAGTTAAACAATAAAATGTCACAAAGTTTAATTATCTCAGTTCCCCCAAAATGAATGTGAAATTGTGTATGTAACTTGCATGAGGGATCTTACGTAGGTAGGGTGTCTTATGTAGGTAGGATCCTGAGGAAGCCCCCCTGATACTTTCTTATATCCCTCTCATAGCGTTCTCATAACCAGATGGCATACATGGTGTCCATGCCATCAATTTCAAACACCGTAAGGGACATCCTGTAAAGCATTCCCTGTTACCATGCCACCAGCTCTCCATTCACACAGCAAGTAAAGATGTGATTGGGTACAAAATTAAAGCCCTCTGTAGAAAAAAAATGCAGTCCATCCTTTTTTATTAATGGAAAATTGAGGCCTACATAAAAGAGGGGCTTACCTGTTATTACATAGAAATAGATTTTGTATGGGTCTCTGTTAGAAAGCATTGTCCAAGTAAACAAAAAAAAGGTTTATTCTGGTAGTACACTTCCTTGTCAGTCTCTGTCGTGGATTAGTTCTTTTTACCAGTTTAATCTATTATTTGTCATTTAATTGCTTTTAAATGTAGCATACATAAAATATTATCACTTACAATATTCTTTTCTATTGCACTATTTATTCTGGAAAGCCCATTGTATTCACTTGATAAGTTAAATTTCATAATTATTCCACATGTTTTAGCCTTAAATGTGCTTATCCTAGCCTTGCATAAAGCCCAAAGAGCTCTGAGTACCTGTTCAATTTTAGAAAACATTTTGATAATTTATTATACGCAGAGTTAATGTAGGCAAAATACATACTCTATTTACTTTCAAGATTTTGTTTTCCATGTTAAGTAAGAGTTTCCATTTTAAAGACTGGCAGCCTGGTAAAGAAAGCCTGAGCAAATTTGCATGCACTGAAAGGCTCTCTCTGTGGAAGTCATAAATGATTTGCTTTCTAGGAAAGCCAGAGCATGGTGAGGCCTGTTAAGAGAGAAAGGGGACTAACTTTATTGGGAGGGTAGGATGTGCTGTTACTTTGTACACATCAAATTATTTATTTCACATAATGATCTTGTGAATTAGGGATTTGTTAAGTCTAGGCTACTTAATTTCCCCAGGGCTTTACAGCAAGCAAATTCCAGAACTCAGTTTTAAACTTGACTCATTTCAAAGCCACACACCACTCAGTATACCATACTGCCAGTAAGATTAAATGGCTCAAAATGAGCATATTTGCTTTGGGACAAAATGAATTACTTGTTATAGAATCATGGCACATGAAGCAAAAAGTTGCATAAGTGCTTATTAAGAGCATACATTCTAACATGTTTTCTCCACCGTGAAACCAGCTAGGAACTTTTATAAATAAAATATCTGTAACAAAATCAGATTTCCTTACAGACAGACTTAGCTGTTTTTACTGTTTCTAATTCACTGTGAAGTTGTCAAGCCCTAACCTGTTATGAGCAATGTCTCCCAGGCTGTTTGGAAACTTTGCTTATAACGACTTCCCGCAGCCATTCCATCTACTTCTATTTTTAAACATTGGGATTTAGGGGCAGACTTAGCACAGTGCCAGGAACATAATGCATTTAAATGATATTGAATTTATGCTCTTAATAACATCAGAGTGTAGAAAGTGAAGGAAGCAGTCCAAGGCTTGAACCCTTGTGTTTTTTTGCAGCTCCGTGTCATCACCATCACTTTTTCCCTATATAATCTCTTTTTTTTAAAAGTCCTAGGGGTGCGACTAAAACTTGCTTTTAAATACTTACCTTTAAAATTAAAATTAACTAGGAGGATTTTTGAGACTGTAGCACTTTGAGAGAGTGGAGTTGTCACAAAACAAAGTTAAAGCATACCGAAAAAACATCCCCCCAAAACAAAACACCCATGGGTGCACGTTTGTTTTTGAGAGGTAGCCTGGTATAGTGAGGAGAGACCAGTATTGGGAATCAAGTAACATGGGTCCTGGTGTTGTCTTCTCCAGAAGCCACGTGTTTGAGTTTATGAAAGTGTGTGTGGGAATAAAACGATCCCTGGACCCAACACCTTTACAAGATTCTCATGAAGAGTGTATGAGCTAACATGCAGGAGAACGCTTGGCAAACAACGTGTTGATGTCCGGGTGTGAATGAGTGCTCTGTCGCTGTCACTAACGCCACCCCTCAATAGCAGTGCTAACAGTCACTGGAGCAGCCACTGGGTTGAAGTCCGACAAGGCAGTCCAAGTAATTTTTCCTGTTTTTATGCCTCTACCACTCTTATTTTTGGACAGTTCCTATCACCTTTAATTAATTTGCCCTCACCCTTAAGTGAGGTGTTTGTGAATGTTATCGCTGCCTAAAGACATGTGAAAATCATATCAAAAGAGGAAAGATCTCAAATGTTCTACAGCTAGTTGTGTGCTGGCTCTCAAGGGGAGGGAGGTAATGCAGACAGGAAAAGGCCTTGATCGGTAGTTAGCCAGATTTCTGTGTGTAAATAAATACGTCCCCTGTGGACAGTTTCAAGCTGCTAGAAGATGTCACTGACCACAGCGTTGGCAAGAGATGCACATGACTGGCTCTTGGGGACAGGTGGGAGCCGGGTCTATCACACACACCGCGGGCCTGGGATCGATTGGGCGAGGGCAAGGTAACAGCAACGGCATGGACAGAAATGGACGGCTCTACCTCAGGTGATAATCTTTTGGCTCTTTGACTTAAACCTCAATACATATTTCTAGTCTGAGGGAGCATTACACTCAGTCTTCAGGTCTTTAAATCTGAACCGTCCCCACAAGACCCTTACTTGGCAGCCAGGTTGTCTCCACAAGGAATTTTCTGCTCTTATTCTGTTGCCTCCAGATGACGGCCACCACTCTGACCACAAGTGTCCTACAGTCTAGCTGTGTGTACCCTGCTTCCCTCCACTGTCCCTCTCCCCGAGGGTGCGAGATCCAGACAGGCGTGACCATGGTGCCATCAAGAGTTAGTATGAATGCTGCCACTCCGCTACTGGGTGGCAGCGTGGAGAAGGAGGAAAGTCAGAAAGCTTATTTTATGGCTAAATTTAGATTATTTTTAATAGAAGGTAAACTAAGGCCATAGGATTTAAATATTTAAGTGAGCAATAACTGATAATTATGTGTATGTGTGTGTGCATGGATAGATAGATCTCCCAGAAACTTATTTAATGTTTGCTTGAAACGTCGTACAGCAAAATTGGGACTGTGTGTTCTGGGCATCCCTGGTAAGTCTCATGGACACACATGAGCCAGGGGGCCAATCTGGACACACAACACACACACATTTATTTACTCATCCATTTACTTATTCTTGGCCTTGTTTCAGAAAGGATTTAAAGGGTGGGAAAGAATTTGAGGTTTGCCACTGAATGCACAAGTACGTTTCCACAGTCCTGCCGCACAGGGCTCCTGACTAAACACCTAGAACACTACAGGTGATGGGTATAGGAAGATAGAAAGAGAGTGCTCAGCAAAGTCACGATTACCCTTTATTTTATGAACTTATTTCTGGTTGTCTTGTTTGATTCTGTGTGACTTCGTAGGATTCCAGCACGGAGGTTCATTTGATAGAAAACATCTGATAAATACGGATTTATTTCCCTTTAATAGATGCATATATTCTCAAAAAGCTAAGGTGCTAGCAAACGTCCATTCAGTTCAGTTATTTATTTATTTATTTATTTATTTATTTATTTATTTATTTCTAATTCTTCAGGTAGAATCTGTTGTGGAGGAAAGGTTTAACAGAGTCTCAGAGCGAGGCAGTGTTACATCATGGAAAATTCTGGGAGGGTGGAAAGACCTGAATGGGCCGCATTACTGCGGTTAGGGCCATAGCTGGGCTACAGACAAGGAACATCAGCATTGAGAACCTGAGGAACTACACGCAGTGTTTTAATTCACTGATACCCAAGCCTCTTATTTATAAATCCTCACTACAAACGAGTAAAACAGAAACTCAGCTTTGTTGCTACACTTCCATCCCAGGTTTCTTTCTTTTATTCTTTCATTCAGCATTTGTGAAGCTGGCTGCTTTGCAGCCATAGTGCTCCCCAACAGTGCTTTCATCTAAGATTCGTACTGTGATTCAACCACATTATGACTTGAATTGATTTCTGTGGGCTAGTGAGGAAACCCAAGTGATACTTAACATTTTTCATAGGCTGGGGAATGCCGATCTTCCCCTCCCAATCTTCACTCCAGAGCAAAATTAACAATCGAGTCACGGTCTCCACTTGGGCCGTTTGTTGTAAGCAGGCGGGGTTTAGCGGTTGTCTTCTAACCATTCTGTGGATGGTGGTGGTTCTGGGAAAACTAGATTTTCTGCTTGAGAAGAAATTGGAAAGAGAAAGTGGCCTTAAAGAATTTTTTTTTCTTTGGGGGATTTGTGGTTCTATTATGTATTGTTTTCTTGGGCAAGTTACTCAACTTTCTGTGCTTCAGTTTCAATATCTGTGAAATGGAGATAATGATAGCAGCCGCCTTCTAGCTTTGTAAGTATCATGGGAGCCGTGTGCAGTGACGAGCACACTGAGTGGCACATGGTAAGCCCAGCAGTTCTGCCCTCTACTGCTTAGGGAGAAACAGAGACTGAAAAGTGGTGCCAGATCTCAGCCTGATCCATAGTCCACACACACACACACACACACACATGAACAAACGCACACACACACTCCAATGTAATCTGATTTAAAACAGGAAAACACACAGGGGAAGAAATAATCAAAATGGAAATAAATGTTTTGGCTAGAGATAGCCCAGCATACAGCTACCATAGCCTGTGTACAGCCCACATCAATACATCCCACAAATGTTGTAACGTGCTTCCTAAAAATTATTAAAGGTAAATGCAATATAAGCCAGATGTATACAAAATGCCTCTAATGCTGAGATTTTTAAAAAAATTACTAAGCAACGCAAAGAAGGATGTAAGTGTAATGCTCATCCTTCTCCTGAGGGGACTCAGAGTTAGTCCTGTCTACGTAGATTAGATTATGGATTATTCACACCCATAGAGGCGCTGTTGGGCACTGTCAGTGAAGTCTTCCAGAGGAGAAAATGAGTATCCCTTGCATCTTCTAGTTTAAGAAAAGATATTTTCCTATCTTTTGAACTATTAAAAATAATTTAATATCCTCAACTTGATGAAGACTGTCTACAGAAGCACACAGCTAATACCTCAGGTGACGGTGAGGAACTTGGAGCTTTCCCGCCGAGATAAGGCACGAGGCAAGGGTGTCCCACCTCATCACTTCTTTCCTAAGTTGTCCCGGACTTCTAGCTAGTGCATCCAGAAAAGAAAAGAAATGAGAAGAAAAGGCATACGGATTGAGAAGAAAGAAACAAAACTGTCTTTGCTTGCAGATTTTATTATTATTTATGTAGAGATTTCAAAGGAATCAACAGAAAACTGACTGGACTAGTAGCATGGCAGTAAGATACAAAGTCATGTGCGAAAGTCAGTTGGCTCTCTATATACTAGCAATGAACAAGTAGAGTTTGGAATTAAAATGTAAAGTATTTGCATTAACATTCAAAAAACAGGTATAAAACTAACAAAATGCGTACAAGATCTATACAAGGAAAACTGCAAATGCAGGTGAACGAAATCAAAGGACTCCATAAATGGAGAGTGTTTACTGGAAGACTTAGTATTGTCAAGGTGTCAGTCCTTCCCAACTTGATCTGTAGATTCAATACATTGCAATGAAAATCTCAGCAAGTTATTTTGTGGATATTGACAAGCTGATTCTAAAGCTCATATAAAAAAACAGAAGACCCATAGTAGCCAACACAATATTAAGCTCTGTGAAATACAGTGTTGAGGGAATGAGACGACAAGTCAGGGGCTGGAGAACATATTTTCAAAAGACACATCTGATAAAGGACTGTTATACAAAACATAAAAATAAAACCTCTTAAGTCAAAAATAAAAAGTAAACAACCTGATTAAGAAATGGGCCTGAGATTTTAACAGACACCTCTCCAAAAATATATATACAGATGAACCCTATCATGTGTCACTGGGAGAGTACAAATCATAGCAACAATGAAATTTCACTGCACACCTATCAGAAGGGCCAGGATCCGGAACACTGACAACACGATCCCGGCAAGGACGTGCGGCAGCAGGAGCCGTTGTCACTGCCGGTGGGAGCGAGGAATGGTGCAGCCACTTTGGAAGGCCGTTTGGAAGTTTTTTACAGAACTAAACACACCCTTACTCAGCAATGCAGCAGTCACTCTCTTTGGCATTTAACCAAAGAAGCTGAAAATCTCCATTCAAAGCCATGCACGTGGACGATTATAGCAGCTTTATTCATAATTATAAGAATTGGAAGGAATAAAGACATCCTTCAGGAGGAGAGTGGATAAATGAACTGTGGTTTATCCAGTCAATGGAATATTATTCAGTGCTAAAGAGAAATGTGGTGTTAAGCCATGAAAAGACATGAGGAGGTTTCAATTTAAATGCATGTTACTAAATGACAGACCTCATACTATATGATTCTGAACAGATGACAGTCTTGAAAAGGCAAAACTATGGAGACAGTAAAAAGATCTGTGATTTCGAGGAGTCGGGGGTGAGGAGCCAGGAAGGAGGGATAAATAGATGGAGCTCAGAGGAAATTCTCTGTATGATGCTGCAATGATGGATACATGTCATTATACATTTGTTTAAACCCATAGAATGTCCAACAGAAAAAGTTGAACCATAATATAAAGTGTAGACTTGAAATGACTGTGATGTGCCGACATAGTTTCATCAATTGTAACAAGCGTACCAGTCAAGCGGGCGATGTGGATAATGAAGGCTATGCATGAGGGGGCCAGGGGGTGCATAGAAACTTTCAGTACCTTCCCCTCAATTTTGCCGCAGATCTACAACTGCTCTAAAAAATAAAGTCAATAAGTTTTTTAACGTAGTTAAGAAGTACATGACTACCAGTAGGGTGTGGAAAATCTCTGATTTCGCATTCCTTATTAATTCAAAATCCATTCAATAAAATAGTGTTGAGGTTCATCTGAATTCGTGAGTCTGAATTCTAATCATAAGATCACACAACAGACCAAGGGCATGCTCCTGCTCACTCACACAGTGTGACTGTGTTGCCTGAATGAAAAAGACTGAAACTGCAGTCCAGAATGCCACTCTGGTGGCCAGCAGATGCCTGTGCTAGTAACAAGAGAAGACTTTTGTCCAGTTCTTCACAGACAGTATGCAGGTTGATAGCAGGAAAAGAATTTTCTTTCTGTTGGCACTGCTGTGTTCCAGCATGCTCATGGAGTATAATCCTCTGTGAGGGCCGTTGTCTAGTACAATGACTGTCCAGCTCTAGTCTCAAAGAACTGGAAGACTCATCTCTTCTTCTCCCAAGTGGGTTTGTAAGAACCAGAAGTGGTCTACAAAACAAGTTCCTGGGCCCTGCACCTTGAGACAGACTCAATCCAAAGTACCCTGGGGGCTGAGAATGAGCCAGGTCTTCAGCTTGGATTAGGAGCCCTTTCCTTGGGAAGCTAAAGAGAAGGGGTTGGAGTGATGCAGAGGTGATGTCCAGGCACCGTGTGGGAGGGTGGAAGAAGCTCCGAACACATTCCCAGGAGCCTGGAGTTAGAATCCGGCTGATGCCCCTCCATGCTCTCACAGCTCCCTATGAGAAACTCGATTGTGGAGCTGACCGCATCGATCACTAAATGATTTTTATATTCCTTTCTCCACCATTTTATTGTGAGCCCTTTCCCCCCAAAACTTTTGATTTTGAGTAATTTTACAGCTACAAAGAATTTGAAAAAATAGACAATGCATGTCTGTGTATACTTCATTAGATTCACTAATTAGCTTGGGGTCATGTTAATGCTCAGATACTCTCTTACTGTGTTATTATCTGTGTATTCATGTTTCTTTTCAACCATTTGAAAGTCAGTTACAGACATCATGATAAGTCCTCTTTAAATACTTGTTTCCCGTAAAGACTCAGATATTCTCATAACCACATTGTCTTTATCAGAGCCAAGAGATTTAACTTAATAATGCCATCTAATGTACAACCCACATTCACATTTCCTCAATTGTCCATAAATGTTCCTGACCGCTGTTTATTGTTTTTAAGTCCAAGAGCCAGTCAGGGGTGCCATGTTTCTGCAGGGCTCTTGAATCCTGCGGAGAGTTCTTACATTTTTTCTTTTCTCCCATGACATTGATGCTTGGCAGTTTCAGGCCAGATGTCTTGTAGAATATTTCACATGATATTTTTTTTTTGTTTTCTTCCTTGTGATTAGGTTGAGAGTCTATATTTTGGGGAGGGGGGATAGGTGACATTGGGACTTACTAGCAATTAATTATTAAAGACACTTTTCTCCCTCTATAAGGAAGAAGGAACTTGTGATACTTCGAGGCCGTGAGAATACCCTGTTTCCTCATAACCTTTCGCCCAGCAGTTTTAGCATGCATTCATAATTCTTGCTGGTGTGCTTGTTATACAGGGTCCAGAAGAAATAGCGCCTGCTTGAGTGTGGGTGGTAGTATAATAATGTAGGTGTAATAATTTATAGTTTTAATTTGAACATTTCACTTAAAATGCCATATGGTGTGCTCGAGTGTGATATTGTTAAGTCACAGAATTACGTGCTTATGATTTTGCAATTAAGAAGGGGTGTTATTTGTGCCAGACCCTGTATGTGTCAGGGTGGAAATGGAATGGATATTTGAAAAATTGTCATTCTTTCTACTCTTATTAACTAGCATTCTTCGCCTAAGAAGACATTTCCACCACTCCCTTCCTTCTCTAGGTTTCTCTCTCTCTCTTCTACCTTCTGTCCTCCCCTCACCATCGCATCCCATTAGCGTATCACTGTCGACTCATGCATTTTGTTTTATTCAATGTCTTGTAATCTAGTGCCATCATTATTATATTTGATGCCAAAATTATCTCAAATTTGGCCACTGGTAACCCCTCTATGATAGTGGTGGTGTCCTTTTGACAAATCCTATTAATCCTTCAGCATTCCCCTGCTGTCTGGTGCAACAAAATTCCGGGGACTCTGTACCTGCCCTGTTTAAGACCTGGGATCACCCACTTTTTTCCAAGAAGTTTTTAGTAATAAATGCTATTTAGAAACCAAGACTGGGTTCTCATTGCTTCCAGGACAAAATAACTATTCTGCCATTGTCACTAGTGCCATCAACTAAGCATTCAGCTGACTGGGAGCCACGCTGGAGAGCAGCACCAGTATGAGTCTCTCTCTGTTCAGAGAGTAAGTGGAAGACACAGGACTCGTGTGAGGAGGAAGGAGAAACATCAGCCGTCTTTGTCACAGAAACATGAATCCTTGCCTTATGGCTCTAAGACGATAAATAGTACACAAGAAAAGACTGTGGACTGTATTCTCACTTTTTCCCAAAGTTGCTTACTATTTAATATTTCAGATAGGAAAGAATAAGGTATTTTAGTTTGTCAATCGATTGTAATCTTTTTTAAAAGGAAACATTTGCCTGAAAAATGGTGAAATGTGTGTGGTTTTTTTTCTGTTTTTACCTTTCTTATATTTGTTCAGTAGGTGCTGAATGAACAGTATAACTTGAAGAATTTGGGGATTTTTTTAAAAATTGTAAATATATACTTCTTTAATTTTCCCTGGTGGAGGAGTTAATTGAAGGAGTTAATGTGGTGGCATTTTTGAGTTTCTTTGTGGGCAGCTGAACTGTGGGTTTTGCTTCTTGTGACTTTATTACAAATAAAGAGCATAGCTATTTGACTATAATTTAATCTTTGAGATTCCCGCTAGAAATGCCATTTAATTTAACTTCAAGGCTCTCCTGCTTGTGCTGCATCTCTTCATACTCTCATATTAAAACTTTTAAGTAACATTCCCCTATGAGACCATAGATTGTGATAAATTGGACAGAGGATGGCGATCGGTAAACAGGTGATGCTTAGCATTTCATTAATTCCTGGGAAGGAAAGCCCAGATGTCCAGGACACAGCAATTTTTATTCCTCTTGTCTTTGCCAGAACTCACTATGGAGGCAAAGGATGGAGTAAGGCAGGCACCCTCACAGAGACCCAATGGCGTCCTGAGCCCTCTTTGCACAGGAGTGTAGGGCAACCTGGGGAGGAACAAAGGACGTGTGATTGTATGCTCTGTGTTGAAATGTCCTTTATTTCTCTGCTTGTGGTTTTGCATAAAAGTCAGATGAAGGGATGTCGAATGCCTATGTTGTCTGTTGGGCAGGCTGGGCCAAGTGAGGAAGGCGATTGGTTGATTGGGTTGGGTCGCTCTCTGTTTGGACCGTTTCAGAAATTCCTCATTTGCCAAACCGGAGAAGAATAGGCTACTCCTATCAAGAATTCAAAAACATATGCAGAGACACTTTGGCTCTTGGAGAAACCCATACCAGATTGTCTGATTCATAAAGGCTCTTCAGTTCATTAAGTTTGCCCTTGGGGAAGTTACTGAACCTCCCTGTCTCAACTTGCCCACCTGTAAAATGGAAATAATAAAAGAACCTTCTTTCTAAGGTGCTACTTTATGTGTGAGGTGCTTACACATAAAATAATACAATGTAAACAAATACTAAGCACACAACAGTCTTAGCTCTTATTATTCACATATTCCTAAATAGAAATACTAAGAAAATAATATCACTTCTTAATCAATATTTGAAAATTTTTAAATAATTTAGTCAATAAATGGACAAAAGACTAAAAACACTCAGTCTTTAAACTAATTTTCTAACTTTTTTATTGGTTCCCTGAACTTCTTTTCTTAGAGGTGTAATATTTTCAAAGGCTTTATGCTTCTCTCATTCCCCAGATCCACCAGCTCACTACGAGATGCATTGATGAGGTACCTACTGTGGCCAGCGCTCTTTTAGATGCTGGGGTTCAAAATGCAGTGCAGCTTTTGTCCTCAAGTTGGCTCACTCTGGTGGGGCAGACCTTTGTGTAGACAATAAAATGTGATTTGGCTTGATAATTACCATTGCAAAATACAGTGAAGGTGTAAACTTGGGAAAATTAAGGAATTCCTTATACTTCGGAGTCGTGAAGAATGAGCAGATGCTCCCCCACAGTCACAGAGCTGCAGTGAGCTTTCCAAAATGAAAACGTGAAACATCTTTGCTGAGTGACTAGAAATGTTTTTAAGAAAGTATGCTTTAACGTCCAGCCGTGATTGACAGATCATGTGATTCTGAAGATTGCATTTTGAAATTTATCATAATATCCAAGGCTTGAAGTACCACTAATTTATTGATCTCCCTGGGCATCTTATCATTTAAAGGAATATTAACATCACACTCTTCCTCTTCCAGCTAGTGCGCATGAGTCTCAGAGATATCTGTGCAGTGGAGGGGTGTCCTAGGTGAAAAATGACTGGATGCAAACAGCATCTGCGTGAAGCACCGAGAACTGACCCCAGTTCCTCAGAAGACCAACAGTGACTCCACACTGGCCCAGATGTCCAGACACAGAGATCTTTATTTCTTGGCTCCTCCATGAGCCTTAGAATAGAAGGCAGTTTTTAAAAGTTTAGGAGAGATTTCATTTAAAAAATAGAATTTTTAATGCTAGTTTGCATGCATCTCAGAAAATTAAAAGACTAAGAAATAAGTTGCCAAAATTGTCTTTAGACATGCCATTGCCGCCCCAGGTGCCAGTTATTCATACTGTGTGATTACTGACCAGGCCCCAGTCAGAATTTCCAGAGGGGACTGGGATGCTGAACATTAACCTCTGAAGGGCTTTCAGCCACCTCCCTGCTGCAGGGACAGTCCAGATTACACACAGAATACATATTGTAAAAGTACAGAGTAGTAGAATGTGTAGTATCTTTTTTAGAATGTAGTTTTGAAAATGTACCTGCAGCCATATTAATGGAGGTCATATCCAGTGGTTTAATCCACCTGTATGCTGGTTCCTGCTTCACAACGTGAGGATAACAATAGTGAATACCTCACAGAGTGGCTGTGCAGGGTAAATGAGTTAATATAAATGAGTGCTCAAAAAAAGTATCTAGTCCTTAGTAAGTCCCTGATAAAAAGTTTCTGTTTATTATCTAAAGGCCCATGGAAAGAATCCTTCAGGGGCGATCCGAATAGCGTTTAGGATTAAAGACACCCCCCGCCCCCTACCTCCTCATCCCATCATAGAACAGTTCTTCTCTAGCTCTTGGTGGAATTCCTCAGCCTCCCCCCTCAAACTAAATCACTGTAAGTTACTTTGCAGTGAAAAGAGTAAACTTGACTCTATGGCTTCCAGCTCACAGGCATCAAGTACCTAGTGGAACTACCACTAGGTCATAGAAATATGTCAGGAATGGTAGAGACAACTTTATAATTTTATGATCAGTATTTATAGATTGTATTTAAAGTATATGTCATAAATACAGTCTTGGAGTCCTGTTTGCCTCTTTGCATGGCTCTTAACAGTTCATGTGAAATGAAAGGTCAGTTAATCTGAAAATGTCCTTGATTAGAGCAATTTTTTTTCTGGATGGTACCTGTTATTACTGACTGTAGCTAATGAGGAAGGGGAGAGTAGGAAAGAAACAAATGAGCAGCAGAAAAGTAAAAGGGAACAAAAACAAGTCATGTTTTCTAAAAATAAATTTCTAATTTTAATATAATCTTGAATCATAAAGACATCATAGTAATTCACTATACTCGTTCCTGGCACAAATTCATCTTCACACATGCTTTGATCCCCTTACTCCTCTTTTTTGGGACCCCTGTTGGTTTCATTGGCATAAGAAATGAATACTTTTGCACTTGGTGAGGGAACAACTTAATCCAGTTTTTAAATCCTTCCCAGTAGTTTTTTCAAAGTGCACTCATGAACCAGTGGTGCCAGAATTACCTGAGGTGCTTAATAAATGCACGGCAGCCTGGTGGGCCCTCTTTGGACCTCTGGGTTGAATCACACAGAGGTGAAGCCTAGCGTTTTAGCACAGCTCGGTGGAGCCTATTGCAAATGGTCGGAGCCACGGCTCCGTCTCCACCTTCACAGTCTTTCCCCTTGAGGTGCTCCTGGGGCAGCGATGGTGTTGATTCATAGCTTTTCTGGGCCTCATTCCATAATCTTTTGTTGTTGGTGGTGGTAGTGGTGGTAGTGGTGGTGGTGATGGTGGTGTTCTAAACCACAGGTGCAAAGAATTGAGTTCTTCATAATCTTCTTTTGAGGGGGGCACAGTCATCAGAATATGCAAGTCCTTTTTTTTTGGTTTCACATTATTTAAATTTTTTCTTTTATCTCTGACCTCCATTTCCATTTTCTCAACCCCTACGTGTCCTCATCATAATATGCTTGATGTGTGCCTCTCCTTGGTAGAGAGGCCGTTCTGTTTATGCCTTTTCCAGTTGATACATTTGTATGTTGACTTAACTCAAAGCTCCTACCAGCTGTGCAAGACTCCAGGCCTCCTTCTGCTGCCTTTGCCTTGTCCGTGCCCCTAACCATGACCTCCTCGGTTGTCTTTAGCTCCCACTCTCAGTAACTTCAGTCACCCCCTGGGGTCGCACCACCTAACCAGTTGGTTTACTTGTCATCGGGGCACAAGAACACAGTCACCATTTTCCTTCATGTTATTAAATCCAGACTTTAGAAATTATTTTTCATTGATGGTATCTTAATAAGAAGGTTGGATAGCATGTATTGGGAGAAATTGCACACACGTTTACAAGTGTCTTTAAATGACATTGTAGAGTGAGTTATACCTGGATTTCCTTTCATCAGCTATTTTCAGCTGTGACTTACAATTCTTAAAAATATCAGCCATAGGGTACATCCTAATCTCCAATTTTTTTCTCACATGGGTCATACAGTTTGGCGATCTTTCTCCTTGAGTCCTTCAGCTCCTTGTTTACTAACACTAAGTTCCTTAGAACGTGTGATAAGAAGTCACAAATCCATCTTCACTGGTAAAATGTCCTATGCTAGTGGTTAAAAAGAAAATGATCCTGGGCCGAGATATTTCGTGTAAGTCATCAAGCATGTCACCTAAGGAAGGCTGCAGCCGGTCAGTCAATAGGGATGAAACGCCCTTTGTCTGTTTTCCACTCTCCCTCACTCAGACGCTGCTGACTGTTCACCTCCAGGCCATAGGCATATTGAGGTTGACATTCTCTCTTTCCAAGATAATCCTCATGATAGGATGCACTGAATCTATGCTGTTGATGGGACTGAACTAAACTGAGCTGATTTGCATATCATCAATAAATGTAAGTCCTGAGTAGAGGGCCAGCCATCCAAACTAAAATACTCCCTGTCAAGGACTTGCTGTGTCTAGCAAATTCTGCAGTAATGTTGATTGCAAGTGGTTGGTGAATATTGATGCTGTTCAAGGTTTGTAAGGCCTCATTGGAGGGCACGTGAAACTTAAGATTTCTTTAGAACAATGTCTCTGTTTAAAACTCCTCTTGTTTAGACCCAGCTGGGCATTCAGTAATGCCAGCCACTGAATAAGAGCTTTCAAGTGCCTCAGCCCGCCTCACCTGTCAGATTGGCTCACTGGTTTATAAATGAAAGCCTGTTTGCTTCCAAAGCTCTTGATCCTCCAACTCCCCTCTGTCCTCCCGTTTTCTTACTCTTCCTTCTGATTTGAGTGTCTTAAACCTCCTAACACATACCATCAGTTTTCATTTGCTGCTATTCTTCAGGTAACACACGCATAGCTTGGGGTCAATTTTAGTGTCCGTATCCTTTTTTGTACCTTCACTCCTTACTTTCCATTTAAAAAAAAGTTCTACTCTGTTGTACAATAAATTTTTCTTTCATTGCACTTGGCTTTTAACAGAATGTCCTGGCTGCCAGTTTCTCAAGGTTTCCTTTTGTGCATTCCTTGTGCATTTAACACAAACTTTCCTTCCTTTCTTTATCATTAGCTAATCAACCATACATTTTTGAGCACCTCCCAAGTAAAAGAAGAAATTATAAGAAATTTATAGGCAGCTCTCACCATCTAGAAAAACCTGTCATTGAGGTACCTTTTGCTAGTTTCTAATGTGGCATTTGTGTGCTCGCTGGCCTTTCAGCAGTAGGTATCTATAAGCTTAGAATTTTACTCCCTTTCTTTGTTTCTTTAACTCTACTGTGTTCAAAATAAATAGATACCATGTACAAGGACCACAGTAACCACATATTTTTCTCCCAATTTCCAATTACATTTTCTCTAAGTCAATATCCACACAACAACCGAACATTATTTATTGTGCACTAATGCAAAAAGAGTCTACCAAATATTGGAGAAAGAGAAACTTATATAAAACACATGCAGTCTCCAATCTACTGACATAAAACCAAAGACTTCTGTAGAGGAAAGTCTGTCTAAATGATTTCTTAAATGTTTTCCTGTTTCCTTGACCATGCGTTCCACGATGTTGCAGCTGAAAGGAAAAGGAAGGGTTGGAAAGAGACAAGCAAAGCATAGACAATGGTGTTACCAAATCAAAGTGGGGGTTCAGCTGCCTGCCTCCACCAGTAGGCAAATGCCGGAGACCGAGTTTGGCGAGAAAGGAAATAAGTATTTAAATGCTGTATAAGTTCGGGAGAATGGCAGACTCTTATCTCAAAAGCCCACCCCCTCTGGAAACCCGGAGGAAAGCCCAGCCACCCTCAGCCAGACCAAAACCAAAGGCAGCATCCAGAGTTCCCTCTCTCATTCCAAGTGCCGCCGCCCCCTGAGAGTCACAGGCAGCCACTGAGTTGGTCATCCAGGCAGGCCTCAGGCTCTGTCCTCAGAACCTGCATGTGGGGCTGGCGCCAACATTGGCCACATGGCTTCCATGGCCAGAAGGTCCCACAAACGTACTGGCCAGTACATTCATGAGCTGGACAAGAGAGAGTATCCCTTCCTTCCCCTGGCTTTATATTAGTTTCCTGGGCTAATACAGTTTAAGGAAATATAGTTTAATATAAGTTTAAGGAAAGCACCTGGGCTGGACCAGGCACTTTCCTTAAACTTCCCCATGCTCAGGAGGGTCCAGCCTCCAACCAATCCCTCCTTTTCCTCAGGCTAGACTGACAGTTTTCTTCCATACTGCACCTCTCCCTGCCACCATCCTTACCTCTATTGAGCATGTGCCTGCCTTCCCCTAGTTCCCACCCCAATCAGATACCAGAAGGGGGTAGGCGGCCCTTCTCTCCTACCCTATTGTCTCACTAGCTTTGCATGCTCAGTGTAGTGCTTCCTCCTGTTGCCATCTTGCGGGGGGGTGGGGGACGGGATTGGGGATCTGCCACCAGGCTATCAGTATTGATGGGACAGGAAGACAGTAAAAAGCACACCAAGAATGTGGCAGTGTAACAAGAAGAGTTAGTGGTCTTAGAGATGTGGAAGTTTCTCTCCCAGACAGCATCATTGGCCCAGATGCTTACAATGGCTACTCCTGGCAAAGAACATATTTTCACAATCCATTTGAAGTATGAGTCACAGTAGATAGACAATGTCTAGAAAGATTTTTGAGTTATTTTTCCAAATTTTATATAAAACTCTATTATTTCTTCAATTACATGTTGGTATTAGAAACAAAAAAGGGGAAAGAGCCACAAAACTATGAAAAATTACATAAATATAGTGCAACTTCAAGCATTGCCATACAGAGCCCACGTGAGCTCTTTCAGCTAATTTGATGGCACTGTTGAGAAACAATATTCACGTAGACATTAACCATGTGTAATGTTCCCTGTTAATTTAAAAGCCAATATGTCTTTTCTCTAGAGTTTTGTAGCTTAGAAATCTGGTGACAGGGTGAAACACGAAAGCGCTGTCCGTCACAGTTCACCTTTCTTCTCACACAAGGGACTTCACATCCATCATCTGTCTTCGGTTCCCACCAGTACGAGGGTTTAGGACTTCAGTGCACATTTAGATGCACCACCGAATGTGTGCTAAACATTCAAAGTGTGTTCGAGTTTGGACAAACTGTTTTCTTTAAACCATTTGTAAATAAATATCTGCCTAGCTAATTAATTCCCTCTCCTCATCGTTGATGTACCCCTGACACAAGATTTAGAGGAACTGGCACAACAGGGAGTAAGAAACTTCATGCGTGATTGTTAGTGGCTATCACATAGGGCATACCTTCCCCAAACAGCAGAGGAAAGAAGTGTGGATGTCACAGATTTTTGGTATGTGCATTTCAGCCATTCACAAAACACATTACTTTAACATGTATATTTTGAGAAAGTTTGCCACACTTGCTATTGTATTCATTAAGCCATTGCAGTAGACATTTTATGACTTGAGTTACATTGAAAGAAAATGCTGTGCGAGACTGCAGAATTTAAACCTTTTCAGGATACCCTGGTCATGTTAAGGTCAAGACAACCTCATTCGGATGGAATGGCACCAGGGGCCCTCTCCAGCACTGCTGGTCCTCCGGTTCTGTGGGTTTGCAGAGTACCAAAGCAGTGGGCAAAGGTGGAGAACATTGAGATCATCTTCTAAGCTTGGGAAGCAGGAGACAAAATAATAGCATTTTTCCAAAAGAAATCAGAAATTTAAATCTAATGTTACGCAATGTGGCATTTGATTTTGTGCCATTGTCTAGTCTTTCATTAAGTTGTAGCGTTCCAACTTGTGGAGACGTTCTGTAAAATGAAGGTTCGTTTCCTGCATCCAGGAAGATCAGCCAAGAAATTCTTGACTCCTGAAGGTGATTCTGCTTGACTGACTAGTAAATGAAAATTTTATTGAGTGAGAATTCCTCAACTCTAATTCTCTTAGTTTTCCACTAGGAGCTGCCCATTTCTCTCCTAAATATGCTTTCCTCATAGACTGGTTATTTCTTCAGCAGTGAAAGAAAGCAGTTTGCATTATTTTAGTTATGATATACAAGTTATAACTAAGGGTTCATAAACATGTAAGAAAAATTGCTGGAAGAATTGAAAAAACAATAAACAATTAAGCACATAGGTAACTATTTTTAAAAGTCTTAAGAAAGGGGAAATGTCTCAAATGGCTATAAATGTGCCAAAAGTAAAAAGCTTAAAAGCTGTATATTTCAATAGTCAACCAAGACTCAAATTAAATGAAATACTTGATACCAAGTGTTTTGTCCAGTGATTTCTGAAATTGAATTTACTCAACTGTTTGAGCTCAAAATTCAGGATTTTGTAAAGAGGAAATTCATGCTTTTTATATGAATTTCAGTGTTATAATTTCAATTATCCATTGATGCATGTGAGATTTTAGTGGATATTTATTGCATGCCAAGCTTAATTCTAGGTACCTAGAATATATTAGGGGACAAAACAGAGTTTTTCCTTCTGGAATGTAAAAGTGAATGGGGAAAGACAAACAATAAAGAATAACCATAATAAATAAGCAAATTATATGGTGTATTAGGAAACAATAATTGTGTAAAATAGGATAAAGGAGATTAGGGGTGGGAACTACAGATTGCAGTATTAAATGGGATGGTCAGGTTAAGCCTCATGGAGAAGATAAGATTTGAGGAAAGATTTGATGGTGGGAATGGAGTTATTTGGAAGAAAAGTGTTCTACATCTAGAATCAAACTATAAATAAATTTAAGTTAATTTAAACAAAACTTACATAATATGATACTGACATCATGTTTTCTGATGTAACCTAAGATTCCCCATGAGATTTGGTTATTTCCAACTTGGTATAATAAAATGAAGGTAGTGATTTACTGTGTAAGACAGGCATTTACTACTGTAATCTACACTGATTTCTAAGACTTAGGTTCATTTCAACAGGTGTTTAAAAAGCATACACAATAAACACAAACCGTCAAACAACAAAGTTCTTTGAAAGCACACGAGCATACACCTGACTGCTCTGACTCTGTGTTTTCTGCCGAGCACAGACAGCTGGATAGTAAACGAACAGCAGTGTTTTCCTCAACCACAGGAGCATTTGTGTTCACACATACACATCATTGAAACATAAGCTGGTGGACTCTGAAGTGATTCTGAAAGTAAAGCTCTTATTTCTAATACTATCTCTTTTGTGCACGCCTAGGATAATAAGTTGTCTGTTTAAAGAACCTGGCCAAGAAAAATGGAAACATTCTTAATTCTATGTTTAATTTACCACCTCTTCTGATACCCGAGAAGTGTTCGGCTGAATTACACACTAATTACCTCAGGAGTCCAGGGATTGAATTTCTGCTCCGCCACCTCTCAGCTGTGTGTTCTCGGCCCTCACCTAAACCTCATCGTGCCTATTTTCCCACCTGTCCAGTGGCAGTTCATAACTCTCAGAGTTGCTGCACAAAATACTGTGTTCAAAGAGGTTGACACATTATAGGTACTTAAGGATTTATATTAAATCATTGTTATGCTTTTTAAATTGGTCAAGGCTAAAAATAAACAACTGAATAGAAACTAAAGACCAGTCAGAGGCCATACATAGTATTAGGCATCATGGTATCGTGGTGATTCTAAGAAGGGAAAGAGCTTTGTGACCCTGTGCGCTGGGGGAGTTCTGGAAGTCGTTATCAAAGAGGGTGGAACTTTAAATGGACCCAAAGAAGTGTAAGATGCGGATTGGAAGACGAGAAGCAGACGGTTGCTGAAATAAACTGATGATCATGGTGGGCGTCAAAGGCCAAGAGGCCTGTGTGAAAAGAACAGTACTGGAGGCGCCCTGACGCCCAGTCTTCGGCGGCTCAGGAAGTGCAGCTAAAGGCAGGTGCTCTCTCTCGTTTATGTATTCTTAAGAGACACATCTTACCTCACAGTTGCCTATTTATTAAAAACCTATGTAAAATGTTCTCTCCATCCAAGGAAAAGATCTCCTTACAATTTGTTTATTTAGCAAATTCTTGACCACCACGGGGCCTTCATTTGTGCAGCCATGGTGACATGGCACGTTTGTGAAGTGTATGTTCATACCAGAACTCTTTGGAATGATTTTCACTGCAGATCTAAAGTTTTGTTTTGAATAAAAAGTTTCTAAACCAATTGCACATAATAATAATAATGATGATGATAATAATAATTATCAAAATTAAAATTATTATTATCATCATTATTATGAGCTGTAACATACCTTAATAAAGTACACACATCTTAATAGTCTCCTCTACATCACTGCCATCCATTTTACGTCTTCCTAGTCAGCACACCCTCCAGCTGAATCCCATAGAGGTCAACGCTCCTCAGGCCTCTGTCTCTGAATATCAGTTTCATCTGTTCTTGAGCTTCACGTGTATGGAATAATACAGTGTGCACTCTTTTGTGCCTGCTTCTTTCACTCTTTGTTATGCCCATGAGAGTCACCTATGTAGCTGCATGTAACAGTAATTCTTTTTCATTCAGGCTTTGTTTTTCTGTGTAGTAATCTGTTATATGAATATACCACAACCCATTCTACTGTTGATGAGCATTTGAATGGATTCCAGCCTTAGGCAACTATGAATAAAGTACTAGGAACAGTTTGTAAATGTGTTTGGGTGGACACGTACTCAGTTCGTGTGTATCTAGAAGTGGAATTGCTGGTTCCTAGGGTACACGTACCTTTAGCTTTACTAGATATTGCTGGACAGTTTTCAAAGGTGTTCATACCAATTTACACTTCCAGCAGCAATGTATGAGAGTTTCATTTGTTCTACAATTATAGTTTTCTTTTTTTCAATATCTGGATAGCTTTTCTCAATGAAAAATGAGATTCAAGCATAATGAGATTATGACTTGATGAATTAAAGTAGCAATTATTTTTCATAATTGCAGTTCAATGACACTGTTTTTAAAAAGAACTTTTTAAAAGGAAGTAAACTTTGGTGAAAGTATGTGAGCAGAATAGAACTTTGGGTTACTGTCATCATATTCTAAGCCTGGATTATTAACGGCGTACAAAACCTAAATATGGCTGGCCTGGGTGCTAGTTATTTCACTAAACTGTAGTCAAACTTTATTTTGAGAACTGACAGAAAGACAAATCTCTCTTCCTCTCTCTCTCTATCCATTTACATCATCTTTTTAGCTTCACCTTGATAAATGAAATAAAAACACGGATGAAATAAAGAAAAACAAGAGTGTATCCTTTTTAAAAATACCCCTGCAAAACTTCCAGTGAAAAATGAGTCTTTCAGAGGTTCAAGAGGATACATAATCCAAAAATAATTTGAAATATATTTTGTCCCTGTATTTGGATAAGACTGTAACTAATATTTGGAGACAATCACCATACTAAGATTTAAAATGAAATTCTGAAGCCAAATTGTGAGAATGACTCAGAAGGATTAAAGCATGATTCAAGAGCTATTGGAAATTGGTCCAGTTATCTTTATCCTCATCCTGTACATCCATTCTTCCCATTCCAGGCCAAGTTAAATCAAACTCAGAGTGAGGATGTCAAAGATGATGTCACAGATGATGTCACAGATGACCGCAGGCGGCCCCTATGTCAGTGTGCTCTTTGCTCTTTTATAAGGATACTTATTTCTGAATCATTCCTCATCTAAGTTCCATGGAGATACTGAGTATTTTGGCTTAAATTTTTATCACTGTGTTATATGTGTAAAAGCCAGTTAAAATAGATATAAAGGAAGGCAAATGATTATAGGATTTGGGGCCTGGGCAATGCCAATCTATTTTCAAACTTGAAATAAGTAAATAGTGCAGCTCAGTAGCACAAGAAACCTAATGAAAGTAAAAGAAATATAAAGTACACAATAAGCTATGGATGTAGTCTGGCTTCTTCAGTCACGTCCAGAGAAGTTTGGGGCAGGAGTGAAGTGATTCCAGGAATTTGGGGGGGGCGTGAATTTTTGTCCTTTGCTAATAAAGTTGTTCATTACCTGCTTTCAAAATTCTTCACATGAGTTTTTCAACATTATTTTATTTTTATAATGAATAATTTAACTTTGTTGAGGGTGTGTGGTTAATTTTGTACTTTGCTATGAAAAACAAAACCACATGAGTAATTCACATACATTTATTATCTGGGTGATTTCTTTTAACTCCTGGCCAGTTATTATTTGTCCTAGTAATCAAGAAACCTCTAGAACATGTCTCTTTCATTGATGATATTATGTTGAATTCATTTTCACATACAAATGAAAAATAAATGAGATTTAGAGACCTATTACTGAATTGTTCAAGGAGTTTGAGAAGTAATTCTAAGAGATTTTTAGATCTTAAATGAATTATAGGGCCTCATGGCCTTAAAAAAAATCAATAGCTTTTGGAGCCATGCTTCTAATAATCCGTAATATTCTGGAAGGAGCCATTAGTTGAATTTGAAACTTGTCATAGTTTAATTAGCGCCCGTTAAAGACTTGCCCTGCCGGGAGACTGGGGCATTTATATATCCCCTTCTGCTCAGTTCTGTGTCCTTTATAGCTTCCTCAGGTATTAGGCTAAACTGTATGAAATACAGTATGAAATTACCCTTTTGTAGGTAAAAGGGAATAGAATTTCAACATCATACAGTTCGGACCAACGCAGGGTGGGGCAAAAAAAGCAGGTTTACAGTTGTTTGTATGGAAAATGATACAATAATTAATAAACAACAAACAACACAAGAATAAACTTTGTGTTCTGCGTACTGTAAACCCACTTTTGCCCCACCCTGTGTATAAAACAAGGAAATCAAGATAGCATACAAAGCCTTTTCTTGTGCTTAAATGCTTCAATCCATCGACTAATGTAATTTTCACATTCTTTCCTTTGAAAAATATTGTTGAGTGCTTGTGTTTTCCAGGCACTGTTCTAGGTGCTTTGGATACACAAGTGTCCCCAACATAGAAAGATGGCTTCTTTTACAGAACCAGCAGAGTGAGGCATGTACACATAATAAGTAAAACATGGTGTGATAGAAAGTGGTAAGTGCTCTGGGAAAAGGGAACACGTAACAGGGGTGCCGGGCTGCGGAAGGGACGTGGCTGTCGTTTCCATGGTGGTAGCCAGGAAGGCGCTGGGCAGGAAGGTGATAGGTGACCAGAGGCCCCCTGGAGGTGAGGACACGCACCTCCATCACTTGTTCCTGAAGAGCTTGAAGAGGGATCTGCAGACACACTGACCACTACATTTAGGGAATGAATACAAGCTCTTTCAGAAGAGCCACCAGAGTAAGCTAACAGAGTTTGGGGACATAGTTAAATCAGATTCTTATAGATCGGGATGTGAAATGAAGCAGATATAACCAAGGGGCAGAGACACAGTGCCTCAGCAAAGTGAGGAAAGAAGTGTGAAGTTGATTTCTGTTTCCTTCCATGTCTCCTCCACTCTAACTGAAGTCCCTGAGGAAGAAATTTGGTTTCCTTCTATCCCAATTCCTAAAACCTATCAAGCGTCTGAAATATATGTCGGTGTGTCATCAAAATTGGGAAAAGGAGCTGATGAATGGTGTTCAGCCAATGTCTAGAACCTTGTGAAAAAGAAGAAGGGTAAGAAGAGACTACAATTTAGGCTCTAGGATAAATATGAATAATGGAGAGTAAGCAACAGGGGAGTGGGAGGAGGAGAGAGGGGGAAAAGGTATGGAGAATAAGTAGCATAGATGGTAGGTAGAAAATAGACAGGAGAAGGGCAAGAATAGTATGGGAAATGTAGAAGCTAAAGAACTTAAGACACATGGACATGAACTAAAGGGGGGGAATGTGGGTGGGAGAGGGTGTGCAGGGTGGAGGGGAGTGAAGGGGGGAATGGGAGAACTGTAACAGCATAATCAATAAAATATATTAAAAAAATCATGAAAGTGTCTCAATTATGTGACATCTTATATTCTTAGGGTATAACATCCTTAAAGGCAAGAATTATATTTTACATATTGTGCGTATTTTACAACAGACATGTTCAAGTAATGGTTCATCACTAATGAATGGGAAAAAGAAGGAAAATATACCAACACATTGTCATTGAGTGGACCAGGTATCCCAAATGTTAAATGGCTCTCAAAGAGTATTAAATATTTATGGAAGCTGTGCTCTTTTTTTTAGAAGTACCAGAAGTAGTATTGTGCTGTATGAGATCTTAATAAAATGTGATTCATGTTTCAAGAAATGACAGTCATATGCATTATTTATTTTGTGCTTAGAAGTGAGCAACAGATGACACTATTAAAACAAAGCATTTGTTTTGAAAAATAACCTTACTGTTTAAAAATCACTTAAGAAAAATAGACATTTCACTGAATGATCTGTTTAAAGGTATACTTTTTGGAGGCCAGGAGTATCCTAAACGGCATGTAGATTCACTGAAACCTGAAATCTTTTGTAATTGTTACCTAAAGTAATCATATTTTTTAAAAATATGATTTGTTTTTTTTATAGCTGGGGGCAGAGAGTAGCAGTGGTGGCAGTAACCGTGTGTTGGACATCCGAAGAGGCAATGTGGCCTGACCTGTAGATGCGTCATAAGAACTGAATATCAAAAAAACACTTTAGAAAGGCAGTAAAAGCAGTAAAGCATCAAGGTCAAAATCCTAGTTACAATTTTTTATTGAGAAACTCAGGAAGATTTTAACAAATATTGCACCCCCCAGTGGTTGTTTTTGAGTGATTAAAAAAATTTTTTACCTGGACTTCCAATTTTCTGGTTTTATTATTTTGGGTAATCCTAAGAAAGTTAACATTATTTATAACTAGGAGGAGCCTTGGAAGGCCAACCCAATTCAGTTGACTGATTTCTTTTTTAATTTTATTAAGTTAATTGGGGTGACATAGATTATTAAAATTATATCATTTTCAAGTGTGCAATTCTGTGATACATCATCTGTGTATTGCACTGTGTGTGCACCACCCAAAGTCAAGTCTCCTGTTAATCACTGTATATTTGATCCCTGTTACTCTTTCTACCTACTCCCCACCCCCCTTCCCCTGAGATAAGCACCAAACAGTTGTCTGTGTCTGAGTTTTTGTTTGTTTGTTGATTTCAGTTTTATATTCCACACATGAGTAGAATCATATGGTTCCTTGACTTTTTCCATCTGCCTTACTTTGCTTAGCATGATATTCTCCAGATTCATCCATGTTGTTGCAAATAGCAGTATTTCATCTTTTCTGATGCAATTGACCAGTTTCATGCTTGCAGAAAGAATGGTGTCCGGGATGATAGAATGCTTACTGTATGATCACTGAGTTCAGGTTCAACAAGATAGGCTCCCAGAAAGAAGGGCGGTCATGCTTGCTTCATCTGATTGCCAGACTGGAAATTAAAGAAAAGCAGTGACATAATCCCCCCACATTCTTCATCCCTCCAGTACATTACATCACAGATGTGAAGCAAAGCTAGTTCTCAGAATGATTACAAAGCACTTAGACAGGAAGATCTGCTTCAGCAAATAAAAGAAAGATGACAAAATCAAAGACAAAGAATGCTTCTAGAATCTGTTTTGATTGCAAACAGAGTGGGGGAGAGCATGGAAAGAAATCACTCGGTGATAGACTAAAAGTAGGGGTCCTGTGCCAAGAAACTGGGATGGTGTCTCTCCTGGATGTCCACTCAGCTTTGTGGCTTTGGTCCGATTCCCTGGGCCTTGACTTTCTCACCTGTGAGATGGAGGGTGTGGAACAGGCTGAGTGGCATTAATGAATTCAGGATATGGACAGAGACATGGAGTGGCAGCCTCCATTTTCTATGAAAGAAGAGTAATTTGAATATTTATGAAAGCAAAATTAGCTAATGATCAAAAAATGGAGAAGAAAGATGGCTAATGGAGAATGCAGATCTGTTCTAATACATTTAAAATGTAATGTAAATCTGAGACAATTCTTTCCAGGAGAAGAATGAAGCATATCAAAGGTCTCTAAATTGACTCCGCTGTAATCTTTTTTTTCTATCATCACCTTATTTTTCTCCATACTTTCTGTTTCCGGTAACCATGGTGATGCAACCTCCCAGCAACCTTTTTCACAGCCGGCCCTTTTGGTACACATTGAATTTGCTTTTATGCACTGACGCAGGGAGCTAACAATGCTGCACAAATTAATTAATGTATTAACATTTTCCCCATTCCTTCTGATCAGGAAATAAATGCAGGGATGTATTCCACATTTAACCTCCCTCCATAAGGGGCACTGTAAAACAGGGATATTCAATGGTTAATTTCAGTCGCTGACATAAAGGGGATACTGATCATGCCAGAGATTCAGTTCCCTGCCTTGGCCCTCAGGGACTGCGAAGTCCCAGGACTGAAGCTGGTCACCGCCTTCTTTTGCTTGTGTGTATGAACAGAATAAAATTGCCCACGAAAATGGCAGATCAACCTTGGTTTTCTAATCCTCTGTTTTTTTGCTACATTCTCCCTTGAAAGGAAGACATTTCCAAGTGCGTAATTATCACAATTAAAAGGGGACTGATTTTTTTTATAAGAAAATATATGTAAGTATATGCATTTGTCTAATGAGCATGGTTACTTATTTTGGAATATAAATAAGCAAATGCAGTACTCGGTTTTAAAATATTGTAATTATCTGCCAGTGACAAAACATTAAAGAATCTCTGTTGTCATTGATGCAGACAATAAAAATTCCCAGGACCTGTCACTTAGCCACATCCAGTTTGTGGAACCTTACTTGTTTGTAATCCTATATGCTGGAAAACAGCCTCTCTGCTTAAGCAGTCTGTGTATGTGTGTGTCTGGCATTAGCACAAAGGAGACCAGATGATGCTTATAGACTCGGCTCCTGGGGACACACTTGGATGGAGGCAATTAAAATGCCCGTCAGGCATTTGGTACCAGAAGCCCCTACGGCAAACCACTGAATCATAAGCCAGGGCTGCACCTTATTGTCAGTGAATGATGGCGGAGCTGGGTGGCTTGTCATCATTCTCGAAAATTCTGAGGCTAGCGAGCTCTCTCTCCCTCTCCCACTCGCCTTATTTTCCTTTTCGCCACTGCGGGGACTTTTTCTAATTTGCAGCTCCCCTTTCCCTGATACACACAGGCGGGAGCTGGGGGCTTGCAGACTGCAGTCTGTCAGGAGCTAGAGAGCCAGAGCTAGAGCCAGCCTGTGGAGATAATGCTCCCGGAGAAGGATTCCGCAGCAGTCCTTAAAGGCTAGACTCAGGTGGTGTCTCGGCATAAGCACTGGTAATGGTTCGGGGTTTTTTTAATTTTGATTGTGTTTTATTTTTAATCTGTTTCCCAAGGGATCTGCTTTATGCGGTCTCAGAGTAAAATGCTTTAAAACTCTTTAATGGGCTTCCTAAAAATTCAAGTACTGCATTGTTTGCACTACAGATCTCAAGATGTAGATTTATTGTCTGGATGTAAAGAACGCGTTTGCTTACTGGTGAGTTACAATTTTCAATACTTAGTTGACAAATCTATATATGTATTTTTTTCCTTTTGTTTTGTTTTGGTAGATTCTTCAGTTTGTTGTCTCTAACCGAGGAAGCATTGATTGGGAACCACTCATTCAGAAAATTAAAAGGTACCACATGTTTTGTTTGGATGTTTAAATGAAGAAAAGTCAAGGAGGGATGTGGATGTTTTTATTTGAAGTAATCTGTCTGTGGCTGATCTTTTATCCTTCAGCCTGCATTGGTCATTGTCTGTAGAATGTGTGATTTCCTAGGCAGAGAATGCCATTATCCAAGGCTGTTTTGATTAGATATCTAAAGAATTGTGTCTTTTGCCTGTGTTGCAAGTTAGTAACAAATATTACTATATCTGACTTATTGTTGGATTTTTTCATAACGGCTAAAGAATGTGCAAAATTCTCTATGTTAATAAAAATTCGATAATTTGAATTTAAGGGTCATACAGTAATTATTGATTTTATCTGAGGAAATCCTGCTAAAAAGTGATGTTTTTTTAAACGGCTAAATGAAATGGCTTGCCCTTCCCAGGTGGAATGGGCGGTAGAGAAGAAAGCCCCAGAATGACTCAGTATTGTTGGGTTTTGCGAATAAAAGCTTGTAACTTCTTCACGGATGCTTTAGCAACAGATATATTTACAGGCTGAGATATTAGTTATTAAAGGAACTGATTTTACGTACACTTTATTTTGCATTGACGGCATAAGAAAGTAATCCTTCATCTTGCCATGAAAGCAGTTTAAGCCATTGAACCCAGGCCTTATGCTTTATGGGAAAAAATAATGAATTTTCAAATTCAGCATCAGGATGTATATTGATTGGAGATGGCAAGTATGGGTGTTACCTTTTTCTTTAATTCTTTAAGGTTATCTTTGACTTTAACGTATACTCCTGTCAATGAAACCTTCATTTGTAATTTGGCTTTAAAAAAATGGAAGACATTTTCTGAATTGCTGAGAAGAAGATCGATAACGTCATTTAAGCCTTTCCTTGGCATTCACAGAGTATTTCCCCTCAAGACTATCTGTCCGAAATATTTTACGCAGTAAGGTTAGTTTTTTTTTTTACTATACTTAAAAAAAATGGCTAATGTTCAGCTACTGACCCTGCAATATCAGAAGTGAGTTTACATCTGTGAGCTTGAATATTTGCAGCGGTTGAGAGACTGATGCATTGCCCTTGTTCGGTTTTCCCTGCAATGTGTAATTATGAGAACCTTAATTTATTCATTCCACAAACACTTAGTAAAAGCCTTGCTTCTGTGGGTGGTTATTGTGGGAGAGGGGGGAGGGGCAGATGTCACTGTCACCACCCTTCCAAAGTGTGGGCAGCATCATATACCCTTTTTTGCACAAGAAAATGAATTTGTTAAAATAAAGCACTGTGCCCTAAAAGAAAAGAAATTGCATTATTTCAGATATTGAACAAGATGTAATAGACTCCTCCATTAGATTTCTTTCATGTATTCAGAGATCCATGAAGTATATTGCACTGTTTCCTCAGAAATTATTCCGGGAAATCATGTATGAAATCTCCAAGTAGGACTTGCTGTTTCCCCTGAATATTGTAAAGCCCTTAGGGCCATATTCATTTCAGCTTTCACTCACAGTAAGTGAAAATATTTTATGTTTGGTTAAACTCCCCCGCTTTTCTCTTTTCCCACCTAACAGAATCCATTTACAGTATATATTTCTTATGAGAATCTGTATCCAAATCTTCAGACTCCCTAGCAAATCATTACATTAATTTTGAATTCTGGGGTGTTTAGATGAATTGGAGACAGATGAAGTTATTATGTATCCACCAAAATAAGAGCCTTCACTATACTCAGTAGGAACTTAAACTAGAAGAGTGGCATATTACCTCACCAAGAGCTTCTTGGTCCCTAAGTTTGCTAGCACCACTTAAAAATTCATCTAGGTATGTGTTGACAGATTTTGTGTAATAAACCAGAGTTTATTCAAATAGACTGTTATGTCGTCAAATCAGAATAGAATTTGAATGCTGGACTCTTAGGAGAGTCAGGGATCTGGATGATGGTTTTTCCAACCAACAACATCTGTCTTGGCATTAGTTTTGGCACTAAATTCTTTTATTGATTTTTCACTTGTAACCTTCAGCACGTAGCATAATGTTTTGAGCACGGCAGTTCAATAAGTATTTATTGAATTACTTGATGGATAAATAAATTTGATGGGAAAATCTGAATCCCCCCCATTACTTTTTTGTTCTTGTTTTTCATGAGATTACGTACCGTGAGACAGACATTTAGCACATTTTTTTAGTTACCTCACTTGTTCATTATAAACCCTTAATTTATGGTAATAAATTAGATAATACCAGGTAGAAAAGCAGGCAAACCATGTGTAAAAATTTCTCCAGGCTCTATGGAAAAGAATTTTCCTGGTTTTAGGTTAAGGTGGAAAGAATTGTTGAAATGTCCTTTCACTTTCATCAGCTGGGGAAAGAGGCCAAACTGCAGCATGAGTTTTGCTTTCTGGACACTCACCGAACATCCCGGGCTCAACATTGTTTACTGCTCCGCGCGGCTTCGGCCCAGACTGTGCTGCAGCGGAGGGGAGGAGGCTGTTGCTCTCCCCCTCTTTCCAAATGTAACACTAGCAGTGATGTCATAGTCTCCTCCAACACTGTCATGCTCATTATGGACTACTTCAGTATGACATCATTTTATGCATATATACTTAAGGAATCAATAAAGAAACTTCTAGAATCATAACAGCTTTAGAGAAAGCTATCCTTTCTTGTTGTCGTTTATCTTTATTAATAAAATTATGATTTTTGTTGACAATGTGCCAGATAATACTCTGAGCCCTTAGTGCATGTCATGGAGTCTCATTTTAACTCTCGCTGTAATCCTGGGAAGTGAGCACGGTGTCCATTTTACAAACGAATGAACTGAGACTCCAGGTGAACAATCAAATACAAGACAGGCCCAGAGTCTTTCATACTAATCACAATGCACAGCATTTTTTTTCTAGTAAGTTTTGAGCTCGTAGTCATTGTTTTAATGTTTCCTGTATGCACATGAAATATATGTTCTGCAATAAGGTTAAATGGTATGCTTGTAGATTCTTTTTTTAATATACATAATGAAGAGGTAAATAGATCTTCAAATACTTCACTATAATATTCAAGTTCTGGTAGATTTTATACTTGTAATGTATATTTTCTATTTGACCCAGGGAACTTTCTTCTTTAAGGAGTAACATCAGAGATAAATGAGGATGTTTTAAAATGAATTAATAAAGCATCTCCTATGTCATTACAATGAATTTACATTAGTGAACTGTGTAATCTATGTAAGAAAATGAGACAATTCAGGTGCTAGATAGTGTAATGGGTGCCTTATCTTGCAAAGGTTTTTTTTTTCCTCATAATTTAAATAATGACAAAGGAAGTTTCAAATGGCTAAAATAATAAACAATCAGGGACTATCATGTACAGTGAGAAAATACCACATTCAAACTTAAGTAAAACTGACCAGAAAAATAACTGAGGGTACTAACAATTACACAAATAATGTATTAAGATGCTCTACTTGCAAAGGAATATATACAGCAAAACACTTTGGGAGCTCAGTGCTCAGTATAGAAGAATAAGACGAGAAGTAGCACCAATGCTCATTGGTACTGTAAGAGACACATGAGTCATTTCTTAAGGACTTCATTGTATGGCAGGATTACTAACAATTGAGAAGAGACTCAACAGGAAATACATCACGGAGGGTGAGTCCTTTGAGATGGAACTTGGGGATGAATGGAAGTATTCAGGGGAGAGAGAATGCATAGAGGAACTCCAAGAAGAATAAACATTAGCAAAGGAACCAAAGGAAGTGAACATGCTTGGAAAGTGTAGACTGATCTCATTTGTATTCTAGCGTGCAGGACAGAAGGGCATTCTTAGACGATAAGGATGGAAAGGTACGTGAATACTATTAGGTGGCACCGTATGAAATGGATAATATTCTGTTCTGTTTTATTCAGTTCAACTTAATACATTCGCAATGGACCTTAAATGCCAAGTTGAGGAGGGTTTTTTTCAGAGTTCAATGGGAAGCTATTGAGTGTATATTGAATAAAAGACCATTATGACCCTAACTGCATGTTCAGATGACTTTTTTTTTATAGCCTCATGAGATAAATTAGACTTGTGAGTGAGTGAGCATGTTGAAGAAAGCATCACTTTGAAATCATTCAGGAAAAAATGGAGGCTTGAAGCGACTGTTGACTGTGAGCATGCAACGAGAGGTCGTGACAGTGAGGGATGTTTCTTGAGCTTGAACTGATAAACAGAGAATAGCCAAGACCTTGACCGGTAGGAGGGACAAAAAGCAGAAGGACTCAAAGGTGACTCTAATGTTGGACTTTGGGAAGTGGAAATGTGAAGGGAGAGAGGTAGCTAAAAGCTGCTTGAGGAAAGAAGCCCTCTTCTGTTTGTATTGTTTCCCTGGTTCCTAGCAGACTGCCTCGTAGGGAGTAGCTCACCAGTAAATTCCGGAGGACTTAGTGGGGCCCAGCCCACGCACTGCTCCTGCCCTCACTGGGCTTTCCTTTCTACAGGGGGAATAATCAGTGGGGACACAAACTAAATTAAAAGATTATTCAGGCAACTGTGCAGAGAATGAATGATAAGGGGTAAGAATAGATGCTAGGAGATATGCTTTTCCAACTTTACAGCAGAGAGGAATCAACTGAGATCCTACTAACATGCAGATCCAGAGTCAGTAGGTCTGGGGACAGGCCTGAGATTCTGTAACAAGCTCCCAGGTGGTGTGTGGCCACGGCTGGTCTGTGGACCTCGCTTTGATTAGAGGTTGAGAGGTGAATGTCCAGAGAAGAAAAATTAGAAGTGATTAGAGAAGTTGTTATGAGCAGGTCAAATGTGAGCCCTTCTCTTCCTGCAGCTGTTAAAGCACTACATACTTCACAACCTCTTTGATGGTGAGAGCGAGAATTGTTTCTCTTGTGAGTTATTTCGATTCCAGCCAATGGTTTTATGAAAGATCCATTAAACCAGCCCTAAGGAGCTATTGACATTTCATTTGTCCTGCCAATGCTCAGTGCTTATTGTGCCATATGATGAATCCTTGTGGCTCAGGTTTGGGGATGCAATTGCACGTAATTCTCTGCCAGTTTCTTTACTCCACTTCTGTTCCCTGCTTCGTGATTTCTTTGGACTTCCTTGAACTCTGCCTGGAGGTTCAGCATGGTGCTGGCCTACTAAATTCTCTGCCCCTCTAGCTCTTGACACCTCTTGCGTTGCTCTGTGCTTGGTAGCGAAGCTTCTGGGTCTCCACCTGCCATCTCTGGTCTCTCACATCTAAATCCAAGCTTTGGGGGACTCTGCCGAGAGCCACAGGGCAGTTTTGAGGATAGTCTCTGGTTTAAGGAATGCATTTTTCCCAACAGAATCATTTCTTTCTGGACAACTGATCTGGTTGATGATGGCACCTGCTTTCTTCTGAAGGAAGGATGCACGTGTTTATTGGCTGTTGGAGCGTTCACGGAGGCAAAGCGCTCACAAAAAGCCCTGACAGGCTCTGTCTGGAGGGGTGTAGTCTTTCCGCCTCCACTGCTAGGCTCTGCCTCTCAACGCTCCTTTGTAGCTGCAGGAACTTGGGAACATTTACCTGTTTGCTTCCTCCCACACCACACTTTGCAGCTGTAAACGAAGGAAATAACAAATTCAATAAATACGGCCTACTCATCCATCCAGGAGAACAGCTTAAGTGCATATGAAACATCTGTGATGTCTTCATACTTATTCGTGTTTATCCTTTGTTTAAAGGGTTGGCGCTATCTCTAGGCTTGGATCGCTGGATCTTGTCCCTGTTGTTTTGTAATTTGGTGTTTATTTAAACAGCCAAGTGGGCATGAGCAGAGTCATTAGGAACTTTAAATTAAAAATTCTAGTGAAATCTCAAATCAGTTTATATGAACAGGAGTCAGTGTAAATGGATAACCACACTTCTTCAAGGAGAACATTTAGAACATATCTGTGAGGAGAGAAATCATGCCCTTGGCATCTGAGTTACTCCCTTTGTTGGCTACATAGAACATGCCCTTGATGCATCTGCCAAACGGAATCTGAGAAAAGGAGTATCGTGTGTGAGTGTGTGAGTGTGTAACTCCAGTCTTCCTGGGATGGACAGTGCTAGTCTTCTTTGCATTGTCGAACTGTAATTGCTAAGATTTCCAGAATTTGGATACCATGCCTGTGCCCTTATGCCCCTTTAACTGTGTTCGGTAGTTAAGAGTCTCAGAGTAGCACAGGATAATTTCTGGTCTTTCTGACGCAAATCCTCCCTGTCTCTCTCTCAAAAAAAAAAAAGTCTAAATCAATCCTTTGTGTGTGTGTGGATTTCATTGGAGTCTGCCTTGGATGGTTTGAATTAACCTTTCTTCAGATTCTCTCCTGGTGTTAATGACTCTGGATTATGACCATTTAAAGCAGCCGGAAGTACCTTGATCCACATCTGGCAATTGTTAAAACAAAGCTACTCTATTTAACACATTAGAACCCAAAAATATTTCTTCGCATTGTGTAAGAACTGAGGAAATGATTTTTTTTACAGAAAGATCATATATTTTCAAGGTTAACAATCTTTATGTTTAGTTTTCTTTAAAAATATTTTCTTGCTTCTTATATGATTTTCTTGTGATAAGATTCCATAGTTATGTATACAGAATAAGGTGCAACACCGTGGCAGTAAAGATTCTTTTCACACATTGCCCAAGAGCAACTGGATAGCATGATTTTGAACATATTGCAGTGAATTTGTGATATTCTAGAATCTCAAAAAAAATAACTAGGCTGTCTATACTTTAAACAGTGGGGACAGAAAGCCTTAAAATTAATGACTTTATAAGATTACATTGGTACTTGAGATCTAACAATGAAAAAAATTTGGAAATCTTCCTTAGAACTTATGGGCCTATGTAACTCATAGAACTCTGGTCAGAATGCTGTACTTTTTCTCTACAAGATGGTGGATAGCCCAATATATGAAAGGGAAATAAGACATGTAATATATAGCTTAATGTGTACATGCATTTTTAGTTCTGTATTGTGTATTATACTCACAAAAAGAACCAGGTTGTGAACTTTAGATTATAAAATTATTGGAATAATGCAACCAATTATGTTGCATTTAGACTTTAAGAAAGAAACATTCTGTACCACTTTTTAAGTTTTAGAAAGCATTTTCTAATACATGACATCCCAAACCTCAACAACAGTCTCTGGTGTGGGAATGGTAGATCTTATATTTATCACAGATGAGAAAACTAAAGTTAGAAGACTGCAAGTGGCCTACCCAACTCTCCCCACTGGAAAACGGCAAACTTGGGGCTCATATCCTTCTGACTCCAAAGCCTTTTACTTTCAACTTCAAAGCAGATAAATGAGTATACTGTCTTAAATCTGCACAATTTATAATGCACTTGATTGCTAAATTAAAGAACCCATTCCAAGGTAGCCATGACCTTCACTTAAATGGATTGCCCTGCTCTCCCAAAAGACTCCAGCATTTAGAGCCTAAAACCATGCAGCGTGGAGCTCAGTAAATACTAGTGAAAATAACAGTTACTACTGAAATGGTTCTAAACCTTTCAGTATGCAAAGGAGATAGGCTAAATATGGCATAGAAAATGTAATCTTACTGACTTAAAAGCATTTGACGGAGGGTAGATTAATAAGAAGAGTCCATTGTTTAGTTCTAAGTTTCACAGAATTTTAGGCAAGTGGTAAATAACTCAGCAAGAGCCTGAGATAGCAAAGAAAGTCATTATAGTTTTGGAAAATCAGATTTGTGGAGAAACACCTTTAAAAGCAGGCATTGTGATTTGCAGGTTAGAATAAGAGCTTATAAAGAACGTTGAGGGGGAAGCTGTGAACCCCAGTTCTGATCTCAGATGCAGATGGAAAGGTAGCATGCATAAAGAAGGTGACAACCTCAGAGGCTATTGAGTAGGGTTAGGGTTGAGGTCACGTGTCTCCAGGCAGAGGCCACAGGGATGGGTCTACCGAGGACATGCTCGTTCTGGTGGCCCTCCTGTTCCCCAATTCTCCTATCCACCACCCTCATCCAAGCTCTCATTATACCATGTTGGGGTTACAGAAATGCTTTATCTGGTTGCTCTGCCCTGAACACCATCACCCCCTTGGTCTCCCAGACAGACAGTGGCACCTTTCTCTGCAGTTTCTCTTTGTTCCTTTCAGTGGTTCTCATTTGCTCTCTTGAGCTGTACTGGCCAATAAATATGATTGTTCCTGGCCCTATGCAACTATTTCAATTTAAATTATTAAAAAAATAATTAATCTTTCTTTCCTTGGTCACATTAGTCACACTTTAAGTGCTCCATAGCCATATTATTTTCTTAGAACATTATGTACTATAGGGCATTGTGTATTATAGTACCTTTCCATAATCACAGTGTTTTATTGGAGAGTGCCATTCTGGAGCATAACCAGACCCCTGGCCCAAACTTTCAAGGACTGCACAGACCTCTCACCCCTCACTAGCCCTTGGCACTCACCCTCCACTCCACAGACTTCTGTCCTTTTCTTCTTCATCATCATTGCTATGGTGAAAATTAAAATAATAAGAGTTGTTATTTATTTAATGCATATTATGTGCCAAGTACATAAGTTTTCTCATGTGATTGTTTAAAAAGAAATAGGGAAGGAGGAAGAAGAGGGGGATAAGACCTTGGAAAATAGTTTATCCCCATTTTACAGAAGAGGAGACAAGGTTTAGTGATGTTGACTGTATTTCTCAAAGAGAAAGACCTTATACTTGGTGGTGCTTGAAGTAAAACCCAGGTCCGTCTGGCCCCAAAGCTACGTCCTATACCAGTTCTTCTTAACCAGGGACAACTCACCCCCTCTGCCAGCGGTCATTTGGAAATGTCTGGAGACATTTCGATTATCGTAACTGGGCAAGAGCTACTAACTTCTAATGAGTCGAGTCCAGGGATGCTGCTAAGCATCCTACAGTGGACAGTCCCCTGCAACAAAGAGTTATCTGGCACAAAATGTCAATAGTGGCAAAGTTTTGGTTTGTTTTCTGTCTCATCCCACAAGGATGTAAAGTCTAAAAGTATGGAAACTTAAGTTTGTCTTCTGCCTTTGGTATTTCTCTAGTGCCTGGAAAACTTGTTAGCATAGAGTAGGCATGCAATGTATATTTTAGAGTAAGTGGTGAGTTTATTCCTTTTTAATTAAATTAATACCCGCACATCATAAAAAATAAATCAAGCCAAATGGACCAAAATAAAATTGAAGTCTTTCACCCTAAACCCATCTCCAGTCTCACATCCCCTGAAAACTATTTTAATAATTCCTGTTCTCTAAGAGATCTTTTGACTGTATACAGTAGTTCAGTTTCTTAACTTTGAACATTATCTATTGACTTCCTACAATAAAAATGAGGAATTTTACACACTAACGCTGTCTCTCCCTTTCTGCCTTCTTTTTTAGTTTGTTTTTTTACAGTTCATTCAAATATCATTTGATTTTAAGCATCCAGTGTTACTGATAAAAAGTCTGATATCAGTCAGATTCTCATTCTTCTGTGAATAACCTTGATTTTTTTTTTTCTTTCTAGTAGAGTTTAGGAATTTTGTGAAATTTCAAAAGGATGTGTTCCGATAGAAGTCTTTTAGCATTTATCCCATTTGGTAATCTGATCATTTAAAATTATATCTTTTTAACTCAGGGAAAGTTTTCTCTGTTTTTTTTTTTTTTCCTTCTTGCTATCCCTGCCTCTGTTCTATATTTAGGGGATTCCCGTCAGTAAATGTCGAACTTCCTGGGTTGAATGTCATGTCTCCTTTTTCACATATTTTTTAAATCCCCCTTTCACTTTTTCTGCATTTTAGGAGTTTTTGTCTTCTTCCTCTTCTTAGCTGAATTATTTGCCTTCAGCCCTGCTGATTCTATTATTTCAATTTAGTGAATTATTTATTTGAGAAATCATATATTAATTTCTAAGAGTTCTTATTGTATGGCTGGTAGTTTTCCATAATTTTATTTTTCAGAAGGAAGTATATTTTTGATGTATGCAATATTCTTTCTAAGTTCTCTAAGTTGTCTCCTGTTTCCAAGATTATCTCTCTTTCCCCCAAGAATCTTTTTTTTTTTAAGTATTTTCCTTGTTCAGCTTGTGGTTTTCTTCAGATTGATTTGGAGGGTGTTTTCTCTGTTTATTCTGATGAATGGAGAACTAGGCTGAGGATCATAGGTAGCTGTTGTTGCAGGTTTCCTCTGTGGCTGAGCAGACCTGGGTGCCCCTCGCTGTGCCTGGCAGGTCTGGGTATTCAGGAAGCAGCATCCCCGAGGAGCATGGGGATGGAGCCAACAAGGGGAGCAGGCCAGGACCAACTCAATGCCACAATATGTGTTCATTCTGCATCCATTTATCTGTACCGGACCGGGTTCCAAAACTGATCACCTGCTTTCATTAAAGATTAGTTCTCATTTCCACCCTTAAAGGCAAAAGCTTCTCCTGTCAGCGAAAAGTATAGTAGCGAGGGAGAGAAAGAAGGGTCCCAATTGTTCTGAGCATGTTCTGAATGAACTGCCATGATACTGGTTCTTCTCCACTCCCCTTGGACTCTGACTGAAGACTCTAAACTTGAAGTTTCTCCAGGTTTCCTTAAAAAGCTTGCTATTCGTTGAAGTGCTCCTACCAGCAGTTTCCTTCCTTTTTTTTTTCTCTTTCTGTCTCAGCCCATGTGCATTCCGCCTTCTAGAATAGCTTCAATATTTTTGTTAGGTTACATTCTTTTTTAACATTTAAAAAATCACTTTAATACTGATTTGGAGGAAGAAATATGTGTAACTTCTCCATCAGTGACCATATTTCATTTTCTTCACTATGATTTTCATAACATCAATATATGTTTGCACTACACTCTTTTACACTAATTCTATTGTTCTACCTCTACTATTTACTAGCTAGCTGGAAAAATCACTTCTCTTTCCTAGGCCTTTTTTTCTTGAAAAATAAAGATGATAACTGGTTTTTAGTGTTGAGGTGAACATGTGAATGCATGTTGTAAGCTCAAACACAGAATGTAAATATAAACTGTCTTTATACCTAAGGCTAGAGTAACAAATGCAAAAACCTGGAGATGAGCGTTAGTTACAGGAAAACTACTTCCCTACTCAACAGGACTGCACGGTAACCCTAAGCAGAGACAACAGAAACGATATGCAATGTGAAGACCCAGAAATCGTGCACTGGCAGCAATACTGAAGTAAGCGGACCAAGTAGATAGGGAATATGCAACATCAGAGTTAAATAAATAAATATGTATTGATTTAACTGATAGGATAGAATATGTGACCGAATGTTGCATAATCCTTTGCTTGGCAAAATTAAGAATGTGACTATTTATGTTAATAATGAGTATAATTTAATGCTGCTCTTTAGCTGCCACAATACTATTATTGGTTTTATATGGCTTGATTTAATTAAAGGTTTCTGTTCTTTCAGTGAGTCTGGGACACAAAACACAGTAAAATGAAAACAAAGAATATGAGAATAACAGGAAAGTGGCTTCATTGTAAAAGTCAAAGGCATGTTAAGGGGCAAGTTAGGAGTCGCACCAGAACTTGACTTCAGCATCCTGGGAGTCACATGTGGATGAGAGGAGCATTTTCCCTAGATTGTCCAAACACGGAATCTTGCTGGCAGCCTTTATTCTTAGAAACAAACCAAGAACACATCAAAGACACAAAGTATAAAATAAATCACTCCCTGCCTGCCACTAATTCTCATTTTCTGCACGAAGTCATTATAATCTCAAGTTAAATGTCTGTAGAGGTTAAATCACCAGACCTAGTGAAATGTTAATGGATTTAGTAACATAACATAATTTAAACTCAAGGCCTTGTGCTAAGGAAAGTAAATAAAAAACATTAGTTTGGCTTTCTATGGTCACTATTAAAAATAAAGAAAATGAAATCATAATCAACTATACTTCACTACTGGCATAGCTGAGGCTGCTTTCTAGCAGTCTAAAACCATATTTATTGATGGTGAAACTCTGTTGGACTTCCCCAGCCCATCTAGATGGTAACTGAGGTTAGAAAGTGTCCTTGGAGTCTTAGCAATTGTGTAGTGTTATTTCAAAGTGGATTCATTTCAGTGTATTTTAATTTTATGTTGTTGTTAAGGCCTGGTACAATTTATACGTTTTAGTTTTTTACAGTCCATACCCAAGGGCTTAGCCCGTAATTAATGTGGTGCAGATTACTTTTTGTCCAAAATACTGATGATCTCTGTCTTCTTCCCCAGTAATAATGGGGCTCCCACGTTTGGGGAATTCTAGTCTCCTTTGCAAGTAGATGTGACCGTATGACTAATTTCTGGCCAGTAAGGTGAGAATTCAAGTTGTGTGTGAAACTTAGGTCAACTACTTGTCATCACTTCTACATCTTTCTGCAGTTGGGAATTGAGACTAAATGGCTGGATCCTCAGCAGCCATTTTGAATATGAACATTATGAGCTAATCTCATAATGAATTTCTGTTGGGTGTAAGCCACTGCTATTGGGATTTTCCCATTACAGTCTACCTTACTCACCGTTTGAATAACAATTTTATAATTTTTATGTACTCTCAAAGGCTCTGAAATGTCACTTTATCAACTATCATTGTTATTTATGTAAATAACATTTATTAAAATTGCTACCTAAAGTCTACCAGTCCAGTCAAGTTTCAAGTCCTATCAGTTCTACTTTCTAATTTTTCAAATCTATTCTGTACCCCAAGGATCATGTTAGTCTCTCATCCTCTCTGATCTTCACAACCACAATAGCTTCCTGCATCAACTCTTGCTCCATCTTTTAAAAATACAATCTAATTATGATATTCCTGTGTTTAAAGTCTTTCAACACTTTCCGTAGTAAGCATAAAGTTGGGAATCTATAAACTGTGCTTCCTGGCCACCTATGATCTGGCTTCTGGCTTTCTAGGACCATCTTGAGTCTGTTGCCTTGGGGCTATTGCATATATATTTTTTCTCTTTGCCTAGAACACTCTCTATACTCCTCTTCCCACCCCACTCCTCCCTCCCCAGCCCCTCCACTTTCTCAAGTCCTGCTTATTGGTCAGGTCTCAGATTCCATGGTCAAGCCTTCTCTCGGACTCTGGTCTAACATAGACCTGCCATACATACTCCATAGCACTCTGCACTTGTCTCACTTACTATTTATCAACTCAATGCAAGTCTCCCGCACAAGACTGGAACCTTCTTGAGTGTTTGTCTCAGTCCTAACTAGAACCCCAGAAACTACTGCAAAGAGTGATTGCTTGAAAACGATGCTGACTGACTGACAGACTGATTTCTTATTCTATTGTCTTTCCCTAAAAAGCATACCTAACTGACAAGTTCCATTTATCATTTCATTCACCCTCTAGATCATGAAAACCATGTCTATGCTCTCCCTTTAATTAGATATTTATTTTGCGGCTTTTCCCCCTTGCCGTGAACAAGGCAGTGTCCCCAGAAGGAGTCACTCGCACACGTTTGTGTCTTTCCACCATGCCAGGTTTACTCGGGGAGACCTCTCTGATAAGCCAACAGAGTCTCATGCAGGCCACACACGGTGGGGTGTGGGGGACCTTATGCGATAGACATGAGCAGAGCGAGTGTCCAGTAAGAAGTCCCAGTCCCTGGCGTCCACAGGTGGAGAAGCGGGTGTTAGTTCAAGCAGGTGGCATGCATCCTGCGCAGTGAAAGTCCAGCGGGGCTCCAAGCGTGACCCATGACACAGCTGAGCTTGGCCATCAGGTGGTCAGAGCTCTGAGTTCTTATAGCCCACCAGGGGCGTAGGTCCCACTCATATCGGTGTCCAGATGGACTCCTTATCTAAATGTGGTTTTGGGTGTCTGGGTCCCCCTCCTAAGAGCATACTTGTTACACCCCATGACCCTGTGATCAGTACAGAGCACTTGACATAACTGTCATGGCAACAGTGACCCCATATTGGATTGTCGGAGGTGTCCAAAATGTCTGTTCTGCTCTTGCTCTATATACCCCTTTTATTCAGACATTGTTTTTAGAGCAGTTTTAGGTTTATGACGAAACTGAGAGGGAGGTACAGGGAGTTTGCACACACTCCCCGCCCCCACACACGCATAGCCTTCCCTGTGATCAGCATGTCTCGCCAAAATGGTCCATTTTCCATCAAGGATGGCCACTGACAGACCGCCATCACCCAGAGTACACAGTGTACCTTAGGGCTCACTGCGGGGTACACTCAGCGAGTTCGACAAATGTATAAGGACGTGTGTCCTTCCCTATAATATTGTACAGAGTGTCGTCGCCGTCCTAACAATCCTGTGTTCCCCTCAATCATCGCTCATCCCCACAGTGACTTACTGTTCTTGTGATCATATACTAGACTTTAATTACAGTGTGCATGTGTGTGTTTTAAGTAGAATTCTAAATTACTATTTGGGAACACATTCTAGAAAATATGAAGTCTTTTTAGAAAAGTTTTTTTAATAACAGACTCTATTTATAAAGCTATTTATTACCATTGCCTTTATCCCAACGAAGCAGGGATTTCTGGAGGCAATGGCCATTATTGCCTTTTGTAAGGAGAATGTCTGGCACATAAAAGGCCTTCAGCAGATGCTGGGCTATAATGTAGTGGAATAAGTGCATTCTTTGAAGTTAGATACCCTTGGGTTCAAATCTAGTTTCTGGCGCTCATCAGCTGTGAAAAATTGGGAATCTATCCAGCCCTGGTAGTACAAAACCGGAATAAGATCAACCTCATTAGGATACTGAGGCAGTTAATGAAGATAATTGACATAGCTGAAGGTCTATAATCAGTAGCGATTATTATGACTTTCCAAGTTTATATATTTCCCCACCCTCTTCTTAATAGTCGAGGTAGGCGCTCAGTTCTTTCTTTATGCCGTGTTGAAGCTGAGTACTGTAAGTTTAATGAAGATCAAGCCTAACACTAAATAAAAGGTAGGAAAGAACTATAAAAGGATGGAAGGCAGTACACAATCCTGTTCATTGTGTCCCTTTCCTGCTTTCTGCCCACTCCACCCCCCACCCTCTACCCCCTCCACACACACGCATGCGCATGCACAAACACGACTGGTGAAAAGCAGCAAGATAAAAGATGGAATTGTGTTAAACCATCCAAGGTCACCAGAAAGGCTTGGAAATTATTTACGTTCTAAATTACACCACCTGCGGCCACTCCGCTCTCAGGAGAGAAGCTGGTTTGGGGAGATGTTACAGAGTTCAGCTGTCTCCCGTGAGGCTTATCTGCAATGCAGATTTTTCTGAGCCTTTCCTAGCTGCTTCTGCCTCCAAAGCACCAGCTGCTCTCAGTCCTTCCAGCTGGCTTAATAGGATTTGTCTTCTCTGTAGTCTGCTTCCGCGGTTGTCCACCACCAGAACATATTCCAGACAGAGATTTTTTTTCCTTCCTCTCCTAACTTCTATCAAGATCCCTACCAATCCCCAAAGTTGAAATGGTCCATTCTTGCCTGACTCGAAGAAAGGTAAATGTGTGAGCAATCATTTTCTGCTCCCTGCCTCTTTCCTGTAGACATTCTCTCCCTCCCTCCCTCCATCTCTCTCTCTCCCTCTCCCTCCCCCTCTCTCCCTCTCCCTCTCCCTCTCTCGCTCTCTCGCTCTCGCTCTCTCTCGCTCTCTCTCGCTCTCTCTCTCACGCGCGCACAGTAGCTCTCTGTGGGCCCCTGTTTCAGAGTTAGGAGTGGCACACCTCCCTGTAAGGCTGCTGGAGCCAGGGCACCCTGGGTGAGTTTGGAGGCAGAGGCCGGGAGTTGGCAGGCTTCCCTGGGTCTGAGTGCTGACGTGCTACCTGATTTCAAGTGCTCCGCTGTTCCTTCTCGCAGGGCCCTGTCAGTTGAGACAGGAGTCTGACTCTGCAGCCTTTCCTGCAGGTTAAGGTTAGGCTTCATTTACCTGCACAGATTCTTGCGTTAGTGTTCTATGACTAAGCAAGCCTATTATGTGGCTAACAGCTCAGGGCAGTTCAGGTTTAGGCGCCTCCCACTGACAACTGTGTATTCTTGGCCTGTTGCTCTATGGGAATAGGTTTCTCACTGTAAGTTCTGAAATGCTTACCTCTGAGTTGGGAGGAATCAAAGTCCTATCAATTGTGATGTACTTAGCAAGATTGTGAAGTACTTAATAAATCTTCATTTTGAAAGAGGTATACTTTGTATCTATGAGTTAAAATTAGTTTATGAAAGTCTCTGTAATGCTACTCTATACCAATCAGTATTTAGTCATACTGATCAGTATACAGTCAATAAATGGTGGCCGGTACTCCGGTTATTTTCATTTATATTTATTTGTATTTAGTGGCAAACACTAATTAAGGGTAAGTCAGTTAATCTTTTTCAGTGTTTCCCTTTTCCTTTCTTTTTTCAGTCATAATAATATAGGATTTTATTTTTGGAACATTTTCACTTAAAAGTATCTCATTCATTGCTATATCTTACATGAAAAAAATATTCTCTTTAGGTTTAACTAACCACATTTCATATGTCAGGAAAATGAATTTTTGAATCTAGAAGAGGAAATGCTATTTATTTTCATAAGATATATAATAATCTTTGACATATAAAACATTGCTTTATAAAAAGATAAATAGCTGTTCATTCTTTATAAGAGGACTTTTATGAATTATGTTCAAAATGCAGCGAGCGTGGAAGCCAGTATGCTATAGAGGTGTGCTCCTGGGACTTTTTCTTTCTTTAATGCTTTTTCTCTTTGTGTCACTAATGACTAACCATGTATGTGAATGATTAAAAATGCTGGTTAATTTTGGGGATCGTCAGTAATGATTTCTGAGTTCATTTCAAATCAGTTCTGGAAGGTCGAATCACACTTGGCTGACAATGTGTCTTTCTGCTATGTAGGCCTGTACACAAGAAAGAATAACAGATATTGAGAAGTAGTACTGCTTATATTTTCTAAAATAAATCTTTGTTTTCAAAGATGTACATTTTGTATCTACAAACTAAAATTAAATTGTAAAACAGACTCTCTACTCAATGACATTTAAGGAGATGGCTGTTTACTTACATGATGTGCATAAATGCATCCAAGCTTTAAGGATCAGCATCATAAATCACTCTTTTCACAAACACTTTGCATGAAAAATCTCCCAAACATCTGACTCAAGCAGCTAATATTCTTGCTTTTCTAAACTACTTGTCCACCTTTTGACTTTTGTCTAGTCGGAAAAGAAAATTGACCAGTGTGCATTACCTTCTCAAACAGGTCTCAACTCCTTATCTTCTGTTTATATTTCCACCAAAGGAAACATATCAACTCTCAGTTAATAGGTAAAAGTTGGCAGATTTCAGTTCCTGTTGAGGTTCAAGATATCAATGGCTTAAAACAAATCTAGAACCGATTAGGAATTTTTTTTTCTTCAGATGCATGTAAGTAGAATTAGCAAAGGATGCAAAGGGCTGGTGGGCCTGCCGTTCAGAGATTAAAGCTGAATGCTGCCAGACACCCTTTGCTTTTTGTTTCACATGCACCTCCTCAGCCGTGCCGGAGCCGCCTGGACTTCCTTTAGTTGTCAGAAGTCCAGTGGTGGAGCCTTTTGTAAACTCACTGGGTCAGAATCCCTGCACTTGGAATAGATGGTGTCAATTGGTAGGTGAATATAGAAATACACCCTAAACTTCTACTACCGGAGGAATAGTTAATACCCACTACCAATAAAGGTGCATACTCACACTGGGAATCTAGTTTAATGAACTCACAGAACAGGAACCAGCTCTCCTGACAACTGGAAAAAAGCAAGAAGACTTAGGTTCTCGGAAGAACCGCAGTGGATTCTGAGCCAGCCAAAACACGGCACTAACCCTCCGGTGGGCTGGGGTTTTCTGCAAACGTGGAGAATGGGGCTGGTGCCACTTTTCTCAAGTAAATACTACACTTTGGAAACTCACTACCAGACCTTAAAATGGCTCCTAACTTGCCCTGTTTCCTGGAAATGGGAAGCAAATGGTGAGAAATACTCTGGTGACCACATCTCTCTGGGAGCCCTAGGAGGGAGGTTAATGAGTTCGGCAGACATCTCAGGTTCAAAAATCAGGGGCTCGAACTAAGCCCATTTATGACAGAAACCGATTAACCTTAAAAATCAAAGAAAGATAGGACATCCTAAGGAAGATGACCACTGGCTGTGGATGGCCATTTTCTCGCTCAGCTCCAGAGTCACGCTGCCTTCAAGCTTGAGGACCAGAACAGGTGGTTGAATAGAATTCTCTGTTCAAACAGACTTGAAGCCGAGAAGTTTCTGGGGAAAATAAACCCCTTGGTTTATTTAAGGCTAAAGCACAATATGGAAACCAATATGGCATGCCTATGTTGTTGTTGTTGTTGTTGTTGTTGTTTTTCCAACCTAGCGTGTTGCCCAGGACAAATGCTTACCGTTTCACTGATTGATAACCCACAGGGAGCGCTTCAGCACCCAGTGTGTCTCCGTAGATACTGTCCCATTGGCTGTAGAAACTTGAAAGTTGGCCTTAGCCCAGACAGTGGACAGAAAGCACAGGAACAACATCCTCCTGGGAGATGTTCTGTGGACCTTCTCTATGTAGAAGAAAGGAACAGGCACAGAGTAAACACTTAAGGGTGCATTTCCAAAGCTTTTCTGCCTTAGCAGGAAGCTCCCTTGGCTCAGTATTAATAAGTGAGAAGAAGAGTTACTCCCACTCTTCACTCTGTATTTAACCTCTTCTTTCTTTGTACCCTCCATTTTGGGCCACATAATAGAATAGCCACAGTGTTACATGTTTATGACAGAATCTCAATATTTGGAATAACTGTCATGCTGTAAGAGAACCCTTCTTTGTTGTCAGTGGTCCTGATCTTCTCATCTGTGGAATGACCCACCCTTGCTCTTACTGGTTTCAAAGTTATTTAACTGTCTAAGGGCTGTGTGTACTCAGGCGGCAAAAATACAGATTTGGAGAAGTTTGTATAATGCCAAGGTAAAGCCACAGACGTCCCACTTTTCTGATCAGAGGAATGTGTCATTGCCCGGGGGGACGTGTTATACATTCCAGTGAGCTAAAGGTTTTGCTTTTCTGCACTGTGGCGGGTCACGTGGGCTGCTGGAGGATTTTGTTTTGCAGACTGTGTGCATTCACTAGTTTGCACTGATTTACCTCTGTGATCCCCTAATCCTGTTCCGCATTAAGGAGAGGGACCAAAAGGAGGTTGTAGATTAGGGTAGAGAGCATGCAAGACAGACAGACTTCTGAAATGATTGCATTTGTTTTGTCAAAGTTTCACTTAAGCGTATTCCTAGCAGACATTGAGGTATTCATTAAGTCTGTGCCCAGTGCCCTTGAAACAAGAAATTGCCCTTGTACAAATCCCTGTCCTAATCTGCCCTAATCCAGATGAGCCAATCTGGTGGTTTGGCCCTTGAGTTAACAAACATGACTGTCACAAAAAGTTCAGTTCTGTTTCTACATAATCATAAATTGTAGCAAAGAGGCATTTATTCCTGGCTGTAAGAAATTTACCAACATTCATTTTAATGATACATTTGTTATCTGATATGAGCATCAGCAGTTAAAACATAATTGGAATTAAGAAAAGGGAGATCTTCCTACATGTGATGGACTCTCTTGCTTTGTGTTGGAAGCTTTTGTAAAGGATTTTCGTCAAATTTCCCTGGGTGTTTCACCGGAGTGACTCACCGTGGCAGCCTGTTTCGTGGAGAGCAGTGGCGGTGTTGCCGTACAGTGCCGACAGGCAGGCCCACAGCCCGGTGCACGCGAGTCACGTCATTTGGAGAACACACTTAGGTTCTTTTATTACTTAAGCAAAAATAACAAAATAATTATCCTGCTATAAAAAATAAAAACTAATAATTACAGTTTTCCAGGCACGTGGTGTAAGGGGACAGGAGAGACAAAGTGTTGGTGTCAGCAAATCCCAAAACAGAATGCTTCTACAAACTGAAATAAACTCCCACATCTAAGGGCCTCCCCGCAGAAACCTGAGAAAATTCAGGGGCTGGATGAGACTGTATGGTTATGGCAATTCTACATAATAAGAGAGATGGGCATTTTAAACTTAATCATGAATTTCCCTGTGTGTGTGTGTACATGTGTGTGTGCATATGTGTGTGCGGAGAGAGAGAGAATGAATGCAGAGGTGAATGAATAATCTCTGAGAAGAAAATATATGGATAGAGCTAACTGGACTATTCTGAGAAACACTTTTTAAAATGCAGTTTCTTCTAGCTGTTACCAATAGTAGTAGTCTTCTCCACAAAATATTTTGATGAGACTCAATTCAATATCTTAGTTTTGTAGGACTTGTAGACAGCACAGGGAAACAGATTTATTTAAAATTAGATCTTTTGCAATAAACACATACATGACTTCATCTAATAATAATTGGTCTCAGGAAAGGAGACATTTAAAGTGACTTTTCCACACAGAGAATGAATTTCATTACAAGTATAGTGAAAAAGCATGAGGCAATCTTTAGTTTGAAAAAAATAAATGTTATGAAATAATTTTATTATGGATGCATGTCATAGAAATATTTACATTATAATCCAACTTATATGTCCATTCTAAGAAAAAGGAATGAATCAAGTATTCTTGGGGGTTTTTAAAGAATAATTTCCCCACAAATTTTATAGAGAAAGGCTGTAAAAATTCAAAGACTTGATGTATTTTCCTAACTCCTTTATAATTATTGCACCACACAAGTAAAGTGACTGTTGTACCCTCGTCCCTGGGAGTTGTCCCTGCTTGGTAGGTAACTGGTCCAACCATACCAGACCCTCATTTTTCCGTCACTTGTCTGTTACTTGAGCATTTCTCCAACATCGATTTGATGCTCTTTAAAAAAATCCTGCATCTTTTGCAAGACTTGTAAGTTCAATTTACAGTTCAATAGTATCAAATATGTGTTGTGTTGTCAGATGTTAACATGGTTAGACAGCCATTTTGGAATTAGCTAACGAGCAAAGACCATGATTTTTTGAGTGGGGACAGAAGCCCATGTTAACCAGGGGGGATGGGTGTCCAAGTGGACACATTTTGTAAACGGTCAGCTCATCAGTGACCCATGTTCATGTTATGATGAGGGGACCCTGTAGAAAAGAAAGTTTCCAAATGTATAAAATAGTCTTTTGCACTTGAAATCAAATCTCAAGCCTTTTCTTTTAGAAAGCATCCCTTTGCTTGACAGCACCAGAGAGGACTATTAATAATAAGTTGTTCAGTGTTTTTGATTTGTGGCTCTTTCAGAAAATTACTTGAAGACTGTTTCTAAATACACGTCCATGGATAAAACTATAAAAGAAATGAAGAGTTGCCAATTTAGTTTTCACACACAGTGAAAGGGCAGATTGTTCCTCTTAGGATTAACATGTGAAGAAAGACTAAGGAAATTGGTGTTAAAAATACAGTAGATTCACTTTGTGAACCCAATCTAATCAGACACTTGCTACTTAGCATCTGCCTATGAAGCTGGGCATTGCTAGAGAAGCTCCAGGAAAATCTGTACAAATCCCTTCCTTTGTCTTGATGGCATCACTTTGAATGTAGTAATTATGACATTCAATAGTTGAGATCATGTCTGTGAGTCATTTGCTTTTGCATTTATGAGGCTATCTTTTTAGGAGCTGAGTAACTGCATAATTCAATTGTCTTTTAAAGGAGGAATAACAACATCAAAAAGTCATACATGAACTCAAGTTAGCATTGTAAAGAAGGGCTGATATTTGTATTTTAAGAGTACACAACAGTAAACTTATAGCATTAAATATATTAAGTATATAATTTGCTGTTCATATTGAACTGTAGCAGAAATATTTATTAGCCTTATATTTTTTTGAAGTTGCTTTATTTTTATTTTTAATGATCAGAAAAACTAATGGTATCTGCCAGGTAGTACAGTAAAATAATAATGATAAAACTCATCCACGCACCAACATTTTCTTATATTACACTATACATATCCAAGGTGCATCTCTAAGTAGGTGGCATTCTACTTTGCAGTAGAGTTAGGAACTCTATAAACATTGGATACAATTTGACATTTAAAACATTTTCAAAAGTTGAGGGATGTTCTGAATATTTAATGTTGTTTTTTTCTCCAGTATCTTAAGAGATATATACAGGGAGAAACAATTGTTTTATTGACTAAGATGAATTAATGAAGAAATATACAAAATTTGGTCCCAGGGTCAATCCATAGCAAACAGATTTTGATGTGATCAGCTATCCGCTCCCTTTCAAGACTTCAGAGTAATGCCATGCAGCTGCTGTACATGATGGGTGTGCTCCATGGCTGGATGCTGATCATTCTGGTACCCTTTCGTGTCACTGCTTAAACCTGTTTATATTTCTAGTGATCACCTTCTTGTTCCCTTTGTTATCTGAACTCCTCTCACACGTCCACTCGGCTCATTGCTTCATTTCTTACCTGTCCCATTTTCTTCTTAGCATTTTACTAGATTTCTCTTTTACCCTACCATTTGCTGAAAATGTGTTTTGAGAGATCTGTGCTAATCTTATTTAGAAATTGAATGGTTGCTTCTTAGCTTTGATGTTGAATGCCTTCTCTTTGGCACAGCAGTGATACGCTAGAAATAATATTGAAAACTGGATTTCAGTCTTAACTCTTGCCACCCAGAACTGTATGATTTAGTGTCTGATATATAGTAGCAAACAATGAGATGTTCCGAATGAATATTCTGAATTATTTTGTTCCATTATTGGAAGATTTTCCCACTGCTTGGCCTTAAACCTTTTGAAAATGTAAACTTCTATAAAAAATTAACATTTTTCAAATTACTTTAGATTTTATCTTATTTTTCTATTAATGTTTGAGTATAGTTGTCTCCATTTTCCCACCACCACTTTCCTTAACATCATGAATTAATTGACATAGCTACTAGGTCATTGATTTTCTTTTTTTAGTAGCAGCTGTATTGAGATATAATTCACATGCAAAATTCACCCTTTTACGTGATCCAATTCAGTGATTTTTAATATATTCACAAAGGCAGCTGTTTCCACTATTTAATCTTAGAAGATTTTCATTATGCATTGAAAGAACTTCTATCCCCATTAGCAGTCACCCCCCATTTTCACATTATATGAACTCTAGGTAACCCCTAAGGTAGTTTCTGTCTCTAAAGATTTGCCTCTTCTTCTGCAGATCTCCTGTAAATGGAGTAATACAACATGTGGCCTTTTCTAAAAGGCTCCTTTCACTCAGCATAATATTTCCATGGTTCATCTATGTTGTAGCAAGTATCACTTTATTGCTTTTTATAACTGAAGAATATTTCACCAAATAAATATGCTACTTTTTAAAATCTGTTTCATTAGTTGATGGACATTTGGGTTGTTGAATCACTGATTTTTAAAACTGTTAAGGAACTCAGTGATTATTTGTTCGAATGTCCTCGTTTTATGCATGTGAAACTGAAGCTCAAAGATGTACTCCTAGACTTTTAACTAGACAATTATTGAGTTTCTCATTATATCATAGATGCTAGGTTGGTGCAATATGATGCAGACATTCATTCATTCTTTTATATAGTTAATAAATCATAGAGCATGGAGTCCTAATGGCCTTGGTAGCAAAAATAATTATGGTTCTTGTTTATGTGAAGCTTACAGTCTAAAGGGGAATACTGTTTTAATCAAATAGTCTTAAAAATAAAGGCAAAAGCAGAACTGTGAAAAAGGGCCATAAAAGAGAGATTCAGGAATTCACTTTGTTGGGGAGGATAATTTACCTGTGATCTAAAAATAAGTCATAGGCAAAGAGGGTGGAGAAGAGCATTCCAGGTGAACCAAAAGCATGTGCAAAGGCCCTGTGGCTATAGGAGCACAGCATGTAAGGGGGAATACCAGGGGCCAGCATAACAGGAGAGTGGAGGGTAAGGGGAGCACAGTATAGAATGAGGCTGGTGGGATGAATAAGGCCAGGTAAGATGGAGTCTTTCAGGGCAGGGAAATGGTTTTTGTCTTTTTCCTAAGAACATTGGATTGTTGAAGTATTTTGACCCCAGGGGTAACACAAACAAAAAGAAAATGTGTACATTTCTCTCTCAGGGCTTGTATACATTAATAAAGAACAGATATACATTTCCTTGATGGGAAATGTGTATCTGTTTTGCCAAAATTTGTGGTAGGTAGAATCTGTGGCATTTAAAGTTTCCTTTTACTGAATTCCTTGCTATCCAGAGTAGAAACATGTCTTATTTTCACAGAATAAACAACTCCTTATTAGAATTCTCCAATTTAATTTTGTAAAGTACTCTTCTTTCCAACCCCCCTATAGGATGGGCAATCAAAGCTATTTGAGAAGTAATAAATGCATGCATAGAAACGTGACTTTTCTTTGCCATTGCACAGCCACCAAGTCTCAGATCTGTGATATCTAGGGAGTATAGAAATAGTTCTCTAAACTGCAAAGGATCACTACCCAACTCTTTAGTCCTAATGTTTTTAACTTGAGGGGGCTCCTGGGCAATACATTCGTGGAACCCAGCTTTTGTACAAGTAAAGGTCAAGGCTTCATAGGACTGAATCCAAAGCTTACCTACATTAATTTTTATAAAGAGACCATCACACATATGCACACAGAGCTAAAAACCAGGGTTTCTGAGAAGAGAGACAATCCATAAATTACTGGGAAAAATATTTGAGCTTATTCTGTATCACTTATGGTGGTTTAAGCCTATGCAATAAAAAGTAAACCACATTTAAACTAACAGCTATCACTAAGCTAATATCTTGAGAACAATATTCTTTTTCATAAAAAATAATATAGTGGCAGTCCCCGATTACCCCAATGGGTTAATTACTTATTGTATAGCAGTGATGTCTGCAGCAGCGAGCCTCAGATCGCCCTCTTAGGGATCATACTGAGTGCCTGCGAGGAGGTAGATGCCGAGACCCACTCCAGACCTCCACAGTCAGCATCCCTGCAATGGAACCCAGGACTCTGAATTTTTAACCAAAATCCCAGATGATTGTGATGCCCGCCCGTGTCTGGAAAGTGCTTTGGAACATAATAAATGGCAACAGTCTATCTCCATTGAATGTCTTTGACAAACCATCCCTGCCCAATTCATAGAGTGGTATAATAATGCCAGTACCATATAACAAAACACTGAATATTTGTCAAACCTCCTGTAAGAAGCTTTCTCTAACCTCTCCCTATTCCTTAAAATTGTTCTATAAGGAAGTAGATACTATGATCCATAATTTAGAGCTGAAGAATTTATGGCCCAATGAAATTCAGTAACTTGCTGCACAGAGGTCTGGTTGGCCCCAAAGTCTTTCTCTCTGTGAAACAGCCTCTAGCAATAACCACTGTACCAGTCCTCCATGGCAAGAGAGATGCTTTACACACGAGTCTAACAAAGCCGGCCAGCATCCGCTGAAGTCCTGGGCATCAACAGAATTAAGACTCATCACGAACAAAGTGGAACACATGAGCCTCTCTTGCTAAGCACAACCGTCTGACACCTTTTCTAAAAGAAGCTTCTGGAGGTAACACTTTACAGGCAGGAACTGCGTGACTGAGAAGATTGCTTCCGGTTGTTACGATTTAACAAGCAGAGACTATAGAGGACAATGAGAAAGTGACCCCCAAACCTACCAAAGAGTCTGTATCATTACTCCCCTCAAAAAAAGAAGAAAGAAAAGAAAGCTCTGGGTGACCCTTTAAAGGGGCTGGAAGATAGGGGTGTTGGGCTTTTTAAAAACATGAGGTTTTACAAGGATTTTGCCAGCAGAGATGGCTCTGGGGTGTGTGTGCCATAACACCTGAATTATGCTTCCTTTCATTCAGTGCTTTCCCTGGGCACTGAGAATAATAAACGTATTCAATTAAAAAACATCCTGACAACCATCTTTATTTTATAGGCTTTTACTTGAAAAGATGTTAAGCCTTTTTCCAGTAAAATATAAACAACTGTTACAGTTTTGAGAGCGACAATAAAACACATTCCATAGTTATTACTCTAGTTCTAATTTTAAAATATTTTTGCATATCAGTTATAAAGTCATCAGATTAAGAAATTTAACTGTTAAGGGGGCTTAATTACCATAACCATGATTTCTTTTAAAATATCTTCATAGATTGTTTCTTTTTGAGGCAAAGGATCTTCGCTATTTAATTAATTATTTAAGAGAAACGACTATTCATTTGTCTAATGCTCAAAACCATTTCTCCAGGAAATTGGAAACCAGGAATTTCCCCTGGGCCTGTTGTGACTGAGCTGCTCAGCTGCCATCCAACAGCATAAATGCTATTGCTTGTGGTCCCCATTGGAAAGGGACTGTGCTTTCAGCAGGCGACTACAGCAAGTCATTTGTTAAATGAATGAACTGTTAAATAGACATGTATACTTACACGGAAACGTCAGAGACGATTGGACGGCGCCGCACAGAGTCAATGCTATATTTGAGAGCACGGGGAGACATGAGTGGTAGGTGGATGTCTGTTGTGGTGACAGTGCCTGGGCCCCTCTGAGGCCTAAAAAAACGGCATTGGAACAAGTTCCGAAGGGAATCTTGTTTAAGGACACAGAAGCTTGTCACTTGCTTCTGACGGGTAAAGGTCCTTATCCTTTGGTCAAGCAGCAGAGTTATATGCGTTTTCCTAAGAACAATTTGGAATTCTGTATTAGATTGTAGTGTTGTTTTAAAGATGTATCAGGATCTCACGAATCTGTACTTTACAGTAATGGCTTCCAGTCAGTTTCTGGAAGGTGTGGGTAAGATGAACTTCTGTTAGACCAGGGCCTTATCATCCTACCCCCACCCCGAACCCCATTCGCCGGGAGGTTCCCAAAGAACCAGCGAGGGCAGTGTAAAAGCTTGAAGACGACATTCACGGTTCATGTTAACTAGATAGGGCCCCCAAGACATGAGGCAAAGAGAGAGTCGGAATTGGCTTCCAGTCTCTTATCTTTAACTTCTTCCCCCTGTTTTCTTTAGTTGCATGAGTTTGCCTTTATCTAAATGAAGCTGTTGGGCATTGCATTAAACAAGAGGATAGATGTGAGATGGGAAACTGGACCCAAATACTTTAAGCAAAGCAAAACAAAACCACTGTCCTAGAGGATCTATGCTCCCTCACTAAGAAGATGCTTCTCAAAGCCCTGAAGTCAAAGCTCCCTTGCTAGAGGGGAAATGATGCAAGTCACTAGATGCAGTGGGCCGTCAGGGAGCTTGGCCCTCCCTGCTGGAGGAGCCCAGAGAAGCAGGGAGAGGTGGGGACTGTCATGGGAGTGAGGGAGAGTTGCCCCACACGTGGAGTTAGATCACTCTAAGACCCCAAATGCGACTGTTTGTAATGTAATTACTAGGAGCCATAATTTTGAAAAATAGGACATTTTTAAGTTGCAATAATTCTGTTGAAAGACTGCTGTTGACTGTTCCTTGCCCAGGGTAGCTCCAAAGACCATTCTCCGAGCATGAGGGTGAAACCTGACCTCTGAAGCAAACTTTTGTACCTGCAAATACCAAAGGTGGCTGACACAGTCCCTGGGGAGCCCCGGGGAGGCCAGAGCAGCCCAAGCAAGGCGTCAGCAGCCCTCACATGCCTTTGGCACAACAGTAATTAGAGCAGCTGGAATATTTGTAACTTCATTGGCTTACTTGCTGGGCTTTTTTTTTTTAGCTTAGACTTTAATCTTATTTTCATATGTTTTTCCATAAATCAGACACATGTGGCTTGATTATAGACGTTAAGTGGCCGGTAGGAGCCTCAGATAAAAGCCTTGGGGAGAACCTGCAGTGCTGGGGGCTCCCTGCTCCCTGGCTCCAGGCTTCCTGCCCGGGCCCCTCCTGGGTCGATGTCTGCACTCCTCCCTCCTCCACTTGCGCTGCCCTTAATCCCAGTGGGGTCTGTTTGCTTAAATCTAAGCCAATTAAATAAAGCACGATAATAGAACACCATTCTGGAAAGAGCACACAGAAGGGGAATTTCATGGCCACCGGCAGAATAATAGAAAAGAGGAAAACATTTTAAAGAGCTCCTTAGCAGACAGCTGTCTCCCCCATTGCCTCCTATTTATATGGAGGCAAGCCTTTTTGTTTTCTTTTTCTTTCTTTCATTCTTTTTTTTTTTTAACCAATAAGTCTATGCCAAGTCCTCCTTTTTTGTTTGGTGAAATCTTAACGATATATCCTTGTGTGTCTTAATATTTCTAAGCTACCGAAGGGAGAATGATTATATCGCGCATGCACGTATTTTGTTAGGGAATTTCCAGAACACCAGGGAGTGCTAAAATAGTGGATTCAGATAGATTTCAAGGCTAGCTTTTACTTTGATATATTCTCTCAGCCAGCAAGTAATATTCTCACTCAACTAAGAAATCTTCACTTCTGAAAATGGGTCATTATGGGCAATTTCTCTAGTAATAAAATGTTGGCTGCCACTGTTAAGAAAATAACTTGGGGAGGAACAGAGATATTTCAAATTAGCATTACAGAAGGGGGAGGGGGTGGGTGCCAACTCAGTCCCCACTGTGCTAATTAAGTTATCATGGGTTGTCTCTTGAACAATACCCAGCAAAAGATGAAGGGCCTGAATCAGCTGGAGATCACCCTTAATTGTAAACTCTTCCCCAGGGAGTTGATAAAATCCCTCTGCTTCTAGAGCTTTTAGCTCTTCGGGCTAAAAGTAGATTTGCTAGAATTTCATTTTTCCGGTCAGATGACTGCGACACAGCATGTGTTTTCCCCTCCCCGGCGGAGTCCTCTTTTCCGTATGTGCGCCTTTTCAAATTACCTAGCAGTCAGGAGTCCGCAATGTATTCCTCAGAGAGTGTGGGAACTCAGGCGAAGAACATCATCCGTCAGCTGCTCGCTTCTTTAGACCACAGCTGGAATTTGAGTGCTCACATTGACCTCAAAAACAGCCTGGTGCTCTGTCACCCGGGGTTCAGCCAAATGCCTTCTAGGTGAAATCTCTGTGTGCCGCTGCAGGTTGACAGATGGCTCCCAGCAGGTGAACTTGGGGCTGTGAGTGAATGAGAGGCTTTCTTTCTCTGGCACGGTCCTTCTCAAAGACGCCCTGTGTCCTAAGAACTGACAAAAGGTATTGAGCTGCTACATAAGACGAAAGAGAAGAGTCGAAGCTGAGAAACCATGTCTTGGCACGAACTCTGCTCAAGTCAATAATGCAGCCTCTTCACCAGGATGTGGAGTAGTGCCGAGTGGCTCAGGAATGCTGTTCGAAGACTGATAGTGACACGTCACAATTTTCCACTGTTGCCAAAGCACTTTTCTACAGAGGATTTTGTTTATTCCTGCAGGACCTCTGTAAGGGAACTCTCACACCAACTTTCACAGCAGGGAAACAGTAAGGTGAATAAGGTGATTTCATTGCTTGGAACAAAGGAGTTCCTGTACACAAGATTAAAGCATCAGCACACTTTCCCACTTTCTGTGGTATATACTTCAGTTTTTGGTTCATTTGATGAATAGGTACGATGAGTCATTTGATGAGCAAGTCCTATCAGACAGGGAGGGTAGCAGTAACCCAGAAGAAAATGGCCCTGCCCTTCTAGAGTTTACAGATTAGTGGGGACAGGGCAGACTAAAACAAAGCAAAACTCAAACAAATAGCACACAGTGCTGCTGTTGGTATAGGGAATTAGACAGTGACAGGAGTATATATTACTAATACTTCATGAGAAAATTTGATAACATGGCGGGCTTATTTGAAATGTAGACTCATGTATTTTTGTCTTTCATTTATATTCATCTTGAACTCAAAATACTATGGAAAATAAAGAATGTATGTATTTGATAAAAACCAGTGGCATCTAGGATTGAAATAAAGTAATGAAAAAGGTCATGGATGTGAATTTCTTTCAGTTTTAAGGAGCCTTGATTAACAACACAAGGTAGTTCATATGAATGCTCCAAATAAGTGATAGAAACAAAAACCGTACACCAGTGGACGGAGAGACATTTCCTGAGGTCATTCACCAGACTCATTGGGAAAAGAGCTTCAGTTCAACCAGAAGTTGACACACCTGGAGGAGGGAAGACGGGGAGGGAGGGGGAGACCGGAAAGAGGGAGAGAAGAAAAAGGGAAAGAAGAGGACTTTGCCTAAGGAGAGAAGATAAACCAGAAGGTGAAATGAAAAGGGCAATAGGGCTACAAAAGAACTTGTCAAAAAACGTGACAGCTTGTGATGGTAGAAAGTCGGGGATGAAGTTGCAAAAGTAGGGTGCAGCCACGGTGGAGAAACCCTTGAGGCTTGGCCTAGAAATTTCATTTATAACATTTTTATTGTGCCCATTCTCAGTTCCCTCTCCTTACACTGCATGAACCTGCGTGTCTGCACTAACTGACTGTCCCATTTGAAAAGTGGTTAGTGTTTGTCTGAAAGTTTTTTGGAAACAAACGAACAGTTGCATGTCTGTCAAGCAAAGGCGTGTTATTTCTTCATATACAGAGTCCGGCATAAATAATGCCCCTTTTTTATTACAGACTCTTTTATTACAAAATCGTAGGCATGTAATTCAGTAACAGAACACTATCACATGCAAGCACACCACATGAGATTTTAGGTGAAATGTTCACATTAAAACTATACATTATTACACCCATATTACTACCTTACCAGTCATGCTCCAGCAGGCGTTGCTTCTGCCGGACCCTGTATATCCTGCATCTCAGCAGAAAACTGCAGTGTGATATACAAATGAGTGAGAACACTGACACGGGTGCCCCTCGCTGCCCAAGGTTGTCTATAGTACAGTGTTCACTTGTAAAAGCAAATGTTTGCTTATATTGATATATTTTCAGAGCCATTATGTGTTAACAATTTAGCAAAGTAAGTTTTTAGCCCTGACTTGTGTGTCTCAGTTGGCAGGATGTCATCCTGCAACGTGAAAGGTCGCTGGTTCTATTCCTGGTCAGGGCACAAGCCTGGGTTACAGGCCTGGTCCCCAGCTGGGGCACATGCAAGAGGCAACTGATTGATGTTGCTCTCACACATGGATGTTTCTCTCCTCCTCTCTCCCTCCCTTCCCTTCTCTCTAAAAATACATAAATACATAAAAAGCTTTTAGCTGACATCTCAGCATTATTTCTTTTCACTCTTCAAAAAAGTAACGAATCTGGCCCTGGCTGGCGTAGCTCAGTGGATTGAGCATGGGCTGGGAACCAAAGTGTCCCAGGTTCGATTCCCAGTCAGGGTACATTCCTGGGTTGCAGGCCATAACCCCCAGCAACCACACATTGATGATTCTCTCTCTCTCCCTCCCCCTCCCTTCCCTCTCTAGAAATAAATAAATAAAATCTTAAAAAAAAAAAGTAACGAATCTAAACACAACCTAAAGCAGCTGCTGGACATACACTTCTTTCATTCTTACAGTAGGGATTTTCATTGCTGGACACATCTCCATTTATTCTACGTCTTTCTCCATCCTCCGCATTTAGGCAGAGCCGTGTGGTTAGTTCGGTGCAGGCAGCTCTGAGGGGAGGTGATGTGTGCGCTACTGTGGGAAAGCCTTTGAGAGCCCCTCCCTGCGCAGCCCTCCGGGTGTCCTCCTTGGCCCTCAGCAGTCCCGGAGGCCCTGAGTTGAGCCACTGTGAGAAAAGAGCCCGATTGCTGGCTGACTGCATGGGGGAAAGGAAGGTGAGCCGGGGAGTTTCCCTACTCCTGTCAGGATTTGTGTGAACAAGACACAAATCTTAAAGACTCTGAGACTTGCACCTGAATTTTCTGACTAACTCAGTCCTTTTTCCTTCACTTACTTGCACCCGTTTTTAAGCCTTGAACTATGTTGAGATGCTTTGAACAAGACTGGATTATTTCTACTAAGTCGGCTTAACCCCGTCTGCTAGTCCTTGGCAATAGGAAATGTAACATTCTCCTAAAAGGAAACCCCAAGAAGGGAATGTCTCTCTATTCAACTATCAGTGGTTTTGGTTTACTGTGACTTTCAGCTACTGACACATAAGTAGTGAGAATGAACTGCTTCTAAACCTATTAGGGGATAGAAATGGTGTAGCGTGTTAGACTGATTTTATGTTGGCCACCGCTCTGCTAGTGTGGTGGGTAGTTTCCCAGGAGTATTGGCAATTCAGTTCTCAGTAGCTGAAATCTTGTTACCCTGGACAAGCGCACTAAATTACACGAATTGTGCAAAATCTCATAGTGCAGATCGGTAGAGGAGGTAGAGGGCAGCACTATTGTTTATCTGAGAGCTCACTGAGTGGGCTAATGGCAGCCAATGAGGTTGAGGGTCACCTTCTGCTATTTGGGATTGCAGCAACTTCAAGCATCTCGGTGTTTAACTTATCCGACAGAGTCTATCGAAATGTGAAAAATAACCAGATGATATTTATGCTGTCATGTTTCACAGGTTAATAAAAAAGTATATCCTGGCCTAGCAATCCAGGGAAGATTTTGTCTCGACTTTATTGCTTAATGAATTAAACATGGTTCTCATATCAGTTGACAAAAAATAACCATACGTTGGCAATATGTTCTTCACAAGATTCTAAAATAAACATCATTCTAACTTTAATGCTATAGGTGTCACATACCTGGCACATAAATATCCCGACAGCCAAACATGTATTCTGTGCAGCCTAAGTTTACTCTATGTACATCTTATTTATCTGAGTAACCACCTGATAAAAACGGATTTTGTTTATAGCTAAACAAGTGCTGGTCTTGGGCTCCTCATAAACTGGCTTCTCCCACTGACTCTGTGATGCCAGTGACCCTCCTGTTCTCTGTCACCTGCAGGCTAGCCCTTAAATGTAATAGTCAAATGACCTTGTCAGGTGTCACCAGTCTTGACTCTCAGTCGTGTGAGACCCAGCTCTAAGAGGCTCTGGAAAGTGGCCCAAGCAAACCTGATGGAAAACACAGAGGCGAGAACAGAGGCAGAACAGCAGCTGAGTAAACTTCACTTTGTTCAAGAAACTGAATATGCTCAATAATATATGTGCTTTTACTAGAAATTGTAAATTGAAAGTGGCTGTTCTTGAAATACCACCTCTCAGAGGAGCCACAAAGTGTTTTCGCTTGAAAAGGTCTTTAACTCTCAGGGCCCATAAAGAGTTGCACATGGCTGAAAGGTTAGCCACTTTCTAGCTGGGTCATGCTGGGAGTAGCACTTAAAGCCTTGGCCTCAGTTTTCTCACCTGGCAAGTGGGGATAGTCATAGTTGCCTGTCTCAGAGGGTAATAGTGAGGAATAAATGAACTAATCATATAGGAAGTGCTTCACATGTTTTCTGGCACGTAAAAAATGCTGTATAAATGTTGGCTAATATCGTTTTAGGGATGTGGTAATCTCTGTACATAATGTAACAGATACTAAAACTGTGCCAAATGATACTCTTAGTGAAAAAAACGATGTTAATGTAAGTTAATCCTTTTTGTATGGAATAAAAACAATCACTTCCAACTGCACTGTATTAATTTAAAATAACTATTCAGTTTTATATGCCTTTGACATTTATCTCCTTATCATAAAATAAAGTCTAGGAAATAGTCGTTTTAAGTTTATAGCAAAGAAACACAAAGGTCAGGATGATGGATCAATGGGCCGTTATTTTTATGACAAATGGGTACTCTCAATTTTCTGACAGTCATCCCATTCTTTGCCCAATAATTTCTAAATTCTGTTGCAATGAAATCAGCCTTTATGTGTTTAAGGCTGAAATTTTACTTTCATTTGTATGTAATGATTGAGTTAATTTTGGAAAGGCTGTAAAAGATAGGATATTATTTTTCAGTATCGTTTTAATGTTCCTCAAATGATGAACGGGCTCTTTGGTAGCAGGTGCCAGTGGATGTTTTCCAAAGGGCCGGGCAGTGACTATTTCGGGTCATACATGGACACAAAGGGCCATCCAGTCTCCGTCACCAGTCCTCACCCTGGCGGTGTAGCTGGAATGCAGCTGTAGGCAACAAGGGAGCAAATGGACATGCTTGTGTATCAACAAACTGTTTAGGAAAACAGACAGCAGGAAGATGGATCTTTTCTATGGTCCACTGTTTGCTGACCCCCGCTCTGTAGAATACCTTTAGAATACCTTTTTTTCCCTTTATTTTGACTAGGGTAAATGATACATGCATGCATATGTAATCTGTACTTGCACACTTATACACAAAGGTGTATGTGAGCTGGAAAACCATGCAAATGAAGGGCAAAAATATACACATTAAGGAATTTAAGGAATATAAGGAATTTAAAAAGAATATAAGGCATGGTATTTTATTCAGCATTCACTGATTAAATATCCAAAGACTCTTTTTATTGGAAAAAGGTCCGCCATTTTATTTGTTTTAAAATCAACCTATAAGGTTTAATTTGCTTTTAATAAAAGCTATTCTTAAAATTGTTTAAGTAGTATGTTATTTTGTATAATAATATCACATAAATATACATATCATATGTAAATTGATAAATTTATAATGTCATTTATAAATACATTCCAAATGTGAGGACCACTGAGCTGGACTAAATGGGAAAAGCAAAACCAATAAAACAACTGCATTCAGAGGTCTGGGTGGTCAGTTTTTTTCCTAAAATAACTATCAAATTATTTGAGGGAATAGAGAATTTACTGTGGTTTTTCTTGCCTTACAGAATATTCTTATTTTTTTTTAAATGTTAAGCCTTTCTACCTTTAATGCACATTAACAGACTTGTTTTCCACTGCGCATCGTGCGTGACTTCCTGACAGAGTAAACGAACTGACTCCACGTAAAGGCCGTTGATGGAGGGAGGGCCGAGCCAGGCAGTGGTTGCTGTTTTGAGCCAAACCCTGGTCTGCTCAGATCCATACAGACACTATTCCCGGAAAGGTCGTGAAGAACAGAGTAACTCGCTTCTTGTCTCACCAAGTTTACATTTCCCACTGGGCCTTGAAGAAGAATTAATAGCTAAAATTTCACATTTTAAGCCTCAGGGCTTCTTCCTGTAAAGCAACACCTTCCTTGAGCATATGGTGGGGTCAGCCCTACCTGGGGTGAAATCGCACAGCCCCTGGCGAAAGCACAAGGAGACGCGTAGAGTTAGAGACCTCCTGTAAGACATCAGGACTTCAAGATGGGCCTCAACTCTGCCCCTCGTGTGTAAAGACAGTTACGTATGTGTGGTTCGCCCTTTGTAGATCAAGAGGACTAATATGGAGTATTTCATGATACTCCATATTAGTAAGGAGTATTCTGTATTGTTCTCATGGAATTTCTAAGCAGAAGTTCTAATCCAGAATGACTTTTAGGATTCTAATGTCAAAATAAGTTTAGTACCTATAGAGAAAAATTTAATTCATTAAAAAAGAAAAAAGGACCTCTCCATTCTGTGCTGGAGAGCATCAGTACAAACTGGGCTAGAGGCCCAGTCATTTGAGTTACTGAGTATAATTAACAATTTACCAGGAAGAAGACATTCTCTTAGGAGAGAATACAAACGCTTGCTATTTATTAGCTGAAAACAATTTAAGCAATTTAAAATTTTATTTTTTTCTTGGATATAATACTTATGTAACTTCACTGGAATTAAAGCTGAAAAGCAAGGGAAAGTATGCAACAGTGAACATTTTTATTGCTCTATTCCAAACACCTAAAAGAGTACCTCACAGCTTGTAAATATTCAATGTTATGACTGTAAAGAACCACCATGAAATTTATCTCATGGACTCATAGTTATCCAGTGTAAGAAGAGAAAGACATGAATTGAATTCAGTATTTATATGCATAATGTAATTAAAGTATGTGGATCAGAAAGTAAGTTACTAATTTTCCTTTTTTTTTTTACAGAAAGAAGCCAGAACTTATTATTAACCCTTTGAGAACACAACATAACAAGCTTTACCATTTTACTACTTCCTTGAATAGGTAAGCTGCATTCTTTTTACCTGAAAAAGTTGCCCACAATTGTGAAAAATTACAGTTAGCAATATATTTTTAAAAAATCTTTACTAAATATCAGTTTATTTTGATAACGGAGAAATATGAGGTACGACCCAGAAAAACCCAGAATTTATTTACTAAAAATGTGTATTTATTCTTACATGTTTAAACTTTAGTCACCTTTAAAGTATTCTCCATTTGATACAATACACCCACTGAAACATTTCTTCCATCACTCCAAACAGTTTTTGAACATGTCAGTTTTGATGCCTTTTAGTGCTTCTGCTGTTTTTTATTTCACCTCTTCCACATCATCAAAACATTTCTCTTTGAGGACTTTTTTCATCCTGGGAAACAAAAAAAAGTCTCTTGGAGCAAGATTGGGTGAATAGGGAAGGTGCTGTTTTTTGGTCAAAAACTTCTGAACTGTCAGTACAGTGTGGGCAGGTGCACTTGTAAATCACCTATCATGAAATGGGCAAATGTGTTGAAAGAGTCTTCAAAAAAATTCACTGAAGCCAAACGCAGCCTCTCACAACAATGCCAGCTGGCACACTGATACAGATTGATTCCCAGAACGCTCACCTAGCAGGGGAAGCCTGTACTATAAGAGGCCCCCCCCCCCCAGAAGATAATTCCATTCTTTGGGGGGGGTCCCTCCTCGTACACATTAATTCTACAGTTAATAGAGTTAAGATAATTAAAAATAGCACTTAATGTTTTTAAATGATTTCATAGTAAACAAATGAAAAGATTTTTTTCTGAGATGAGAATTGAATTAAGCCTGTCTTCCCTGCTATGGCTAACAATACCAATAGTATTTTCTCAACATTAACCATGTACCAGACTCAACATTTACTATGTGACTTACTATGCATAAGTTACATCATTTAAACCTTGCAGCAACCCTGAGTAAATAACAGGGATCATCCCCATTTTACAGAGGAGGCGCACGAGGCTGAGAGAGAGGAGGCAGGTAGATGTGGTTCACCCGTGGTTGTAGATGTGGGTCTGGGAGCAGCAAATGCTGGGAGAACCCTGGCGCCAGCTGTTACTGTAACAGTGGTTTCATGTCGTGGGGGAAAAGTCTAGCAGTCAGATTCACTTATGTGTTGAGTTGGTTCTCTCCCAACTTATGGAAGAAAAAATATATAATGAACTTACTGAAAAAGCCATCTCAGGCAAACATTTATTTTAGGTTTATCTTCTAGTTTTTCATTGTTGCATGACTAATAAAGAAAGGTATATACTTAGTTTACAAGCAGAAAGAATAGTTTCCTTTATTGTACATCTTTCTTTAAACTCCAAATCCCTTTAATAAAAGCAGAATAATATTACAGAAGGAATAAAAATGAATGACTTTTTATTCTAGAGACTGAAGAATCCATTTCAATTTAATTTCTTTTTATTAGAGGTATTGAATATCCCGTCTTAATCAGCCACAGCAATATATGCTTTACTCTTTTTATTTCTTTATTATTTTATTTTTAATCAATAAAATTTACAAAATTTCCAAGAGAAATATGGACAGTTTGTTATAAATAATTAAGTATCAACCATATGGACTGAGCCAATGCTGAACTAAGCGGTCAGCTTAGTTCAAATGTTTTTAAAATTTATATTTGATTAGTTGATATACAATATTTTATTAGTTTCAGGTATATAACATAGTGGTTAGACATTTATATACCTTACGAAGTAATTACCATGTATGGTCAAATCTTTTCTGAAGAAATGAACCACTGCAGAAAGAGCAAAAGCTCACCCTCCTCCCTTCCCTTTCTTTCTAAAAGGTGCACGGTCCTGAAGATGACACGACCTTTTCTTTGTGTGTTCTCTACTTTAATGACATGTGTGTGGGACAATATGCCGTATAATTACGTACATTTTAAAAGCTTACCTGAATGGTACCTACTGTACATATTCTCTTGCAGCTCGCCTCCATCTCACATCATATTCAGAGCTCCATCCACACCGATACAGGAAGATCTGGGTGACTCATTCTAACTGTTGTAAAGTTGACTGCTTCCACCGTCTGGTGCTTAGTATTATTTAATATTGCTTGTAAATAATTTTCATCATTTTGAAGATTTAATACTACATCTTCAAGCACAGTTGAAGTATGGCTGTCAAAGCATCTTTAGGATTTGTGTATGAGAAACCCGAAGTTCTTAATATGTTATATCATGCCAATCTGGTTTATGTTTCATTTTTTCTCATTAGAGAAGAACTTTTTTATTGGCTGTTAGGATCTTGCTAACTAACAGGAGTCATGATTCACAGATTTTGCCATAACAATAATCCAATCTGTTTTTTTCCCATAGAAAAAATACTGACTATTCCCAAAAACAAAATACTACCCTCAAAATCAAAGAGACTTAAAAAGTCTTGTTTGCCTCATGTTAATTGCTTATATTCCATTTAAAAATCATGAGAGCACCCTTTAAAAAATTAGTTTTCTAGTTTTTTAATACAGTTAATTCTAGAATTTAAGGTGAAATAAATGTCAGTAAATAGTAGTAACATTTATAGATACAGAATTTCTCATAACTTTTTATTTTCTAAAGGGAATAAATTACTACTCTGGCAGAGTTGGGGGAGAAAAAAGAGATAAACTAACCTTTGCTGGGCAAATATGAATAAATGCAAGATATTATGTAAGCATCTCAGGTCAAAGGTGCATTGCAATTTGCAGATGAGGAAATCGAGGCCCAAATATATCATCAGATCACTCACTCAGGATCATATAGTAATTGCAGAGCCTGAAGTCAAACTCATTGCTCTCAGACTCCAAAGGTATATGGCCCACCAGGTAAAGGATTGGGAATACCCAAAGTATTTGACACAAAAATAGCCGTTTAATTCATTCCACCAAAATTTACTGGGATTCTTTTATGTAAGTTGAGGAGGCTGATGTTAGAAAAACAAGGAAGACACAATATGTCCCTAGAGTAAGAAAACAGACTATTGGGAACAGCAGCGATTCATTCAGTGATACCATAAACGTGACTACTTTATAAGGTACCTCTGTTTCGCTTTGTTATCTTGACATTGTTTGGATGCGCCTCCATCTAACCACACCAGTTAGGTTACATGGCATGCGATGACAGGAATGAACATGCTTTGTAACAGACAGCAAATCTATGGTCATTTGCTGATGTTACTAATTGTTCTGTAAAATTTAGAATTAAAAATTTCAAACATAATACATTTAATTCTAAATGTAAAGGTTGATATATCAGCATTTCTTTGATGCAAGAGCCCCATGTAAACATTACAGAGTAGCGAACAGCCCCAAGAGTGGGTGTCATTGCAGCCCCCACCACCTGTTGGGGGCATATTATTTAACTTCCTTAAGCCTCATAGCAGATAATAGTGCCCAAATCATGACTGTCAGAGTTTGATGTTTCTCATTATCTCTGCCTATTTCATCAGAAGCCATTCTCTCACCCTGATTACTGCACTAGCCCCCTGTGCTCAGTCTCGCTGATCTATAGTTTGTTGCTCATTTAGCGTAACCTTTAATGGGTCTTAATCCATTCGTAGGACTCTTCTTCAAAATTCACCAATGGCTACCCATAACAGTCAGAATAATGCCCACACTCCTACTGTGACAGGAGGTGCTATATAAATCATCTTACACGTTGTCTTCTACACCATCTCCCTGACATCATCTCAACAGTCTCTCCTCCCGCTGAGAGCAGAGACTGCGTGATATTCTGAGCCGTGTCTGGAGTGGGTCTTTATTTTGGTGGACCCTTGCCAGCTGATGGACTGAACTGGTACACGAGGCTAAGTATGAAGTGAGGCTAAGTACACACAGTATCCTTAATGTGCATCAGTGATGGTCGTTGCTCTTTTCAAGAGTCCTTCAACTTGTCCTCACAGAGAGTAGTGATTCTGAAATGCGAAAGAGCTTTCATGGATCTTTTTGAAACATGATTTTACACATCATGACAAAACTTTATTCTATTGATCGGTAACCTTAGATTTTAATTTATAGTACCAAAGACACAAATTAGAGGCAAATTAGTGAGGTAGAAATGAGAAAACCATTTTAAAGGAACAAAAAAATATTTATTTTGTTATTCCATGCAATAAGATTTGCTACAACCTGACATTGCTTAGATTTTGTTTTATTTTCAGGATAGCTTTATATTTTACATCATTCATAGATGGATAAAGTTTAGTCTTTAAAGACAATTTTCTATAAAATAAGATTTGTTTTTGGTTTTATTTTTCCAATGTTCCTTAGGAGCAGTACTTGATGAGTGTTTGCATTGTTGAGAACATTTGGCAAGAGAAAGACAAACAGTAGAACCACAATACCCCAACGGTTCAGGAAAAGAGAAGGAAAACCTGGTATCTTCACCATGTGTGCCAAAAATAAGTACCTTGACTTGTGCTGATTACTCTCTCATCAGCAATCAGCTCTGGTCTGTGGCACTCTGAGTGAATAATCTTAAAGGCAGATTTAACATTCTAAAAATAAATTCTCCTGGTAAATTGGGATATCAGATGGTTTGTTTATGAAAGCCTGTCCTCATCTGTACTATCAGCTGGTAGTCGCATCCAGACCTCAAACTGGATATTCCAGGGGTGAGGTTTGGAAGAGGGATGTTTCATGGCTAACAAGAGACAGAGAGAGGGAGAATTGCCCACACACTCCGGCAGGAGTGAAAATAACAATAACAGTCCTCCTACTTAACGGGCTGAGTCAGAAGCACATTCTACTGATTTCTCGGCAGTTCCGAGCAGATTGTTTAGGCTGCAGTCCTGTAGGCAGAAGTGGGCACCACCTGCTGCCAAAAGCCGTGGTTCTTGTTAGGAGGGCACTGTTATTAAGTCTTGCCTTTTAACAGTTTGGCCAAATGGGAGTAGGAAAAGGCAAAAATTTGGTGCTGATGAGCTTAAGGTTTTCTAATGCTTAGAATAACAGAAGGATTGCCCAGGCATGGTTATTATGCCTTTAGTTCTTTCATTGGCCAGAAATGTAAGTCACTCAAAAGGGGGCGGTGCTTACTGTAGAGGTCTTAAAAGTCAAATTTTGCTGGATGTTTGCCTTCAAAAAATTCTGTACACCAGGTGCGGTAGCCTTATCTTAGTCAATTTGGGGAAGGTGTTGCAATCACTGGAAATCTGCTTTTTGCTTAAGGAGAAGACAGAAAATTATATGGTTACTGAGTTACCTCCTCATCCAAGGGCGGGGCACCGGCACTCCTTAGGCGCAGGCCCCCAGTGCGCGTGCCTGCGTGTTTGCGTGGCCACGGAGAGCACACTTTATCCTGACTCCTTTGTAACGTGGCTTTCCCACAGGCTGGCTCCGTGTGATTCCTTACAGACAGCACATCATTTCTGTTTGCTCCTTAAAATGTTCCTATACTACAAACTCATTTAAGGATTTCAAAAAAGGGCTCCAAGCAACCATTTCTGTTCAACCTCAAATCCCTCCCTCTTGCTCCACAGCCTTTTCCTTCATTCTAAGCACAGCAGACTACTTGTTGCTTCCTCATCTTCATTATTTCTCTTTGCGTGCCTTGTTTTTCTCATATTACTATTGTCTTGTTATTTCTGCAATTCCTGCCTAAATACTCATCTCCCCTGGGTCTGATTTACAAAAGTCTGTGTCTGCTTAATTCAAATGTCATTTCTTCTATGAAGCTTCCTTCTCCAGCCCCCCAAATGGTGTTAATTGTGCCTTTGGGGAAGAAGAAGCTTTCATAGTCATTTAAACATCCCTGGGACCAAAACATCATTTTGGTGTGTAATTATTTTCATCTCTTTGTCCTCAACTCTGTGAAGCCCTCAAAGGCAGAAGTTTTGTCTTTTCCGTAGTTGTGCCTCCAGAACCACATTATTGGCTTTGAAAGGTAAATAATATTTTTAAATGTTAATAGTTGATAACAACAATAAATAATGAGTACATAAGATTGAAAGTGTAAGTGCCAAATATAAATGAGGAATTACGGAGGTGAAAAAGAAATGAGCTGTGGCCCTAGGTAGCAGATTTACAAAATAAGCTTCATAGTGGTGTTTTTTTTCTTTTGTATGTGTGCTTGGTTGTTTGTTTTGGATAGGAAAAAAAAGTATGCTTATAATCAGAAAGTAAGGGCAGGAAGAAGCTAACATTGTGAGACCACATGCGGGTATTTAAGGAAACAAAGCTTTGGAGGAGGCAGGAAAAGATATGCTAAAGAACAAATAGAGAGATGAATATTAATAAAAATGAGGGCCACCTATTTCTCGAAAGAAAAGCAAAGACAATGAGGGACGATGAAGAGGGACTAGGGAGATGGAAGAAGACCTTGTAAAGGCTTGGAAGACAGTTTCCACTTTGTCCTCGACAAACACCAGACTGTCAACAAACACTGGGTGTTTGCATAATCTGTCTTGGCCACAAAGCAGGTATTACAGTCTGAAGGCTGGACCATCTTTGCCCCACCCATACCAGATGAAATGAGGGGCCTGAAGAGGACGATTTACCAGGAGCCACAGGAAACGCTCTTTCCTCTTTACCATCTCTCTTCTCCCACTCCAGCAACCACGGGCTGTTCTAACTGCAGCCAGGGTTTAGTGTGTAGGCAGTTAATTGGGGATAGTTACTTAAAGTTGTTTTATTTGATTAAATGACTTCTATTATTCTCATCATTGAAAAAAAATGCCATTAGACTCTTCTTCAAACCAAGCGTATTAGTTAGGATTGGCTAGCTGCTGAAACAAATAGATCCAGAAATGTGTCATAACTTTTATTTCTGGCTCATTGAACAGTCTTGTGGGAGCGTTTGGGTTGGGAGGCTGGCTGCCCTCTTCATAGTCAGCCAGGGATCCTGAATTCTTCCGTGTGTGTCTTCGCTTTCTCATTGCCTCCATTCAGCTGTTTGAAGGGCAAAGGCCAACAAAGGAGCACATGAGAGTTGTAGATGAGCCAAACCTAGAAGCCGACATATCACTTCTGTTCACATTCCATTGGCTGGAGCTGAGTCATATGACCACACCCAGCCACCAGGGGGGGTTAGGAAATGTCCTCCTGCTACATGCTCAGGACAAAAGAGGAAAGAGATTTTGGTAAACTGCTAGCAGCCTCTGTTATACATCTGTCTACGTAATTAATATATTTGAGTATTTGGATCGAGTAGTTCAAGCCCTGCCAGAGTAGATACCAATATTACCGTAGAGATAAAGCTGTAAATTATAATTTCAGTGTCATATTAAAATAGTGAATGTACTTAATGCATCAGTTTATCAAAGTTAATTGTTACAGTAGTGCTCAAATAAGACATTCCTAAACCCCTCCTTGTGGAAATAAGCATTACATCCAAAAGGATAATGACAAAAAAATCATAGTGCCTAGTACTGCTCGTAGTTTTCTTCAGTAACTTCTTGCTAAATGAGTCAATTCATGAATTAATAGATGTAGAAAGCTTCACTGGGAAAAATAAGTATTTCTACTTTAATAAATTTCTAAAATTCATTATAGAGACATGAATTGGAATGATCTAAACTCATTTTGAAGGATGTGCCCTTTTAAAGAAAAATAAGTAAAGGTAAACTATTGAGGAGAACCCCACATTTGATAGTTTCACACAGGTTTTAAAAGAATTGTGGTGGTTTGATAAATAATCATATGTAAGCCTCACATCGTGGTTTTGCTCCATCTGCTGTTTGCTCAGATGGTAATAAACATTGCCATTTACATGGAGGGTTAGCAGTGCATCTGATTATTGTATACATCTAGAATATTGTGTCAGTGTTCAATCAACTTTTCTGCTAAATCATCCTGTCACTGCGTTCGTTTCCTGACAGAATGCCTGAGTCTTTGTGAAAATACCGCATTGCAGTGAGTGTGTGATCGCTGGTTTTTCCTTGCAGCTTAAAACTCCATTCCCTTTGAGAGGGAGTAGCCATTTAATCAGGTTCTCATGGCATCCAAGAGCATTTGAAAATTAACAACCTCCAGTAAAACTGGCCTTGCCTGCAAGTCTATAGGAAAAGGCAGTTGGATGAGTCAGCTCATGTGAACAGAATGGAAGGTGATGAGAAAAATCCAACATAGTGGAACCTGGAGCCCAGTCAGTACCTTTTAGCGTCTCTGCCAGATTGTTTTTCCCGAGAAGCATAAGGACGTACTGGAACCTGCTATTGATAATTTCTTACAGTTTGTTTTTTACTCTTTTTTTCCTCATCCACCTCCTGCACTTTTCCATAATGAATTTCAAGGACTCCGGTCCTATCATGTGCTCAGTAATTGCTACAGAAGGCAGTTTGACTCTGAGATAGTTGTATCTCCGTAAGTGAAATTTAGAATTCACTAAAGCAGATACTTCAGTGAGGGGGTGCCAAAGCCTGAGTCATTAAAACTATTTTGAACAGGGCCCTAGGAAAGATCCAGTAGTAATTAATCCCGAACAAAGAGCAAAGTGCCAAAACAATGAACAAGACCTTTGTCCTAGACAGACTGCTGGGGTCCTAGAAAATTCCTGCTTCTGGGTAGCAGTGTGGAAGCCTTTTTGTTTTGGCTTGTGTATTCCTTTGTGGCATATGTTTACAACTGGAGTGGGTCTTTTTGTTGTTGTTGTTTTTGGAACCTAAGCATTCTAAAGGAAACTATTTTTAAATCAAGAGGAACTGAAAAATACAGTAATAGAAGGTAATATAATATCATATGCATGCACACACCTATATGGTATCCTCACACACATATCTATGGATCGTTTAAATATAAATACACTGCAGGGTGTTATTTGAATGGAACCTGAGGGCAGGAAAATTAATTCTTCAATGAAGCTCTGTAGGGAAATGCATACTGGTGTATAATTTGTATGTAATTTTCGCACTGCAGAACTGAGTCCGTAGTACACAGTTCAAAATATTTGTACATAGAAAATACATAGGAAACCCTTCTAACTTACATTTTTCACACCGATTTTAAGTCACAACAAGCCTAGCCTGTAATGATCGTTTCTGGCATTCGGAGTCCACTGACTTCTAATCCTCTTAGCACCCCTATGTTGGGAGTTGCCTTCCTCTCTCAGCTGACGACTGGAGAAGCCTGTCTGAACGCTCTTTCCAGTCCTGCCCGCCGTGTTCTCTTTTTCACACAGCAGCCATATGGTCGTTTAAACATTTAGTACCACCCTGCTCAAAATCCTACAAGGATTTCTCCTCATCCATTTTTTCCAGCTTCAAGATATAATTGACATATAACATTCTCTGTGTTTAAGATATACAGTGTATTGGTTTCATACACTTATAGCTTGCAAAATGATCACGCGCATAGCATGAGCTAACACCTCCAGCATGTCACATAATTACCATTTCTTTGTTGTGGTGAGAACATTTAGATCGACTGTTACCAACTTACAAGTCTATAATGCAGTATTATTAACTATAATCGCCAGTCAATACACAGATTCCCAGAATTTACTGGCCTTATAACTGGAAGTTTATAACCTTGACCAACATCTCCCTATTTCCTCCTTTTCCATCATACTTGGGAATAAATCCAAACTCTTGACCGAGTTCTACACCGCCTGGCTCTGCTCAGCTTTCAGGAGTCTCTTCCTGTCTGTTACTGCAAGTCAGCCTCAGACACACCAAGCCCATTCCCACCCCAGCACCTTTATGCTGAAAGCACCCAATTCCTTCCTGGAACATTCTTACCCCAGTTCTTCGCATGGCTAGCGCCCTCTGCGTCATCCGGATCTCTTTTCCGAGCTCGCCTCCTTGAAGATCCTTCTCTGGACGCCCTCTTGGAAATAGTGCCTTTCTCATGCCCTGCTATAATCTTCTCATTTTAAATTTTATATTAAATGTATTGAATATCAAACATTAAGTTTAATAATTTAACATTAAACAGAAAATTAATACTCTCATATTAAATATTTTATATATTTTAATTAAGTGCTTGGTTTCTCTATAATTACCTCATTAAAATGCAACTTTTATGACAATAGGAATTTGTCCCTGTGTCTCAAAATAAATACCTTGTATCTTCCCACCATCACCAATCCCATTACTACTACCTTAATTCAAATTCTTCCATGCTTTCTCATTGATTATTGCATTATTGACCATCTTTTCCTGTTTTTGATCATAACCTTCTACAATTCTTTCTCTGGCTCATCTTGTCACTCACCTGCTCCATGTTTCTCAGTCGTATGCCACTGATAATGATAAAATTTATACTCCACAACCTGAGAAACAAGATGCTTCATCATCTGGATACTTGCCTTTTTCGAGCATTTTCCTCTACTCCTGTTTTGGACATTCTCAGATGTCCTTGATGTTTCCAGATCTCTTATACCCCACCCTCCCATGCCTTGTGTTACTGTTCCTGTGGGTGTTTAGAATTATGCCCTTGTCCACCATGGATGCCCTTCAAGACTGAAAGCAAGTTTTGCCCATGTAGTCCCCCATGAATTTTCTGATTTCTTAGGGACTTCTCCCTTAGTACCTCTACTAAAGCATTTATAATATTGCCACCAAACTGTATATGGCCATGTTGGTGTCTCTCGATAACTTCTTCAGACCAAAAACTGAGTGTTTCTAGTGTTTGCACATCCCCAGCACCTAGAGCCATGCCTATGACATAATAGGGGTTCATTAAATGTTGTTATATTTCACCATCAGAGGAGAAAATTTTCTAATCTCATATTTCTCTCTCCTGCTTAAAGCACTTGTCTCACTGTTTCTTCTCTTTTAGTTAAGTCTCTGTCTTGCTTATAAGTTGTTCTTGAAAAGACTTTTATCCTTTCTTAAGAAATAAGAAATTTGGTTTCCTTTACACTTAAGGCCTATGGTCCCTCCAAGGAGAGGTAGCTGTGCATCATAATTTGCACTGTCTTGAGTTTACCAAGAAAATATTTATGTTCAACTGAAAGTGCATTTCCCTTTACTTCTATGATTAAAATACCCCAGACACTTAATATAGTTTTAATTTTAATATTTTATTCTAATGTAGTTTTTTTTAAAGATGAAGCAAACAGTGAAAAAGGTAATTAAAGTGAAATTAAATCTTGCTGCGTAGATATTCTCAACCAAAATGCCCACTGGAAATAGGATCTCATATGAAGGTAAATGGAAGTTCTTTATGGTCATTTTCTTGGAGAAAAGTAGTTATCTGGAACATTCTTTCATGATCCCATGTTCAGTCCACATTTTTTCCCGTAGCTCAACTCTAAACTTCCTAACCTAAATTTGCAGAATTTCCTCTCCTTGATTTACCTCCTTATTTAGCTAAACTAAAATAAAAAATCAAAGAAGCAAATATATTTTTAAAATAATATGCCTCCTCAAAATTTTTGACCTTCCTATACATGTTTTATTTTAAAATTTATTAAACATTTTTTAACATTCCAAATCATGTTTTCATTTGCTCTTGCAAGGTCTGTTTGCCTTCTTGTCTATGATGGGTCTGTTTTTATATTAAGACATTTTGTTTTACCTAGGGGCCCACCATATTACCACATCTGGGCCTATACTTGTATTAAGTCATTTATGTATGAGATTGGAATATTTGTCTTTGTAGAAAACGTAATCACTGTAGAGATTCGTTTACCTGAGTAATTTTTCCAGCTCAATTTTTACCATCTCAAAAACATAGACTAATTGTATATATTTCAGGCTTTGGCCCAGTAGCTCATCCCCATACAAGTTTACAGGTTTGTTGTGATCAGGACACATACAAGAGGCAACCAATGAATGCACAAAAAATGAAACAACAAATCAATGTGTGTGTGTGTCTCTCTCTCTCCCTCTCTTCCTCTCCCCTACCCTCCCCCTCCCTCCCTCCCTCCCCCCCACCCCTTTTCTAAAATCAATAAGTATTTCAGGCCTGGAGAATTTAGCAAATTTATGCCACATCACATCATTCTAAAAGTTTAGCAGAATACAAGCAGCAAGCCATGAAAAAGTTGACCTGAATTCTAGAATTCACTCCAGGGTACACAGAGATATGTCTGCTCAGTGAAATAAGTTGAACAAGCCATGAAGTCTGACCCAATTGGATCAGACGGGAGTTATGAGGGAATTCCAAATGATAAGAATTCTGCTTGTTTCTTTTTGGCCCAACTCAACTGATAGAGCAAATAAGACTACTTCCAACTCAACTCAGAATCCCCCTGAGTCACAATTACAGCCGGCAGTGGCAGAGCACGGTGAGGCACACAGCCTGCCCAGTGTCCAAAAGGAAATTGATCTGCTTTGTATGACTCAGACTTTACTTTTCTATGACTCATACTTTATCTTTCTCTAGAAGAAAATTAGTGTTTGATATAATTAACTGGATTTTAGACTTCCCGTGTATGCATTCATTTAGTATACTTAAAAATGAATGTAATACAGGTATTTTGTATCCATCCATTTTTTGTTTAAAAAATATGTATGATTCAGAAGTCTTATATTCATATAGCACCTGTGGTTTACTCTATTACTGCATCTACTGTGTTATCTTGAGTTTTTCAAACACATCTTGCCTTCCTCAGGATAGTGTGAGTTATCTGTGGCCAGAATTTCTCTCAATTATCATTGTATTCCTAACGCCTAACCAAATTCTTGGTATAAAGCTTGTATTTAGTAAATGCTTACTGAAAAGATTTTAGAGGGCATAATAAATAAATTGATCATTGATAATGACCTGAAATTAAATGAAGCCTCAATGCATGATTGGTAAAACAATATATAAATACAGACAGTTCCTGACTTACGATTTATCAAATTTATGATGGTGTCAAAGTGGTATGTATGCATTCAGTAGAAACCATAGTTGGCAGCTTGAATTCTGATCTGTCCCCAGGCTAGCAATATGTGGCATGAAATTCTCTCATGACACTGGACTGTGACTGCAAGCCACAGCTCCCACTCAGGCACACAATCACTAAGATAAACCACTGACACTCTGTACTGTGCTGAGTTGCCAGTGTGTTTTGGATACAGTGTTCTGAGTACATTTAATGTCAGCTAGGCTAAGCTGTGATGTCCACTAGGTTAAATCTATTAAATGCATTTCAACACATGACATGTTCAGTTTACAATGGGTTTGTCAGAAAGCAACCCCATTGTGAGTCGAGGAGCATCTGTAGTGCCTCTTAAGGAAAAGCCCAAGTCTTAAGGCATTTAGGCTGTCTGTCGTTTTCTCAACATTCTTCATTTCCTTGCCACATCCTCTCATCAGACGAATGCAGATCTGACCAGGCTCATATACCTCTGTAATCTGCTGTCACATCTCAAAAAAAAAAAAAAAAAAGCATTGAAAAGAATCTCGTGGGTCTCACACTGAACAAAAAGTAAAGCAAAAGAATTCCATCTTACATGGCTCATCAAGAATCAGACAAAATATCCTCTAACACTGTACAGTTTTAATGAAAAATTGCTCTTCAGAACATGGTACGTGACTGGACCACACACTGAACTCAAAAGACTACAAGGTAAACACCTGTCAAAATGTGTGAAACCTCATACTTTGCATTCCCTTTCTCACGGTGAACAGGTGGACATTAAGGTATGTAAGCAGTACGTTGCAGCTAAAATAACTAGAGAAACTTTATATGGCAGTCCGTTCAAAGAAGAGGGTTAGGTTGTGTTTCAGTTAATTAAGTTTTTGAACATAGAGTCTAGCCTCACTTTATCCTAATCACACTACCATAGTCCAGGTCTACATGTTTCTCTCCTTATGCAGCTAAGAGATTCTTTCATATTTAGTCATGCTTCCTTCCGATTCACTTCTAATAATCCCATTGCTGGAGCAATCGTTCTAAAACATAAACCTGACTGTGCCACTAGGCACAGCTTACTACCTCCCCTTACAGTTCCGCCATTGCCTGCCTGTCAGCCTCACTCCCCCATGCCCCGCTCCACTCCGGGCCATCGTGAAGAATCGTGGGCTTTGCACATGTTCCTCGCTCATTCATTTAGTAAAGCTCTATTGAGCCTAGTCTGTGCCACACACTGAACTAGCTGCTGGGGGTGAAGTGAACATAGCTCTTCCTCCAAGAGCTCACAGTGTGGTGGGAAAATCAGACAGAACAGGAAGGAATGCCGAGCACAGAGAGAAAACTAGAGTTGAGAGGATGCCAAATGCATGCTCATAATGGTATTTTCCTGGGAGGCATTGCCCAGCCCTAGTCAAAGATAACTTGGGAGGTGGTCATTCATGCTTTCTTTCTTTTTACAGAGTTTTCCTTCCTTTTTCCGTTAACCACTATATGTTTAAACTCAGCTCAGATATTACCTCATCTAGGAAGTGTTGGTTGGCTTCCCAGTGTGGTAGGAGCTGTCCTTGTGCCTTGATAGCTTCCTGTCCCTATCTGCTTGACAGCATGTACCACACTGCATTTTTGCTGTTGGTTTGGCTAGGAGCTCCTTCAGCATAAAATCGGTATATTTTTTCTTGTATCCCCAGTGCATTGCCTATGATACATAGAGCCTTTCCATTAATGTTTTGGAGATGCTGTCAAACGATTAAATGAATTAAGGTTTGTAATCTTCGAGTAGGAAGGCATTTTGGCAGTCACGTAGGCCAGTGTCCCATTGATTTTACAATGTTCAGACCGGATAGACATTCAACCTTTCAGCTCTGCTCACAAGGAGGGCAGTGAGTTCAAAGAAATACAGAAATCAAATGCTATGACTGATTATGTTGTACGTCCAAATACATTTACTATATTTGGAATAAGATTTTTAATCTGAACATGTGAAGAGGCAGAGCTCTCGTCACATGGCTTACATTTGTGGAGAGAGAATTGTCCATCAAAAACCAAAGGGAATGAGCGGATCACGTCAATAGGCAGGAAACAGATCAAAATGGTATCTTGCTTATAATTCCTCAGGACTTCATCCTTCCTTCTGTTTTAAATAACTAAAAGCAGATCCCATTCATGGAAAGCCATAAAACAGTTTTTAAATTGGCTCCTCGACTTCCAGTTCTCCACCCCACCATTTTCTTCACCTTTTCAGGCTTTGATTGTTTCTAATTCTGGCATCTTATTTTGTGACGCATAGTATAGCCTCCAAGTTCACCTGGGTATGGCCCTGTTCCCACCTTTGATGAAGAAACCTCTAAGGCACCTTGTCCTCAAGGACTGATTATGGTCGTTAGATTTTGCCACTTTAATGCCCAGCCAGTGCCTTCCCTCTAATGTGGATCTCAGGTATCTGGAACTAGGACTTTTCATTTTAGTGGTGATGCCATTAAATTCTTATGACTGAATTTATTGAATATTAGTAATTCTGTAGAAAATTTGTCGGATTTGTACCTGAAGGAGACATACTTTACCAGTGTTTGGTTATGTGACACTGGACAAAACCTGCCAGGTCTGGAATCAAAACTGGAAGAGTTTACAACAAAAGTCACTAATTGTCAAAATCCAAGTTACAATTTCCCTTTCAATCTTTTTACCTTGATGCTTATTTATACTTATTTAAGGAAAAATTTATTAAAGTTATTATAATTAAATGTCTCCTTATACAGATTGTGGGTCAGAATTGATCAGTTGAAATGGTTCAGTAGTGAGTTACATGCTTACGGAACTGACACTCATCCTTGATGTCTAGTTTGCACGTCTAGGAAGTGGGAGAGCCAGGATTCAACCCTGATTTTCTTGTTAGAAGTCTATTCGATATTGACTTACTCCACTGTATCTCCAGTACCCAAGTTCAGGTCCATAGTTAAATACCATCAGAGGCTAGAGCTTTAGAGCATTTTACATGTGTATTTCTGATATGTGTGTAAGGTTTTGTTAGCCCTTTTGGATAATGTGAAAAAGAGTTCAGAAACAATATATAGCTGTTTCATAAAGCACCTTACCCAGTTTAATATGGTAGATTGTTATTAATGGAACAGGTTTATGAAGTTCATGTCCTTATCAGCATTGGATTCTCTTTCTAGTACCAACCTCATTCCACCAGTCTTACTGCTTGGTAAAAGAGCAAGCAATGAATGGGTCTTAGTGGATTTGTCTTCTCATTCCAGATCTGCCTGGAAATGTCTAACTTGGTCAAATAACTTACTCTTTCTGGCCCCAGGTTTTCAGTAGAAGGCAAACCATGCACTGATTCCTATTGTTAAAAATGTTCAAATAAAAGCCACAAAATAACTAATAATAAGTAGCATTTTTGAGTACTTCCAACTTGCCTGAAATTATGCTTTATTTGTGTTATATAATTCTACCAACCTAACACTGGCTTGCTGTGTACTGTGTGTCCATCATCTTCAAAACTAATTATGCACCCACCAACTCTCTTCATGCGAATTGTTTATTAGTCACGATGTGTGATGGAGAATGAGTCATCCTTATACACATTTTACAATCAGCTTGCAAAGAACAGAGGAGACATGAAACAAATATCTGGATTTTTAGCTTACCTTTTTCATGTCATCAAGCATGTTTTTCTTAGTTTTGCATAGAAGACAAAGAGAAGGAATACAGCTTGATAGTTAGCCAACAACTATTTAAGCTTAGAAATTTGTCAGCCTTGATAAGTAAATATATGGATTCTGTAATATTTCCACTATTGTTAAGGACTAAAACAAAGGTTTCTAGTTTGTAATACTGGTATGCATAGGATAGTAATCGTATAGACATAATTGAACCTACATGGAAAAGGGAAACAATATTCATGTGCTTAATTGTCTTATATAACTGGTGGTTTTACTCTTTGTTCATCTCTGGATGTGTAGCAGTACAAAGTTATAATCCCAGTGTTTTTATTGAACTGGCACATTACATGATGACAGGGCAAAGCGTATCACGGAAAACACTCTGGAACTGTCGGTGCCAAGCACATTATGAGAATGAAGACAGGCCTCTCTGGCACACAGTGTGTTTTCCCTTTAGGTTTTTTTTTCAAGCCTTTGTTGTTTCTCCTTTTGCCAATTTTTAAGGGTATTTAAAGCTGCTTGGTAATAACTATAATCAGGGACTATTTCTGTGCTTTGTGATCTTTCTAATATTATAATCCAAAGAAAAACAGTGAGGTCTGCCGTTCGATGGGAATCCCGAGAGACAAAGTTCTATCCTACTAAAGGACACTTCTAGCATGTCTCAGTTATCTAGACATGAGATCGCTGACTGACTTCTTTGAGAGCTTTCCTGGCTGGGAATTTTCTATCACACGTTCGCACCCTACCCATTACCCACACCCATCTCCCAAATGATCTAACAGGTGAAGGACATTATAACTTGATTTGACATATTTTAAACAAGTGTACTTTTGTCATAAACCATTAATAAATGCCAAGGAGTTTAAAATAAATATTCTAAACAATGTGAAGATGTTGTTAGACTGAGCAAAGATTAATCATTGTTTTCACAACATGAAGTAGGCTTATACCACAGACAATGGGTGATTTTAAATCTTCTTCTGAGATATGGCTGCCTCCCTCGAGTAGGGTTGGACACGACAGAGAACTGGCGTGTTCCCAGGAAGGTGAATAAAAGCAGTTCATCCCGTGACTGGAATCCAGCACCTCTTACAAATGTCCTGGGCTAAGGAAGTGAAAGGTGCAGCTTCCATTTGTGAGAAAGATTACATGGAGTATCAGAAGATCATTGCCTCTTCCCTTTAGGCCAATTCTTCCACGAGACCGTTCCGTGTGTGTGTTTCTGTCACTCCGTTCTTTTCCGAAGCCCTGTGCAGCAGGCTTGCAAAGCACAAGACTTCCAACTTGAGTGTCTCAGAATCACCTGGTGAACTTGTGAAAGTACCAATTTCCAAAGCCCATACCCAGAAATTCTAATTTATTAGGTTGATGTTGGAGGGAATTGGCTGAAAACACATTAAGATATATTGGAAGGGAATGATCACCAAAAAGTGTTTCAGTGTCATGATTTTAAAACCGTTTTTGAGATGAGATGAAACAGTTTGTCTCAAAGGTATTTTTACATGTACACGTCACATGCTCTGTATTATGTCTACTAAGTAAGTTTTGTTCAGGTCTAGTAGTTCGTTCTCCTGGGCGTTACTCTTCATGTGCTCCCTCCTAGCAGTTACAACCTCAGGACCAGTTCACCTGCCACACCTGAAAATTAGGTTTCAAACCATCCTCCTTTCAGTGATGGAGCTAGTGTTGGCCAAACATTTACAGCCAACAGAACCTTTTCTTTGTGCCTATCTGGAGTCAGGAGCTTGGTGAATTACTCATTCAACATTCAATGAATATTTGAAACCCAGCTTATAGGTAAATGGTACTTCCATCAGTCTGTGTAGTACTATCATGTGCATCTTTTGCATAACCCTTTTCATACTCTGAAGGAAAAGCATGAAAACTTCTAACTAAGTAGATAGAAAATTAGGAAATGTTGTTTTTTTTTTTATCCCTGTCTGGTGTGGCTCAGTGATTTGAGTGCCAGCCTGCAAACCAAAGGGTCGCTGGTTCAGTGCCCAGTCAGGACACATGCCTGGGTTGCAGGCCAGGTCCCCAGTAGGGGGCACACAAGAGGCAACCACACATTGATGTTTCTCTCCCTCTTTCTCCCTGCCTTCCCCTCTCTAAAAATAAATAGATAAAATCTTACTTTTAAAAAACAAACAAGAAAAAGAAAATACTTTATTTTAAATAAAACGTATCTCCATTTTACATCTTTAGCCCTGGATTTGCCGTGAGAAAACAACTTCCTTAGTAGCTCAAAATCCAGCAGAGCTGTCAGGGACAATTTTTGCTGAGCATCTCTGCTTATTTCTTCCCTTTGAATAGTGAAGGAAATGTGACAGCTGTACCTTATTGTTTATTTTTTTGGATCTACGAGCCCTCAGGGCACATGTGCTCAGGAACTTCTGTTTGATACACTTAAACAAATATCCCTTCATGACTTGCTTTGACGAACAGAAAATACAGGAACTATCAGAGTACATCAGACTTTGCTTTTCGTGTATAGTACGCAGGAAGCCCAATGATAGATGGCGTTCCAGATGCAAACGCTTCTCTTTTTTAGCGAGCCTTTGAACACATTAAATTTTAATGTGCACATATAATTTATAACCCTTAGGAAGAACGAACAAAAGTGTGTTATTTAGCCACCTCCCAAAAGTAACTTGTTACTTTAAAGCTGTCATTTGTTTATTACCAACATTTGCTTGGATGACAAGTTAGAAGACTCTTCTAGGGAAGATGGATAAAGGAGAAATACCTTTTTAAAAAAACTAATGTTAGTTTTTCAAGAAATCATATTTTTATTAAGAGTTTGTTAACCTGTAACTTCTCTGAAAGAGCTAGAATATCATGTAAGGTTTTATAAAATGCTTTATGTAGAAAAGACTGATGTCTATTTTATATTTTATTCACTTTATAGATACATGAAAGATAACATGAAAGCCATGTGTGTTGAATAATATATCATTTTGTCACAGAATGATACCTTAAAGTAAAATATTGGAAGTCAATATGTGTACTTATTATTTGTAAATGTATTCTGCCTGGTTTGAGGAAAAACTTGATGCTTTGCAATTGAATTATATATAAGTAAGTCACATGCAGTACTGAATACATAGAATGAGATAAATACTACAGTTAAGTTTCTGGTAATTAAGGGAAAGTATGGGAACGGCTGTATTACTGATTTGTCTGAAATACTAGAAAACAGCGTAGTCCGTATTAACTTACTTCTAAATTCCAACACAAAATAATTTATTGTATATATCTCATGCAAGGGATAATCATGTCACAAGAGACAATGTTTTCAAGAGTCGTCTCGCAGATTTGGAGGTGTGATTTTGTGTTGCCTGGGCATGAGTCCAAATCTGTTCTCATACACAGAAAGTATGAGTTTATGTAAGTGTCTGAGCAGGTAGTCAAGTACAATCCGAGAGTTTTTAACATAGAGCACTATAGTCTTAGGTTTGGAAAAATTTTAAGGCAGATGCATTTAAATACAAGAGAATCTCAATATAATAGGAATCTAATTAGTAACATAATCAGTATTCTAGGAATCTGACAAACAATAGCAGTACTGGCCTACTGATAAGCTACAAATTGTCATCTTAGATAAAAATTGTTCTAGAAAATAGTTGAAAATTGGAATCAGTCTGTCCCAAAATATGAATTGAGTCTTGGCCCAAAAGCCATGTTTTCTGTTGAATTGTATATTTCCTTTATTCTGTTCTTTATTTTCTTATTTGTTGTTTCTTTCATTCTTTTAGTTGCTTGCTTGCTTCTCTTTTGCGGTATTTCTTAACTAGAATTATCTAAGAGATTTGACTACTTGTAAGGTTCCTGACTCATGGTACTAAAACCTTCTAATCAATATTGGAAAAGTACTAATTTTACTTTACAGTATTATATGTATGTGCATCAAAAATACCTAAAAACAAAGCTGAGGAATTTTGCAGACATGAAATCGACAAGGAATTAATCTGTATACCATTTCGACTTGGACTTACATATTTACAACTACTGTTTTCATCCTGGTTATAGCAGTTTTATTATGAGGATATAAGATGATATGGAATCAATATTCAAATTAGAAATCTGATCAATGCCAAGTCATATGGTTGGGCTCATGTCATTGGAATCAGAGGTTAATGTCAGATTACCAAACCCTAAAGAATCTTATGTCTTACAAAATTACCCATCAGTAAAATTAAGTGAAGTGTAGCATTGATCAGTGATTCGACAGCTCTTACCAAGGGGCATTAGATTGAGAAGAGCCTTGTTGAAGGGAAAAGCTGGAATGTTAAGAACTTGAATTTTAAAAGTTGGGATTTTTTTTAAAGATTTTATTTATTTATTTTTAGAGAGGGAAGGGAGGGAGAGAGAGAGAGAGAGAGAGAAACATCAATGTGCGGTTGCTGGGGGTTCTGGCCTGCAACCCAGGAATGTACCCTGGCTGGGAATCGAACCTGGGACACTTTGGTTCCCAGCCCACGCTCAATCCACTGAGCTACGCCTGCCAGGGCCAAAAGTTGGGATTTTGATGAAAGAAGAAATAAATCTATCCTTAGAGAACTTTCAACAAACAAATGCCAAGGCACAATTGTTTAATTACGAAGGGTAGCAAAGATTGAAGCTCAATCTGGTGGCACAAGATCTTCTCTTCCAGTTTTTCCCAACTGTGTATCTTTTGGGGAAGAACACTAGGGAACTATAATATGCAGCAAAATAGCCATGATATGATAAAAGTCAAATGAAATGTCTCATTCTGATATCAATAGAAATTTAAACTTGTTGGATTTTTTAAAAATCCACATTGTAAGTAACTATATCCTCATTTGTATTGGCATTTGTGTTGGCATTTGTGTTTAGCCCTAATAGATAAGATTTCATTGTAATTTATTATAAATTATAAATCAATGTCTTGCACCTAGTATTTTTTTTAAAATTTCCTTGCTCAGAGTATCAAGCTAGACTTTTTGGAGGGGGAGAGGAAGAGGAGTTTGGGAAGGTTCATACTTGCTTTATCTAATCAGAAGATGGTGTGGCAGCTCTCCAGCTGTTCAGCGGCTAGGATTAGTGGTCTTTTGCAACATAGAGAGAGGAGAGTCTTTCTCAATGCGGAGTGGGAATGGAATGCTCAGGTTCTTTGTATGTCACGGTTTCCTCTTACAGATTTGGAGGAGATTGCCTTTGTCAGCTTCCTTATCTTCTTTAATCCCACATGGACATCTTTCAGAGAGATTCGGGTAAAAATATTATACATCAGTAACAAGTGATTAAAGGAAGCTGTGGTCATTTTTAACTGTAATGGTCATAATACCATTTTGAGGATTAGAGATTAAACTGTGACTTCAAAACCCTGCGTAGGAGTTTAAGTGAAATTCACCATGAGTGGGCGGTATTTTAATAATATCATGTACTCATTAGAAGTGAGTGTGGCCAAATAGTGTCTCCTTTGATTCCGGAAGTTTTTCAATAGAGCAGAAAGAAACCTTTCAAGTCATGTTTTTTGTCAAAGTAGTTGTGTCAGAGCAATACCAACTTGAAATTTTCTAAGATGGTTGTCACTTAATAGATGGGTAGACTATGTACATTTCAAAAGCCCAACAAATAAGAAAGTGAAATCTGATTAATCTGCACACATTTTAAAGAGTATTATCTGCATCGTCTCATCAGGAAGTCAGATGATGTGTTTTAGGTTATAAATTCAGTCATTCGTGCCTCTGATATTAGTTGAAATCAACATGGCCAACCATTCCTTTCTTCTTACAAAATTAGTTTTTATTGATTACTTGAAAAGAAATAATCCAAAACTCTGAAGCATTAAACACTAAGGACTTCACTTTATGAATGCCTGATGTCCTGAAAACAAATTATCTTAACATGTTAAGTGGATGATTATTAAGTAGCACTCCCTTCATTTTGGCATTGTTTTTGGGAGGGTTCAAGATGAGGATTTTTAGTCACCGAGAAATCTTTGCCAGAGAACCCTGGGCAAGAAACTGCTTGGGAGCTGTGGGTGCTCATAACGTTTTATTTACTTTGAGTATCTGTGGCTAAAACTCCCAGAGTTAAACATGGGCTAACGTGAAAACCTAAGTATTTCCCAAATCTGTTTAGAGATGTTGGCACACATGGCACCAGATAAAGGGCTCTATGGGCTGTTGGCCGGGATTCTGTCCACACCACTGCCCTTCCCCGGGATTCCAATGTGTCTGGGCGTTTGAAAAGCTCTCGCTGGTGTTGCACATGCCTGTGCCATCATTTCTCAAGCCCAAAAACACATGATTGAAAACTAAACATAAAAAAATCAGATAATTTTCAATAGAAGGGTGCCCTGTAATTTGCTTGATTAGTACTTCTAAGTCATCAAAACCAAGGAAGATCTGAGAAACTCTCACAGCCAAGAGGAACCCGAGAGACACGAAAATTCGATGTAATATAGTATCCTGGATGGGATCCTGAGACAAAATAGAAAGGAGACCTACGGTGAAAACTAGGGCAATCTGAAGAAACTATGGACTTTAGTAATAGTGTATTACTGTTATTTCATGAACTATAACAAATTCACTGTTCTCATGTAAGATGTTAAGAATGGGAAATTGTGTGCAGGGGCTACATGGGAACTCGGTTCTATCTGCCCAATTCTTCTGTAAATCTAAAACTGTCCTAAAATATAAAAGCTGTTAATTTCTTAAAAAGTGACATTAACACAGCATGTACTTCTTTATGTGAAGCCTTTTCTATTTACAATTGTTCTCTCTGTACACAAAATTGATTGGACCACATAAAGATGTGGAAATTTTAATTAAGCTATTGGGTGACACATAGAAATGGGGCCTGTCAAGATCAGGATGCTGAGCCAAGAGTCTCACTATCAATAAATTATTGTAGCCCTGGCTGGCATAGCTCAGTGGATTGAGCGTGGGCTGGGAACCAAAGTGTCCCAGGTTCGATTCCCAGCCAGGGTACATTCCTGGGTTGCAGGCCATAATCCCCAGCAACCTCACATTGATGTTTCTCTCTCTCTCTCTCTATCTCCCTCCCTTCCCTGTCTAAAATAAATAAATTAATTAAATATTTTAAAAATAAATAAATAAATACATAAATTATTGTGATCCAGAAGGTCACTGATTGAATCTAGATAATTTATTCAGTCTGTTAGACATTTGATGCCACAACCATTCAGAAGGAACACAATCCTTAGACTCTTGAGTTAGGTGCTTTGATGTTGGACTAGAAGGCAGCGGCAGAGTGGAGTCTAGAACTTTGCAGAACCACCTTCATGAAAGACGTAGCTGAGTTTTCACGAGCACATATGGAGTGGTTCGTTCTGGGGACTCCCTCCCCGCAGCAAGCTCTCCCGTCTCAGGCATTGTTCATGTCCGTCTGGGAATGTGTATTCAGTCCGATGCAATATCCGAAGACAGGTCTACAAGTAACTCTTCTTATTGTGCTTACCGAGTTTTCAGGCTCCTGTTCCTGTGCCAATAATTCTAAAAAACCTACTTAAGATATTGTATATGTAATGATGGGGGATATAATGGCAGATAGTATAATTATAATAACAATAACAAAAGTAGTAACTACTATTTACTGAACATGTCAGGGATTGCGCTGAGCCCTTTATTTTATTCAGTTGAAACCGTGTAACAAACCAGTAAACAAGGCACCTTGATTCTTTGCACATCGTTATTGATATATAGGTGTATATATACACATATATGACATTTATTCACAAACTCTTCAATCAGTGTTTTAAAAGCTAAACTTTTTACATACTGTTTAACTGTATTCTTAAAGACAACAAATAGAACCCTTTGTGAAGCAATTTTGGGGAAGGTTTGATGTTTTAGTGAAACTAGTTTAAGTTAATTCATTCATCTACCTCTTCCTGGTATGAGTGGAAAACTAGAATGGGGACCTGAGGATAACCTCAAACTCAGTAAAAAACAGACAGATGCTTCTTCTTAGTATGTGGTAGCAAAGCTTACTCTCCTTGTAGCTCAATTTATTTGTTAGGCATCGAAACAGGGCATGGGAGAAAGAAGTAGATTTGTTTTAATAGATTTTTGTTTCCTTGTTTGAAAGTTTTTGCCTGAGGTTCTATTTTTGAAGAAAGGACAGTGTTCTTATCAGAGGCAGCGAGTGCTGAGGCCAGCGCCCACCGTGAGGGCAGTAGGCCATCGGCGAGGCTCCCTGGCTGGCAGCGGCTTCCTGACACTGAGTAATAAATTACTCCCGTCAACCACATCATTCAACTTAGTGGCATCAGCGTAAAAATGAAGGCCATGCAGTATCTGCTATTCGCTTAAAACATGCGGAGCCACTCCATGATTCATTCAGACTTTACTGTAACTTACAGCTGCCTGATATATCCCGGGGATTTTTCCCGTCTGATTTGACATAGATGCAAAGTCATGCCACCAGGTAGAATATAGGCCTAATACTGCATTTTCTCTCCTTTCTCCATGTAAGAGTTATACTATGAGAAAGTGCCTTTTCTTTTTAATCTGCAAATAAAGTTTAGGAAATGTTGCTGGAAAATTAAGTCGAAACAGTTTTTGATGAGCAGTACCTAGAAAAACATATCTATTTCCAGTTTGAAGTAAACACCTTGGAAATGGGAAGGGCTAGTATCATGGTCATTGTATTTTCCAGGTTTCATGCAGTGTTGAGTTTTTAAAAGACTGCTTGGAGTACTTAGTCCAGCATTTCCTCTCAGACATTTTCCCACCTTTTGCTACTCAGTTTTCCCATAGTGCAGGATTCCTCGATTCTATTGAACGATTCACATCGTATGTCAATGAAAGCTAACTATGTCCTTAAATGCTGAACACTAGCTTTTTAAGTGTATATAGGTTGATAGAGCTCTTATATTAAAAGAATAGATATACCAAAAAAGATTTGTAAAACCCAAAACCAAAGTGTTGACAACATCTACCTCTAGATACTGAAAACAGGTGGTTAGAATGTTTTTTTTTTTTTTGCCTGTTTACTGTAGCTAACCACCGAGTTTGCTATAAACTTGCTCTATCTTGGTACTACTACTGTTAGATCATACTTCCCCAAAGTGATGGCTACTGTTTTTTCTCTTCCAATCACAGGGGAGAGGTCACGGGGTGTTGAAGAATGGCAGATGATCGGAAAGATGACGCAAAGGCACCTCACTGGACCCCAGCTCAGCTAACAGAGGCGTCTGCACACCCGCATCCACCCGAGATCAAGGATCAAGGCGGGGCAGGGGAAGGACTTGTCAGAAGCGCCAATGGATTCCCATACAGGGAGGATGAGGAGGGCACCTTCGGGGAGCATGGGTCACAGAGCGCTTACTCAAATACCAAAGAGAATGGGATCAACGGAGAGCTGACCTCAGCTGACAGAGAAACAGCAGGTAACTAAAGGCTGTGCTGTCCCCAGTACAGGTTTGCGCTTTGAAGTCTGTTTAGCCCAAAAGTGAATTAATTTACAGCACTGATCCTCGTTCAGGAATGCTAGGACAGAAGATTTAGTCAGGGGAAACAGACACAAAGAGGAGAGAAAAATCATGGGAAGGAGCCCAGCAGATGAAATGATTGTGTTCTCTGTCTCATCTCCCTCTTTAGTTTTACCACTTTAATTTTAATAGACACACAGCTCAGTGCATGTGCGTTTTGCCAGTAACTATCAGTGGTTTAATTCATTGAAAGAAAACACAAATCATTTGCTATTGATTCTTTTGAATGATGCTGGACCTAAATCCGATTGACTAATTAGAAGCATATTTACTGTTTAGGACAGAAAGGAATATAGAGTCCATCTCCTAGGCTTTAAAAAGAAAAAGAGAGAGACAAAACAGAAAAGAAAGAAAATGAACATGTACATAAACACAGGAACCATTTCTTCCTCAGTTAGCTTTTTAATCCCTAATATTCAGATGATTTAAGGAAAACATACTGTAATTCCCTCTCAAGTACATCCTTTCAAAGCATAATGTTTACCAATAGCCCACTTTGCTGTATGATTGACAATATTGCCATTAATGGCATAGTTACATAGCTTAATAGCATAGAGAAATAGCAGCCTGTGCTATAACGCTCTTCAAAATTATTTTTATTTTTCTGTGATTCAGAATTTAATGCACTTATGAACATAGTAACTTCCAGACATGTTACTCCGAAAAGTGTAATGACAAGCGATAGGAAAGGCTTTGCCCTTTCAACGCTGTCCCCTACTTGTGGAAAGATTCGTTGTCTGCACTCCACCCATTAGTCAGCAACACATCGACTGTACACTCTGTTCAAAAAGCGTGTTTACATTTTATTGGGAAAATATGAAAGGCATTCCAAATGCCTGGGGGAAAATTTCATAAGTTTATAGTGTAATTTAAAAAAACATCCACACATTCCACAAATGGCTGTTGAGCATTTTCTGTGTTGTGCAAAGTGTGTTAGCTTCTGTGCCATGGTGTGTGCAAGAAATGGGCCCTGAACTTTACCAAGCAGGTGACCTGGATGCGGACACGAGACCTGTGCACACAGTTCATTCGGACAGAAAAAACAGTGTGCCAGCACCAAGTGAGCAGTACAGAAAGACAAAATTGAACTTGGATTGTTTCTCTGTAGGGCCAAAGTCCCCAAAGTGGGCACTAGGGTGCCCTGTGGTGCTGCAGCAAACCCACGGGCCAGAGGCAGAGTGTTTGAAATACTCAGAGGAATCACGGTGGTTCTTTGTCTGTCAAACACTGCATGAAATACTAGCTCGAGATAGTGCACAGTTTCCACATTGGAGACACCGTATCTCTTTATACGAGATGTCGTATCTTTGTGAATTTGGGTTTTCAGCAGTTGCTGTGATAAAAAACCAAGTACCCTGCAGAAATCCATGTGGAACAAGAAAAGAGGGTAGCAGTGTCCAATCTAATTCAAAGATTTGAGGAGCTGTGTGGTGCCTAGTATGTGCATAGGCCCCAATAGTAAGAAATTGTGGCTAAGAATGAAATAAAAATATTATTTTTACCTTTCATGGTTACAATAAGGATTAAGTGAAATAGTAAAGTATACAAAGTGAATGGCTCATGAAATAGTACCTATCAATTACTATTATTATTATTGATGGTGGTGGTGGTAGTAGTGTCAATATAGACAACAGAGCACTCTTACTCAAGGAATATTTTTCTACCAACAAATATAATACAAACTGTAGACGGTGGGATTTGGGTCAGAAGCTTTAACTAGGAAGATTTTGTAGGGATCGAGGTGTGAGGAGAGGAGGACACGTTAGAGCAAAGTGATCGTGGGGGAAGAAAGACATAACGTGGTAGACCAAGATTTTTCTCATCATCATATTCTGTAGCACCTGACATTGTACCTCAAGAACTCAATAAGTGTGTGTTGAGTGAGTGAATAAATAAAGAAGGGAGTGAATGAATGTCAAAGAAAAAAGAAAGTCCTTTTCAAATCATGGTAAAAACCATTGAAAAGCCTTCCTTTGTGTCTTGGACTCTCATCAGTTGACTCGTCGGTTATTATTATAGAGGTTTAAAACACAAGATGAAAATCACTGTAGCGTGCTCGGTCATGCAGTGAAGAACTGACATCACTCAGTGTTTCATTTTTTTCAATGGTACTAATTAACTGTCTTAAGAACATCTGAAAAATCTATCTGCCAGGTCAGTGCGTCCTTGCCAGCTAAAGAAAATCGTATGAATTAAAAAGCGACCAATAGATGTTTCTTTTAAATGATGGATTCGGGAGCATCCAAAGTTAATTTTACATTCAGCACAACATATATCACATTAATTTTATGTTATATTTGGGAGGCTGATGAAAGCTTTGTATGTATATTCATAGTGACAGTGTTGTAAACAATCATCTGTGGGTTACCAGGGTGATGTGTTCAATTCAAACTATTGGTGTGATTTTAAACTAACTTCCTTTCGGAAAAAAACAGGCCAAGAATTGAATTATAAATTATCCATGTGTGGAAAACTACAGGAAAAGACAAATGCAAAATATTGCCTCCTCGTGTCTACAGAGGATGTTCCAATGATGTTAATGTGCAATTAGATTGCTCTCTAAACTTTAGCTTGGTAAAGTAATACATTTTATTATGGATGGTTTATAGGTAACTGTTTCACAAATTACAAACAAAAACCATCCCCAGGAAAAGGAAATTCTCTTAAATCTCAAATATGGTTTTCCAAAATGCTGTCCTTTGATGATGGGAGACTACTGACTGATAAGAGTTGGCATTATATTTTGGGTTATAGAGAACCAGGGAACTATGAACTAGCCCACTTTTTTGCATTCACTTAAAATCTGTCAGTGTATTGCAGTTCTCCGCTATGTAGGGCATTTACCAGGACATCGTTAACTTGAAGGATTTCCCAGTGTCGTCGGGTCCTTAGCTATATGTTGTGGTGTCCAGGCCATCACTGGTCTAATCCAAAGGCCTTTCTTCTTCTTTTCCCCAAGGTCATTGATTTGTATTCATCTCTGTAAACAAGATTATCGGATACATGAATGCCATCACCACATCTACTTCCTTCTTTCTTCCTTCCTCGGGTGGGCTTACTTCCCCCAAAGGTCTGGCCCCTTTCTCTCTCACCCACCCTTTTCAATGTTCACCTTCGTTTCTAGGCCATCATAATTTTTTATTTTTAAGATGCAAGCTTATCTTTAGTCTTATGCACTGAGACAGGGAGGCAGGGAATGCTGGAAGGCAATAATATTCTAAATTCTATTTCTTTACTGCTTTCCCTTTTAGATTTTGTCTCCTTACAATGTAAAACTAATCCATAGAAAGTTAGATAGAATCATTTTCCCATCTGTTACAGCATAACTTTTGATACTTTAAGAATCTTTATTATATTTATTCATTCAGTATTCATTTTAGAAGCCCTGCCACAGAAGCTTTCAAAAAGAAACGAGAAGCCAGTGATAACCTAGCCACTTGAGAACATTCTCGTTATAACGAAACTAAAACCACCATTTTTACAGTTTTCCAAAGCAGGAATCAGAGAGTAAAAGCTTGTCATAAACCTTCCTCTCTTTTTCACCTCATATTTTTTGAAGGAAGCAAGAGGAATGCATTTTGGTCCCCACAGAGTTCCAACTCTGTGTGAAAATTGGGAGCCTCATCTTTGCCTAAGTTTCTTATCTGAGGTGGTGCCCAAACTCATGCTAAAATCCATATCAAAATAACAGAAAGGTAACTAGAAGGGACCAGTAAGCTGGCCTTTCACAGTCCTCCTCTTTTACAGGTTTAGTCCCCATTCAGGTTCATGTGACTACGGCCAGAGTGCGGGTCTCCTGCTATGGATGCCAGTGGTCTGTCCACGCCCCCACCACCCCGCTTGCCGCCTGATTCCCACCAGTGCAGCAGCTGCCCCGGTGATCAATTAGAGCCAAAGAAGACAGTCTCTGTTGCAGAACTGCCACATCCGTGTACCTCTAAGCATGATGAAACATCATCATCTTATTCTCAGTTTTCAGTATGAAAGGAGAAAGGCAATTTTGGGAAGTTGTTAGATGTTGAAACATTGACATATTTAATTAGAACCATGATTTCATGATTTGGATGGTCCTGAGGTATAAAGCTTTGAACACTAGTAAGAAATGCTAGCGAGAGTATAAAGTACCTTCACGACCATCCACAGTCCACAGTCAGTGCCAGCTATCTCTGTGAGTTAAAGTAAGGATTAAAGGGCATTTCTTCAGTTGATCACCCACCCCCCTCCCCGCAAATGCTTTGTTGCTCTAGCATTTCTGGGGATTCTATCCCGGGCTGCTCCCTGCTGCAGCAGAGAGAGCTGGAAGAGCTGTTGCAGGTTATCCATGGTCACATTTCAGAGTCCACCAATGGAGGCCGTGCCTTCTAAAGCCTTGGCCAGCACTTTGACATCCACATAACTCAAGCAGCCAAGTGGTGAACATACTCAGATATAGAAGTTGATTGTTGCTGAAATTATGAATTTAACTTGAAAATACAGAATGGAGGAAAAGTTTGTCATCACTCTAAGCTTCCTCTGTTTCCCTTTTTAATCTCAGAATATGAGAAACTGCCTTTTCTCCTCCCTTTTTCCTCTGCCAACATTTCTAGATTTGAGATGTACTACTAAGAGCCGTCATCCCAATTTAAATATGGCATATTGCACATAACATTATATTAATGTACACAGAAAATACAGTACAGAGCCATTTCTCCTCCAAACCAGCTAAAGCCATCCTCACCACCCCCCAGAGGCAAATAAACAAGCTAGCCTAACAATACAAGAGGTTGCAGATTTTCTTTTCCTTGTTGCCATGCCAACCACTCATTGCTCCGCTGCCATTTCCCTGAGCTCCGCAGAGAGAGGAGGGTGCGAGCAGAGGTATTTAGCATTCAAGGGTGGGTCTGCGGAAAAGCACACGGCCTCACTTCGAAGCGTCTGGGCCTGGCGGCGCCGCTGGATGAGGACAGAAAATGGGGACCTTTTCAGTGTTTTCCTTCGAAAGGTTAGGCGTCTGGGGCTAGAAAAAGTGAGACAGACGAGAATTGATAGAAAAGGCAATTCCACGAGGTTTGTATTTGTCACGTTTGCTTTGTCTTATGTGGTCTCTATAGCATTTGAAGCAGATTGTGGGTATTAGCTTCAATCATAATATGTGGTTTGTCTTGGTGGTAGATGGAAGCCTCTGAACCTAGTCGAGGGCTAGCTTACACGGGCATTGCAATAAAGAACTGCATCTTTTACTCTTGTGAAGGGGTGAGCTTGTGTGTAGCAATGCTAGCTAGAGCTTATCATGTGTTAGAAATTAGAGGAGAAGTGCCACATAAAGTTGTTTGTTTAAATGTGCAGTCAGAGGGCCGTTCTTCCTATAATAATCTACTGCATATCTGTCATTGCTTGCTCTTCAGCCGATGCCTTCAAGTCGGATGTGATTGTCTTAAGCCAGTAATTCTAAATCAAAATATAAGAAAATTTGGTTTCTCTAGACCTCTTTTAATTAAACCTATGACTCAACAAATTAAACACGATTCTCTTCTTTTGGCATTTGAACTGCCTACAAAACCTTCCAAGTTGTGAAGAGGCTCTACCTAACACAATAGGACAGGATATTTTAAAACTAAGATTAATTTGCATACACATTTACTCCCATGTGTCTTCTTCCAGAAAATTCCTCCCAGGCACTTGTGGAAATAATTTTCCATTCTTTACTGTCTTGTTTTGTGCTAAATGTCAGGACTGCATCACAGGCGCTGTAAAGAAAAAAGTGTTTTATCATTTTTTTTGGTTCACCGACACTTTGAACAATTATTATTTTGATTTGAATCTTAACCAATACACCAGATTTTAGCCAAAAACAATTCAGACCTGCTTGTAAAGTTATTCTTTCTGGTGTGTTTTTAACTGTAAATATAATGTAATTATCATTGTCTTATTTTGTGTTTGATCCTTCCTCCTGATCTTGAGTTTTCTAAGACCTTATCAAATCTTCTCCTCTCTAATTTGTTGTCATGTTTTGTCATCATAATATTCTTTTAATAGACTCCAATTTTGAGGTTTTTAAATCTCCATTTGGAGAATAATTCTGAACATTATATAAAATCTTCATTTGCTGTGAGCAGGTAAAAGTAGTCATGGAAACAAGTCTTTTGGGGTTTATTTTTGGACTGTCTAAACCTTTGTTTTGGTTAGGATTATGTACAGTCTTTATCTGTCTCTTGTTACATTTCTAAGAATTCTCTTCCCATAAAAGAAAAAAAAAAGAGAAAAACTTCAATAGTATTTTGGAACATATAAATTGCTATATATATATTCTAATATATTGAGAATATATTATTCATCAATCAAAATGTATTTTTTTGAAGTCTGAAAGATAGATACATAGATAGACAGATTGTATTGCTTGTGTATACCCAGGAAAAATAGCGGACCAAATACCACCTGGAAGGGTGGCCGTGGTTTGATTTTACTGCCGCTGAGAGGTGAGCAGCCCGGGGAGCACCTAGCAGTCATCACTCCCTCTTCCCCATGCTCCCGAGATGAACCGACTCTTTCTGCTTCATTATACCAAGCCTTTCTGTCTCATTCCTCACACTTCACTGCTCCTTGGCACATTACATAAAGCATGTGCTTTGACTGTCAGGGGAGTCTGGAAATTCGTATCAGGGCACATGAACAGAAAACTGGTGCTGCATTGCAGATTTGGTGGTTTCAGCCCGACCTGACTTGGCATCATGGTCCTGAGGGGGAAAGGACTCTGAACCAGGCGCTGGCTGCCAAGTCCCTCTGTGGCTCGTTTCACACAACACTTAGAAATGCAGCGCCAACCCAGCCAAGCTAAAAAGCAAAGAGAGAGGAACACCTACCTCCTAGGCTCTTCTTGTAACTTTGAACATATTTATGCAAATGCTAGGTGGCTATAAGGATGCATAAATGAGAGTGAGATGCCAGCTTTCACCGTTGATTTCAGCCTTACGCAAAACTTAGGAAGACATTAGGCAAAATGAGTAATAGGGGAGGAATCAAGATTCAGAGACAAATCATCTTTAATAGAGATGATTCAGCTTCAGCAGCCTGAAAATTAGACTCAATATTTTACCTTCAAATTATCTATTTAGAAGCAGAGGGTGAAGACTTTCTGGGGTGGGAGAACCTTTGATTCCTGCCTAAGAGACTCTAGCATGGCCAGTCCTGACTGAACGCCCAGTCTTCTCTTTTGCAAAGCAAGATACATTTGCCCAATCAGTCTCTTGTGGTTTCATTCATCTGGAGCACTGTGAAACATTTGAAAGGGTACGTGCTACAGGAGAGATTATCAGGAGTCCACCACCAGAAGTCCAGAGCTGATGTTGGTTTTATCCTCTCAGATGGACCTCTTCCTTTTTTGAACATCCCAGGTCCCATGTTTATATCTTGTTAGTGACATTGATCATATTGAGCATTTTCCCTAGGTTACTCGGTACTTGTTTTAATCCCCATCCCTCGGCTGTGTTTTGAGGTAGTAGCTTTGCTTTCTTCATCTCCATGTTCCTTTTGGTGTGTAAGACAGTGCTTGTTTTCTATAGTAGGTGCCAGTAAATAGTTTTTGAATTGATATAAAGAAGAGAGGGTTAGTATCCAGGTTCTATTTTGAGAATGGAAATGACAGAAACAAAATGGGGCTACAAAAAATATATCACAGTGTGAGTAATACACTTGTGGGGAAAGTTGTTAGAAGGGAATACTGGAGATAAAGAGGCACATTGAGGAACTAGGAGAGGAGGCTAGATTCCAAGTGAAGACCGTAGAACTGAAGACTCAGCCAGAAAGGAATTAAGTGCAGGAACTCTGAGATATCATAGTGAAAAGAATGTCATGAAAGCTTATAGTAGAAGACTTGATGTGGTCTGAAAATGGGATTGAAGGTTTGGAGTAATGAAAATGTATCTTTATTTTAAGGTAGAAGTAAGATATGCAATCAGAAATAAGTTCTAGATAATAAAAACCACTGAATTGAGAAGAATATGAAAAGTCAGGGTAAACAACCTAAGAGACACCTATAACCTAACAGCTAAGAAACACGTGAAAATGGAACAATTTTCATGTTCATTCCTAAAAAATTGAGCCCAACATAACAGTGTGTCTCAGTAGAAAATCTCACTGAAATATCCTGTGAACAGCACTCTAAAGTGCATGTTCTTGTGGCCCCTTTGGCTATAAGGTAAGGAACACCTATTTCAAGAGTCCAGAAATTTTATTTCTGACAAGTGGACAACTTAAATCTTAAAGTAAGTGGATGTTCTAAGTCATAGACTTCATGATTTTTCCTTCTTTAAAGGAATGTGCATATATTGTCTTGGGGAGATTGTAAATATCCTGTTTTTGAAGTTCAACCTGAATGAAATATCACCAATATCCTTTTTTCTCTACTTCTTCTTTAAGCCCATAAAATGATTTGAAAATAATAAGTTCTTAGATAGTAAATAGTATTTTTCTTTTTCTTTTTAAATGGTATTCCATATCTTCCTAGAACTTGGGCTAGTTTTAAAGATTTTATTTATTTATTTTTAGAGGAAGAGGAAGGGAAGGAGAAAGAGAGGGAGAGAAGCATCAATGTGTGGTTGCCTCTCGCACTCCCCCTACTGGGGGACCTGACCTGGCCTGCAGCCCAGGCATGTGCCCTGACTGGTAATCAAACCGGTGATACTTGGGTTCACAGCCTACGCTCAATCCATTGAGCTACACCAGCCAGGGCTCAGTATTTTTCTTTTTTTTTTTTTAAGTATATTTTATTGATTATGCTATTACAGTTGTCCCAGTTTTTCCCCTTTGCCCCCCTCTGCCTGGTACCCCACTTCCCTCTAGCAATACCCCCCTTAGTTCGTGTTCACGGGTCATGCATGTAAGTTCTTCGGCTTTTCCATTTCCTATACTATTCTTAACCTCCCCCTGTCTATCTTGTTCCTACCAATTATGCTTCTTTATCTCTGCACCTTATCTCCCATTCTCTCTCTCTCTTCCCTCTCCCAGCTGATAACCCTCCAAATTATTTCCATATCTGTTATTCTTATCCTGTTGCGGTTGTTTGCTTTGTTTATTTGCTTTTAGATTCAGTTGATAGTTGTGAATTTGTTGCCTTTTTAATGTTCATGGTTTTGATCTTCCTTTTCGTAAATAATTCCCTATAACATTTCATGTCATAATGACTTGGTGATGATGAACTCCTTTAACTTGATCTTATCTAGGAAGCACTTACCTGCCTTTGTATTCTAAATGATAGCTTTGCTGGATAGTAATCTAGGTTGTAGGTCCTTGCTTTTCATCATTTTGAATACTTCTTGTCAGTCCCTTCTCTCCTGCAAAGTTTCTTTTGAGAAATCAGCTGATAGTCTTATGGAAACTCCGTTGTAGGTAACTGCCACCTTTTCTCTTGCCGCTTTTAAGATTCTGTCCTTACCTTTCATCTTAAGTAATTTAATTATGATGTGTTTTGGTGTGCTCCTCCTTGGGTCCAGCTTCTTTGGGACTCTGGCTTCCTGGACTTGTGTGTCTATTTCCTTTGCCAAATTAAGGAAGTTTTCTGTCATTATTTTTTCTTATTTTAAAGTTTTCAATTTCTTGCTCTTCCTCTTCTCTTTCTCATGGCCCTAAGATTCATATATTGGTATGTTTTAAAGATGTCTCGGAGGTTCCTAAACCTATCCTCATTTTTTGAATTCTTTTTTTCTTCCTGCTGTTCTGATTAAATGGTTTTTCCTTTCTTGTGTTCCAAATTGTTGATTTGATTCTCAGTTCCATTCTGTCCTCCCCTGTTGGTTCCCTCTAGATTTTTATTTCACTTAGTGTAACCTTCATTTCTTCCCTTATTTTTTTGCTATACTCAATGAATTCTTTGAGCATCCTGACCGTCATTGTTTTGAACTCTGCGTCTGATTGGTTGGCTATCTCCATTTCATTTAGTCCTTTTTCTGGGGTTTTGTTCTGTTCTTTCATTTGGGCCATATTTCTTTGTCTTCTTAATTTAGCAGCCTCCCTGTGTTTGTTTCTGTGTATTAGATAGAGATCTTTTACTCCCTGTCTTAGTAGTATGGCCTGTGTAGAAAAGGCGGCTGTAAATTGTGTGGGGTGGAGCCTTAGGTAATTGCCAGGGCTGGGCAACCCACATCACATCCCTGTGGCTCTGTCTGTGGGGAGGGTTTAGAAAGGGGATAGTGCTGCTGCCTGGCTTCTGGAGGTGTGCCCAGCACTTGCCCCATTTCCAGTCATTTCACCCACTTCCCATATGCGGCTGGTGCCCTTCCAGCTGCTGCCCTAGTGGTGAATCCCAGAGTGGGTGGCTTTGCATATGTTCTGAGTCTGTGTAGGCCCTTTAAGTGGGGGAAATCCTGCAGCTTCTTCCACCGCCCCAACCCCCACTGTTTTTACAGCCAGAGGTTATGGGGGTTTGTCTTCCCAGCACTGGAACCCTGGACTGTGGGGTCTAGCCTGAGGCTGGGACCAATTGCTCCCAAAGAACCCCTCCCAATTTTTATCCACCACAGGTGAATGTGGAACCATCCATTCCGCAGCACCTCTCCACACCATACTGCTTCTCCATCCATCTCCACGTCTCCGCCCCTCCTACCCCTCTGGATGAATGTGGCTTCTTTAAATCCTTGGTTGTCAGACTTCTGTACAACTCAATTTTCTGACAGTTCTGGGTGTTTTTTTGTTTTGTTTTGTTTTGTTTTGAGATATGGTTGTAATTTTTTCTGTAGTCGTGTGAGGAGGCAAAGTATGTCTACCTACACCTCCATCTTGACCAATAAACAGCATTTTTCTATTGAATAACAGGACTATTTATTCATTAACTTTGGGAAAAAGAGTTTGATGTCCATTATATATACTTCTCTAGTTTCATTATTTCAAAAATGATAAAAGCTTCTTGTAATCTGTAATTTAGGTGCTTCTGTGCAAATTTTCTAATTGTAGTCATTAAGTATATATTTTTGGGGTAAAAAGGGCTTTCTTGTTTTCCAAGAGGGAAAATAATAACAACAGCAGCAATAAAAATAACTACTATTACTTCTATATGCAATTTAAAAAATGAACCAATTCATTGGATAATTTTTCTACCTGCTGCATTTTATATATTACTGTCTTTATCTTAAAGCCTAAAAACATTTTTCTTTCCTTAAAAATTAGGTGGTTGTTTTTTTTTCTCATCAGTTTGACAAATAGATATTTGTGACTAAACTTTGGAAAGATTGGAATAAGCCCGCTCTCCTCAAAGCTATACCAGAACAGAATGCTGACATAAAGAAAACTGCCTTTTCTCAAATTTTTTTTTTTTTACTAACTTGGCCTACCTCACAAAACATGAGATATTCACTCAAGGCCAGGTCTCACCCAATTCAGATGCCTTGATTGCCTTAAGAATGGAAGCAGAGTTGAGTTTGAAGCAAGTACAGATGCTACCTTCAAAAGTCACATTTTATTTCTTTTTTTTTTAAGATTTTATTTCTTTATTTTTAAAGAGAAAGAGAGGGAGAGAAACATCAATGTGTGGTTGCCTCTTGCACGCTTCCTGTGGAGGACCTGGCCTGCAACCCAGGCATGTGCCCTGATTGGGAATCGAACCGGCAGCCCTTTGATTCACAGGCTGGCACTCAATCCACTGAACAACATAAACACAGCCAGGGCAAAAGTCACATTTTAGAAGAGAACATTCATTCAGTCAGGATAACAGTGATCCCTGTCCTACACAAATATCTGTTGTCTGGCCTAAGAGAAATACAGTGCTGGAAGTGCTTTGTGGGTCAAGTTGCACTTGCGGGTAAGATCTGAACATGACATTGAAAATATTGCTCATGAACTTGGCCATTTGAGTGACATGGCTTCCTTTCTGGGGGGATTTCATTGTTAAAGGGTGAATTGAAGCTACGTTAGCTGATAATTTAGCATCTTAGGACTAAAATCACCAGATAAGGTTAAATTTAATTTTTTTAATGTGAAGGACTAAAATCCTCCCAAATTATGTTTAGTTTTTTTAAGTAAACTTTACAAATATTGAGCATTTCTTCAATTCCAACTAGGAATGCTCGAGTCTCCCAGTCCCTGAATAATGGTAAGATTCAGCTTCCATTATGTTCTCTGATGCAACTGGATGTCGAAAAAAACCATAGGAATTCAAAGAGCTTTTCTTCCCCAAGTCTGTAGAAAAATGGAAATTAACAAATATACTTTTTAGAAAACATTTTGGAAAACCTATTTGATGAAAATGTTGAGGTGTTTCTTTTATTCTGTTCTGTGAAATTTTAAGCAAGATACTTCAACCAATATAATGACTGCATCGAAACCATACTTCACATCCTATAGCTTTTGATCACCTTCTTGTTAACTGTGGGACCACGCCATTTCTGCCTAGGTGTCTTATGTTGCATCTCAGAATTATCCAAGAAAAACTGAGCAGAAGCTCATAAAGTTTCCTGGTTTCATGAGAGTTCTTACATTTACAGCAAACTTCTCTTTTGGGAAACAGACCTAAAGTATAGGCTCAAATAAACATTTTTGAGGTGAAGCATTTCCATAAAAGTTGGGAAGGTGTGACTGATAAACTGGTAAAGGGAATGAAAATGAATCAGAAAAGCCAGGTTATTTTCTATTTTTAGTCCCAGGAATTGATCACCCTCTTCATGATCAGGGCTACCATATATGAAATATCAAAATGGTAATTTTGTTTAAAAAGAGGTACAAGTCCTGATTTAGACCTTTTCTTTCTTTTCATATATTGTATAGTACATTAGATTTTCATAGCCATATTTTCCTAAGAAAATGAAACAAAAATTTTTGAAATCTGATTTACTGTCTCGTGAAGTTCCATATATCTCTTTCATAGGGCTGTGTCCTTCATGCCAATGATGCTCTGTGTTTGTAGATACATTATAGCTTATGGTTATAATAATATTTGCCTATCCAAGAACTTCCCTGAGCAGAATATGATGTAAATAGAACTGACCTTGGGCAACTTTCCGTTTGCTTCTAGAAACTCATTTCTTCGTTTTCTTCAGGTTGTCAGCAGTTGTCTCAAGCTACCTCATATGCCTGGGGTCCCACCCGCCACCCCATTGCCAAGTCCAGTTGCCTTGTTCAGTGTCCTCCTGCCTACCTGTTAGATAGCATTCTGTTCTTACATTTTTCTCAGCTCTGCAGCTCCACCAAAACTGATTTACCTTTCTCTTTCTGTTGGGCTCTTGCAAATAGACAACCAGAGCCGTTGCAATAGTGAGTTACAGTTCTATGCTTTCTGGATATTATTTGCATTCTGATATAGTGTTGGTGTCTTCAAGTAAAAGTGAATTCTCTGATGGTTTTAAGTATGATATAGATGGCACCCACAGTCTTATTTCTAAAGACAGGCTTGGTAGCAGTAAGGGCCAGCACACAGGGAAGAGATACAAATTGAAATGTGCATGTGCCATTGAATCAGTTCTGTCCTCAGCAGCCCTCTGACAATGTGATGTGTTCAAAACTTGATGCAGAAGACAATCCAATCTCTCACAAGTTTACAAGGAGTGGTACAATGGTAATGGTTTTGACAAGATGCAAAAATTAGCATTTCAGAGCTCTAAAACCACTATAAATTCCCTCTGCACCTTAATGATTGTATTCAATGTATTGATATTAAAGCACTTTGAAAATTTCAGGCAGCAAATTCCCTAAGAAATTTATCAAATTAAGATCAATAAAATATTACAATGTGACTTAATTAGTAAATGTTTAATAACGGGCTACAGACAATAATAGATGCACATAATACTATATTAGGTAAAAAAAACACCATCAGCAAAACCTTTAACTAGAATATGAAAATATAAAGCTCAACTATATTCACTTACTTATATATCTTTGACTTAAGTGTGTTTTTTTTTCCTGTTTCCCAGCTGGCCCCTTAAAATTAGAAACAAATTTTTCTAGTAGGTACTCTTTCTGATTTGCACTTTGCTTTTCTAATTACTTTTGACTCCATTATATAGCATCCTTAACTTGTGGTACTCTCGCACTCATATCCATCTTAATTCTTTACACCTCCCCCCTTGACTAAATTTAAATGCCAGGCAGATTCTGTTCAGGCGCTAAAATTTTCATTTGAGTAAGAGTTGAGTTGTCAGTCTTAACAAATCGTGCCTTTGAGCACAGAGATTGAGGTGGGGAGAAAAGAGTGAGGGAAGATTCTCCTGAAACCATGCTCTTGGTACTGCCTACCAATCTTAGCTCCACCAGGTCGCAGCTGCATTTCAGAAGACCGAATGAGTGACTGGGGATGGTTCAGCCGAAATCTGCGACCGTTAATAGAAAAATCCTAAAAAGCAAAAATAGAACATGTCCTTCAATGAGACTACCCCATTTCAGGCACACTTTAAATGTAGGATCAGCAAGTCTTACCCAGCTTTGTATCCCCCATAAGGACTAAGTATAGTCCCACTGTCTACAGTGAGTACAGTACCACTATACCACATTGGCTAAATTTAAGTGCCCGCCAAGAACTGAATTTTGTGCAGTCGTGATTCTTTCATCTTAAATGCATTGATCCCTGACTTTCCTCAACTGTATTTTCCCCCATAAACCAGAGTTGTCCTTGTTTTAATCAGAAAGTCTTGAGAAAAACAATCTTTGGAAGAAAAGTTGGTAGGCAAAGATCGACAGCTGCAGTGTCGGCCTGGGCGACCCTTTGAGGTCAACTGGAGTTGGACAGGGCGGGGTTCGCCAACCCTGGCCTCTTGTCATTAATGCAAAAGTGCCAGGGAAACAGACACACACAAAAATGAAAACCCCCAACAATCTGCTCTTTTAAATTCCTTCTTCACCAGTTGATTACAGGAAATAGTTTCAGAGAAACCATTTGCCCTCCAAATTAGGCATGGAACTTTTTCTTTTTTCCCCTGTTTTTATGGATTTATCCAGGGTTGTGTAGCAGACTGCTTCGAGCTGCACAGTGCTTTCCTTGTTGACGCGTTTCCATCAGCAGTAGCAATTAGCATCCGTTTCCTAGGCAACCATCCTGAACCCTACTGAGAAAAAACGTTTTTTGTGACAGGAGCATTCTGTCTAAAATTGTTTTGTTTTCCTTCATTCCTCACTGTAAGGTAGGCTTGTCATTTCTTTGAACACAGCACTGTTATGCCTGTTATTCTTAAAAGCAGAAACATTCACTGGCTTTTATTATATTCTACACAGCTGAGTTTATTGTCAGTGTCTCTTACTTCTCTCTTAACAACCTGAAAGAAATCAACAAAAAATATGTTCTCAGGTTTATGCCAACTTGCGTGGGTTTCTTTGTTCACAGTGTGAGTGGTGAGTCTTTGCACGCTCAGTGTAATCACAGCTGGTCCCGATGAAGCTCCCGAGGGCGCACTTTCAGAACCAATCCTCTGCACACCAGCGTTGTCACATATGGCTCAGAGGCAAGCTCACGTTTTCGGGGCCACTGAGAAAGTTTCAACTCCATTGCTTTTGTTATGACTCAACCAAGCAGTGTTGATAGATTAATAGAACAAAATAACTAAACTAAAAGTGTGGACCAAAAACCAGGCCTGAGACTGTCTTAAACTTTTGGACGTAATGATACTGCGACCAGAAGAGCACAGCGCTGGTGTGGCCCGAATCAGCACTGTAGAGAAACAAGAGCGCTGGGACAGTTACAAATGCTGATATGTATGGTACAGCCAGAGAGTAACATTCACTATGTCGTCCTTGTTTAGATAACAAGTGGCACAAGCCTGATGTGCTGCTGCCTGTTGGGCAGTGACCAAGCCTTCGGGCAAGGAAGTGGTCTGTGGGAAAAATGACGGAATCATCTCAGTGTATGACAAAGACTTTCTTTGTCGACATGTTGTCAATCAGTGATCGTAGACTTAGATGTCAACAAAGCAGCAAGAGTGATTAAGACAATGGCATATAATTGAAATACACATTTGATTATATATTTTACTTGTCACACAACATTAAAATATGAATGCCACTTTTATTCTCCTTAACAGATGGAATATGAGGTTAGAGAGTTGTCACTTGTGTGTGGCTAGTAAAAGATAAAAGCAGAATTTGATTCCAGGTTTTCTGACTCCAGAACCTACTATTGTATAAACTATTAATGCTACACTGATGTAAATCAAAGTGACACCCAAGTGGGACAGTAAGTTGCTTTATCCATTATTTTGTCAGTTTACTCCTCTCAAAAACGTATTATGGTATAGATTAAATAATGTTGACAGGAAATTAAAGTACCTAATGTACACAAGTTGTTAATAACCTGGTATCAGGAGTATGATGCTTATTCATTACTGAGACAAAATATAGTACATTAGCATATGTGTTGTGTATTATCAAGTAGGTTTCTGTGGATGAGAGATGTTTCAGTGTGTTTCTTACACCTATTCACCTCTGTTCATGTTTGTACCAATATATTTCCCCAACACAAAGAAAAACTATTATTTCTTACCAGAATTCATTGTATCTGCTGGGGACTGCATTGATGCTGGTTTTAAATACTGACCCTATCTCTGTTGCCCAGAATAAGTTTCTAAGACTTATTAATAAGACTTTACTTTTTACTCTCAGATGTTATTTTTTACCTATCCTATTTTCTAGAGTGATGATCTGTTATCATCTGTTCCCTGGCTTGTATCTTTAAATCCTTTATTTTCTGATGTTATAAGAGAATTTTGTTTAAGGAAGTTGCTTTTATTGTTTTCCTTTCAACCAATTTTTAGAGACATCTTACCAAATTATTTCCGAGTTACTGTTCATTTCACTGGCACCATGATTGAACAGCTATGTCCTGAGACGTTTTTGTATTGCTGTCTCATAACCATGACGGACACCACTGATAAGTTAATATTCTAATACCAGTTATAAGGTTCTCATCGTAATGTGAAAACTGTTAGTTAATTACATTGAAATCCTGGCATTAACAAAAGAGAGAATAAAGCACATATCACACACACTCTTTAAGACAACTTGAAACATACACTAAAAATGCCCACTTCCAGAAATCTTAGATGGTCCAAAGAAAAATACTGAGCCTTTCAGATTTCCAGTTTACAGTGAGAAGTGTCATGTTTTCGGCTGTGAAGCTCAGTGTTACCTTTCAATTGCCTATAACCTAACTTCCTAATTTGTGTGTAATCTAGATCCATCTTCGCTCTTCTGAACAATTAGGTCCTGTTCATAATTCTATACATATAATGATTGGAAGAAAAAAAACTTAAAAAATAGAGTAGAAAATAGGAAAGGGAAAAATGAGGCAGAAATAGTTAGCAATGAAAAACTTAAAAAGTTCTCATGTTGCTAATTGTCCCCAGGAGTAAAGAGGGGGTGGTCATGCCTTGTGGAGCCCTGGCGAGAAAACAGTCCTGAACTGGGACTCGCTGGCAGAAAACTAGAGCAGATTGTGGCCCAGAAAATAAATAACAAAGACAGTACTTGCTTATCTCTAGCTTATCTAGGGGAGAAAAAAAAAACGCTATCCCTGGCATCAACATAGATAATGGTTATAGATTAACTGTATTATCTTATGTTCATAGTATAGCAGCCTCGTTGGGCTGGACCCTTAGTGTTTATCACAGTTACTCTTTCCTTGAAGTAGAAATACTAAGGTAGAAGACCCAGGAAAATGTATGACAGGGGAAGTAAAGGACACCTCAGTAAGAGTTACCTGGAGGTCTTCTTTTTATTTGAGGTTCCCTGGGTTGCCCAGACTGTTACATAATCATGTAGTTGCGTGCTCCCAGCAACCTGTGGGACAGGTATCATTATTTCTACCTTATGGGTGAGGGATGAAATTCCATGGGCTGAGTACATTTCTTAAGATGATGTAACTAGAAAGTAGCAAATGCTGATTTGTACCCCATTTCCTAAAATTAAAGTTCATTTGTCTTCACCTAATGTACATGGTAAAAGACAGTACTGTCCTAGGTAGCTAGAAAGATTTGAACCGTTCGATGGATAGTTGGACAGATGGAGACATTCATAGATAGTCATACAATTAATGAAGAAATTATGTTATATTAACGCACACACTATAACTTAAGTTTCATTGTGATACATCTGCTTTTGTTACTGTCTTCCTTGTACCCTGTGTTTGGCACCTTTACTATTAATTATCCCTGAACTTGACCCAAACCCAAAGTGAATTTGCTTCCGGTCCCAGGAGCGACCTGCTGACCAGGGCTCCTTGGGAAAAGCCCATCTTGCTCTGGGAAGCTGCCATCTCTAGGCTGTGGTAGCGCTTGCTCAGAGGACAGTTTTAAATTGACTGGACCAGTTGAACCCCAGAATAAATACATGCTCATGTTTTTCTAGATTCACTGTAAAATTAATCTAAGACAATGTGGCATTTCCTATTTGAAAAGTTTCAACAATATTATTCTTCCCCCCAAAACTGAAAATGTCATTAACTTGACTCCCACACAGCACGTTGGACTACTCTACAATAGCATTCTTAAAATCTATTAAATTCTTTAAAGAAAGCATGATTAATTTTCCCAAGATTGGGTTAAATTATTTCCTTACAACTTTTGTTGAAATATATACAGATACAAAATTAGCTTATTCATAAGCTCTAATTCAACTGTGAAACCCAACCCAGAAATTCATTTTTTCTGAAACAACAAAGCTAACAAAATTCAAATGTTCTACTGCTTCCCATCTATAATAAGTGATATTATTTTTCTGAAATAAATTTAACCTCTCAGGAAAAAAAAGAATGTGCTAGCTGACATTGCATTTTATTTAGGTTGGACATGTCCATACTGACGAGAGAAAATTAATGAGTCAATTCTCCCTTTACTTGTCTCTAGAATATTTGCAAGTCTGTTCACACAGCACACCACAAGGTCCTTTGGCCTACACCCTGGGTGAATCCCTTTTTATTGCATTAATTTCACCTCTGTTGTCTTCTAATTAATTCTCCAAGGTGTTAGAATGATTTTAAATATAACCCCAAACAAACGCCTGAAATAATATAGCATTGCTCAGTTATAATTTGTCACATAAGTCAATAGATACTTGTATTATTTGGTTGGATTATGTTCCCTATTTAAAAGATGTAGTTCATGTTAAGAACTCTGAGATCCTGGAAAATTCATCACAAATACACAAAAATCTGAAACCCCCATTTAAGGAATATATTTCTAAAATGCATCAAAAACTTAAAATAAGAATCCATTAAATGGTTATTTGGGGGGATTTGAGTGTAACAAATATAGTAACAAGTGGGAATGATTTTCAAAATTTGTGTAAAGGTCATGAACAAAACCTCTCATGTTAATTTTCATTCTCTCAAAAAAAAAAAAAATGTGTTAAGCATCCAGGCAAGGTGAAGCTCAATGAGAGGAGCTTCGAGAATTGCAGCAAGGACAAGGAGATACTCCTTAGCTTGGGAAGCGTTACATAGCAGGGCGCATGAGGCAGGTACTCCAGCACAATCCCATGCAAGATGCCCAGAGTGCCATAGAGATGCTAAATCACGCATGAGTGCCAAGAAGGAAAGCAGGAATGGTCCAAAAGACATGGATTCTGTACCGGTCCCAATTTCTCCATGCTTTCTCTACCTCTTCATTATATAATTTTCCGTAAAATGCTGAGGTACTAGAAGTCATAAAAATCACTGTATTGATTTTTGAATATCTGAATTTCATTGAAAATTATGCAAGTGAGGTAAATGATCTATTTCAGTGTTTAACATGGCCCACAAGATACATAGGTAGATAGGTAGGTTGGAAGGTAAGGGGGAGAGAAAAAGAGATTCAAAATGTAGTCAGGATAGCAGTTGTATCCTTCAGGTAGATGAACAGGTATTTTCCTTGATTCATACTTTTAAACTTAGATTCTAAGTGATTGTTCACACCAAAAAGCCTAGTTTTTAAGCTCTATGCTCTCCAGTGGGGTTAAGAAGACATCCAGAGAACGCTAAATCTTAATGACCAGGGAAAACAGGAGGATCTCCCCCCCATCTGCCTGTGAGTGGGCAAATTTCAATCGTGAGCCAAGTAAAATTTCAATGAAATACTTATTCTAAAATTTTGACTAAAATTATGAGAACAAACCTCACCCCATCCTCCGCCCCCCCCCCACCCCTTGTCAAATTCAACTTGTTTCTATTCAGGGTGTGAGTGGGCTTATTTCCCAGTATGGTAGACATTCTTTTATGAAAATAATGGAAAAGTTAAATTCTGTGGAATTTATGTCTAACCTAGAATATATTCTTAATTTCGAAATGCTTATTTCATCTTTTGTTGATACAGGGAACATCATATCTTGAGTATTTTCTTGACTAGTTATATAAAATTAGCATCGATATGCTCCAGGAGATGCTACATTAGTCCAAAAACTAGTCCATCTGGTGTCTCACAGACTGACCGCTTTAAGGACGAAGCCCCCCCTTCCTTAATGGAACTGCTGTGCTCACTAGGCGAGTGTATATCACAGGACCCGAAAGACCTTTAAAGTATCTACTATCTAGAAAAGGAGCAGCTCTTGACCGTCTGATGTATCATCTCCATGTATTTCATTCAAACTTTGTCTCCTCAGATTTTTCTGAATTGCTCTTGTTTATGCTCATCCTGAACAATACTGTTTAATCACAAATTCATATTTTGAGACATCTTTTTTTGGTTTGTAAATCATGGTATTTCTGCCAGTCAGCATAGAAACTTATTTTAAACGACACTCTCCTGGAGTACTATAATAAAACTACAAAGACATATTAAATCCAAAATGAATTCTCTCTTGTCTTTGAATTTGTTTATTACTAGGTACAAAAAAATTTGAATTTTTTCTGTTTTCTCTAAACAGCTTTTTAAAAATAAACTGCCATGCCTATTACTTATTTCCTTTCATTCTGTGTTTGTTTGGATTAGAATGCCAATTCCTTTTATTTTCTCTTTTTTTTTTTTTTTTTTTTTCTTTTTTTTTTTTTCCTTTTCTCTTATGGTTACAATATATGTATTTGTGTTGATCTGCAATTCAGTACTCTTTGGGGGAGAAGACAAGAGGAAATGAAATTCTAATTGGCTGTATCATTTATTTTTCCTCTTTGCCACCTTTTTGCATTCTCATCATTTTCTTTTTCTTTTATTGCTATTTGTTACAGAGGAGGTGTCTGCAAGGATAGTTCAAGTAGTCACGGCTGAGGCTGTAGCGGTCCTGAAAGGCGAACAAGAGAAAGAAGCTCAGCATAAAGACCAGCCTGCAGCTCTGCCTTTAGGTAAATGAGAAACCACCTCAGATCAGCGGCTGTGTCTGCTGCACCCCAACTGCAGGATCAAGTCCTCTGTTCAAAGATGGGCCGGGCGTGTCCCATGCTCCATCCTCACGCATAACATTCATCGAAACCCCTGTTGGGACGCACTGGGATAGTTTTCACCTCTCTCAACAGGGTCATTGTGGTCTTTGGGTCATCTTTAGGGTGATAAGCTTATAGTTAGACTTTGCTCCTAAATTACCCTTAATTTTCCTTTTCCAGACCAGACAAGAGCGATATTATAAAAATAAAGCCAATGCATTTTGATGCCATGGCCCCCCCACTCATAAGGAAAATACACTAATAGTTTAATCAGAGATAATTGTTTCCCTTTGTGAGTTGGTGGTTAATGATTGTTGATACTACAGTCTTGTTTGGGTCTCTCAGAACCAGCTACATAAAACCTGTAGCCAGAGATCTATTAGAATCATCAGTGACTTTGCATTCCATGTAAGATACTGGTCTTTACTTGGTTCCTTTAAGGGCACTGAGATGACATTTCTCTCCCTTGGTCACAAGTCAATGCCTTCCAGGGCCAGACAAACAGGTAATGTGATGGTGCTTACCAAGGAAAACACTCTCAGCTCAGGGCCTGCTGCCCCTACTGTCCATCGACAGGTAGTAGGTAGGTAGGGTAGGTATACACATACATGCTGAGACACAGGAAAGAAACTCAGGTTCAACACACAGGTTTATTTCGTAAGTACGTAGGTGTAATCCATAGAAACTTTTTTAAGCCTAAAAATAGAACATACATTTTTTTTCTCTTACAGTCTAATGAATCCTTAATATTTGATTTGCCAATCAGTAAGCCCTCAATTGTATATTAGAAATTAAGCAATAAAAAATTCTCCTTTCCCAGAATAATCATTTAAAATATTCTCATTATTTTTCATAAAGTGCTCTTGATTATCAATTATATTTCTCTCAAAACAGAGAAGGAAAAAATTATCTAAAACATTGGCCTTTTGTCTGTGGCTCACTTCTGTTGTTTGAAGTAAAAGAAATGCCCACCTTTTCCTTTTTAATTTGAAACCTTAAAGTATGCCACATAAAGGTCAAGGAACTGAAGAGTCGCCTGTTATCCCAAAGCTGCCTCTACTAACTCCTTTATTTTGAAATAAAAAATTTTCATAATTTTTAAAATAGATTTTACCACGGCCTTGACTGCTATTTCCTTTTGAAATCCTTACCTTCATATGAGTGGTCATGAAGTATCTTGAATAGGAAACTTAGAGTTAACTGGGAATGAATTACATCTTTTAGAACCTGTCTCTTTGGTCCTTCTTCATGTATAATGGCAAGGTCAGAAAATTACTCAGTTCCCACTGGTACTTGGTTTCTGTCTGGAGGTTGCTCTGGCGATGACAGCTTCATTTTTCTTTTCTGCAAGTATGTACAGATGGTGGGTTTCGATATTAAACTCAGTGGACAAAATGTTATTTAAAAAATGCGTTACCTAAAATAACTGTTGAATGATCAAGGTAACATTTGTTTCCAGGTAAGAAATTGAACAATAAAGAATTCTAATATTTTTTCAGTCCATGTAGCCAAATCTAAACCAAAATGCCTGCCTGTGTGTGTTTCAGTATAGTAGATTAGGGCCAGAATGAAATATTTTATTAATTGAACAAGAAAACACAAATTAATGGAATTACTGATAGAATTTTATCAGGCATCTCTAATTCATTTTTATGGAGATGATAAGATGATTATTTTTAAATATTAAATGCTCTTCTTTCTTTTTAGGTTTTCAAAAATATATGAATCAGGTAATGGAGCTAAAAATAAGTCAAGTGCAGCTTACTATTGAACCTCTCCTGAATTTCATAGAATTTCATAGAAACTTCCTGAATTTCTGGCCTTTTTACAGATGGCAGAACTGCCTACATATCTATTGGCTAATAAGATTGATTATCATATCTCATTGTTCATTGTTTGATCTTTAGCAGCTGAAGAGACAGCTAATCTGCCTCCTTCTCCACCCCCATCACCAGCCTCAGAAAAGACCGTTGCCGGGGAGGAAGGTAAGGCCCTATTGGACCATTCAGGTTTGTCTTCATTGTCTTGATAAATATCAATCCCTCAGTCCATAAGCACTGGACTTCAGTATGAGTTCATAAGAGACCCAGCTTGGGAGCTGTCTGTTTCAGGATAGTCCAAAAGGAAACCAAGACTTTATCATCAATTATCTATATAAATCAGAAGCAGAGGAATATGGTAAACAAAACCAAGAGATGTGCTTGATAAAGGATAACTTTTTGTTTAGATTGCTAGAATAACTACCTACAACCAGTCTACTTAATGTAGAATATTTTGACAAAGAAGGTACAATTTTATCTTTTAAGGGACTAAACAAAAATAAATTGATGAAATCAACACTTATGGAAGGTATTGTCAAGAATTGTCTCTTTTGTTGAGTAATTGCATTGCTAAGGCCTTCCCCAGGACCTGGGCTGCTACAAACTCTCAATACATATTAATGAATAAATGAAGAAGTTAATGAATGAATCTGATATAGAGAGCATTGAGCTGGAAGCTGAGATCATGGCGCCTTTCCTGCTGAGACCTGTTATTGTCCGTGAGTCTATTTATGCGGTTGCTCCACATGAAAAGCCATGTCAGCTTTTTAAAGCTCCTTGATACAAACAGAGGGATGTCTTTGAAGAATATTCATTCAGAACCAAAGATGAATGGCACTATGTAAAAGCAAACTGTTATTGGTCCTTAGATCAGTTAGCGTTTGTATATTGTTTGAGTTACTGGAGGAGGCAAAGGAGAGATGCCTCTCACTTGTTGTTTCAATAGTTTCCATGTACCAAAATCAGAATTTTAACACTGTTCAGTTTTATTCGTTTCTTTCTTCATTTATTTTTGTCTCTTCTAGAGATATTTTTATGGTGTTAAAAACTGAAACATCACAAAAGACTCAGTCTTTTTATAATTTGTAATTAGGCTTATTTAAAATATTCTTTGATTTCCTAAATACAGATTTAGGAAATTACAAGATTTACATTTAAATCTTGTAATTTGTAATTAAATCCATTTAAATTATTCTTTAATTTCCTAAATATGAACTTTCCTAAATTATTATAAATGATTAATAAACATAGTTTACTTTTGTCACAGATTTATAATCCAAAAGTATTTTAGCAAGGTATTTCTTTCTTAAACTGAAGCCTTTTTTCAGATTTACTACCTGAAATAATGTTAAACAAACCAAGTTACTTTGGTAAATACAAGAAAATTTGGGGACTATGATCAGTACATTTAATTAGTGTCATACAAGCCACTGATTATTAGTTAATTCCCTGAAAATGTCATTTGATCATTTAATTCATAGATTCGAATGATTCTTTTTGCCTTACATTCATCCATTCATGGGGCACATTTAATGGAGAGCCTACAATGTACCCAGTACTCTTCCCATTCTGGGTATTCATTAGTGACAAAATAGACATGATCCTTGTTTGTACGGAGCTCACAGTCTAGTGGAGAACAGAAATCCAATAAATAAGCTTACACGTGATTTTGAATTGGATTAGCACTAGGAAGGAAAAGAACAAGATAAATCTATTTTTTACTGGATGGTAGGGACAGCTAAGAAGCCAAGCCTAGAAGCTTGAGGAAGCATTGGTCAAGCAAAGCTGGAAGAAAGGGGCATTTCGGGCAGAGAGACCAGGATATGCACAGGCACTCAGGTGGGCAAGAGCACGAAGTTCTCTAGGAACTGAAGGAGTCACAAGGCTAATGGTGAGTGGGACCTGGGTGGAGTAGTGGAGAATTGGAGAGGAAGCAGCAGCCGCCTGGGCTCAGGGGCCTGGATTTCACCCCGAAGACACTTCGAGGACTTCCAGGTCAGCTGTACTTCCCTCGGGTAATGGGAAATGTTTCTGAGCCCCTACTTACAGCCTTTCCAGTGTCAGAGAATCCTCTTAACCAAGAGAGGGGTATGGTGTTGATCTAAAGTCAGCCGGATATCAAGTAAATTACCCTTCTTATTCTTATATGGGACTGAAACTGGAGAGGGCTTGATGGTCCTCAGTCCATCTGGGAATTCACCCAGTCTGCCTTTTATTTGGGGGGAGGGGTGTGGTAGTGGAAATATAGAAATATATGAAAATATAAATAAAATATAGGATCACACTTATATTTGGGTAACCTAGGTGTCCCTTTCCAGAAAGTATAACCTTCCCTTATATTTCAGGATTGCTTTCTCCAGGCTATTTCAGTATATTCCAAGAAAATGTCAGCTTACCACTTCCTGTCAAAAGCAATTCGAAGATATTTTTTTCTTAACATTTTTCAAACTTACATTCTCACTGAAGTTTTTTCAAAAAATTATTAGGTGAATATCTGTGAAGTCCTAATTATGTGTTTTTAAGAGGGTAAACCATTTTTTGAGTTATTATTGAAAACGTATGCATTTTACAACTCGCCTCATTATTTAAAAGACTCAGTAATATTCTCACCTTAATATGGTGAAAGACTTGTGGTCTAGACAGTCACAACCATCCCTTCTCTTTTATTTTTAGCCACTTGCAAAGTACATATAAACAATCTTTTTAAGTTCATTTTATTAGGAATAAATTAGTGACAAGTCACAAGACAGGATTCCGCTCCTTATGTATCAGACCACATGGTTTCTAAAGGCCCAGCTGAAATCCACTTAATGTGTTCTGCATGGCAGGCTCGGTGGAGATGGAACAGGTGGAGTATTTTTTTTCTAGAGACTTTTACCCTCCTGGACACACCCTCAAAGCACCTGTAGTGTAAAAGCACAGTGTCCGCCCCAACCCAACCCTCTTCTTACAAAATGTAAGACCTCATGGGTTAAATTGAGTTCAGTGATTTTGAGGATAGACTTACTTTTTTAAAATTCATTATCAAGCATTTTAAATCTGTTCTTTTCTAGAGGGGAAGCAGGAAAGTGTCCATTTAAAATAACTTAATAGCTTAATTATTATCATCTATGAATATTTGTATATGATAATCAATGTAGTATTAATCGTTCCCCAAGTAGTGCTTATTCTGGGAAATATTTAAAGGGATTTTGATGAAAAAATTAAACAAGTAGCACACTTAGGAAGGAAACCCAGGTATAGTAAACTAATACTATACTAGTTAGGATGTTTTCAAGTTAATCTTCTTTTTCTTGTGGGCCTAAGCATAGTAGCTGTCATCTGGACTTGGAAGCTCATGGGAGAACAATGGACTCATCAGGAAATGGAACCAGGGCTCTTTCTGCCTTCTTAGGTTTGCTCCAGAATTTGAGTGGTTTTCTCCCGTGTCAGTGATGTGGCAACATTGTAATTGCTAATCTGAAAGCCGTTTGCCCTCCATATCATCCCGGGACAGCAAACCCAGTTGGCAAACAGGAGTCCTCAGTCAAAAGCTTGTAGAACAGGCAGGACTTGGAGATGGCAGAGAACAATACAGTGCACATGGAGCCAGCTGCCTCCAGCCACGGGCTGTGGGGCAGAAGTTATGATGCCAAGACAAAAACCACTGAGTCACAGATACTCCATGAGACTCAGTCTCTTGTAAAAGGGACCATTCATTTGTTCCAAAGGGGGCTGACATACTGAGCTTGGGTTTTACATGGCCAACCTTACTTTGACCCAACATAAATTTTCAAATGTTTTTAAAAAAAAGATAAAGTTTCTATGAAAGCAAATTAGGGAAAACGTGTTCATCTACCGAAACTGTTTTTGAAGTTTAGCATTATGAAAAAGAGCTATGTAAAACCCCAAGGTTCCTAAGGCTACCCTGTTCTTTAAAATAGCACCTTATTACAATGAAATGGACTAGTTTGTGGCAAGTGTCTCCAAAAGCATGTGTACTTATAATAAGAGGAGGCATTCAATTCTGACCTTAAACAGCAAAATTAACTGTCATGAAATGAGGATACTTCTTCATAACTCTCTCCAGTCTAGTGTTGATGTGTCAAATGAAAGCAGAGAGCGGAGGCACATGATAATTTGCCTGACTGCACTGAAGGGTGCTAACATATATGGGGTCCAGCATTGTGCTTGGTGCCTCCTCAGGCAGCTTCTCACTTAACCCTCCCAGCAACCCACAGAAAGAGATAATAATATTCACTTCTGCCCCTTGCCCTGGATATCATGGCTATTGTATGCTCGTCCAGAATTCAACGCCAGACCTAAGCCCCTGCAACCACAGCCCCACCGCATCCCTAAAGCTGTTTCTTATCTAGGTTCTTAGTGAGCAACTACAAAAACAAAGTGACCTTCCAATGAGAGGGTTTTTAAATCTGTAATAAGCTACTGAACTAATTTTCATTTTTTAATTACTTCCAAATAAATAATTCATTTATTTAGAATTACCGTGTATCCCACCTCTATCACATATGAACCAAGAGCACCTACCCTACACCATATTATAGCAAATGAGGATCTGTTGTCTTCTATCACCTTTGCTGGAACCAAGTGCACTGTTTGGACTTAGCCGATCATGGTCCTCTACATATCATGTCCCCTGCACCTCTGTAGGACTTGAAAGTAGATGGACTTCAGGCTCACGGGGCCTGAACAGAGACTTGGAGTGCGTACAGCTCATAGTACCAGCAGAGGGCTGGACTTTGCCAGGCATACCTTTTGGAGTTGCCCGGCTTGGTTCTAGACAACTACTACAGAGAAGCTACTTTTTTTTTCCACCGCAGCCCTTAAAGTTATTGTTGCTTTTGTTGTTCTCTGACTACAGTCCAAGTTTTCAAAAAGAAAATGCTTTTTTTTTTTTTTTGAAATGTGAGAGAGCTAAAGCAAGACTGGGTTGTTTTCACATTTTGGCACTTTCAAAAAGAGCAACAGCAATAAGAAAGGGGGGAGGGGGGGGTCAGCATCTTCAAAAGGTTTGAACCAGTCCAAGGAGTAGTGCCTGTAAACTACCAGGCTCTGCTTGAAGTTCTTCCCTTTTACTCTGCAGTCTGCTCTGCTCCCCAGAAAACAAACGCTGCGAAGCAGAGAGGTGACTGTGCCATTTCTGTTTGTTTGTCGTCCTGACCATCTGGTGAAACTTTTGGAAGTTGTAGAGGTAACTTATTACAGCCTTGGAGAGTCACTGGAGGAATGTGAATGGCTGGGACACGTGACAGGCCCAGGCCTTCTGATTCAGCCAGGGTGGTAGGCCAGATTAGAGCCAATTATCTGCTCGGCTGAAAAATCGTGCCGAGTTCAACTAAGAATATCAGATACCATTTTAGGCTTCTGCTCTCCCATGATATAATGAGCATCATGGATGAGAAAGTTCTGAGCCCCCACCCAGAAACAACTTCCACGGCACCACCAGTAAATAGTGTGCTCAAAAAATTAAAAGTATTCTCGCTACCAAATGTTATTTTGGTATCCGTGTGATTTCAGACTTATTTCTAGTTGCCAGCCCTTGGTGGCTGAAAATAAGTTTCTGCCTTAAAAATATAGTGCATTTTCAAATTAATGCTCTAATCCTGTCTGCTTAAATTTAGCAATAAAAGGTATACAGAGTTTGTTGTTATTATTGAGAATTATGAAACTTTTTAAACTTACCCTCTAGGTCAGTAAATAATAGCCGTTAGCAAATTTGGTAACCCGACACCTAGGTCTGAGATGTAGTGTCTGTTGTACCTCAAAGCCACACAACGTTCATTGTCATCGTCCTTGAAGCTCATTAAAATATACAGGAACCCAAATGTGAAACAGGCTAATTAATGTATACTTGTGTGTCTAAGGAAGTCTATTTAAATAATGCATGTTTCTAAGCCAAGACACAGGAGAGGACAGGAATGGGAGCAGTTCCTTTAGCTTTTCAATGAGAAATATGCAGTGAGGGTGTTGAAATATAAGAACGGCCAAGAGCCGGTAGTACAAGTAAAAACTGTGCCAAATAAAGGCTTGATGAATCGGAAGTCAACTCTGCAGAAATTCTCAGCTAATTGCGTGTCTGTGGAGCTTTCAGAAGAGAAGCAAAACACACGAAAACCGGTTTATAATGCGAGGGACTTTCTAAAAAGCACGTGCTCTCACAGACATGCAAATGAGAATCCGTGTTGCAGAGGACTCCCCTGGGACTTAGCAATCAAAGAGGGAGTTTCGCCAACTGCACGCCTCTTAGCAAAGCAGGAAAGAAAAATAGCACATTTTTAACAATTACTTTTCAATTAAAATGATTAACTAAAAATTAAATTAACCAAAATGCTAATAACTATGTGAGCATCCTAGATATTTAAGGTTGTGCTTCAAACAGAATATTCCCCCCAATCATACAGGCATCAGATCTTAACAACCTCCGGTTTTTTTTTTTTTAAACTTACAAGTATATTGATGTAAGCACAAGAGGAATCAATCCACTTAAAAGAACTCCTTCCAGAGGATGCATCTGTTTTGTAATACTTCGTTTCCATGCCAATGTTTCCATGGTTATTCTGACTTGTGTGAAGGAAGTGTGTAGATAACATCTGTTCTGCAGTAGGAGCGTCAGTGCATTTGATTCATTAGATCAATGACAAAATTACTTGAGGGATTGTTTAAATTCAGTAGCTACCGAAGCATGAAACATTCAGTGTCTCCCATCCTCCATCAGCTTGGTCTTGCTAATTCTGCTGCATTTTGCTGTGCTGCTTCTGTGGCCCTTTGTGTCCTTGTGCAGATGTTGTCTGTCTGTCTGATCTTGTGTCTGTCTTGTCCAGTTCTCCCTGCAGTTTCTTCCTGTGTGTCTGTTTGTAGATGAAGGGGCTCAGGATCAAGTGGGTCCTCTACACAGGTTCCCCAGCCACGAACCTGCCACCAGCGGGAAGAGGCGTAGACTCCTAGCCCCCTCCATCTCGGTGTCTGTGCCTGATGATGACCCTTCCAATTCCGATGAGGAGTACTATGAGCATCCTTTGTTCAGCTCACAATGGACTACCTCTAGTGTGCTCCCCAGTGCCCCAGCGCAGAGTGCAGAGGCCCACTTAGGCCAGGAGAAAGGTGAACCGAGCATGGTCCCCTTTTGCCCCTGCTCCCAGCCTGCAGCTTTGACCCCATGCATCATACTAAATGTGCCTTCATATGTGTGGTGGGAGGGCAGGAGCCTGTTTTTTCCATATGAAAGTGAAGTCCCTATATAGCTTATGTCCATCCAAATGCCTCAGCAATTTTTTATAAAAGAAGCATTATTTGACGCATGCGAGAACTTCCTTTTTCTGTATTATTACTTCTGAAAAGGAAGCCAGAAAGGGAGGATCCAAAAAAAAGTCGAATTAAAGTGTGACTCCTTTCTGCTCCTTGCAAATAAATCAGTCAGGGAAGAATATATTCTCACATCCAAACAAAAGAAGATGACCCTGAACATAATTTTTCTTCCTTGTATACATTGCACTAGGACCAGACATAAGTGGAATTAGTTACCTTTTTAGTGCCATCAGAGCTTTTTAAGAGAAAAAATTCTGTTTAGGGTAGAAAGAATGTTACAGAATAAATGTATTTGTCCAAATCATTTTTTTATCCACAGAAACTACAGAGGCTCTTCCAGGTGACCAAATCTGGGCTCAGATCAGTGGAACTGGGCTAAAGGAAAGGAAGGATCCACGGCCTTTGGCGTTCCAGCCTTATGAAGACAGGAGGCCCTAGTTTATGATAGGCTGTGATGAGCAGCGAGCTGCAGTGTTTCTCATTCTAACTAGGTAGTTTTGTAAAGAAAAAAAGTTAGAGCTGATTTTTTTTGTTTTTGCTTAGGTGAAGAGATTATTTTCACCTAGGCAAAAATAACTTGCTTAAGTGAAGAATTCATTTTGTATGGGACATTTCTTAATGTACGGTTAAGTAGTTCTGAGACAATGGGAAATAATCTGCCCATGTTCATGATAATGAACTTCTTCCAGGGTCTTTTGGAAAACAAAGAGCACCAATGACTGAGACACTCTGATAGAGAAATACAACCTATATGGAGTGAAATTAAGTTCTTCTCATAGTGTGAACTTAAAACAATTAAGAAAAATACATGAATTCTTGAATAAGGAACAGGTGTAGTGGAAACAAACATGATTTATGCAAAATGACAAAAGGGAAGGCTAAAAAGTTACATGAATTTGGAAAACGTGTAAATTAACTTGATTAGGCTTTATCCAACAGGGTGACATAAGTAAAGCAGCCATAAGTCTCTTAGCTGTAATCAAAATCTCTAAATCTATGGCACTATAAAAAATTGCCTTAATAGAATGAGAATTTATAAAATGTTACTTACATAACTAAATTACAAAAATGAAAATGCCTGAGTACTAAGTGTGCGGAAACAGATGAAGTGATTCTCTCCCCACGCCGATTCCAAAGGTTTTAATATTTCTCAGAAAAGAAAATTTCTTTTCCATCCATTCTCACAGGGCCATTTAAACCATGTGTAATTGTTTCAGAGGAACTTTATAACAATCTTTCATTTGCAGAAGACAAACAGCTTATATCTAATTCCTCTAATTTCTTAATCGGTAAAATCAAACTTATTTTACTGGCGTTTGACATGTAAAATCAGCACAATTCATGGCCTTCATTAGTTTGGTTTTACATGTTAATTGTTAACATGTTTGCATGTGATATGCATCTTTGGGGAAAATATTTTGGCAGTTTGGCTGCCACTCAGTTATCATTCCTTGGTGGGTTTATGGTTTTTTGTGTTTTTTTTTAAATGGCAGAAACAAGACTCTGTAGACAGCATGGACGTTTTCTTTCTTGTCCAGTGTTAAAGAGAACCACACATGCACTGCCTCACTGACATTTCAGGGGTTTTAATGATATGACAAGAGTTGGGTCCCAGAGGTAGGCTTTTCTAAATAGGTTGAAATTGTACCTGACTGAGCCTTGTTTTTCAAAATATTTGCTTACTCTCTGAAAGTTTCTGTATTCTCTAATATCATGCAATACAGTGAAGATAAAATGAATTGAGTTAGGCAGTCCTTCACCGCAGAAACACTAAATGAATTATATTTTAAATATTTGGTAGACTTCATGGTAAAGCTGTAAAGGTAATCGATTGGATTTCATTTTGAGACCAAGCTTTTTTATTCCCTGAGTTCTTTAGCAAAGTTTGCATGCTTTAAATAAAGTAATCAGAAATTCATATATAGTGACTTCTTCCATTGGATAAAACAGCACATGTCTAACAAATGTAAAGGTTTTTTTCCCCCCAGTACATCAATGCATCTGTCTTTTTACAACCATCTGTTATCTGGCAGCATCATCTCTTACTTCCAGCAAGCTTCTCACATGTGTGCAACGTATGGCCATTTCCACTAAGTGGTAATAGAGCAATAAAACCATTTCAGCTCTCAAGTCTTAAAATAAATAACCTGTTAACGAGACTTTAAATGACACCATTATTAGCAGATTATACCTAATTTTCCAAGCAAAAACTAATGCACGTTGCATTAGAATATTAATTTGCTCATCCAAATGGAAAAAGAGGTTCTCCTAAGGTCAATATCATGGAGCTGAAAATGTTTCTTGAATGATATTTCTGTTGTGGTGTGCATTGTTCTGTGGTCATGATGTCATCATCTTTTTCATCCCCAAGAAGAAGAAACGCTAGAGGGTCCAATGGCGGAGGAAGAGAAACCTGCCGCCCTTCCTGGGAAAGAGTGTGGGCCTGCCAAGGTCTCAGAGCAAGCCAAGGGCTCCAGGGAGGGCCAAGTGGAATCTAGTATGGAGGCCCAGATAGTTTCTGAAGAGAGTGCCCCAGCAGGGGACCCACAGGAGAAAAATGCAAAAGAGGTCACAGAGGTGTCTCCAGAAATACAAACCCCTTCCTCTGCCAGGGAAGGTGTGTCTGTCTTAGGAATTGCATGTGTTTCATTGCAAATGATCTCTCCGGCAGCTTACCAACCTCATGCCTTTCCAGTGCTATCGCATCACTGAGTCTTATGGTCCCAAGAGCACTTGATTTAGGTTTCCTGAGCAGAGAGTGTGCTTGCGCAGGTGCTGTGTGGCAGCTTGGATTTCCACGGCTGCAGCTGGTTTCTGGTTTTACTTTGCCATGATACAATATGCTTCGCAGCCAGGCTGATGATGCTATGTGAGCTTTTTGTACCTCCCACCCCACCCCCCATCTCAAATGTTTGCCAGTCACATTGCTAATACATGTATATTTTTATTTTTATTTTTGGTGACAGCAATTCATATGCTTTTATTTCAAATTGTGGAGTTGGATTTTGGCACATAGAGGCTTAAATGGTAGAACCTTTTTTCTTTGCAACCGCAATACGCTATATTTGTTACGCTTCAGTGAAGACTACTTTGGTTTCCTTAAAAGCTCCTGCTAATGCTTCTCATATCATTTCCTTCCCGTGGCAGCCAGCCCCTTTGATCATGCCCATATCTCTTGAGTTTTCATTCATCTAACCTTTATTAGAAGTTCATAAAGTATTTCTTTTCTATAGTTCCAACAGCACACACAAGTATATAAGGGAATGATGATCCATACACTTGCTGCTCTTCGAGAGATGACTGAATTTTATTATTTTTTCCCAAATCTTTTCCAGATAATTACATTTGGCCCTAGTGAGCACAGAGAAATACCTTTGACCATTAAACATGAGTAAGACTCGGAAGCCTTTTTGACGAGTGAACAAGCAAAAATCAAAAAAGAGTCATTTAATTTCTGTGACAGATGTCTAAAGCCAATACTGGTGAATGCTTCGCCAGTTGGTTGTGTTTCAGGAAATGAGGTCATGACCAAGGAGAGAAAGATACTTTATAGTTGACTCTCTTTAAAATTTGATAACATGACTTCCTAGTACTAACATTATAATTCAGCTTTTCCTACATTTATCATACAAAGTAATGATCAGGAATTAAGAATTTGGAATACATGGTAGAAATTGACTTGTCAATTCTTAGGCCATATCATATAAATTCAGTAGCAAATATTTATTTATATTCCTGAGGTTTAATCTCAATGACTTCTAAAAAATTCAGTAATTTTTCAATGCCCCCCAAATTGTCCCTGGTATTTGTTGATCAAGATAATTGAAACTGCTAACTCTTCTTATAAATTAATTGGCCTTTAGCTCATGGCCTACCAATTCAGTTTTAAATAAGAAAACAAATGAAGATTGATTTCTACTGAAATCAGTCCTTTTCCATATTTAGTCTTAACATGTACATATATATATATATATATATATATATATATATATAAAATTTTGTACACTGATATTAGTTAAACATTCAATATCCTTAATTCGTATTTGTTATCTGAGGAAGGCATATGAATTTTTCTACTATAATATGTATCACATACTATTTAGAAGAGACTAAACAAACAAAAAGAATATTCAAAATATACTCTTATTACAATTTCTGTAGGCATTAATTCACAATGGGAGCTTGTTTTAGCAACAGTACAAATATATCTCAACCTGACATTTTCATATTGATTTTTAAATGGGTAGCATGCTTGCATGTTCCACATTTTTTTCTTTTTACCCTGCCATTCATCTGTCATTTCAAAACATAATTTTAAGCTTACTGCCTGAAAGCACTTGCCTGTTACTTTTTTTAAAATCAACCCAATTACTTCAGGTTTACTTACAGCCTCGAAGATGGAGTTCCATGATCAACAGGAACTGACTCCCTCTTTAGCTGAGCCATTCGACAAGAAGGAAAAGGAGTCAGAGAAACAGAGTCAGCCTGGTGAAGACCTTAAACATGCCGCCTTAGTTTCTCCGCCTGAGACAGCTGAAACGTCCCCTGATAACAAGGACAGACAAGGCACAGAAGAAGGAAGAGCCCCTCTGACCCTGTTTGGGCACACTCCCGGTGCTGGCCTGGATGATGCAAAGCAGAAGGCAGAGCTGGGCCCGGCGGTGCCCGGTATTGGCCTCCTCGCAGAAACCCCAGCTCCAAAGGAGCAGAAGGACTGGTTCATCGAAATGCCAATGGAAACAAAAAAGGATGAGTGGGGCTTAGCTGCTCCGATATCTCCTGGCCCCCTGACACCCATGAAGAAAAAAGATGTGTTTGAGGATATCCCAAAATGGGAAGGGAAACAGTTTGATTCTCCCATGCCAAGTCCTTTCCAGGGCGGAAGCTTCACTCTCCCTGTAGATGTCATGAGGAACGACATAGTTGCGGAAGCATCACCTCTTGCCCCTCCCCTGTTACAGCCAGATGACAAAAAGTCTGTGGAGGAAACCAGTGGCCCAGTAACTGCCAAAGACCTTTCTAAAGTTGAAGAGCCCCATAAGGATAAACCTTGCAAAGTGGCAGAGGATGCCCACTTTGCTATTGTGGAAGAATGTGTCCCTGAGAAAGTTTTAGGAGAAGAAAAGGGGGCAATAGAGCAAGAAAGTGTGCAGAAAGGAGAGACGTCCGCCCTTGGTGGGCAGGAACCTTCAGTTACTGAAAAGGAGCCTCAGCTAAAGCTTGAAGAAATAACAAGCATTCCCGATAAAGAAACCCTGCTGAAAGAGAGCGAACCCCCCAAGTTGGCAGATAAAGAAACAGGCGTGACTCAGCCCTCCCCAGAGTATACACTCTCAGAAGAAGAATGGAGAGGCCAACAGCTGTCCACAGATGCATTCAAACAGGACTCGTTCCCTGAATGTTTGGAGCGAGACAGCGCACGTTCAGCCGTGACTTCTAAAACACTGGAGGAAGCCGTGCACAAACCAGCTGTGCTGAGTGAGAAGGATGCTATTGAAGACCTGTTTGAAGAAAAATGTGCTGACAAAGACAATAAGGTGGAAGGAGCTGGGGCTGCAACCTTAGCTGAGCTGGATGTGCCCTTTTATGAAGATAAGTCAGGAATGTCCAAGTACTTTGAAACGTCCGCCTTGAAAGAAGAAGTGACAAAAAGCGCCCAGCCTGGCAGTGATTACTATGAACTGAGTGACACGAGAGAGAGTGCCCAGGAGTCTTTTGATACCATATCTCCCATGTATAAAAATGGTGACAAGGGACTTCAGGCAGGTAGAGAATCACAGCCCGGTGCTCCAGCACAAGAAGCAGGGTATAGCTCTCTTGCAAAGAGTTACCCACCTGATCTACCAGAGGAACCCAGTTCTCCTCAAGAAAGAATGTTCACTATTGATCCAAAAGTGTATGGGGAGAAAAGGGACCTCCACAGTAAGAATAAGGATGATCTGACACTAAGCAGGAGTTTAGGACTCGGTGGTCGGTCTGCAATAGAACAGAGGAGCATGTCAATCAACTTGCCCATGTCTTGCCTGGATTCCATAGCTCTTGGATTTAACTTTGGTCGGGGGCACGATCTTTCTCCTCTGGCTTCTGACATTCTAACCAACACTAGTGGAAGTATGGATGAAGGGGATGATTACCTTCCAGCCACTACCCCTGCACTGGAGAAAGCCCCTTGCTTCCCAATAGAAAGCAAAGAGGAGGAAGAACGGGCAGAAGGAGAAAAAGCTACCAGAGAGGGGAATACCCAAGCCGAGACATTGTGTGAATCGCCATTCCTAGCCAAAGATTATTACAAAAATGGTACTGTCATGGCCCCTGACCTGCCTGAGATGCTAGATCTGGCAGGCACAAGATCAAGACTAGCTTCCGTGAGTGCAGATGCTGAGGTTGCCAGGAGGAAATCTGTCCCATCAGAGACTGTCACTGAAGGAAGTAGTACTGCCTTACCCCCTGTCACTGATGAAAACCACGTCTTTGTCAAAACGGACAGTCAGCTCGAAGACCTGGGCTATTGCGTGTTCAATAAATACACGGTCCCACTCCCATCACCTGTTCAAGACAGTGAGAATCTCTCAGGAGAGAGTGGTTCCTTTTATGAAGGCAGTGATGATAAACTACGAAGAGACTTGGCCACAGACCTTTCATTGATTGAAGTAAAATTGGCAGCTGCCGGAAGAGTCAAAGATGAGTTCAGTGCGGAGAAGGAAGCATCCCCGCAATCAGCGCTGGGTAGGGAGTTTGATCAGGAGAGGAAAGCTAGCGACAAGCTGGATACTGTGCTAGAAAAGAGCGAAGAACATACTGATTCAAAAGAACATGCAAGGGAAACAGAAGCGGCTGGTCTTAAGGTTGAAACGTTTGGATTAGGAGTAACCTACGAGCATGCTTTGACCAAAGAACTGACCGTATCAAAAGATGCATCACCTGTCATGGCCGAGAAAGCAGAGAAAGGTCTCAGTTCAGTGCCAGAGGTAGCTGAAGTAGAGCAATCCAAAAAAGCTGAATCAGAACTGGATTCTGCTGCAAAGAAAGCTGACCAGGTTCAATTAGATATTAAAGTCAGTGAGTTTGGACAGATGGCCTCAGGGCTAAACATAGATGTGGGAAAGGCAACAGAGCTCAAATTTGAGGCTACACCCTCGGCGCCTCAGGAGGCAGATATGTTTCTGGGTATTGAGCCGGGCCACCTGAAAGAAGGCGCCAAAGCCGGTGAGACGGAAGTCAAGGAGAAAGTGGCCAAGCCTGACTTGGTGCACCAGGAGGCCGTAGACAAAGAAGAGTCCTACGAGTCCAGTGGTGAGCATGAGAGCCTGACCATGGAGTCCTTGAAGCCAGATGAGGGCAAGAAGGAAACATCCCCAGAATCTTCTCTAATTCAGGACGAGATTGCCATCAAGTTGTCCGTGGAAATACCTTGTGCATCTGCTGTTTCAGACGCTGATTTAGCCCTGGAGGAGAGAGCAGATGACCAGCTGGCATTTATGCAGCCGCCCAAAGAAGAAAGCAAGGAGACCCCAGGCATATCGATCACGCCCTCTGAGGTCACAGAGCCCTCGACTGAAGCCATCGGGGCTGAACCGGCAGAAGCTCAGAGTGAGGAAGAAGAGATAGAAGCCCGGGGAGAATACGATAAACTGCTTTTTCGCTCAGACACCCTTCAGATTAGTGACCTGGGCATCCCGGGTGCCAGGGAGGAATTTGTGGAGACCTGCCCCAGTGAACACAAAGGGGTGATTGAGTCTGTTGTGACCATTGAGGATGACTTCATCACTGTGGTGCAAACCACGACCGACGAAGGGGAGTCGGGCTCCCACAGTGTGCGATTTGCAGCCCTGGAGCAGCCTGAGGTGGAGAGGAGACCGTCCCCTCATGCTGAAGAAGAGCTCGAACTAGAAGAGGCAGCGGAAGCCCAGGCAGAACCCAAGGACGGCTCCCCAGAAGCTCCGGCTTCCCCCGAGAGAGAAGAGGTCGCACTCTCAGAATATAAGACAGAAACCTACGATGATTACAAAGACGAGACCACCATCGACGACTCCATCATGGATGCTGACAGTCTCTGGGTGGACACTCAAGGTGTGCATTATTTTTTTTTAAATTTTCTGCTCCCGAATAAAATCCAGTAACCTAGTGGAATTTTTTGTTGTTGTTGTTCATTTTAAACATTTTTTAAATAACCCCCTCTTGTCTCTTTATTTTGCATTTTGTTAAACGGGTGCAGGACTCTGTGCATTTGTCACTAATGTTTTTTGTGTTGTTCTTGTCATGGTTTGCTTTGATCCGCAGATGATGATCGGAGCATCATGACAGAGCAGTTAGAAACTATTCCTAAAGAGGAGAAAGCTGACAAGGAAGCTCGGAGATCATCTCTTGAGAAACATAGAAAAGAAAAGCCTTTTAAAACCGGGAGAGGCAGAATTTCCACTCCTGAAAGAAAAATAGCTAAAAAGGAACCTAGCACAGTCTCCAGAGATGAAGTGAGAAGGAAAAAAGGTTCATTTCACAATCACTTCTTTCAAAATGTCTTTGAAGTAACTCATTATTACTCTTTGTATGGAAGAAACTGCCTAACAGTGGTAACTATTGATGAAATTGTGTTCGGTTGTGCTCCAAGTGTTTCTTTTTTTCCTGATGGTGTGCTTTTTTTTGTGTTTTCTTATCCATAGCAGTTTATAAGAAGGCTGAACTTGCTAAAAAAACAGAAGTTCAGGCCCACTCTCCCTCCAGGAAATTCATTTTAAAACCTGCTATCAAATACACTAGACCAACTCATCTCTCCTGCGTTAAGCGGAAAACGACAGGTGACTTGTTCAGTTCTGCAATGTGGCTGGCAAACATGGACATGTTTCTGTTCTTTTGTTTTTTTTTTTTAATCTCATTCCCGTAGCAGCTTCTCCATTTTGTTTTTCTTCCAAGAATTGTAGTAGTCATGAACAGTTTTGCTATTAAGTGTCTTGTACCATTACTCTTTTTTTTTTTCTCCCTCCTTGCAGAAGAGGTCATGACCATCTGTTTCTTTGTCATGCTCAAACTTAACAGTGATTGTATCTTGGCATTGTGCTCTAGTGTCACATTCTGGGGACTCCTATTTTCACTCTGTGTGTGGGGTTAGGCGATGGCGATGACTATGACCGTGGTACGCATTCTCATTATTTTGCTTATTTATCTCCCTCATGCTTAAGCCTATCTGTGTTTGTGCTCTTTTCTACACTGTTACTGCCAAATCTGTTACTGCTGTTGATGAGCTTACTGAAAACCACCGAAAATGCGGGGTGATTTCAAGATTGAAAATGAAAAGCCAATCTGGGGTAAAGTTAGTGGTCGCAGAATTACTTTGCTTTGGATGAAAGAGGAAGAAAAGGGGAAATGAAATGATCTGGTAATCTCATCAGATTTTATTTCTTAGACCCAAAATTCTAAAGGCTTGCTGTGTGATATCTCTCAGCTGTCATTTTGTCACTGGAATTTTCTTACATGTGTTGGATCCAAACTGCTCAATGTTCCTATATAACTCAGTGTTCAAAATTCAAAGATAAAAGTCTTTCCTCCACTGAATTTCTTAGAACTTAGATATATTCCTATTTTACTTTTTATTATTGTTTTATCTTCTTCAAATATACTTTCTTATTGTTGAAAAAGTGTATTAAATGAATAGAAAAACATGTAAGTCATATAAAAACCCTACAAATACCTACAACACAAAATCTGTTCTTAAATTTTAGTGCTACGTATTTATTTAAATGTATAATTATAGTGGGATATTCTTAATTTACAATATATTTTCACATTTGTTAAGTGGCATACTTGTGGTCTACAAAATAAGACATCAGATTGCTAAATCAGAAAAGAATATTTTTCTACCCATTACACATTAGGGGTGCCCCTTTTTTTTAAGATTTTGTTTATTTATTTTTAGAGAGGGAAGGGGGAGAAAGAGAGAGAGAGGGAGAGGGAGAGAGAGAGAGAGAGAGAGAGAGAGAGAGAGAGAGAGAGAGAAACATCAATGTGCAGTTGCTGGGTGTTATGGCCTGCAACCCAGGAATGTACCCTGGCTGGGAATTGAACCTGGGACACTTTAGTTCCCAGCCCGCACTCAATCCACTGAGCTACGCCAGCCAGGGCAGGGGTGCCTTTTTATAAACATTCAGGTGGTTTTAAATGTTGAGAGCAGCATTAACCTTTGTAAGAAAAAGAAAATCAAGGTAATTGATGGTTTTATGGTAGCCACTAATAATCTCAAGCATTTTGTATTTATGTTCTTCATATCGTAATCCTGTCACACGCTGTTCTTTGAGAACTTGTCTCTGGGGTGGTATTTGAAAGTGGAAGGCTTACAATTACGCTCAAACCCGGATGATGACGAGTCGGGATGAGGAGTTCCTCTACTTAATAGTTAGCGATGAACATGCCATCTCTAAATCTTATATCACATCTTACCTTGTTCCATTTCATTAAATGTGGAATTTTTTTTCTGGTTAGACAGATGCTTGGAAAGACAGAAACCCTTGGTTTGGGCATAAAAATCCTACACCCTACCTGACAGGATGAGAGACAATAGCAGGACTGTGGAATCTCAGAGGAAGTGTCCACTGGTTTGGTGAAGTACCCACACGTCATTCGTGTTCACTTTCACACACTGAGAGGAAATCGCCTTTTGAATTCAATCATTAAAGGAACTTTAAGGTCTTTGGCCTAATGAGTATCTTTCCTTATGCTATTCAAAGGTTAAGATACTCAGGCAGAGAGCGTACACCAAACAGGGCGCCACTGACTTGAAGCAAACTCTATGTCACAGAAATTTGAGACATATTATAGAATAGTAAGGAGGCATCGTTTGCACTTCTTTCATCAAAAAAAAAAATCAGTTCCAGAATCTGTGAATAATCTTACTAGCCAATCCTAAATAGCATGTAGCATATTGTAGACAGTATTATTTTTGTGTGAGAGCTGCAGATGGCACAAGAACCCTTTTTTGAAACTCACTCAAAGTGCTTATAAGGATAAGTAGACTTCCCCCTGAGGTTTTCTCTCTCACGAAATAATTACAGAGGAAGTGAACACACAAGCTTGTGTCTGTCATTGTCTCAGCACGACTTTTAAACGTGGGTAGTTTTGCAAAGCACCAAGGGTTGTTTTCAATCATGAGCGATATTTAAGTCAAGTCAGGTAAGTCGTCGACAGGAAAAAAAACGCTTGAGATAATGGCGTTTAAAATTGAAACCAGAAGCATAAAAGAGTAGCAAGAGAAACAACAGTAACAGATGTGGTAATAATTTCATAGATAAGTTCATGTGTAGAACATGTTGTATATTACTGAATTTGAAGTTCCTCTCATACTTTCTCTCTTTGACAAGCTATTTTTTTTCTCCCCTTCTCTTCTCATGTGATATGTTTCACATCAAACGAGTGTGTCATTCATATTGTGAAATGAAAGGGTGCAGAGAGAAAAGGGGTTGGCTGACCAAGGCAGTTTGGAATATAATAAAATGCAGAAATATCTGTAGGCATGGCAGTGGGGACAACAGGAGGGTTTGGGAATCTTCATGAAGTCTCTTATATCATAATGGCCCTAGAAGCCAATCAGTCCATATTTCCTTAAATTCCACAGCATTCAGGTTGTTATTCGGTGACTTCTGTTCTTAAGGATCTATCCTCCTGTAATAGTAATTTATAGGTACATTGGTAAGCAATCAAAAATTATTTGGTGTGCTTATCTGTGCTTTGGTAAACGCTGGGCTGTATTAATCAGCACACCCTACAGTGGGAGCCACTTGCTATAATGTTGTTGTTATTCAGGTTTCTTTAGGCTACTGAATTTGAGTCTCAAAATAAGCAAAATTCTGCATTGCACTAGTCTGTTGACACAACTGAGTATCCAGAGGGTGTTGAAAAATGCATGTATGTGGTTTTTAGCCACTAAGTTTTGGGTTGTTTGTGTCTTCTCTTTTTCACAGCAGCAGGTGGTGAGTCATATCAGGTTCCCAGTGTATTTAAACCGGCAAAGGACAAAGTCTCCGTGAGTAAAATAACTTTTTCCATGTTCTTCACTTGAAGTTCCTTTTGCCATTAGTGGCAACGTTTTAATAACTTTAGATATAATTTAGACTTTGTCTGTTTACTCTTAAATGTCGTTTTAAGTCAATCACTCACCCAGAATGATTCTCAGTGGCATTTGGGCATATCTTAAGGCCTTCTGGCGTGACATGCAATGGCAGTTGGTGAGGGCAGAGCTTTAGGCCACTGTTTATTAGTGAGACCAAACATGTGACAGAACATGAGGATCTGGTGAAAAGAGGGGAGCCCACTTATGTACTTTTCCTAGATTCAGGATAAACCATTGTAACCAACACAAAACCAAATGTTATAATACATATTTATTGTTTCTACAAAATAAGAATATAGGCAAATTAAGCATGTAGGTGAGTAAAAGAAAGTAAAACTGTATTATAGTCCCCTTATCTAAAGATAATTACAGTTACATTTTAATGTCCAATCTTTATTTTTTTCTATACCTTCATAGGTATAATAACAAAAACATAGTGTATCAGTTCTGCAATGAATTAGTAAACAGAATTCCATGTCATTAAACATTCTTATACATTATTTTAGTGACTAGGTAACATTGCATCTTATTTATTCATATTATAGGTTTAATCAATTCCCTATTATTTGCCATTCAAACTATTTTTTTATTTTAACAATGTTACTATGTAGAAATCTTTTTGGCTAAATCCTGTGAATGCATCGATATGCATTTCCTTAGTATAATTTCCTTCTAGTGAATTATTATTTCAGGATGGTCTATATATAGAGTTTTTGCTACACATTGTCAGATTGTCCTCCAACAAGATTCTACTGACTTTTATTTGAAAAACACTACGATTTTAAGTTTTTTATCTCTCTACCTTCTGTTTCTGATGAGGATCTGCTGAGTTGTGGTACTTAAGAACAGGGCTATAAAACAGACCAGGTCCAATATTCTTTTCTTCCTGTGTCTTAATTTTCCAAAGATAATGGAAGGAGTAAAAATTCTCATGTCATAAGTTAGCTGTGAACATTAAATATAATAATTTCATAAAATGGTATCCTGTATAGTGCCTAGAACATAAATTTAACAGTGATAGTTATTACCATTATTATTATTATTATTTAAAAGGCGGAACTCTTTAAAAACAGATATAGAAAGTAAATTTGAGCTTTCCCCCATTAAGGAAAGAATTTTTAAGTGTACATTGTTTGAAAAACCTTGAAGAAGTTTTCTTGAAATCCCTTGGTCTATGAGTAATTGGACAGGAATTGGCATTCAACACTTACATTCAAGGCAGAAACCACATGCATCCTCTGACTCAAAGTTAACTTTTTTTCCTTCTAAGGACCCATCTTGTCTTTCTGAAGATTGGAGCACCATTCTTTCTCTTTCTCATTTAACATCCCCCTTTGTTCCTTCCTTGTAACTTTTCTTCTGTTTTCTAAAACTCTGAGGTGAACTTTTCTTTTCCCCTGACGTTCAGCACTTCCATCAGAACAGTGATCTCCAATGTTTCCATTGCTCTTCATTTTGAACCTGACCTGTACTTCTTCATTTCATTTGGAATTTTTGTTTGTTTTTGTTTTTGTTTTTAGCATCAGATTACTATTTGTCTTTTATAATTTGTGGCGATCCAGTTACTCCATTTTTCTTTTCTGCATTCACACTGTTGAAATTCACTATTTTGTGGGTGGCGTCAATCAAAAAGAATGACTTCCGCTGACCCCGCTGGCTGTCACTTCCCCTGCAAGGCGTGGGGTCTGTTCAGCAGGAAGTGATGTGTGCAACAGGTGAATGGCTCTGCCTCTGTGAACGTGGCTACAGAAGTTCAAACTTGAGATAAGAAACATCTCAGTTTCAGCTGATATTTTAAACAAGTAAATCATATTAATTATTTGAAGATAACATATTCTTGGCTTTGTCACACTCTTCTGCATTTTTAATAGTGTTTCCCAGGAGACCTAACGTGCCAGCACAGCTTTCTCCCAAAGCCAAGCACATCCATTCCACTGACTATACTTGCTGACTATCTCCCCGAGGATCATCGTCATCTGTAAATTTAGTCTTGTGGGTTTTATGGGCAATCTCTTCAGTGCTGACATTTATTTTTAGACTTTTAACATATTATACAACTGTAGTCTATGCATAGAATTATGAATTTTATGGTATAACTTGGCCCCCAGTATGCATTTTACTTATAAAATAAACTTACTATATATAAACTCTGCAGTGTTCTGAGGAAATCGATGTAGATAATCTAAAAATATATTTTCTCAACTTAAAAATAATTCCATTATTAAGTTTTAAATACGTCTTGCTCTATAGTTCTTGAAATGTGACCAAGATATCAGTTATATATACCTCTTAAGGGCTGTGTTTATTAAAGGAACAATTCCAACAGACTCACAAGATTATACCATGTAAGGCCTATGGATTAATCAGAGACTTTATACATACAATCCATAAAGAATATTTTAATCTACATCCTCATGTATGAGTATTCTTAAAAAGAGGTATTCAATGAAAATCTCTGATTCTCATATAAACATATATCTCTATCATTGATCGTAACCATTTGTCACGTGTGTTCTTATTAAAAGTATACATTTAATTTCTTATATGTTTATACATTTTTTACAATTTTCCTTTTACTTCATAGTTTGGTTTATTTTGTGCTTTTGTTTGTTTTCTTTCATGGCTAGAATTCTACCTTGTCAAAGATTCCTGCCTTGCAGGGTAATACAAAATCCCCAAGATGCAGCTCAGCCTGCCCTAGTCCGACTAAAAGGACTACATTTTCTGACAGTTTTTACATGCAGCCCACCTCAGCGGGCTCCACAGACCGTTTGCCATACTCAGAATCAGGGAACAAGGTAAGGCAGCCGGCCAATCCAAGACACAGAAAGGAATATAATTTGGGAAAAGGTTATAGAACACGATTTGGTTAATGTATGAAAGCAAAGACTTTAAAGTCTAAAGTGGTTGACATATAAACAATAGACCTTTATGAAAAACAAATACAAATCAAAAGCTTCAATAGCTATGAACAGTCTAACCATTAAAACAATAAAAAATGTCTTTTTCTAGGTATACCGTTTTTATTAATTTATTATTTGATATCTAATAAAAATTCAAATATGAAGTATATTAAATATAATATGGAATGTAGCATACTATACATAATATTATAGAATCTAATAAGAAAGTATGTCTAATACAATAGAAAGTTTGAACTTGGCATCAGAAACATCAGGATTTAATACTAACCTCTGCCACCTACCAACTTGGTGATCTTAAAAAAATTGCATACACTGATTAAACCTGTCTCATTGGCTATAAAACGCATATGACTTTTTGTGGTGAGAATTAAATCACAAGTAGATATAAGTGCTTAGAGTTCCTGTCACATTAAGTGTACAATGTATTGCAATGGTCATTGTTAAGAATATTAGGCATGCAATGCCCTACTGCCATTCCTTTCTGATTAATAAATTATCATGCTAATGAAGATTTTTCAGTAAAATCACTAATTTACTGGAAATCACCTGAGTAAATTCATTTTGCTTATGTTATGCAGAATTGGAATTTCACAATCAATTATTAACACTAAGTCCAAAGTAATATATTTTTATAAAGCCTCTAGGCAAATATGAATTCTAAGTTTGAAGTAGAAATGCTTATAAGCATGTGAAATTCAGTAGTGTGCGTTAAAAGAAACTCATCCATTAGCACGGAAAGGAAACTAGCCAGAGCAATGTAATCACCTTGTATAAGGAAAATAAAGATTCACAAGCACCCCACATCCTTTTGCTTTCCTCATTCAGGATGGAGTAACCAAGAGCCCGGAGAAGCGCTCCTCTCTGCCGAGACCCTCCTCCATCCTCCCGCCTCGCAGAGCTGTGTCAGGGGACAGAGAGGAGAACTCCTTCTCCCTCAACAGCTCCATCTCCTCTTCAGCACGGCGGACCACTAGTAGGTTATTTGCATTTGGCTTTCTTTTTAATCATCATTTTTAAACCCCATAAGTGGGGTAGAGCTTATGTATTTATACTTTACATTTGTCAAAACACACTTTAAAATCAGATTACATTTGTCCTAAGAATCAGAAAATCCAGACTGTTGATGGATCCAAAAGAGCTGTTTGAGTCAAAACGATTCATGGAGGAAATGAGCCCATACGGCTTTATTCCCCCTTAGATGGGACTGAAACAGAGTCATTTTTCTCCGAATACATTTCTCTCTCCTTCTGAGTATACAGTAAAAGTAAATTTGAAAGAAGTAATTGAGAAAACCCGCCATCAGGAATTGTAAAACTACATATGTATATAAAAACCCTTATTAGAATTCTAAGTCCTAAAGTCTAACTGGAAAGTCAACGATCAAAACCTAGCTCAGCTGGATGTTGTAGGTGAAGGGTGTTGTAGGAAGTGTTGCTGGGATGTGTTGCTGGTTTGATTCCAGGTCAGGGCACATGCCTGGCTTGCAGCCTGGGCCCCTGTTGAGAATGACATTTCTCAGTCACATTGATGTTTCTCTCCTTCTCTTTCTTCCTCCTTTCCCCTCTCTCTAAAAATAAGTGAAAAATCTTAAAAAACAAACAAACACACACCTAGGATCCTGCTTAATGTGATAGAATTGGCCTTCTAAGTAGGCTGTAATGGGGCATGTCCGATGTAATAGCTTCACTTTCTTTTGACTGATGGCCCATCGTGAACTGATTGGCAGTTATCCCAGTGTATGTGAAGAATATCAAAATGTTCTAATCACTCATTGCCTACTTAGATGTTGTGTTGCTATAAAGACTCTAGCAAAGCATGGCTTTGGATTATTTTCATACATAAATTTCTTAGACCAAAACTATCTACCACACAGAGATGCTAAAATCTTAAACACATTTTTCATTCAGTTTAATAAGCATTGCAGATAGTTAAATGTTAATAACCTCATTTGATCTACTAATGAGAAAAACGACCTTTTAGAAAGGGTAGGCTGTCCAATTCTACACAGCTAGTAAGTGGTTGATCGGTTGTCAGAACACTGATGTCTTTACAACCTAGCCTCTGGATTTCTTCTCTATTTTTTTGGACGAAACAGTTCTCAAGAACTGCTCTGGAATCACTTGGAAAACAGCATCTCTGTCATGTAAAATTTATTACAAAATGGTAGGAATTGGCCACTACTATCCCATTATAGTTGATTTATTTATTTATCACTACTTTATTTTTAAATATTTAATAATTGGCCCACTTGAAATGGGACTGTTTTGCATGACATTTAAACAGTGTTTTTGTCTACAATGAAAGAGTTTGTTATAATTAGAGCTGTTGTGATCTACAGTCTCATGAAGTATTGACATTCTTTGAAATTGTTCTAGAAACACTTTGAAATCACTAATACTCTTTTTCATGTTAGCAAAAATATTCAAATGAACTTGCAAGGATCACATTTAAGAGTTAGTAATCTCCAGAGAAAAGACTTTAACTCCAAATGTCTGGAGTTGGAATTGGGCATGACCCCAGGGTGCTAACACAAGACAAAGGCACCAAGTGCCCCCTGAGGCCCAGGGAGAATTATGCTTGTGTTTGTTGCTATGGAAGCAAAATGATACTTCCTCCATGAATCCACATCTTCAAGCCACTGTGCTCTGCCTTTCAAAATGTATCTGAATATAAATCGCTTTTACATTCTAAGTCAATTCTATTTTGATTTTCTCACTTTACTTTCATTCATAACCTTGTTGCATCGTATTGTTTGGTAACTAACATGACTGGTACTCTGATACAATGAGGACACAGGGTTTGTTTCATCTCTACATAGCAATAGCTGAAAGGCACAGGGACAGTTAGAAAAGCTCATCATCTGCCTCTCACCTTTCCTGCTGCACATGAGAACGCTCTGGCAGTTGCTGCAGCTTTGGGGAGATCTGAAGGAAACAGCGCTGTGCAGTCGGCTCCTGCAGCCCCAGAGGGGGCGGGGGATGTTGTCAGGAGGGTCTGCTAGACAGATAAGGGCGTCATTTAGTAAAGTAACTCATAAATATTTTCTGTTTTAGTCTCTTAGGTTTAACCCTTTCCTTTCAGAACACATAGGAAACCCTTGAATTTGTCATTTTGACAACTGGAACATAATTTATTACAATAAGAATGGATTATATCTGTTGAATAGCCATGTTAATGGCATACTCTCAGTGATTTTTTTCTGTTCTCCAAATACAACCCAAAACCTTTATCTTTTAGCTTTCTAAAGCTTAAAGCCTTTTTCTATAAGTGTAGAAATGACCCTGACTTGACAGTGTTTTTTATTTTACTCCAGAGTATTACTTCAGCTTAATACCTATGAAGTAAAAACAAAACAAAACAAAAACCTCAGCACACTTTGATAAATTTTGAATACAATTCATACCATTAAAAAAACAAATTTTTGAATGCCTACTGTGTTCAGATCCCATGAAAGAGACCAGTACTGGGAACAGTGACAAATAATACTGAGATGATCCCTGTCCCCCAAAGACCCGAGTTATTCCGAAGAGAGGAAGTCATGGACAAAACATCTGGGGCAGAAACAAGGTTTTGGAAGAGGTTTTTCAGAAGGATGTAGTGACTGACTCAAGCCTGCAACAAAGACTTGGGCCACAAACAAACTGTGTAGCAAAGAAACCACAAAAAGGCAAGTTGGATGTGGATGTATCATCCTGGCCTCAAAATGTCATTCGATGGAAAGCAATAAAAGTCCCAGCGCGCACACTAATTTATCACGTCAGCCCTCTCATATCTCATTTCATGTGGTGCATCGGAGAGTTCAACCGTGTCTTGCTCTTACGTTACATCAAACGGACACAGGGCGACTTTCACTTGATCTGTGGAAACTGTTCACTGAGGGGCAGTGAAATTGTTCCCTCTTTCTCCAGGAGGTCAAACCTAGACCAGTGGGTAGATTTGCGTTGTCTGTATGTCACAAAGGTCTAGGGAGCTCTGTGGGGCTCACTCCTTGGAAGTATTTAGGCAAAGATTACTTGTCCTCCTTCTCAGAAGAATTTCCTGCAATGGTAATTAACTGTGTTTGTTTAAAATTAATGAGTCATATCTTTGTCTTCTATAGAATTTCTAGAATATTTGTTGGTTATTACAAAGTATACATGCTCAGTAGTAAAAAGTGAAAATCATGCCCTTCCTATAAAATGCAAAAATGTAAAAGAGTTTGTGTAATACATGTTAACAATGTAGATGTGTTCTATGAATGGAATTGATGTATTACTCTAATAGAAAAGATTTTTATGTTAAAAGAAAGTTAAACAAGTATTAAGAAGCTAAGTATCATATCTGGCTTGGAATTTAGGATCATCTGGGTAAACGAGCCTCAATGTCCTCATTTAAAAATTAGGGGTAATGAGAGCTGCCTCTCACTGTTATGAGTATTATTTTGATTATCCAGTGTTTGGTATTTACAAAAGTGCTTGGAAATTTGTAAGGTATACTTTTATTCTATCATTATTCTTTCAAAAATTCAAATAGCATTCAAAAACACATTTAAAAAGATAACATGAGAAGCATAGTATAGGAAAATGGGGGAAAGGACTTAAGTGATCCAATGAGGCCAAGGTCAAGTTGAGGCCAAAAAAAAAAAAGCATCTCGCCATATTCTGAATAATTGACAGTGGGGGATTATTGATATGACTTCAAACTACCAAGCTAGTAATGAAAATAGAGGAGACAGCACAATCAGGTACAAGTTTTACTGCGAATATAATATTAAAACATCCTCATTTTCTAAGGCAAGAAATAGACATTTTTTTGGTATTAAGAACTAAGACAAATTTTCTCATAAAAATACATGATATTGTAGATAATGTCTGACAGAACTTTTAATAAACACATTTGCAACTCACAGTGCTCCTCAATATTAGCTGAGGGGGTGCTGCTGACACACAATGGAATAAGTGACTTTCTACACAGTCCATGATGACGTGATGCAGGTCACAGTGTCACACTGTGTGTCCACCTGGATTTCAGAGTGAACTCACTACACAGAAGAATGAGTGGTCTGCATACCACTCAAGAAATCTCCATACCCTGACCTGTATGCCTTAGTGATTACACTGGTTAAAAAAGTAGTTTTTGACACATTTGTACCAAGAATTAAGAAGAACAAATCAGGAAAACCCACATTTTACCCTTGCATTGACAGCAGCGCATGTTCCAAAGGAATGTACCAGGTTATGAGCCTTAAAAAAAAAAGGAGGCTCTCACTGTTTTGAGCATTATTATAATTCATAAATATTCTAAGCACCCTAGAAACTTACTCTGTTGTGATTGCTAACAATTATGGGCAGAAGGATACTTTGGGAGAACTTTCCTATGCTTAATTTTCGGTTTTGTTTTCTATCTGTGAATGTAGGGTCAGAGCCCATTCGCAGAGCAGGAAAAAGTGGCACTTCGACACCCACTACCCCTGGGTCGACCGCCATCACTCCTGGCACCCCACCGAGCTACTCTTCCCGCACGCCAGGCACTCCTGGGACCCCGAGCTATCCCAGGACCCCTCACACCCCAGGAACCCCCAAGTCTGCCATCTTGGTGCCCGGTGAGAAGAAAGTCGCCATCATACGTACTCCTCCAAAATCTCCTGCTACTCCTAAGCAGCTTCGGCTTATTAACCAACCACTGCCAGACCTGAAGAATGTCAAATCCAAAATTGGATCAACAGACAACATCAAATACCAGCCTAAAGGGGGGCAGGTAAGAATCGTATGGATACATATTTGCTCCCAGGTGTAAAATCCCATATTATATTGTAAGCTAACAGTTGTTACAAAAAAAAAGAGAGGTGGAGTCGCTGGGTATGATTTGTTGCCAAGAGTGTGGACCTTATCCGAAAAAGCCAGTTTATACAATATAATGAGAATCACATGACATGCTTGTTTTTTCTGGTTATTATTGGATACAAACTGATTGGACCACATAGGGGAGTCTTTCCTTTGGTTTCTTAACAGATCATTTCTAAATGTCACTCTATTGCCTTGTAGATTTTAACTTAAGAGATTAGAAGTACATTTCTGATATAAATTTGAGCGTTCTATTTTAGATGTGACTATATTTTAGTGATTCCACTTCTGTCTCCTCCCTTCCTCCCCAGGGATTTTCCGTGACATCTCTTATCAGTTGCTCACGTTCCCTCCCAAATCAGAGCACGTTCACCAAGCTTCTTCTCTGGCTGCTCTTGCCTAAACATTGCAAAGAGCAGATATTCATGTTGATTATAAATAGTTCTATGTGGTTCTGGTGAATAAAATTGTTGTATTAAAACCCTCGTTAAGATTAATTGTACTGGACAGAGTTATTAGCAAAGCTCTACCTATTAGCTCGTAACTCCAGCTCCGGCACAAACATTCACATCTTGCCGACCAGGGATCTCTGAGTTTGGCCTGCCCCGAATCTTGCTGGCACACTGTGTGTTTGGACATGGCAATTAGCCTCAATGGAGATAATAAAAATATAAATTAATGTTTCTCTTGTGCTATTGACCTTCCCATTGGATAGTTTGACTTATCTTGTCATTGAAGAGATAAAACATCCATTCTTGAGAGAAAGAAGAAAGGAAGTAATAGTTTCTTTGTACAGGAGCAAACTTGTAATGCCCTTTCAATATGCCAAGGAAGCCTTTCCTTTTAGCCTCAGTATTCTTTCCTGCCACTCTTTCTCTCATCTGTGACACTTCCGGTGTCCCTCCTTCATGCGAAGACAGTGTGTTCTCAGGCAGGTCTAGAAGAAAGATCTTACCGAAATGCGAAGCTTTCTCTTTCCTTTTGCAACACAATTCTTTGCTGAGATTCTGTTCAGTAGTGCCTGAGAAGTTAAGAAAAATCAACCAAAATTAAGGAAGGTGTACTCAATGTGTCCTTTTCAAAACAACTATAACATTCTATAATACTATAGTCATAGAAGATGCTTTATCATACAAAGATATTATTTAAAAAATTAGTACAGGAAATTTTTTTAAGAAAAAAAAATGCTACCAAAGTTAGGCCTACAAATTCCAAAAGAAACTCTTACTCTTCTTGCATCCATCAGAGTTTTGCACATCTAAGAGAAGGAAATATTTTGCGCTTTTTGGAAATATTCAAATGTCATATTCCTTTTATATTTATATGTAAATAATTTTAAAGTAGAATGAAATCAAGTTAGTACCAATTTAAAAATTTATCATTTTAGCTTTTAGTAAGAACCCTTAAAATAAAATAACATTATGTATATTTAAAATCAATTATCTTTATAAATATCACCATGTGCTACTATTCTCCTCAACTAAATGTGGGATTTACTTCTTATATTCTGGAAAATATTGATACTTAACAGAATCTGTTACTTCTTAAGATAACAAGAAAATATAGATTACTTTCAAGATATTTCATCAAAACTAAAAATTTAATAGAAAGGGAATAATCATGTAGTTTGACATAGAAATTGTATATTGTATGATTTTATTCAAAGTATTCCTCAAGGTAGGGAGACAAAAAGAATGGTGTTAGCCTTACCTTTGCTGGAATCACTAAAGTTAAACCAATCTGAAAAATATGAAAACATTTATTTTTGTCTTTCTGCTTCTTTATCATATCTGGTTATGAATATTGCTATGTCTAATTTTAGTTGACCTACAATATACTTGGTAATTCATAAAATTGATATAAAGATGTCTTATTTTTTGAGCTGAACTAAAACTGCCCTAGAGATTATGGTAATTAAGGACTAATAAAGCTGTAGGACACAAAAAATACAGAAAGAACAAAAATAGTTTCAAAATCAGTGTCATTTGGAGAAAATCTCTACTTTCATAGGGAAACATTAACCTACTGAACAATTATCCTAACTCATCTTCAGATAACTTGGAAAACATCCGTAACAGTGGAGTCATGAAGTAACTTTTGTTGGATGAGTAAGAGGTATATCCTCACCAAGACAAGACACAGATGGAAGGAACATGCTTAACTTCTATTCCATCATAGATAGTATCAGTGGATTTAAATTGGAGGAAGAAGTGAATTAGGAAATTGAGATGCATTGCAGTTGAAACTGACTTCGTAGGACGGTCCTTGTAGATGTGCAGATGAGAAATCTGCCCATTTCTCTCAGTGTACTCTGCACCACTGTAGCACAGGCTGCGTTCTCTCTTGTTGATGTCACCACGATAGTTGTTAACTGGTCTCCCTGCACCTCTGACACACACTGCATATTGTAGCCAGTCTTTCTCACCACATGTGTACTTAAGCATTCCATTGAGCAGTTATTTCATGGAAATCTTATCTTACCCACTAGACCATAAGCTCCATAAAATCAGGGATGAGGTCCATCTTCTTCTCCAGGTCCAGTACACAGTAGGTGTTCAATAAAAGTTTGTTGAAAGTTGAGTGAATGTAGTATACCATGTGCGTGGTGAGATACATTCTTTCTAGTGACTACTGAATAAATGTGAATGCCGGATGCCATTATAGTTGTTACCCAAAGAAACTTCCCATGTTTGAACCACAGGATGTAAGAGCTGAGTTCTTGGTTCCCCTTTTCTACTAAATTACTGTGTGACCTTAGATACTGACCTCTCTGGTTCTCCGATTTTTTCATTTGTAGAATAGAAGCAAAAAAATAATACTGTCTATGTATATAGTGCTACCTCATTTAAATAGACCATAAGGTGATTTTTAGATCTCAGATCTGTGGTTTGCCTTAGAGTAGGATAGTAGTTAGCATTATAGCTAATCAAAAAGTATTATTTAATCATTTTAATAGACTCCACAGTAAGTATTTGTGCCATAAATGGCAAGCCAAAGTTCAGCAGAACAGCACCACTTGTGGAATGGAAGAGGAGTGTGATTTTGGAAGATGGATACTTAGAGAAGAATAAGGAAATGAAATGGGAAAAACATAGAGTGCAATCTTTTAATATTTTTATGGAATCTTCAGCATTCTCCTAAGACTGTTTAGGCCTTTAATATACTAATTTGAATGAGTCGCTTTCACTTTTATATTCATGGAAAAGAGGAAATTAATTCTGGAAGCAACTAATTATAATATAACAGGCTTTTTTTTCAAGTAAATTATCATGGTCACCACTGTGATGATCTACTCATGTGCAGTTAAATTTATAAATTATACGTTTTATAAACTAAAAGAGAAGGATTGAGGCTCATTTAGATTTTTCACATTTGTATGTGTATTTTTCATCACACATTTACTAAGACACCACTGTGTACTGCCCGACAAAAGGAGAATCAGACAATGTGATCAGTCTGGGCAATACAGAGTGGTGTTCTTATTTTCTTGTCCCCCTTAGTATCTTGCTCTTATTTACTTTTCTTTCCTAGCCATTTATTTTCATCTCCTTAGGGCTACAAATAAGTGCTAAGTAAAAGGAATAATAAAATACCCCATGAGCTTTAAAATACTGTCAGTCAACCCAGCATGAAAAAAATAGGTGTTTTCTGAAATAAATATATTGACAAAGGGTTTCTTAGTACCAAAGTCAACATTATCTCAATATGAAAGCCCACTGAAATCATGGACCCTGTCTTTATGCAGTAGAACGTGTATACTGTAATTCAAGTGACTTTTGTAGGGTAACAAAAAGTTTTGGAGGTAGGCTTCATAAATACTGATTATTCAAAACTATGAAACAATTACTGCATTGCGTTCACAAAATTGAAAACCGTAGAGTCCTTTTTTGCTTGCTGTTCATTTACAAGCCAAGCAACGACATGCGGGCAGCCTTGAATCTCAGGTTGTTTTCAAACAACTCAACAAGGGCTTTAAAGTTACTTCCTTGAACAACTTTGTTCCCCATTCCATAACATTTCTTAAAAATTTAAACTAGAGAAAAAAATGCAACATCGAGAAGTTATAGCAAGTGAACTTATCTGTTAAATTTTTTGAATCACAAGGACTATTGTGTTCATAACTTTCCTCACAACGCCCATTGAGAAACGGTTTAAAAAGTTTAACAATGGGTCTAATGACTGAACTCAACGTTGATGCCACCAAAAAGTTTTTTCCAAATTTTTCAGTACTTACCCCAAAGTTTTTTTATTGTGGTTCTACTTTCTGTGTCTTATAAAACGGCCTACATGGGAAAAGTTGGCCCCAACTGATCCTTCTCCAGAGTTCTGGGGAATTGTATGTTTTGACATAAACTATTATTTTCTGTTTGTGTATTCGACCACATTTATTGTTTATATTTGATACACTTAGTTTTTAAAATGTCAGTTAGTGTATGCAGGCTTAATTAAGATTCAGAATGTACCCTAAAATGTGTATATTTTTATGTATATTTACCAGAGCACAGGGTTGTTAACAGATAAGTCTTTGAAAAATGTCGTCTGTTCCAGGGAACTTGTGACCTTCAGGAGTATCTGATGGAGTTATATTTTTCTTTTAACACATGATACCCCAGGACTCTACAGAGGCTGGATAGATTTTATTAAAATTTGGTGCTGTGGGGTGGGAAATACTTTTGAGAGAGAAATACTTTTGAGATACTTATTATAATGCAGGGACAAAGGAAGACTCCATGGTAATAAACACTCCTGTGAAATGATGCAAGCCCAAAGGAAAAGCTTAATCCCCTGTAAAGCTGAGGGGAAGTCAGTTGAGTGTCATTGTTCACTACCCTTAAAAAATAAAGTATTCTTTCTAAGACCGCCTTGGGTGGAAGAAGAAAGAAAAGATGTTGCAGTTGAGGGCCGTACGTAGAGGAGGCCTGAAGACCCTAGTGCTGCATGTGAGAGAGCTGAGGACAGAACCCAAAGTTTCGGACCCCCGGTTATACTCCCTATCGCACTGTCTTGAGATGACATGTGGGTCTTTTGTTAAAAAAAAAAAAAAAAAAAAAAACAGCATCAGAGTGTCAAGTTAAAAAAACAAACAAGGTCCCATTGCTTAAGAAATTCAAGCTGACGTTGAGATTAATGTCCCTGGTCTACAATATAAATTGTTTTACTAAAAACTGTAAGTTAGGATTGTATTTTTTTTTCCATTTTACCTGTTCTGTATTTTTGATCTTTAGTAAGAGATTAATTCTTGCTTACAGTAATATCCTGCATTTTTTTCCTCCTGTCCTTTCTTAGAATAATCCCATGTGGGGGAAAAATTACTTCCTCTGAAGGCGCAGTTAAACCTGTATGCAGAGAGAGTACAGAGGCCAATCATTTCTATTGAATCATCATGATAAAAACCCAACGAGAGTCTCCCCAGGACTATCCAGAAAGTAATTGCCCTGTTCTTCCCTAGCATGGTGGTGTAATAGATAGAATTAGTAAAAAATAAAATACAATCATTCTGATTAATTATTCAGTTACATTAACCTAACTTTTATAACTCTTCATGCTTATATGACTCTTTATGTGAATGAAAAGTCAACTGTGTACGCAAACAAGTCACCACTATTTGCCCATGATACTAAAATCCCTTTTTGCCAGCCTTCCACTGTGGTGGGAGGGATTAGGCTGAGCCCTGAAGGATGGTCTGTTTACAGACTTGCCTAACAAGAGATAACAACATAACAAAGGCCCTTAAAGTATGAGCTGTAAGACAGCCTGGCCCAAATGTACAGTGTTAAGAGAGGACTCAAAACTCAGTATTGCAGAGAACCCTGGCTGCCTGGCTAAGGAATTCTGATGCACTTAATAGGAAATAGGGGGTTGGAGAGAATTTTGAATAAGGCAGAGCTTTAGGAAGCTTCATTTCGCAGGAACATTTCACTTCCAGTGAGTTATGCAGGAGAAAAGATTATCACTCTTTCCATCACCTTTTCTGCATTAATAGTGCAAGTACAACTTTTGATGAAAGAAATGGACAAAGATTAAAACGTGTTCTAGAGTAATTTGGGCTAATGATTATTCAAATATTTTTTCTTCCATATCATGAATATAGAAAATTAGTTAATTTGCCAAATATAAGTTTGGTATATTTTTAGATAGCCTCTAAGATTTTTAAATATTTTTCTGTTTACGCAGACTTTTAGGGAAACAAAAGTTTAATGAAAATTTTTCCAAAGAAAAATAATTTTATTTAGATCCATTGATACAACAGAGATAGTTAAAATTCAACTTATTTAAAAAGAAAAATTAATTTAGAATAAAACTTTATCCTACACAGCAGCCACCTTTTTTTCCTATTTTATGGAGTGGTTTGTGAGAAGTGCTGGTATTTGTGGGCTTAACTCTCTAAGTATAAATTATTGTAAATGGTCCTAGAGATCTTTAGGATGAAGTATTTTATAATTTTTCAAAGGCATAAATGTGCATCACACAGACGAGGTGAGTGCTCAGGCGCTAGAGGGTAAATCACAATGATCATCAAGCATCCACTACCCAATGGGGTTTTGTTTTGTCTATTCAACCGTCAGGCGAGATGGTGAGTGTCACACTTGCCTCACTTTAGAGTCTAAAGTTTAGACACAAGCAATATACTGTGACACTATTGCAAGCATGGAGATATGTCGAGAGTGTGCCGTTAATGCACGTCAGAGGTCTGCTTCGCTTGCAGACTGAGCGGACCTAGCTGAGAAAGTCCACCACTGACGAGGCCAGCTGGTTGTCTCACTAGGAAGTCTATGACTCTAGAAAATCTGTGAAAAATGAACAGGAGTCAACCTGTAAGCTTTAGGATTGTAAGATTTGAATTACCTCTAAATTATGCTAGCAATGGGTATGACCCTTTTGGGTTTCAGTGATTTGTTTTGGAAATCATAAAATTGTCAAAAAGTTGATTAAATGTTAGAGTCAGATTCATGCAACTGAATTTGGAGTTTCCATTTTTGCAACAAGTGAATCACATTTAACATTTGGTGGCTCATTTGTAATGAGCCACTTGATTGGTATCCTACTGATCCCTAATTTAAAATTCAAAAATGCAGTTAGAGACCCTGTACATCCCTGAGTATGAGGAAAAAAACGGCTTAGATGAATTCTGTTTCATTGCCAAAATAATTCGTTCTTTGTGGATAAAAATTGTAAGTATTACTATTAGAAATAATAAATGAAAACTATTTTCTTTTTAAAATTAATTTATGTAGTTTGAAATGTAAAGGCTTTTGTTGACTTAAAGGTATGTGCATCTCAGTTTATATGAAATTCCTGGAATGAGTCTACACTTACTGTTAGATAGAAACTGTGTGATACATTCCCCCACCCTTTTATAAAACTGGAATGGTTCTTATGCCCTAAAGAGGGGCCCAATCATCACGTCTCCTGAATTCAGATTTTGACAAGAGGCTCTTCCCTTGGGGTGTCAATGAGAGTTGTTGACGATGTTTCCCTATAAGGGACAGCGATCTTGTCAATGTTAGTTAAGCAGGCACTGCAGTTTAAGTTTTGTCTAGTTAAAAATAGTCAGGATTCATGTCCTCTTGAATCAGTATCCTTTTCTAAAACACCAAGAGATGTGATACTATTCAGGGACATGGCTGAATATCTGGGATCATTTTATTTAGATTTTTTTAAATAAGAAGATAAATTGTCCCCCAAAGCATTGAAAACATGATTTCTCTTTAGCTATTGGGGGAGAGGAAGAAATTAGTCATTTTAGACAAAGTAAAACCAACCACCAAACAACAACAAATATAAACCTTTCTTTCTAACTTTACTTATCTGCCCTCTAAGACATGCAGAATTCAAAAGACATGAATTCTTGAAAGAGAATGAAAGAAGTTACAAGAGTTATTACTTTGCACATTACATTACACCAGAGTAATATTTGTCCAGATCTGGATTTGCTATTGTCTTCCAGATGAATACTGGACTTTCTGAAAATAGAAATAAAACACCTAACCTCAGATCTGTCGGACCAACTGAGGTCTGGACTGCATGATGAGCACAAGTCAGCTGACTGAAGTTCTTTGGTTTTCTCCCCTTTAAAAATGGAAAGAAGGCTTCCACGCCCACATCTAAGGATAATGGCTGTTGATGAGCAGCTGTCAGAGAGAGGCCTTCCGATAGGCCACTGAGCCACACCTATAGGGGATTCATATGCCCTTTCCACAGAGGAGGCCCAGAGACTCCTTGTTGACCCTCTTAGGAAACCAGGGGCTTCCTTCCCTGCACAAATGAGGACCCTCACCTGTAGCATTCACTAGACCATGCTATATTTAAGTCAAGTGCACAGGATGATCCACAATGGTAATGACTGACACTGTCGGGCGTAAGGTGGGGCAGATAGGGCACTGGTGTATCCTTCAGGATCCTGGCCTGGACTACACTGAACTATACTTTTGGACCTTCCACAGAGCGAACTAGAGTTCCCGTGTTGTCCACAGTATTGGGAGCCTCCTCCTTACAGATGACCCAGGTTTTATTTTTCTATTCCTCTAATTGCTTCCAGATTACAGCTGCCTAAGGCTCTGGAGCATTTGGCCCTTGGGAGTACAGGACAAGAGAAGGTCGTTTTTATATGCTAGATCTGCTCTTCGATTCCAGTGTTAGTTTGTTCTCTTAAATGAGTGTGTAGGTGGAAGGGCGTGTGGAGCCTCTTCTGGTTCCCTGTACCCAGCATGTTGAAACAAAAATGCACAGTGAAGTTACCTCCAATTCCTTTTAGGTTAGGATTTTAAACAAGAAGATCGATTTTAGCAAGGTTCAGTCCAGATGTGGTTCCAAGGATAACATCAAACATTCTGCTGGGGGCGGAAATGTAAGTAGAAGCTTCCGGTGGAAAGCCGCCCTGGTTGTGCGGAGCCACCTGCACAGCCAGCACCCTGTGTCCTCTCCTGCCTCCTTCCCCACACACCGCCCCTTCTCGTTGCTGCGCCACGCGTCCCCTTCACCTGGGAGCTTGTCAGCCTTGCGTCTTCGGTGATGGGTTTTCCACCCTTCCCTCTAAGATCATCAGTGAACATCTCGCTTTCAGTTGAATAACCAGACCTTAATGGGGTACACCATGATTTTCAGGGGGATGGAAAACCCACATCACTTGCCAATTGTGCTTGCTGGCCTCTGGCCCCAAGGTATTTCCTCATGCTGTCTCTGTTCCCCTGCAAAAGTCACCTGGGCACACACTTTTCCTGCTCCATTGGAGTTACTCCTGAGGCAAAGACTGGTCGAGTTGAAAACACCCAGTGTGTAATGTCAGTCTTTTGTGCTTCATTATTCATGAGAGTTAGATATTACTTGGAACAACACAAAACTGCTGAAGCATGGTTCATCTGTAATTCAAAGTGAGAGGATTCAAGTTCCCAGTGTACGTGGCTTAATGGCATTTTTCCTATCTCTTAAACTGAGTGGAAAGAATATCCTATGAGAGAAAGGGAAAGATGAATCCATGTCTCTCAAATGTAGTTGAGGCAGAGTTGAAACAGGTAAACTCAAGCCAGATCCTGTCACCTGAACTTCAGGCTCTGGCCATCTGGGACCCCAGTAATTTAAAGTACCAAGACCAAAATTCTCGCCTGTCTAATAATTCTTGGCTCCTTGCTGCTCAACTGGGCATAGATGGAATGAATCAGTGAAAGGAGAGATGAGCAAGTGACTTCTACCAGGAATCGTCACTTGATCTTCAAAGTAGATCTACCAAGCATAAACATTCACTGCCGTGGGAAATCCATAGCAAGGTTTGCTGGGCTTCTCCAGAGGCACTGGGCTAAGCCTCAGCACCAGTGTTTCCATGGGCACGGTGGCCCTCTTCCCTGTTGCCCTGACTGTGAGGGCTCACCGCCTGGTACTCTGACAGAAAGCGGCAGTCCTATCAAATAACTTGAGGGGATCAGAAGGCATACCCAGCTACCGCCACTGCAGGTGCTGCTGGTCAAAACACCTAAGTGGAAAAGGACAAATTGAGATAACTCACAAACTTCAAACAAGTAAGGGAGCTCCCAGCCTTCAAAACAAGAGTCTTCAATTTTCCTCTAGAGAAGAATCACTTATTCAAATATGCAGATTCCCTGGCCCCATTTCCCCAGTGTCCAATTCAGTAATTCCCATGTGCTTCTGATGCAAATGGACAGTGACCCACACTTGGAGAAGCACTGTTTTAAACATTGGGAGAGGAGAGAATTTCAATAATACACAGAAAGAAAACAAATGTTGCTATCGATGAATAATTTGGTGCACAAGAAAAATTCCATTTGACTAAGGCATGACAATAATGTTTTAGAAAAGCATGTTTACAGCTTTCTTCTTCTTAGAACAATGTTGTTCTTCTTGCATCTATGAGCAATGTTGGGCACCTTTATGTAAAACTCACCTTGGGAAGAATGATTTATCTCTTCACTTGGCTCTTTGCTTAGAGGAAGGTTTTACACGGTGTGGCTTCGTTCTTGCCTTATTAATCCAGGTCTTTCTATCTGCTTGTGGCATGATCTGTTTTCTAATAAAATCTTCTATTCTAGGCTTTTCTTTCACTCGGGTCCTTCTTTCCAACCAAACAAGTAGAACGGCATATGGGAGAGTATGTTTTCCTATGTATGTTTGTACTTCAGTTTGGGTTCCTGGATATGTGGTAGTGTGTTGAGTGTGGATGTGTTTCTAGATTTTATGTGTGTGCTTAGGGGGTTTGTGCATGTCTGTACTATTTTAAGCGTATTTTATGTGATTCGCACAGGTACAGATTGTTACTAAGAAGATAGACCTAAGTCACGTGACATCCAAATGTGGCTCTCTGAAGAACATCCGCCACAGGCCAGGTAAGTAAATACATCTTAGTCGTCTGAGAAATATTAAATTGGATTCAAGAAATTGACAAGCAGAGTTTTTGTTGTTGCAGAGTACCTAATTAGAAGGACATTTCAAAATCCTGGTACTTCATGCTTTTATTGGGAGAAACCTAAGTTAGAAATTTGGGCTTCTTCATTTGGACAAGTTGCTAATGAAAGTGAAAGCAACTTGAAAGCAACTCTTAGGTGGAGATGGGTAAAGAAGTCTAATCCAGCTTTTTTACCAGATCAAAGACATCAGCAGATGCTCATTTGTGCTCAAGGGCAGACTGAAAGACAACAGATACCTTTCCGGTGTAGACTCCTTGCATGCACAAGCTTGAGAGAGGCAGAAAGGCATGCAGAGACTGGGAGACCATGCTCAAGGGTGGAATGTAGTGCTGTCTATCAGCAGATCCTTGACTTTCAGACTAATTAGCAGTTGGGGGAATGTCATGGTCCAAACTCTGTCTTAATATTATTAGATCAAAGTCAATATCAGATAGGTCTTAGGACATCTGTACAAGAATGTGATCTCCTATTACTCCATCTACTAATTAAAACGGGACGTTCTTAAAGCTTATGAGTATTAAAAACTTAGCTCCTGACTCCTGTTTTATCTGTCAAACTACCAGTGTTGAAAATATGCAAATGGATCCATACGCATATATTCACACCCTTTCTAGCCTGGTAGTTCTTTATACAAGTGACCTATAGTGCCATGAAGAGGAATAAAGCGCTTCATCTCAATGCAATTTGTTCCTTCTGGAAGAAGAGTCTAACTCTCCCAAGTTTTAGAAAGGATACAGTAGCACATTTTTTAAAAATTGTTGTTCAAGTACAGTTGTCTCCATTTTCCTGCCGCCGCTTTCTCCCACCCCACCCCACCTCCACCTCCCACCATCAGTCCTGCCTGCCTTTGGCTTTGTCCATGGGTCCTTTACACATGTTCCTTGACAACTGTGTTAGTTTTAGAGTATTATATAGATAAAACACTTCTAATATTGTAGGTTAGATTGGGTAGAAAAGGGTATTAATATGTAAAGCAATCCATATAATGGTACAAAAGGATGTAATTATCTTGTATAATATAGGGAAAATGGTGCGGACTAGAAATTTTAAAAGATTTTTTTTCCCGCCTATGGTCAGAGGTGTAGCAGAGTTAATTAAGTTTGTGGTTTACAATGGTCTATCTACTATAATAATTTTGGGGAAATAATCACCACAAATATAAGATGTAATTTTAGCAAGACATTTAAAAGCCTTTCTCCTCTCATAGGTGGTGGGCGTGTGAAAATTGAGAGTGTAAAACTGGATTTCAAAGAAAAGGCCCAAGCTAAAGTTGGTTCGCTTGACAATGCTCACCACGTCCCTGGAGGTGGTAATGTCAAGGTAAGAAACGAGGTCATGAGCTGATCTTGTCTTTTTTTTTTCAATGGTTTTGTAATACCCCTCATCAATATGGGCCCCAGACTGAAGACCTGAGTAATAATAGCAAGTAAGGATGGCAGAGTGCATGCGAGTGACATTCACATTAGCTCTGGGATAGAGAGAAACATCTAGGGGTCAGTGAAGATGTCTGAGTTAACAAGGACTGATGCTTGTCTTGAACAGATTGACAGCCAAAAGCTGAACTTCAGAGAGCATGCTAAGGCCCGTGTGGACCACGGGGCTGAGATCATCACGCAGTCCCCAGGCAGATCCAGCGTGGCCTCCCCCCGACGACTGAGCAACGTCTCCTCTTCCGGAAGCATCAACCTGCTCGAATCCCCTCAGCTTGCGACTCTGGCCGAGGACGTCACTGCTGCACTGGCTAAGCAGGGCTTGTGAATATTTCTCCTTTAGCATTGAAGTAACAATATTTAGGCATGAGCTCTTGGCAGGAGTGGGCTCTGAGCAGGTGTTATGTTTATTCTTTACATACCATAAAATAAATAATGTCCTTCCCAAACTCTATTAATTGTTACAATTTTATAAAAAAAAATGAATAGCATATGCAGAAATTGACTTGATTTCCATTTGCAACAGGAAGACACTGGCTTTACATACGTACAATTGGACGATTATTTTTGCTCTGCTCTGTTTTGCATGGAGTATTATCATTTGAAAAAATTGCATTTTTACCTTTCATGTGCCTGAAGGCTATCCACTACATTCTGAAAGGCCTTGTTAAAATCCAAGCTGCTCATTTCACTATCCTGTCCGTGGGCGAAAAGGTCAAAGCTGCCCATTGTAACTTATTCCAGATTGAAGTCAATCAAGGAGTCTGATGGCAGGAAGGGAAGAGCATGTAAGAAATGAGTTGTTTGTTTTTTTTTTTAAGTGTTATTTTGTATAAATGGGAAGAAAGATTCAATTAAGTTATTAACATTTGGGACCTGGATGATTATATCAGAGTATAAGTCAATTCAGTAAATTATTTAACTAATTAAAAAATAGGAACGAAGCATTTGAGCTGCGGTTGAGGACGTGGTGTAAAACTGCTCTGGCGCTTTCCTTAGGACGGACTCGTGTCTGATTAGAATGTCAGTTGATCCGCTAGATTTGTGTCCACACTACCAGTTTCACACCCCCTTTCCATCTGTTTGATACAGTATTATAGATATAAATATATATATATATTTCTCTGTGGCCATTTGTGATACTTCCTCATATACTTGAATATTATACTTCCTTATTCACAGTATCTGTGTCTCCTGCACCCTTTGGTGTTGCAATTTTAGGTATGTGAAAGTAGATGTTAGCAGGGTTCTTTCCCTATTTAAAAAAAATACATTAAAAAAGACAAAAAGTTTTAGCATGAAGTTGCCTTCTGTAACAACTCAAAGCTGTAACCCTGTTTTAGTGCCAGATACAAGTCTCTCCCATGATGCTAGAAAAATTTATTTTTCTTTGCTTTCACCAACATGGAGTTTGTGGGGGTGGGACCAGTTATACATAAAAGGGTTTACAGATTGTCAGTTTAAGATTATGGATTTAAATTATTTTGAGTCATGGAATAGTTTGGGTTTTATTTCTGTAATCATCCATGAAAGACTTAACTAAGACTTCTTTCTTTCTTTTTTTTTCATTTGCTAAAGTTGAAACTCACAGTGGGAGTTTGGGACTGGTTGTCCCGTTCTCCCAAACAAGTACCTGCTTATTACATTGTCTGGGAGAAGATATTTGGCTTCCTTACCCAAAGTAAAGATCCCTTGATCAGAAAGGAAAAATACAGTTCTTTGAGAAGCTATAGCTACAAAATATTTGAGATACCGATATCAAGATCAAATTATATCAGTAGGTAATACTGTTTTGACTTTATATACAGTTAAGAAATCCCAAATCAATTAATTAAGTCCTCTCGCAAATCATTCATTTTAGACTCTTGAAGAAACAATGAAGTAGTCAATGGCCCAAATGAGGCAATGCATTACCAGGCTAGGTGGATACTCTTTACTGTTTTATCTATTCCTTTTCTTGCTCAGGGCTGGTAAGGTTGGATTTGAACAGTTACAAGCAAATGATCTGGTAGGTATTAGATTCCTTTGAGCCAAATCAATTCCTGAATATAAAGGAAGAAATGACAAGCATGGACGAGGCAAAAAGGGAGTATAGTAACATCCAAGAAAGAATCCACAGGATGCAATGACAGGGACACGGTGACATTTTGTGACTTATTGAATATTGGAACCAATGTAACTTCCACAAAAGAAACTGTAGGAGCAAATATGCACCATTCATTCTCAACTAAGAGGTCTTACATGGGCAAACATGTCAGAAATCATTTATAAATTGGTTACTTTACACAACAGTCAGAAGGAGAAAAACTGCTGAGTAGCGCTGCAGTTGTGTTTATGTTCTGCCTAATAATTGCTGTGAGGTTTGATTTGACCAATTTGGGCATTTTATCCAAAAGCTTCCCTTGAAATGCACCAGAAAATAGGAGAAGAAAGAATAGTTATATGGAGACTTACGGTATTTCTTATGTGTTTGGTAGTGTTAGATAGTGATTGAGGTTCTAGAGAAAGAAGTTAACAGCTGGTTAGAACAGTTTTAACAGGTGAAACACATATTTTTTTCAACTTGGGTTAAGTTTTTTATAAGAGTTAAGAATAAGTAAACATACTCTGCATATTACAATTCAGTTTCTTAATAATACATGCCCAAAATAAAGATGATATAAAGCATGGAGTTACTAGATTTGGCATTAAAACAAATGTTTATTTCAAACTACAGCAAAATTATAATGAATAAATCTCTCTCTTTGTATGGAAGTGTGGTTCTCTATAAAGTTAAGAGCAACGACAGCCTGATAATTTGTACCAAGGAAAGAGAGAGACACACAGGACAAATGTCTTCTTATGGGGACAAGTGGTGGAGCCCATCTTGCCTTCGCTCTCAAGACTAACGACACAAATTAAGCTTTTTGAACACCACTCTTGTGGGGACATCCATACGCTGATCTAGAAATTAAAGCTTCATAGTTATAATTCTAGATCTCTTAATGCCAGTTTCTCTCTGGCTTTAGCCTTTGAGAACCTGTTTAAGAATATACAAGTAATCCAGAGCTATGAAGAGTTAAAAGGCCAGCTTCTTCAATGAACTCACCCTCTCTGGGTCGCCTGCAACCAAGAATTGGATACCTTACAACGATGCAGGAACGATCCGAGCTTATGCTGAGTTTCAAAGGCCATGTTCACTTAGGAACCAACTCTCTCTGGATTCTCCTGCTGAGTTCCAGCAGGATGATGGGCTGAAATCCCACCCCCAAGCGAGACACCTGTGTGACACCAGCTAGGTATGGCTGAAGAAGGGTAAAGAGAGAACTCTGTTAAATGGAAGACTGTACCGGTGGGAGCTGGCCTTCTCCAGATGCTCATTTAGTCATGCAGTAGGAAATGAGACCCTCCACCAAATATAGTAACATCACGTCAGTATCATTAAATAATCTCAATGTGGCTGATTCTGACATAGGGACAATGATAGTTTTTCTCACATTGTTCATGCTACAAAAGGGTGGCAAATAAACAATTCATGGTCTTAGTAGCCAAGAAAAAAAAAAAAACACCTAGATTCATGGCTTGGAAAAGCAAATGCTAGGCATTCCTTCAAAAAACAGACATGCTCAAGTCAGCATTGATGTTTCTTCATTTAGGCCTAGGATTCTTAGCCTCCTTGTGTAGGTTGAGACCAAGTCCCTCTGCAGGAAAAAGGTTATTTTTAAATTTAAAAAAATATCAATCATTAAGATCTACTTCAACTTTAGCAAAAAGAAAAAAAATCAACAAAAAGTATACTCTGTATGCTGGGATTCCAAGGTTCCAACACTCCACTCCAAATCTGTGGGGGGTTTCTTTCTTCTGATAATTCTAGAGCCTGTTACCATAGAAAGGCATTTCTTCAATGGCTGGTTGTAGTTAGTTCATGTTTTTCAATCAAAATTTGCAAATGTATTTGTTGCTGTATAGTGATTGTTTTGCAAAATAAAATTGCTTGTCATCTGATTGATGGTTTCAGATTGTTTCTTCTTCTCTGGGGAAAATTTACATATATATATCACCATCCCTTGTTTGTACAGAAATGTAGTATATATACTGCTCAATACAACCAGAGAAAATTGTGAAGAAAGGGCCACAGTTATCTGCTGAATTCCTGCTGCGTGTCAGGCTCTAGCACTACTGTATTAGCAGAAGGCTATCTGTTGCAAGTGACAAAAACTCAAATCAAATTGGCTAAACATAAAGACAAACTTATTGACTCAAGTAACCAACCAGGCAGGAATATCTGCCTCAGGTATGGATGGATCCAGGCACTCAAAAGATGTTATTAAGAATCTTTATTTTCCTAACTCTGGATCTAAGCTCTCAAAAGATGTCATTAAGAATCTTTCTTTTTCCAAACCTTAGATCTGCTTTCTCTGTGTTGGTTTCATGCTCAGGCAGACACCCCTTTAATGATGGTCACTGGAAGCTCCAAGTTTCACAACCTGAAAGAACGCCTCTTTCCAAGGAGCACTAGTTAAAGCCCAGTCTAAAAATCACCGAGTTACTTGGGCCACCTGCTCACTTGTGCTCATTGGCCAGGCTTGAGTCACATGTCCAAGTCTATTGCAGCTAATAGACCTACGGGAAAGAATTGTGGAGAAGAAATGTTCCCTTCAAAGGAAAGTCAGTCTGCCACTGCCAGAAGGGGGAAATGGAGGCTGTGCGGGTCAGAAAGACAGACATCCTCTACATCCATACACCAAATTCTCTATATTCAGCCTTAAGGGGGTATTTTTGCTGCTGATTGTGCTAAGGCTTCACCTGGGAGCTTGTTAAAAAGGCAAAATTTCAAGCCACAGTCCAGGCCAATTTGCAACATCCCCCGCAGGGGATTCATCTGCACATTAAAGTTTGAGAAACACTCACCTCATCACTTCTCTCTAATGTGCTGAAGGGGAAAGAACTCGGTCGCAGCCCACTAACAGGTAAGAATTATTCCTCAGACTGCTTGACTAGAATGCTGAAGTTAACATAGGGATACATATATCTTTAAGAAAAAATGCCTTCAATTTTTCTTGTGTATAGATATCCAGAAGAGGGATCACTGGGTCATATAGTAGCTCTGTGCTTAATTTCAAGGAACCTCCATACCGTTTTCCATAGTGATGGCAGCAATTTACCTTCCCACCAGCCATGTCTGAGTTTCCCCTTCTTCACATCTTCTCCGTCTTGAGAACAGCCATTCTAATGATGTGTGAGGTGGTGTCTCGTTGTGTTTTCGATTTGCATTTCACAGCTAGCAATGGCGAGCATTTTTTCATGTATCTGTTGGCCATCTGTACATCTTCTGTTCTAGTCCTCTGCTGATTTTACTTGGATCATTTTGGTTTTTTTGTTGTCGAATGATGTAAGTTCTTGATTTATTTTAGACATTAGCCCCTTATTGGAGATATCATTTACAAATATCTTCTCCATTCCATTGGTTGGGTTCTTGTTTTGTTGGTGGTTTCTTTTGGTGTGCAGAAGCTTTTTAGTTTGATGTAGTCTCATTCCTTTCTTTTTGTTTTATTGCCCTTGCCTTTGGAGTCAAGTTCACAAGGCCCCTCTGAGACCGAGATTCTTAAATGTAGTGCCTATGTTTTCTTCTATTTATCTTATTGTTTCAGGTCTTATATTTGAGTGTTTAATCCATTTTGAGTTAATTTTTCTGTGTAGTGTCTGGAGTAGTTATTTAAAAAAAAAAAAAAAAAAAGGACATGCCAGGAGAGTCGTCGCCAAGTCTGATATCAAAAAGGGTTCAGTGGCCAAGTAGTGGAACTTGTGACTGGAGAAAAAACATCCTTTGGTATTGGAGGTTTTCCAGACCCCATACGATTCTATCCTGGCTGAAACCAACTTCTGCCAATGTTGTCATAACCTTCTATTCAGTCTTCCTTTGCTAATAAAGCAGATTTGCTATAATCTAGCCACAATCATTAGAGTTTCTTTTTAATAATTTTTGAAAGTTAACATCCATGTTGTCCTTTATGGAAGTTTTTTAACCACAAGGGATGAAGATATTGATTCACCTCGTAGCATGAGTCACAATGAAAGTCTTATTTCCTTTTTCCTTCACTAACAAGTTAAAGAAAAAATTACTTGCCTTGAGAACAAGTAGCTCAGATACAATGTAGGATGACAAAATCACCCTCTGTAGTTTATGGGGTGGAGTGGGGGGGGGGGGGATGTGGCACTTGTAGAACTGTGAGCAAAGGACACAGTCCAGCAACCTATACTGTTTTTAAAATACTGTCCTTGACTAGATTTTCCTGAGTATGCTGAAGAAGCTTTATAGACACACTCCTAAAAGCTCTCTTTTTTCTTTCCTTTCTGTCACAAATACACCACAGCTTCTTCTACTCCTCCTCCAAATGCCATTAAAATCTCCTGCCCCAGTCGTGGTTGAGATAATAGACTGTGGCCTCCAGATGGGCTTTGTTTGACACGATAGTGTTTTCAAAATCAAGGAATTTAACACCCAGAAATGCACACACACATAACACAATATTATGCATACACATAAACATACTCTCACACACACACACAACACCAGATTTGGATGTTTGAAAAGTTTAAAGATGTGGCAGCCCTGCTCCTGGATTCCCCCATGATTACAACTGGTTGGAGCTGACCCATGGGTTCCCAAGAGATGGGCTTGCTCCCTCCGCTTGGCCACAGTGCCCACCCTGTAATTACTCCCTGCCTATTTTATTTCACTTTCACTTTTTACTATAGGCATTAGCCTGTACAGAGTTAGAGTTTATAACCTCTGGCTTAGACCCACTTGTTTTGTTTTTCTTTATTTCTTCTTCATTCTGTGAAACCTCCCCCCCCAAAAAAAGAAGCTTCCAAACCTAGAGTGGGGGAAGAAAAAGGTTAGGTTGGGTAGGTCAGGTCTATTAAATCTCTTGTCATATCACATCAATGTTTCTCTCTTACATTGGTGTTTCTCTCTCTGTCTCTCTCTCTCTCCCTCCTCCCCTCTCCATTCCTCTCTCTCTAAAATCAATACACATATCCTCAGCTAAAGCTTTAAAAAAAAAAATAATGGGCAGAGTCAGAATTTGAACCCAAGCAGTCCAAGATGCCTCGTCTGTCTAATGGATTAGGTTTGATCAAATTAAATATTCTAAGTCATTTTTCATGGCAGCCATTAATAAAGATACCAAGTATACAAAAATCTCAGCATTACAAAGACTAGAAAAATGTATTTCTCTTAATTCAGCAAATGATAAAAAAGAATTATCGATCATAAACTATCACTTATGTAAAAAGGCACTCTTTTTGTAAATGCAGGTCATTCGATGACAACTAATTAAATAGGGGGTCACTGGAACAAATTGTATGCTGTTCTCAAGTCATGGCTCATAGGCATCATGTAGCAAGTAACATATGTCATGCAAAGATGAGTCGACAATTTCTAAAAATCATTAGCGAATTTAGAAATTAAGAAAACTGGATGAACTATTTATACTATAACAAACCTCACTTGACAAGCAATTTCATGATTCATATTATTTACAGAATAAAAGCAGTTTTTCTAATATATGTGGTAACATGATAATATACCAGTTGTTAAGTATTTTCATATCATAGTGATTCCAGAACCATGCGGCTTTCTTAAAAGCTATTTTTCTTAATCTATTATGATACCAATAACTGAATTAAATTTCTTGTTCTCATAAATCTATTTTCCTTATGAAACAAGGATTTACAATTCACATCATAAATATGAGACTACCTTAGATGTGGGATACACACTTCAGATAGTCTTAGTTGATTTTTAATATCAATAAACAAAAGCACAAGTATTTCAATTCTCAGAAAACTAAGACACAAGTAGATACCTTTTTCTCAGCCATTTTTCTGCTTCAACTGGAAAAAAATCAGAAAGCACTCATTATACAGACACCAGAGTACCAATACTTTGTCTTTTCCTGTGTAATCAATGTGTTGAACAAGCATAACATATACATTGTGATCAAAACACAAATTTACTTTCATCTCTCACAGTATCTTTAAACATTATGGAAGAAATCTTTCCATGCCTCAAGCTGAAGACATGGGCAAACTTGTAACTTTTTAGTCATCCTCAGATAATAAAATTCTGGTGATAAAAAGAATCTCAATTATAAAAAAGAGTCTCAATTCAGAAATTAAAATGTCCAGCCCATGGAACAGTCAGAACTATGATGCTTTTGGCTAGAGTGGCCTCATAATGTTTGTACCTTCTTAAATAGAAAATGAGTAAATGCACAAACATTTGTTGAGTGCTACAAGCTCATGTGTTCCAGTGCCCTCAAGGCATTTGAGAGTCAAGTGAAGGAGACAGAGCATGTACAAGACAGTACAGCCCAGGACAAGCAATGATCAGTGGTAGAAACCCAAGTTCACATGAAAACCTATAGAACAAAGGGAGTCTAAGAAATAAGACTTTCATTGTGACTCATGCTGCCAGATGACAAAGGGGTGGAAGAGGATTTCTTAAGCAAAGGCACGAAGACATGAATAAAGGACACATTCTGAGAACATGAAATTAATTGCTGTATCTGGAACATAGGTGTGTCAGAGGAAATAAGTCCAGTGGGAAAAAAGGCTTGGGGACAGATTTTGGGTCTTTTATCATGTTCTTAAGTTTGGATCCTATTATGTGGGCTAAGCAGTCACTAAAGGTTTGTCAGAAGAAATGTCATGATTAGTCCGAATCTTAGAAGAGTAATTTTAGTAACAATGTGAAGATTGAACTGGAGAGAAGCCACTAGAACTGGTGAAACCAGGGAGAGCTGACTACAGCCTGAGCCGGGAGAGTGGCAGCAAAAGGCTGGAGGAAGGAAGATGCTTAAGACACTTTGAAATAAAAAGGACAAAACTTGAAAACCATAGTATGTGAACTGTTTAATAGAGAAGTAGAAACGTGAAGTTTGTAACTTGGGCAAACAAGCAGTTGATAATGCCATTAATGAAGATGAAGTATGCAGGTGAGAAAGATGAGGTGTCAATGAGGTATCCATGTGGAAATACCAGAAACTTGTTAATTCACATCTGGACCTTAGAAGTGGAATCATGACCAAAGATGGATATATCAGTGTCGCCCCGGGTCTGAGTGGTCTCAAGCCAGAGGGAGTAAATAAGATCAAGAGGACTGGCTTGCCCCAATTATCTGGAGCCCAACCATATTGATCAATTATGAGCAATGCTCTCACCATTCATCCCAAGGCATGGTTCCCTCGGAGTTCAGGCATTATTTACTCATTAGGATTAATCTAGTCGACAATGAATGCAACATTGGTGACCACCCCAGATCCATGACCCTCTTGTACTGGATTTCTGCAGCTGTTGCTTGTTCTAGGGAAAGTTAGAGAGGCTGAGTTTCAAAACATCACAAGTCCATAAGGTGCAGACGGCAGCAGTGACTCCTTACATCACTGCAGCTATTTCATACTCCACTCTTCTGTGTCATTAGCAGTGCTGATTCATAAATGGCCCATTGCCTCTAAGACTCTTTCATCTCAACTGGAGAGAGGGTCTTTTTTTTTTCTAATTTTTAAATTAGTTCTTGGCATTCACTAATTAGACACCAGGTATCTTGGCTCCATTTGTTTTGTTTAGGGATGAAACATCAAATCATCTAGGAATAACATTCTTAAAATCAAGTCAGCAAGGGCCAGTACAAAAGCACTACTTTTACCATGCTGCCATGATATTTGATAGTTGTTCTCCTTTCCTGATTTTCCCAGGCTCATAATCTGAAACAGAGCTTTGAAAAATGCCTAACATATAAATGGCATTAGTCTTGAAGAATGGATGAACTGATGTAGGCTGGACTCACAAAGGGAGAAGAGTTAAAAAGACCAATTTTTTTTTTATAAATGAGTTTATTATATCTAGTTACACTCTCTTTTGTAGATATATATTTAAAGATTTTATTTATTCATCTTTAGAGAGGGAAGGGAGGGAGGTAGAGAGAGAGAGAGAGAGAGAAACATCAATGTGAGGTTGCTGGGGGTCATGGCCTGCAACCCAGGCATGTACCCTGACTGGGAATCGAACCTGCAACACTTTGGTTCACAGCCCGTGCTCAATCCACTGAGCTATGCCAGCCAGGGCTTAAAAAGACCAAATTAAACTTAGTGTAAGTCCTATATTTAAGAAGCAACCAGTGGGGGAAAAAAGGAGTTGACCATAAAAATCAAGTACCAGCCATTTGAGGAATAGTAGTAAGAAAAAATATCACAGAAGCCACAGGAGTGGATGTGAGAGCACCCTGCCACTGCCCTGTGTTACAGTATCCCTGTGGGACTCTTTCCAGTGCCAGATGGGAGAGATCCAGAGAGAAGTCTTTTCCAAAACTGTTGGAGGCTCTGGCAGGCTGTGGCCAGCCCTGACTGAGAGAGACTTCGTGATTTGGGGGGAGGGGGCACTCATGGAGAACATGCACCCCAGGGCTTAGTGCTACAGAGTGGGGACCACACAAAAACTCTTTTACAAGAGGAGCTGAGGCAAGACTTGAGACTCGGCAGGGACCTGGAAATCATGTGTGTGTGTGTGTGAACACAGTGTGCACACATGTGCAGAGGAGCTCTGACAATAAAGAACTCAGAGGGTTAGAGTCTCACTGAAGGGACTGTAGGACCCAACCCAGCATGGCTGGCATGCAGGGGACTGTATAAAGGGGATAGTTCAGCCAAGTTTCCTGAAAGAGAGCAACAAGCTGGGGCTAGACGTCCAAGAGCTGAATGCCTGAGATTTGCTGCATCCAGACAGGTACCCTCACAGCCAGGCAAGCCCAACCCCCACCTGCAGGATTACAGGCTCTACAGATCAGTGAGGCCAGGCTCAGGAGTCTCCTGCCAGGCGCATTTCCCCAGAGAAGAGAAAAAAAGCATTTTACCAGACACTGCAAGCTATACTGTTCCTCGGACCCTAATCACTGAAACCAGCAGAGCAGGGAAATTAGAGACAGGTGCAACAACCCACCCCACCTTAGCACCTAGACAAAACTGCTGTCTGCACCAAGCAGTAAAGAGTGGCCCCTTGTACACAGATTGGCCCCTCACAGGAAACGGACAGCTAATTCACCAGAAGCCATACATTATTGGAAAGAATCTGGGACAGACCTAGATGAGTGGTGAGGCAGTAGAGAAACATTTCTGCCATCTTCCCTGAAGACTGAACAGTGACCCTGGGAGGACATAAGTTTCCCACCTTCTGTATCACACCAGGCCCCCTCCAGAGGTAGGTGGGGAAGGTCCTGGAAGTCCTCTTGGGTCATTAAACAAATTGTTCCTGGGCCCTGGGCTGATGGAAAGCTGGCAGGGCAGAACAGTGGGGACCAACCAAATCTGAAGGAGACAAACATAGACTGTGGATCACTTGTAGTATGGAACAGTCTGCCTAGGGCCAGCCTCAGACACCATCTGACATCACCAGGGGCAGATCCAGAAAGAGAAGATAGTGATAAATGCTGGATCCTACTGAGATGATTTCTACCACGGTCTTCTTCATTATTTAGTATACTTTCTTTCCTGCATAGCTTTTTAACCTTCACTTTTTCCTTCAAGTGTGGACCTATTATTTCACTAGTTTTTATATTCTAGCTTATTTTAAATCTCCTTTATTTGCTCCTCCTTTCTCTTACTCCATTTTACCTTCTTCCTTCCTCATCTTGTATTTGTTATAATTTTTTTCTCTTCCCATGACTTGTTTCTGTTCTACATGCTTACCATTTCTCCCCCACTCCACCCTCTCAAAACCATTTTTCTTGTCATTAGATACCTCACGTTATGTTTCCCAGTCATAAAATATCCTTATTCTCTCTCCACCTTTGTCAGCCTTTGCTCATTTGTTGTAGATATGGTGGTGGTTGTTGCATTTCTTCAATTTTATCTCTAGATCTTAATTATTTTTGTACTTCAAATCTCAACTTTTACTATTCCCCTCTTGTACTCCATTTTGCATTCTTCCTCCTGTTTCTTTTTTTCATTTAAAATTTTTATTTTTGCCTGTCTTAGCCTGGTCTTCAATCCTCACTCTTATTATTTCTTCTTCCTCTACCCTCTCAAAGTCATTTTTCTTTCCTTGAGACAGCTCTTAAGCTTTTTTTTCTTTCTTTTTTTCTTCTTATTCCCATTCCACTTATATTAATCTTTGCTCATTTGTTGTTTATATTGCTGTGGTGGATCTTTTTCTCCAATTTGGTTCCTGTTTTTTCACTATATATTTTTAAAATTTTTGTGTAAACCTCATACTGTACTCTTCTTTTTTTCTTACTCCATTCTGGCTTCTTCCCTCCCTTTTTTATTTACAATGTAAGTTTTATTTTCTTTCTTTCTTTGCCTCATTTATACTCCCTACTCTTATTTTTTCTCCTCCTTCTAACCCCTTAAAATCATTTTTCTTCCAGTTAGTCATCTTATATTCATTTTTATTTCTTACAGTAGTCTTAATCTCTTTACACCTTTATTAATATTTGCTCATTTGCTGTTAATAGTGTGGTTGGGGGTGGACGTTTTTTTGTGGGTGTGGGTTTGTTTTCTTGGTTGTTTGGTTTTTTTTTCTAGCAACACCTGTACAACAGCTTGCAAGATGTGGTGGATAGTGTGCCCCTTGGTCAGCCAGCCAAAGGGAAGGACCCACCAAAGAATGACCCAACAACCAAAACTCAATTACAACCAGAAAGCCCACATAAATGGCATAAAAGGGCATCCCAAGGGCATCCAGCTCAGGTGAGCATGGAGACAGTACCACTGAGTCCCACAGGTCTCCTACCACACAAGGTCATACCACAAAGACAGGGACTCAAAGCAGATAAATCTAATATGCAGAATCACATAAAAAGAGTCACATAAATCCTAGCCAGGGTACATTCCTGGGTTGCAGGCCATAACCCCCAGCAACCGCACATTGATGTTTCTCTCTCTCTCTCTCTCACTCTCTCTCTCCCTCCCTTCCCTCTCTAAAAATAAATAAATAAAATCTTTAAAAAAAAAAGAGTCACATAAAATAGGGAAACAAAGAAACAACCCCCAATTGAAAGGAAAGGAGGAATCCCCAGAAAGAGTGCTAAATGAAATTGAGGCAAACAAACTATCAGACATTGAGTTCAAAATAATGGTTATAAGGATGCCCAAGATGCAACAGAAAGCTTGACTAGACTGATAATAACTAGTGAAATTGAAGCAGTAATAAAAAAACCCTCCCAACACACAAAAGCCCTGGACTGGATGGCTTCACAGGCAAATTTTACCACATATTTAAAGAAGGGCTAACTCCTATCCTTCTCAAACTATTCCAGAAAATTCAAGAAGAGGGAGAAGATTTCCAAACTCTTTACGAGGCCAGTGTAATCCTAATTCCAAGAAAGAGGAAGAAAACTATAGGCCAATACCTCTGATGAAAATAGATGCTAAAATCCTCAACAAAATATTGGCAATCCAGGTCTGGCTTTACATTAAAAAAGATCATACACCATGATCAAGTGGGATTCATTCCAGTGATGCAAGGATGGTACAATATCTCAAATCAATAAATGTAGTATACCACATAAAATGAAATGAAAATCACATGACACATCAGTAGATGCTGAAAAAGCATTTGATAAAGTACAGCGCCCATTTACGATAAAAACACTCAGCAAAATGGGAATAGAGAGAGCATACCTCAATATAATAAAAAGCTATTTACAAGAAATCTACAGCTAACATCACACTGAATGGGCAAAAACTAAAATATTTCTCCCTAAGAGCAGGAATAAGACAAAGGTGTGCACTTTCACTGCTTTTATTCAACATAGTATTGGAAGTTATAGCCACAGCAATCAGACAAGAAAAAGAAATAAAAGGCATCCAAACTGAGAGGAAGTAAAACTGTCATTGTTTGCAGATGACATGATAGTGCACATAGAAAACCCTATAGTTTCCACCAAAAAACTACTCAACCCAATAAATGAATTGGCAAAATAGTGGGATACAGAGTCAATATTCAGAAATCAAAGGCATTTTTGTACACCAACAATGAAATGTCAGAAACAAAAACTAGGGAAAAAATCCCATTTACTATAGCAACCAGAAAAATGAAGTACTAGAAATAAACTTAACCAAGGAGGTAAAAGAACTATAGTTGGAAAACTTCAGAATACCGAAGAAAATGCTTAAGAAAGATACAAATAAATGGAAGCATATACTGTGTTTATGAATTGAAAGAATTAATATCATTAAATTTAAATTTGGGTAGTTTATACTACCCAAAGCAATCTACAGGTTCAATGCAATCCCTATTAAAATACCAATGGCATATTTCACGGATCTAGCACAAATATTTCAAAAATTTATTTGGAACCAAAAATGATCCCAATAGTACCAGCAATCTTGAGAAAGGAGAACAAAGTAGGAGGGATCACAATACCTGATATCAAACTATATTACAAGTCCATTGTAATCAAAGCAGTCTGGTACTGGCATAAACAGACACAGATCAATGGAACAAAATAGAGAGCTCAGAAATAAACCCATGTGTCAATAGTCAATTAATATTTGACAAAATGGACAGGAGCATAAAATGGAGTAAAAATAGCCTCTTCAATAAACAGTGTTGGGAGATCAGGAAGCTACATGCAAAAAATTGAAACTCGACCACCAACTTACACCACGCATCAGAATAAACTCAAAATGGATAAAAGACTTAAAAATAAGTCGCGATACCATAAAAGTCCTAGAGAAAAACATAGGCAGTAAAATTTCATATATCCCACACAGCAATATTTTAGCCAATATATCTCCTAAGGCAAAGGAAATGAAAGAAAAAATAAACAAATGGGACTGCATCAAATTAAAAAGCTTCTGCACAGCCAAAGAAAACATCATCAAAATGAAAAGGGATCCAACAGTATGATAAAACATATTTGCCAATGATGCCCCGGGCAAGGGTTCGATCTCCAAAATATATAAAGAACTCATGACTCAGTGCCAAGAAGACAAACAATCCAGTTAAAAAATGGACAAAGGACCTGAACAGACAATTCTCCAAGGAAGCCATACAGAGGACCCATAGACATATGAAGGGCTGTTCAGCATTACTAGCCATTAGAGAGATGCAAATTAAAACCACAATGAGGTATCACCTCACACCTGTCAGAATGGCCAACATTGACAAATCAACAAACAAGTGCTGGTGAGGTTGTGGAGAAAAAGGAATCCTAGTGCACTGTTGGTGGGAATGCAGCCACTGAAAAACAGTATAGAATTTCCTCAAAAAGCTAAAAATAGAACTGCCTTTCCACCCAGCAATTCCACTGCTGGGAATACACCCTAAGAATCCTGAAACACCAGTTATAAAGAACCTATGCACCCCTATGTTCATAGCAGCATTATTTAAAATAGCCAAGTGCTGGAAGCAACCTAAGTGCCCATCAGCAAATGAGTGGATCAAAAAACAATGGTACATTTACACAATGAAATAGTACACAGCAGAAAGAAGGAACTCCTACCCTTCATGACAGCATGGATGAAATTGGAGAATACTATGTTAAGTGAAATAAGCGAGGTGATGAAAGACAAATCCCATATGATCTCACCTATAAGTGGAACCTAATTAACAAAACAAATAAGCAAAATAGAGCCAGGGGCATGGAAACAAGGAACAGACTGACAGTGATCAGAGGAGTGGGGGGAGGGGCACAAAGCTGTAAAGAATGGAAAAGGACTAGTCAAAGAACATACATGAATGACCTATGGACATGGTCAACAGGGTGGCCATGTTGACTGTGTGAGTGGGGGGTTGGAATGGGCAGAGGGGAGCCAAGGGGGAAAATTGTGACAACCTTAATAGAACAACAATAATATACCTAATTAAAAATATGATAGAACAGGCGTCTTGGGTAAAATTACATAATTAAGCTATTGCCAAAAATAAATACCTTCTCCAGCTCTGAAAGGGCACTCTGATAAGAACTTCCTCACTCAGAGCTTGGGGAACTTCTAATATAAATATTTTCCTCTTGAAATGCCTTTCGCCTGGGGCACACAATATTTGTCAATGTGGCCACTGGTGAAAAGGCACCTCTCTGCACTTGATCACTCCACTCTGATGGCTAATTTTGGAAGCCACTTTCCATTTCCACTGGTTCACAAGCACCTGCATTTGCTGGCACACAGCTGCTCACTCTGACACTGGCTTCTAAATGGATATAAGTATATTTATTTCCTTGTATAAGAAAAATGAATACATTTTTCAAAAGAGTAAATAGGCTTTGGTAAGTATATAAAACAGCTCAATAGAATGTCAGGGGTTAAAATAAAGGAATTAATGTCTGCTTCATTACTTATTCATTTGTTGGTCTTAGATTAAATCTTTTAATCAATCCTTCCAGCCACAGAAATGAAGATAATAATTCTTACTTTTGTTCTTTTGTTTCAGTCAATTAGATTTGCAGAGTGACTTGTGATTCTCAGATAAAAAGTATTAAGTTTTCTCATTTACACATTGTAAAAGTAGTGGGTGATGAGCTGATGAGTTTAAAATGCTCTGCCTTCAGGGCCGGTCTGGAAAACCACAGTACATTAATTTTGGTTACATAATTTATTGTGATTTCTTCTCTAGATAGACTTTAATACATTATGCAATCATGCAATCATTTGTACACAATTGCCTTTGAATTATATTCTTTTTTGATCTGATGCTTGTTTTTGCACATTCGTTCATGTGAACACACTCTTAATATTCTACATTTTATGATGCGTCCATTCTAAAACTAAGTTAGTTTTCAATTTCTGACAACTCCGGAAGGAAGGGGTGGGGGTCTAAGTTGGCAGGCTAGCTCTTAGAGTGGGCTTGTAGTTCTCCCTGTTAGATTGCCTGTGCTTTTGTTCCTGGTATCAGAGGAATCATTCTGACTAGAGAAGCACATTCACAGCAACACACTGAAAAGAAAAAAAAAATCAAGAGGAGATGGGGCATTTAACTGTGTCATGCAAGAAAATTTTTCACCAATAGAAAGTAAATCATATTCAGTATTAGTGCATAAATGAGTGTCTTCCACTCTTTTTAGAATGTAGAATAAATGTAGGAGAGTAAGTAGAATCCTTTCTCCTGAACCTCAGACCCACATCCAACGTCATTCCCTTAAATTCCTCACCAATCATCTCTAGAGGGACATCCAAGTTTCACAGAACCAATTTCCAACCTTTAAGAGAAAGATCCTAGCTGTGATATTAGTGAAAGAAGGAAACATTAAAAGAAGTCTCTTTGACTTCTTTAAAAGAATATGCTAGAAAAATAAAGATTAATACTACTAAATGTAGCACAGCACAAATCACAGAACAAGATGAAACACTCTTGTCATTTCGAAGGTGTTTCAATCACAGGGTGCTGTAGTCTCTACACAGGATGCTTTAACAAATCTGTTTTCTGGTGTTTGACGTAGGGGCTAGCTCAGCTATTCCTGGTACCCCCACCATGACACCTACAAGGGGGACCCATAGCAACCGTTCCTCAGTTGGTGGTATTTTTCTAACTTGCTAGGCTGCAATCCAAACACTGTCAGCAAGGAAATTTCCCAAATGACTCTTATAAAGAATTGAATACTTTTCTTGCCAGCTAACATATTTTCTTCAGCAGACATATGCCTTTCTTAGGCAGATATTCTGGGTAATATCTCTAAATCAAAGGGCGACTATGTGTCATGGAGGGACTATATACATTTTAGAGCATGGGCTCAAATAATAATTGTGGTGTGTGATAAGTCAGACTTTTAGCAAAATTTCCTTGAAAAGACAGAAAACTATATCTAATATAAATTAGTAGTCATAAACTGATGACAACCAGTTTAAGAAACAGAATTAAATTACACAGTGACTGCTTACTATTTTCAGCAATCCGTATACAGACACAAAAAGGCAAATTATGGTTTTCATTGCATATGTGGTATCAAAGTTTATTGAAAGTTATTTTTAAATGTCTCACATGCTTCGTTACATTGCTTCTTTTAATCCTTACAATAACTCTGTCAGATAAATATCATGCCCATTTCACATTAAGAAAACAGGGAATCATGGAGCTGAATGTACAGTGAAACACATGGATCTCTCCAACTGGAAAACCCATAGTTTTCTTACGAAACAATGCTGCATCCCAGGAATGACATTAGCTACTTATACTAAAAGAACATATTAAAATTTACTATTTAATTTTTGTTAAAATAAAACATTCAACCTGATCCTAAAGAGAAACCATCACAGAGCATAACGAACATGAGATTTCTAATCTTAGTCTTATTGCTTACTGGTTATGTAACTCCAGGCAATTTACCTAACTTTTCTGTGCTTTGGTCTCAACACTTGTAAAACTGAGACACTTCTAGGTACATAAAAAATGTGATTTAATTAAAAATGAGTGAGTAGTTCACAAATGTTGGAAATTTTATTTTATTTTTAAACTTTTTTATAAAATACAGTTGGCATACAATATTATATTAGTTTCAAGTGTACAACATAGTGATTTAATATTTGTATACTTTATGATGTGATCACCACACTAAGTCTAGTAATCATCTGATACAATGCAAAATTATCACACTATTATTGACTGTATTCCTTGAGCTGTGCACTATATATCTTTGTGGCTTATTTATTTTATATGTGAACATTGATACCTCTTAATCTCTTGTGCGGTTTTCACCCATTGCCCTACCCTCTCCCCTCTGACAACCTTATCAGTTTGGTCTCTGTTTCTATTAGTAGGTTTTTGTTTTAAAATAAGGTGTAGAGTAGTGTAACAGAGTGTTTGATACTCAGTAAATTCTGAATTTTCTATTCCACTTTTCATATTTTTAAAAATCACATTGAATGAAATATCACAACATACAATTTTGCCAAAAGAACATGCTATGTATATTCTTGTGTACCATGTTGCTCTCCCCTAAACATGTATTATGAACATCTTTCAGTTCAATAAATATAGGTTTGCATTATGCTTTTGAATGATTTCATTGCATTCCATTGGTGGACATACTATTGTTACAGAACAACAAGGTGACAAGGGGGGACCAAAACAATATACTATTACCCAAAAGGAACCCCCCAGGTTTGTTATGTCTGCTGCCAGAGGAAAGATGTCTCTCAGAGATTCGTGAAAAGGAAAGGAAATGTTTATTTAATGCTATACAAACTTAAAGTAGTGACCTAATGTCTTCATCAAAATCCCAAAGTCCCTTAAAACACCCACAAACACACACAGTCCTTCCTTCCCCCTTTGCCCAGTCTGGAGTACCATATCTCAGGAAAAGAAATAGAAGTGTGTGGCTCAGGCAGCCCCCAGTTCTTCACAGTAATCTATCTCGGCTGGTAGGCCTCCCTCGGTTGCCAGCATCATCAGCTGTGTCGCTGGGATCTCTGCTAAAGCTGGGTGGTGGTTCCCCCTTCTAAAGCTGCGAGGGTCCCCACTCTGGCAAAGCCTTGAAATTCTCCTTTACTGCCCCAGACGCCTGGTCCTCTCTGCACAATGGCCACGGGAGTCTCCACTCTGCCAAAGCCTTGTGGTTCTCTCTCCCAAGGCCATGGGAGTCCCCACTCAGCCAAAAACGTGTGGTTCTCCCTTCAATGGCTGCCGTGGCTGGGTTTAAATCTCCATGCCAATATTCCTCTGCAGCTCCATTTCTGACTCCTCCCACAATTGACCACACTTGCCAGCACTCCCATATCCTTCCAGCTTCACTGGGTTGCCATCATGGGTCTGGGCAGATGTAGCCCCATATCATGGAGCCAATCTTCTCCAAGCTCCCATGCAGGCACTATAACTCGGGGGACCTGTCCCCCCCACCAGTTACATCTTGGTGGGGAAGTTACTTCATTCCCCTGGCTCAAAGCATGGCCACAGCTATTTAACATATCTATGCAACCAGTTAAAGGTTACAGATATGTTAAATAACCACACCAGAGGTTAGCTACAAGGCTGTTGCTATGCAAAAACAGCTCTCAATAGCCCCTGCTCCATTTGTCTCTTCCCCCAACCCACACCTGGGGTTGGGGGTGGGGGGATGAAGACATCCTAATATTTCCTGAACACCTTGAGCTCTGGACCCCATTCCAAATCCCTATTTGGAGCACCCCTCTTGGCTGCACCCTGTTACACTATAATTTACCTAATTATATGTGTTTAGACACTTGGTCTGTTTGCAAATAATTCTCCTTGCCCACATCTCTGCACAGATGTCTAAATAGGTCTGAATAGGTCTGTTTTCTTCCAACAAAATAAGCCCAAAATAAAACACACTGGTTGATCCATGGAGCATTTTTTAATTTCCTTTCTGCATTATAAACAAATCTATGGAGAGTCATGTGATTTTGAGGAGGAATATAAAAATAATTAAATATATTCACACATATGATTGTGCAAGTAATAAAAAAGGAAACTAGCATTTAAGGTCAAAACAACATTAAAAGGTACACATTGATAGAACAATGTGTACATTTTAAAGTATGATTAAAATAGACAAACTGGTTTTGAGTTCTTTATCATGGGAGGTAAAGAACATTAACTTCTACTGAACATGAAATCTATTTTGGATGAGGACTATTTCATAAGCAAATGCTGATCAATAGCTGGAAGGTAAAAAGTAGTAAATTGTGTTTCCTTTTTGGGCTTTTGCTCCTGCTTTTCCTGGCGATGAAACTACTTGCTTGGTTAACCCCATTTATAGGACAATAAAGTTATTTCTTTCTGTTTTTCAATCTTTTATGTAGGCTCCTTTTCTCTATTGGAAAAATAGGAGTTAGGTCACTGTCATCTCCTACCTTTAATGCATTCAGTTTCCCCCTTGGCCTGAACTACTTACCTGCTTTTTCTATTGTGTGTGTATTTTGTCTTCAGTTGGAAACACAGTGGCTCTTCATCCAGTTTGCGCACTAGAGCCCCCCTGTAAAGCTTTGCGAAAATATTCAGAAGTTTCTGCCTTCCTCAAAGATTCTAGTTTAATTGATTAGAGATAGAACCCCAGACAGAAATAGTTTTTAAGTATCGCTGGTCTGATTCTAGTCACTAGGTCTAAGAATCACTGGTTTTGAGAAAACTATTGACCTCTTCTAGAATTCAATTAGTCAGCACAGGGTTAAGCAAATGTGTAGTTTATTTCTTAATCAGATAAAAAAGGTACTGATCCAGAGGCTCAATATTTTGGATCAGGAAACAGGAGAAAAGATGACTCTTAATATGTCTGTAAATCAGAAGTGCAGTGTGAAGTGGACATTACCCAGAGGGACTTAGGAAGGCTTGCATGATCTCGTCTCCATCAATATGAATAATTATGCTGAAGATAAAGAAAAAGTGTTCGTTCTATCATGGCAATTGCTTGTCTTTTTGAAAGAGAAAACTATGAGCTATCAGAGTTTGATGGGACTTTAATTCAAGTTGCGAATGCACCTGTAGATCAAATTGCCCTCCTCTGGGGACAAATGCTTGCCCGAGTCACACTGTTGGGTTCTCTGGGAGCAGGTCCCTCCATGCAGTGCAGATGCAAAAAGGAATAGGTGTTGTCAATGTGGAACAGAGAAAGCTCTCTCTGCTGGGGGCAGGTCAGGGTCTGGTGTTTGTGCTGTTCCACATGACCGAGTCAAGGACAGAAGCTGCTGCCCTGGGAGAGGGCACATGCGCTAGGGAATAGAAGGAAGGAGGACTGGATGCAGCACAGAAGAAGAGAGGACATGCTGCATCCAGACTGCATGTCCCTGACTGTGTCCTAAGGAGCCCCGCAGTGCGGTCTCTTCTCACACTAATGCTCCTTCTCTCATACTGCGGGGCACGCTAATGAAGCAGCTTCTGAATTTCAGCCCATTACACACAACTCTTCACGAACAAGAAAATGTCATTAGAATACTTAAGTGCAGATATTGCACTTCCACATTTAAAAAAGTACACTTTTTTAAATAAACAATTTTATTTTTTCTAAATTGGCTCCTGTGCAGAAATGGCTTAGACTTTAAGAAAACATAAATCTCATCATTCTTTTAACAAGTGGTAGTATAAAGGAAGGTTTTTATAAAATATTTTTTCTACACTTAAGTGGGGATAATTAAATGGAATGATGGGGGTGTTCAGCATTTTTGTCTTAATAAAACAGACCTTGTAATATAAAGTAGAGAGTTGCACATCTTCATTATCATAATATGACAGTGTATATAATAATGAAGGCTGAGGATTACAAATATTTCAAGATATACCAATGTTAAAGAAAGCACTACTCAGTGACTCAGCAAACATGGTTTCCAGCATTGTGAAGCTTGCATACTCATTAAATAGAAAAATATGTGATTGGTTATAAAGCAAGAAAAAGAACAGGCTTTAAGATATTGGAGTCTACCTGAAGTATAATATACATATTTCTTCTTGTCTTCTTAACACTTGAGAAGAGGTTTTTGTACTCCTGAAACACAAGGCTGGAATGAATTCCTCTGGAGAAACCAGTGAAATTGAAGTCAAAATGAAGATCTGATCTGTTAAGGGACTGACCATTCAGGTATTATGATTCCAAATAGGGGAATCCGACTGTGATATCAGGAGCTAGCATCTGGCCCCCTCCTCTGGCAGCATCTGTGGGTAGCTCTGTATCACTTGACTCTGTGCTTCAGGGATGTGTTGATAAGATGTCAAATGGAAAAGAAAAAACGAAATGTAAATGCTATGGCCATCTTCTACATATAACTGGAAGGTTTAGAGAACTTCCCCTCTGAGAATTACCAGAACTGTTGTTTGTCCATCTTCCTGGGTGTCACTCCTTTAAGAAGCACCTGGCGTTGCAACATCAAGACAAAATGACAAAGACTGAGCTACAAAAGAGTTCATTTGAAAGGCTAAAAGGCTAAGACATCATGTCAAAAACAATAATACTAATGACAGAGTAGCGCAGGCACTCTTCCAAGTGCTTTGCTTATATTATGGCTATTTTAAAATGTCTTCAAGTTCAACACTCCTCCCATTGAGAGGTGAGACCTGTGTTCCTTCCCCTCGACTCTGGAAGAAACCTAATGACTTATAACCGAGAGACTGCAGCAGAAATTTGCTGCATAGCTTTTGAGGCTAGTTGAGAAAGGGCTGTAAAGCTTCTACCTCATTCTGTGGGGTGCTCTCTCTGGGTGAAATGCACTGCAAAAAGTCCAACTACCCTGAGACTGACACAGCCAGGGCTGAGCTCCCAGCTGTCAGGCAGCTTCTAGTATCAACTACAAGAGTGAGACCTCTTGCATAGCCAGACCATTCAAGTCTTCAAATAATTACAGTCCCAACCCACAGCTAACTGTAGCTGCCTGAAGCTCTAACTGAGAACGACCCTGCTGAGACTTAACCAAATGCCTCACTCACAAATCATGAGCACAAGGGAAGGGGTGTTTTATGCCATTAAGATTTGGACTAATCCTTTGTTATGAAACAGTTTAACTAGAGAATATATTGACTCATTTAATCCTCACAACAGCCTAACAAAATATCTATTGTTATTATTCTCATTTTTCAGATGAAGAGAGTGACTCCCAGAGATGTTAAGTGGCATTTTCAATGTCACATATCTTGTGAGCAGCGATGCTGGCATTTGAATCCAGGTAATCAGGTTCCAGGGTCCTTGCTCTTAAGGATCTTGAAATGGTTGTTATCATATCTGATTTTTTCTGTATATTTCTCAGATTATCAATAAGATTGAGCATATTGATCATTGAGATTATTAATAAGATTGGAACATATTTTTTCTCTTGTTTTTAGATTTATTTATTTATTTATTTTTAGAGAGAGGGGAAAGAAGGAGAACGAGAGGGGGAGAAACATCAATGGGTGGTTGCATCTCACACACCCCCTACTGGCGACCTGGCCTGCAGCCCAGGCATGTACTCTAAACCGGGAATCGAGCTGGCAACCCCCTGGTTCATAGTCGTGCACTCAATCCACTGTGCTACACCAGCCAGGGCTGGAGCATATTTCATTTCTCAAATTTTTGTCAGTGCTTATTGATTTCATAATACATTTTAATATAATTAAACCCATTGTCGATTAAATGCACGGCATTTACTTTCATTAGTATGTGTCTTTCATTTCAAAGAACAATTAATATTTTTTAGTTCTATATATTTCCTTACATAGCTTTAGGTTTTTGACTTTTTTACAAGAAAGAACCAAAGTATTTCTAAGAACTTGGGGGATCAAAATAATTTTTTTAATTAAAAATTTTGCTTTTCACATTTAGGTCTTTAAGTCACCTTGAACTTATTTTTTGGTAGGGTTTTAGGTAGGAATTTCAGTTTACTTTGTTCTCAAAAGAGACAACACATTTCATTGTATCACATGTAATTTCATCATATTTCATTTTTTGGAATTTTTATTTTGTTCTACTCTTTAAGTTTGCTATTTCTATGTTATCAATCACGTTATATTAGTTAGCATATAGTCTTATAATTTCCCAGTGATTTCCTCCTTTTTCAAATCTATGTTGACTATTGTCAACTCCTTGCTCTCCTATCTGAATTTTATAAAGAGCTTTTTTATGGTTTTATGAAAAACTCTGCAATAAAATTGGATTTAAGGGATAATAAGATACTTTCTGAAAATGAACCTTTCTACCTAGGAACATAGCACTTCTGCAAGTCTTTGTGTCTTTAAATACTCTACTATATTATTTTCCACAAAATATTAAATCTTTAATATTTAATATTTTTGTTAGATTTACTCCTGGATATCTTACAGAGTCCTTTGCTACTCTCCAGGTTGAACAGATGAACCTTTAAACAAATAAATATGGCATTCAGAGAATGATGAATTTTATAAAGTAAAAAACAGGGGAATATAATAGACTATTACTGGAATAGGATAGAGTGGACTATTTTAGGCAGATTAATAAACAGTTCCATATGAGAAAGTTATACTTTGTCTGAGACCTGAATGATGAAAAAGTGCTAGCCCTATAAAGGTATATAGGGAGAAGAACCAGCAATGCCAGGTCCCTGAAGGAACAGTATACCTAGAGCAAAGTAAAGCAGAAAGAGTTGCATGGGATTTAGTCAGACTATGAAGAACTTTACAAACCCATTTAAGGAACTTAGGTGAGTGTGGACTGTGGGTTTGGAGATTTGTTCTGACCTCTGCAAGACCACTGAGACTGCCCCCTTCGAAGAGACCAACTATAGGGCTATGGATGCCTAAGATACATGATATAAACCAACTTCTGCACACTGGGAGGACCTCAAAGTAAGTGTGGCCTCTCCCTCAAACTCCAGAACTATAACAGCAATGGAAGTATTATACACTTTTGACTGATAGACCCATGAGAAGAAGAATCATACTTGACCTTCAGGTTCCAGTGGTTTGCCATAGGGTAATGGCAGACACTTGACAAAAACTCTTTTTATTAATCACTGTGAGTGTTTGTATTACCACTAGTCTCTTATCCTCACACAGCATTCTGGTTCTACTTACTGAAGCTACCTTTTCCAAAACTCAGCCAGAGTTCTCCCTGATCAGTCTGTCTGCCACGGATATTTATTTATGGACTCATCTGTCAACTAGACATCTGGCCATTATCAAAATTTTCTATGCCATTTAAAGTGAAGGATAACTTTCAGGGCTAACATGCATTTAGCTATATTTGTCTGCATCTTCTCACAATTTCCTTTCATAAACTTCCTAAGGCCCAACAGGTAGTTTCCTCTTCTGGCCCGTGGCCACTCAATCACTGGACACCTTTTTCATGAAGCTCTTACACAGTGAGATGACAGCATCACACAGTGATTACAGTGGAGCTGGATCATTAACTGCAATGGTGTAATTGACTCCAGATTAACTCAGTTCTTAGTTTTCCTCCAACAGTGTTCGTCTGAATTAAAAAAGAAATGTATGAAAGAAGGCAATGTAGATAAAAGTATTTAGGGAGGGCAGGATTCTTCCCAAAAGCCAAAATATATTTGGAGGTTTTCAATGGGCATATGAGAAATAAAGCCACATGGAAATCTTGACTCAGCACTAAAATGTTATTTTGAAAGCTGACCTTGACAGTGCTTGTTATAGATTTCTTCCATCCCCACATGACTCATTGCCTTAAGGACATTTGGGAATGGAAATGCCCATTAGCTCTTCATCTTTTACCATCAATAGAACAATTATTTCCTATGTCCTTAAGCAGCTCCCACTTAAGTGACTTATATGAATTCTTGCAAATCCTCAAGATTACACAATACTCAGTGTTATCATAGAAGGTTGGGGTAGAACTTCAAAGCCAGACTTTACAGTTTCTTTTATCACTTATTCTGGAGCTTCAGGCAGGTTGTATGACCTTTCTGTGCCTCAAGTTTTCTTTTCTTTAAGAGTTGATTATGGAGTTTTTTTGGATCAATTGACTGATGTGCATAAAACAGACCTTGACATATAACAATTATTCAGCATATGTTTTCTGCTATTAATATTTTTTGACAGATGCCCTACTTCTCTTTCATCAAATGTCAGTCCTAAACAATGAGTACTGATTATGTCACAGTTTATATAAGCCATCAAGCCTGAACACTCCTATATTTTCATCCTTTCTTTCTTGCTAAGTTAGCCTCTACCATCCTTCACTTTGAATTATTCCTCCACCGAAGATGATCAGTCCAGCTGTGTACCAGATATAAGTCTCTTCCAGAGCCTTGTTAATTAATTATTCCCTCTCAAATGTTTTCAACATTTTTTCTCTGATGGTTCTTTAATTCTGGCCCATAAATATGTCTAAGTGTCTTATTTTTAAAAAATCCATAGTATAGCCACTTTGGAAGACAATCCAAAATTTCCTATCCCATTTAAAGTGAAGGATAACTTTCAGGTCTAACATGCATTTAGCAATAGCACTCCTGAGTATTTAATCAAATGAGTTGAAAAGTTATGTCTACACAAAAACCTGCACATGAAATGTTTGTAGCATCTTTATTCAAAATTGTGAAAAAAATTGAAGGCAACCAAGATGTCCTTTAATGGATGAATGGATAAACAAACTGTGGTACATCCATACACTTGAATATTATTCAGCAATTAAATTGTGGCTTGAATATTACTCAAGCCAGAAAAACACATGAGGGAAACTTAAATGCATTTTTCTAAGTGAAAGAAGCCAATCTGAAAAGACTACATACTATGTGATCCCAACTCTGACACCCTGGAAAAGGTAAAACTATCAGGCAGTGAAAAGTTTAGCAGTTGCCAAGAATAAGGAAGGGATAAATAGGTGGAGCACAGAAAATTTTTAGGACATAAAACTGTTCTGTATGATGGCAATGGCTCATCAATAATAACAAGTGGACCACATAAATGCAAATTGTTAATAATAAACTGTGGACTGGAAGAGAAAAAGTATACAAGAACTCTCTATACTTTGGGGTTTTTAAAACAGTTTATTTATTTATTTTTAGAGAGAGGGGAAGGGAAGGAAAAAGAGGGAGAGAAACATCAATGTGTGGTTGCCTCTCCAATACCCCTTAACCGGGGACCTGGCCTGCAACCCAGGCATGTGCCCTGACTGGGAATAGAACCACGATCCTTTGGTTCAATTCCACTGAGCTACACCAGCCAGGACTTTTTTTTTTATAAACCTAAAACTGCTCTATGAAATAAGATCTATTAATAGTAGTTTTCAAAACCTCAAGTAGGTTTATATAAAGTGTTTCACAGAAGTACCAAGATTAGTATTTGATTGAATAACTGGGACAAGGTATATATGTACACTAGAGGGCAGGAATCTTGGGGACCATCTTAGAATTCTGTCTACCCCACAATCATATCTACGCTGTCACCCCTCAACATCATCCTTCATGGCAATAGACTAAAGTTGATGTCCCCTATACTTTCAATGGGCTCATTCTCTTTCCATGTATTTGTTGTATTACTTTATCTACTTCCATGATTTCAACTACTTTTTATACAGTGTTAATCAATCTGTCATAATTACCTGACTCTCCTGAAGTCCATACTCATATTTTTAGCTTCCTCTTCATGATATCCATTGGAATTTCCAATAGAACTTCAAGGAAAACTCATTAACACTCCTGTACACACATGTAGGAGAAGAATATAATTTTTCCTGTCAACTTTTTCTTTCTATAGATGAGATCATGATTTTGCTCAGTTGCTCAAAACAGAAAACTTAGAACTTTGGTTGATATTTATTGAAGGCTTAGTATAGATCAGGGACTCTCTTAAATTCTTTATAAGTATTAACATTTAATCCTAACAACATCTGTACAGGAAAGATACTATTATTTGGATTTTTTGGCAAAGAACCTTTCCCAGGGTATCACATCTAGTATGAGGGTATTACATCTAGTATGAAGTAAGGCTAGACCAAAAACTGTCTGGCTCAAGGCCTAAGCTCTTAAACAGTATGGTATCTATTTTTCTTTCCCTGTGCCCACCTGGTTACACAGTGCTATTAATTCTATTTCAGCAGTATCATGAAAACTCATCTCCTTATCTCTAGTTATGCTGTCATGGCCTTGGTTTAGGATCTCATGGAATATTTTCCTATTCTCCAGACTGGTGTTCCCATCTACAACTCTTGCCTATTTCAAACAGCCTCTACAATCTTGTCATATCAATCACACTTGAGTGGGATTGAAGATTTTACTCCCCTGCTGGAAGTCTTCCTATCCAAATTTCATAGCCTGACATACAAAGGCTTCTTCCGTTTGATTCGTGCTTGTATTCTCTGCCTTGTCCCTTTGCTTATACAAACTGCGAGTCTATATCATGTGATCCGTGGTAACTTTTCTTGACATGTCTGTCTTTCCTTTCATATTGTGAATTCCTTATGAGCAAGAATACATCTAGATTAGTGCTTGGCATATAAACTGAACTCATTAAATATGCATTGATTAAGCTGTATTGAGAATCTTTCTTTTTTTTTCAAGATTCACTTGAAAAGGTGGCTTCAAGAAATTAAACAAAGATTTTATTTCTGTGACTGAAAATACCTGTGTATACCACATAGTTCTCTCTATATGGAGTACACCCACATGCAGTTAATTACTTACGCAATATTTCTGTCTGCTGAGATCAGGACCTAGGGTCTGATTCTCAGTTTCATAGGTTACAGCAGTAGCTGTGTTCAAAAAGGTATGTGACTATGTTTGTTTGTTTGTAGGTAGTTGGATTCACAGCAAGGGTTTTCTACTCAGGCTGCTTCGCTTTGCCCCACCCTTACTTGTTTTACTGCTAGATAAAAAAATCTAACAGTGATCTACCTATAAACGACACAGGCATTTGACTGTGACAACCACAAGGAAGATGGCAGATACCAATCAAGGGATGAACAGGATCACCCAAGTGCAGTAATGGGCCAGAATAAACCACACTTCCTGACAGCATGACTGAAATGTCCTTTCTCAAGTTGTAATTAACTGATACCCACAACTTGTTAGTTTCTGGACATTCCTGCTTTGGCAAAACGAGCAAGGTTAATTTCTTGTGGTTACCATTTTAAAATTAATTCTCACATCGGTAAACTTTCAAGCTTTCTTTGTCTCACCCAGCTTGCTCCCTTCCTGATTTGCACCTCTAATAATTTTCAAGTACTCCTCCCGCTAAGCCCCGAGGGTGGACTCCTGACCTCCTTCCTGGAGGTGCAAACGATGCCAGGCTTAGAGACTGCTCTGCGGTTTCCCGAAGCTCCTCCTCCCCAGACCTTGCTGAGGTTGGGAAGCAGGACAGGGGACACTCTTTGGGGAGAAGCTCCAAGGGAAGGAAGTGAAACCTGGGGGCTGAGGAGGCTTCGCAGGGGCCCCGGTGCGGTGCGGAGCGTGGACCCTTTGGGCTGCCCCACTGCTGCTCAGCCTGCCCCCAGCCCGCGTCTCCCGCCTCCGGGCAGGTGGGCGCGGGACGCTGTCCACAGTGGGAGGTGCTGAAAGCAAGGAGCGGGCGCGGGGAAGGCGAGGCGGGCAGCTGCTCCGAGCGCCCCCCTCCTGGCTCCGCGGCTCCGCCGGCCCTCCCCTCCTCCCGCAGCCATGTTCCACGCGAGGGGAGGGGCGGGGGAAGGGGAGAGGGACGCGGGATCAGGGCGGAGGGAGCCAGCGCAGCCTCGGGGAAGGAGGGGATGAGAGTTGGGGAGAGCCACGGGAGGAGGAGGAGGAGGAGGCGGCTGCAGAGGAGCCAGCGCTGGGTCCTGCAGTAGGGCTTCGGGGAGCCACCATCATGGTGAAGAGGAAGAGCTCTGAGGGCCAAGAGCAGGACAGCGGCCGAGGCATCCCCTTGCCCATCCAGACCTTCCTGTGGCGGCAGACCAGGTGAGGGGCGCAGAGGGTGCGCAGCGCCGCTCCGGGCCAGCCCGGGCTGGGGGCGCTCCGGGAGCCACCTGGGTCCTCGCCACTGCCACCGCTGCCACCGAGGCCGCGCCACAGCCCTGCAGCTCCCGCTCTGGGGCTGGAAAGCAAGCCCTCTGCATCTGCTTAAAAACATGCGCTTAAAAATATTTCAGTGAAGTTTGACTACAGGCAGATTGGCAGTTCTTGAATAAATATAGACATTATTTAGGAGATGGGGGGCAGAGAGCCTAGGAAGAGGGGGCAGGGAACTAGGGAAGATAATTATGACTGGTTGTGCTCCTGTGTCCAATTTCCCCTTCATCTCCTGTTGTAATCCCAGCCCGGTGACCTGTTGTTTTTCTAGCTCTTGTTGGGTAAATATCTGCCATACCCACTTGTTAACCATCCTTGCTCAGATTCAGCGAGCGTAATGTTCCTGGTTAGAGCCTCAGAAGAGAATGATCTGTGATAAAGCTTTTTATCTACCCCCCATCCCCGAAGGGCCTGAAACCTATTCCAATAAACAAGAAACAAGGTTTCCTTTATTACTACCACCACTACTACTATTATTATTATTTTTTAGACATTTACCATATCCGAAATTAAATTCTGGGAATCATGACCTACAAGCTGTGTTCATTTTTCAGTTTTAATATGACTGCACACGAGTAATGTGCTACCTCTGATTACTGGCGATTTAGAATCTGATTAGGTAGAAGTCTTCAGAATAAGAGTCGATGCAGAAAACAGTGATCTACGTCTCTGTCGTATGTGTAATTACACATGTAAAAGCAAATGTGGTCAGCATCAAACCTGATTAACAGGCTGTGGGAGACAAGAAATTTGAGTTTCACTGCATCATGTCTTACGAAAATATCTCATAAGGATGCTCTAATAATAAATTTATTTATGTTGATAACAAATATCTCTATTAATTTTCCAGTGCATTTTTGAGGCCTAAACTGGGGAAACAATATGAAGCCTCTTGTGTGGTATGTAATATTCACCATTTAATGATTTCCATATTCTGTGTGGTATTTTCAACTCAAAGAAAGACATTAAATCATGCTGGCTGGGTATATGAATTCACTCAGCAAATACTGTTGAGCACCTTCTATGTGCCAGGCACAGTTCTAGATGATAGGATAGAGCAATCATCAAAACACATACAGAGTTTGCATTCTTAGTGGGAGGGGGACAGACCACTCGAGAACACATGAGACATGTAGCAGACCAGTGGGTGATAAGCACGATAGAGAAAAATCAACCAAAAAAGGAGATGAGGGAGCACTAGGTGGGGGTTCATTTTAGAGCTGGTGGGTGGGTAAGCCTCACCTGCTCCTGTGACCCTCAGACAAAGACTTCAAGGAAGGGAGGGAGGGATCATTAAGAGAAGATCAGAGGCAATGACAAGTCGAAAGGACTTTCACCCAGAGCTGGGGGAGGGACAGGGCTGTAAAGAGAGGGTTGAGAGATAACAGAGAACTAGGGGGTGGAGGGCCTTGCCAGGCAAGAATAAAACATTAAGTTCTTAGTGAACAAAATTGTGACTGTTATATAGTGAAAGTTCATAAATTCAGTATCTATGAACTCAAACAAATATGTAATTTTGAACTTTTATGTCCTTTATTCATTAGGGAAGTCTGAAAAGATGATATAAAATAATTATTAAAATAATGATATTAATACAGGGGTGGGCAAAGTAGGTTTACAGTTAGTTGTGAGTACACAGCAACAGAATTTATTCTCATTGTTTTATTTGCATTATTTGTCTTATTGTTATTATTTTGTATTCTTCCTTATGATTATTTATCTTTTAGGTAATGAAGGCTGGTAATTGAACCTACTTTTGCCCAATCCTGTATTTATGCAAAATAGAGTGCCTTGTCCTAAGGTTCTAAGAGAATCCCATATCCCTGCATATTCCCATTTCACAAGTTGAGAACAAAAGACATGAAATTGTGAAGCAAAAGGAATGGGGTTTCTACAGATTTCATAAAAAATTGGAGCTCACATTGTATATATTATAACCTAAAATGGAAACCTCCCGATTTAGATATTGCCATGAATATTTGCAAATGACTCCACAGATGACCTTCTGATAAGGAGCCCTAAAATGTGTTACGGCCACAAACTAGGATGCAAGCCATCTGGAAAGTAAAACACGCATACATACGAACACACATACTCTCTCCCACAACACACACACACATACAAACACACACACTCTCTCACACTGTCAAGCAGGACTTTCTTACATCTCCTCGTCGAAGTTGTCACAGATATTTTTTAAATCTAACTTTCAAATAAGAGACTTTTAATAGAATTTTTTTATACTGATCTAAAGTTAGAGTAATTTGACACTTGAAATCTCTGAGCCTTTACTAAACCATGCTTACAATTACTCTAGCTTAAAATAACCTTGCCTTTTCCCTCTTCTTTGCAAAGATATGTCTGACATTTTTAATGTAACATGATATCAGATACCTAAGTCACATTCATAGATAAGTAGATCTAGGGATATAAGTGTCTAAATTAAAAGTTATTTTATCTACTAAAAATTACCTGAAGGCTGAGAAATTTAAAAATATTTGGATTTGCATATCCAAAGGCCTTCATTTTTTTAAAAAGGTTGGAGCTCTGATTTCACTCATTCACTCATGAAAAGTATTTCAGCATACTTTTCATTATGAATTTCTTTTTTTTTTAGTCAAACAGTAAATTATTTCCTTCGGAGAATTCTTTATTAAGTCACATCTTTTTTCTCAGGTATTCTAGTAATTCCTATAATACAGCTCAAACACTTGGGATTTGTATTATGATCACTCTAGAGCACACTTACATGATTTTCTAGACCATTTGGGGCATTGAGCAACCATCGGATTCTGTTCATACAAGTCAAATACTTACTAAACTTATTATATGTATTTTTATCTGCACTTTCTCCAACATATACTCCTTCCTCTTAAAAAGGAAAAAAAAAAACCCTGAGTAGGTCAAAATTGTTATGGGGGTACTAAACTCTCAAAATATCCCTGGCCAGGTTAGAAAAGTTAAACCAGCAAAGCAAAAGTAGCTCATTTTCCTCCTCCCTCCTTCTGTTCCTTTTTCTCCTCCTTTCTTTCTTTATTCAACAGGTATATTATCTTGACAGTTCCAGGCATTAGGCAAGGAGTTTCCTGTGCCCAGTCATTGCTGGGGGCATGGAGTAACTCAGGGATCTCAAAGTAAGGTTTCTTGAAAGAGTATATCTTATTTGACACTTGGTGAACATTGACATAAATTCTGTTCCTCAAAATGCTTTTTACAAAAGACATTTCACTTTGGTATGCAGTTGTGACAGCCTCTTTGAATGACTCAGCAACATTTTATAAAATATTACATCCAAGAAGTTCATGAATTAAATGTGTTGTACTCTTTGTTGGAGGAGGCTTATTTTGATGGATATGATAATCATCTAGTAATTGAAGCCATATACTTGGAATAAAAACCTGAAAACCTGACTCAGGTCCAGTAATTTGCATCTTTTAGCATATACAGTACCTTGATGTCATTTCTTCACCAATCAGAATCTCTGAATCCTTATTGTACGTGCTTTCTGTGTTTTTCCTTTTCCTCTTTGCATGTATAGTCCTTTGAACGAGTGTTGGTGGAGAACAAGCTGCACGGCCTCTCTCCGGCCCTCTCTGAAGCCATCCAGAGTATTTCCAGATGGGAGCTGGTGCAAGCTGCCTTGCCTCACGTCCTCCACTGCACTGCCACCCTCCTTTCGAACAGGAACAAGCTAGGTTGGTGCTCCTGTGGTACATATTTACGGCACACCACCATCCTTAGTGTTCACCATTGGTAATACCAGGTATTGGGTACTGTTCATATTAATTCTCACCTGCATTCTCTTCCCATATTGGTACCACCGTTGTCTCCATGTTACCAATGAGGGAACCTGCTCTCTTATTTTTAAATCAATTTTACAAGTAGTACTTGAATATATTATGCTTCTAAATATTATAATATGATAGGGAAGCTGTCGATTCTCACTCATCCAAGACAAGTTCCCAGCAGAGTTGTTCTCTTTGCCCTCCTGGCTCCAAAAGTGACCAGTTCCACTTTGTAGGACTGTGTGTATGTGCATGCACCTACGTAAAGATGGTTTTTGTTTTTTACATGTTTTGTAGATTTCTTTTACCGCATACCAGTCCATCCTAGCGACCTACCCCATGTTTAGTGCAGTGCTGTTTTCTGTACAGTTTGATCCCCTCTTTTGGGTCTCTGCTCAAATATTGCCTTTGTAGAGGGTCCTCCCCTGGTCACACGGCCTAAAATCCAGTAGCTGTTATCTTCTTTTAGCCATTATGCTGCCCATTTGGAAATACATAGTTGACCCTTGGACAATGGGCGGAGGGTTAGGGTTAAAAGGTGGTTGTGTACACACAACAGCCCCCACCCACCCCTACCTCCACCCTCACAACCCTCAGCCCCCTGACAAAAATCCACATGTAACTGTTAACTCCGTAGCCCGCCCTTGCATCTGCAGATTAAACCAACCGCAGATTGAAAACAGTATTTTCCATCCTAGTTGGTGGAATCTGTGGATGCAAAACATAAGGATAAGAAGGGTGGACTGTATTTAACAACAACAGAAAAAAAATGCAACTATAAATGGACTGTTGCAGTGCAAGCCTGTGTCCTCAAGGGTCAACTGTACATGGTATCTGACTATGGAGATGTGATGCGTACAGTTTCCTGTCCTATGATAGCATGTCATTCTGTAGAGACAGCAGCCTGTTAGAAAGCCCCAAACCAAGAATGTGCCATCAGTTGTTGCAAGGGGTATAGAGAAATTCTAGTGCTTACAGAAAATCAAACTGCAGAGCAAAGTAGAGATGTTCGTCCCAGACCCCAAATTGACATCTGTTGCTCTGGTCACAGAGTTTGCCTTAACCTGGCTATGTGGTTGTCTCTTGCAGGCCACCAGGATAAACTGGGTGTCGCTGAGACAAAACTCCTTCACACCCTGCACTGGATGCTCCTGGAGGCCCCCCAGGACTGCAACAGTGAGCGGATTGGAGGCACAGACCGGGGATCCAGCTGGGGCGGCAGTAGCAGCGCCTTCATCCATCAGATTGAAAACCAGGGTTCTCCAGGACCGCCTTGCCAAAGCAGCGCCAATGATGAAGAAGAGAACAACCGAAGGAAGATATTCCAGAACTCCATGGCTACTGTGGAGCTCTTTGTCTTTCTGTTTGCTCCTCTAGTCCACAGGATCAAGGTAAGCAGAAAGGTGGTGTTAGGCTGAGGGGGAATAGATGTTGCGCGTGGGTCCCCGGCCAGCAGTGACCACGGAACGCTGTGGATGGCTTGACGAAAAACACGCGAGAAAAAACACATGCACAGAGACAGACTAGTTTCTGTGGGGAAGTAGGGACGAAATGGCCACCCCCCCTAGTGGGGAGCGTGCCGATTTACCATCCATACCTGCTTTTATTGGGCTCATTTTGCATAATAATTCAGGTAAAGTACAGTACTCATCAGGGGGAAGTAAGGAACTATAGAAAACAAGGAACTCTGCGGGTCTATTTTGAGTTGGGGTCAAAGAGCTGTAAGACTTTGAGGAACATAACTTCCTCCCTGGACCCCTCTCATTCAACTGAGAGCATTCTAAACAAAGAAGGTTTCACAGTAATTTACATGTTCTTTCTTAGGCCTGATCACCTGGGGAATCCGCCCTTTTCAGCACAGAGCTACACCACCCTGTCATTGTTTCAGGCTTAGCACGGAAACTAAGGCAATAAGGAGATTTTCTCCCAGATGAGAACTCAGGCTATGCCAAAGCCGAGGAGCGAGGGTCCATCACCCCCTTTTGCTGTAGCCCCCCAAATCCTTCTTTGGGGGGGGCTCCCAAAGTGATCGTGCCTGGCTTAGGTCGTTCCCCCCTGTGGGGAATCTTACCCATCTTTGGCTAACCGACCAAGCTTTTTGGGGTTCAGTTATGAATAAAGCAGCAGAAGCAGCATTCCTGCCAGGGAGATAAGCTATTGTCTCCTTGCTGGCTTGCGGTTCCAAGGGCGTTCCCTTAGCCTTAGCCTAGGCGGGGGTTTCAGCTTCTGATACCAGTCAGGGCGGTTCCCAACAAATAGAGGTGGAGTGAGGATGAGCTATTACCCTAATCTTTGTTTGGCCATCCTCATCTCACTAAAATCTCAGCTGCATTTGAAGCTGCCATCAGGCCTTCTTGAAAATTCCAGTTGCTTTGGTGACTGACACCCCATTCTGCCAGTTCTTCTTATCTCCTTTGAGAGCCTGTCTTTTTTTGGCTGGCCCTTTAACATTGGGCCTCTCCAGAAATGCGCCCTGGACCCTTTGCTCTTCCCATTTGATCTTCTCTTTGGAAGACGTCCTCTCCAGTTTCATTTACGATTTGTGTTCCATAGGCTGAGGTCACCTAATTGTACATCTGTAAACCAGACTCCTCTCCTGGTCTCTGGCCCGGATTGCCAGCTAGCTTCTCCAGATACAGGGTGTATGGGCACTTTCCGATTTCACCTGAAATGAGCCCTCATCCCAGTGTTTTGTATTTCAGGTGATGGACCCATTCACATCAACTCAAACACTAGGAGCTACCTTTGAACTGCCTTATTCTTACCAACACATTTCACTAATCACAGACTCTTCCTCATTTTGTCTCATAAATAATTCTCAACTGTACCACACCTTTTTTTTTCCTATTTACTATATTAACCCAAGATTTTATTATCCCTTCCTTGGACTTCTTACTTGGGCCACTTTCTACCTGGATTCACAGCTTCCAAGTTCACCTCATAAAATCCGACCTCAATACCAAAATGATCTATTTTAAATGAACATCTGGCCACATTACCAACATGCTGAAAGTAATTTGTTGATTTTTCATTATACAGAAAGTGGAACTCCAGCTCCTTAATGTGGTAACTGGGCCCTCCATGGCATTCCTGGCAACTTCTTCCCATCGGCTCCAAATGCTTAGAGTTTTCCCCAGAACATAATGTGGTTTTTTCAGGCCTATTTTCATGCTGGTCTTGCCACCTGGAATGCCATCATATTTCAGCCTTCTGCCTTGGGAACTCCTACTTACCCTTTATAGTTGCATTCAAGGTCCACCTTCCTGCCCTTATATTTTTATAATATTCTAAACATATCTTTATTTTTACTTTTAGTTTTTTTTCTTATTATCTCTTTATGTGCTATTCCTCCCACTAAATTCTGAATAGTTTTAGGGTAGAAATTATCATTGTGTTCTGGATAACTAACATAGTATCTATGCTTCATAAGTATTTAATTAAATTTTTTTAGTACTTAACTAATGTTTATTAAAAATTAATTCACAGAAAGCAAATAGATCTATGTAAGTGATTCATCTTTTTTGTAAGACACTGTATAACTTAATGTATATTTTTATGATTTAAATTTATAACTAGTCAAATATTTCACATTAAATAATAACCTGAAAATTCTGTCAAATATATTACTCATTTTAGACCAAATTTAATTTTATCAGTGAAAAATGAATATTTATTATACCTAAGGGATCAACTTTAAATGTGATATTTATATTTTATTGATTTGATTATATTTCTTTATTTCTTCAATAAATATTTATTGATTGTCCACTACATGTTAGGCCTTCAGAATCCTGGAGAAACAACAGGGAATAAAACAAAATCTGAGCCCTCATATGGATTTATTTTTATAAAATCCATATGTGTAAAGTAAGCAATTTTAAAGTGGAATTTAAAATCATAGTTGTTCAAGTAGCTCTTTCTAAGCTACTAGTAAACACATTTAAAATTGCTTCATATCATCATGGAAACAGGCTTTCAGGGCAAGCAAGAAAAGCATCTGAAGTGTGGGGAACTTGAGTCTGCCAACGTTCACACCCTCTGGGTTTTCTCAGGACCTTTATAGACCACTTGTCCCATGGCTGTTTGAGTGACAAAGAGTACCTTCTCCAGCTAGGAGTGTCTGGTCATGTATATATATACATAGCATTGGGTGACCCGTTAAAGAGGACTCCAGCAGAGGAATTAGGGTACTGAGTTTATAGATTCAGCCAACATAAGAAGACTTACAAAGGAAAACAAGAGAAGACCATAGGTTCTACAGGTATTCAGGTCTGAAGAATGATCGGATTTTCTGATGTTATTCGGGGAAAGTAAAATTAATCAAGTGTGATGCTCCAGGAGAAAGGCATAGTTGAAGGAGATCTCAACTTGTCTTCAAGACATAGACAACCTAGTTGAGAGTATCTCAAATAAAACAAAATAATGAGAGTAATCATTGGTGAGTGCTAAGTGTCACGAGAGGTGAAGGCCAGGATTCAGTATAAGAGCTCACTCATTGCTGCAGTGTCCATGGGATTCTATATGTGTCAAGATTACTTATGAGAAACATGGAAAAGGACTGAGCTCAGAAACTACAAAATCACTGAAACCAGGTCATTTGAGATTCAGTGTCCTGCTTTTCTGGAGACAAATCTGATAAGCTTTGCTTACTATTAGTTCTCTGATTGCTGGGTCTAATACCACACATATTGCTATGCAGCCTTCCCCATGTCGTTTCAAGGGAAGTGAGGTTACTCTCTCCTTAAGGCCAGACCTTCCCATCAAACTGTTTACTCATATCTCTAGTTGAGTGCCTAACAGGCATACCAAATCTCATATGTCTAAAGTGACGCTCCTGATATCCCCAAACCTGCTCCTGCTTTATCTTGCCCATCTTTATCAATGACAAAGCCAAAAATCTTTCACACATTTTTCTCTTACACTCTACTTCTGGTTGGTAAGCTTTATCCTCAAAATGTGTCTAGAGTCTACCCCTTCTCATTTGACCTCTACTGACATCCTAGTCTAGACATCTTTCCCCTAGATGATAATACAGCTTCCTAAATAGTCTCTCTTCCCACCTATACCCTTAATTCTCAAAAGCCTGAGTGATCCTATCAAAACTTACATTCAATCATGTCACTGCATTACTCAGAATCCTCCGATGGCTTCCCATCTTACCCAGCCATTGCTGAAGTCCTTGGTATGACCTATCACACCCTGTATTATTTGGAACTCAGTAAGTTCTCTGAACATATTTTTTTTCTACTATTCTGTCATTCACTTGCCTACTACTGGTTGTTTCTTGATGCATGAGACATGCTTAGGACCTTGCCCTTGCTGATCCCTTTTCACATAAAGTTTTTTTTGGAAATATCTGCATGGCAGCTCCTGCAGATCCTTTCTCAAAAGTTACTGCTATAATAAGGCCTTCCCTGGCCATCCTGTCAAAAATAGAAATACTTTGTCTGATATACCTCTTTACCTAATTTATTCTCCTTTGCACTAGGTGAGCAGGGATTTTTCAAAATTTTTATTGAATTTATTGGGGTGACATTAGTTAATAACATTATATAGGTTTCAGTGTACAGTTCTATAACACATCATCTACATATTGTATTGTGTGTTCACCACCCCAAGTCAAGTCTCCTTCCAGAGCAGGGATTGTATGTTTTGTTCACTGATGTATCTCAGAATCTACAATGGTAACAGGTACATAGTAGGTGGTTTTACATACTTGTACAATGAATGGGCTTCCACAGGGAGTCCTAGGGGCTTTCCCATTGTGGGTATTGCAGTGGTGCCTGGACCCTATGGCCAGCCCAAATGCAGATTTCTTCAGGGATTTCCCTAGCTTTTCCAGTTGAAGCTTCTTTTAATCCTGAGCTACATTGATTCACCATTTGCAGAATCACCTTACTTTTTGTTTTCCAGTTTCTTCCCAGCTCCTATATTTTTAAATCAGTGGTTTCCAGCCATGGCTACATGTGAAGGTCACCAGGGGGATCTTTAGAAAACCTCAGAAGGGCTCTAATTTAATTGGCCTGGGCAAGGGAGGAAGTGGGACCTGGGCCTCCTGTGTTTTAAAATCTCCCCAAGCGATTATCATATGCAAGCCAGGATTGTACATCCCTGCCATAAGTGAGTGCCTGGGTCTCAGCTGTGTTCATTAATCTCCTACCCCATTCTCTGCTTCCAGCTCGACAGTGTTTTGAGAGGCTGAGTTGTTTAACACGTAACCTAAGAATGTCATATATCTGTACTTACACAATATGAGAAAGCATCTTAAACCTAGTCTCTCAAAATGATGTGATGATGAAACACAGAATGTGCTTCCTGAAAAAGACCTTAAAATTGTAGAAAAACTGAATGAGTTTAGGTTGTAAAGTCAGTGCAATTCAGCAAGTAATGTGCACCCAATTCTCAATGTTGTGTTAAGCATTACGATTATGATAGGGGCTGTTGAGAAGGGAAGATGCCTGCTATATCCCTGCCCTCAAGGAGCTGAAGACTGTTGAAAAGGCAACATTACAAAGTAATACACTAAGAAGGGTCTAAATATATATTCCTGGTCCCGTGAAATGCAAGAACAAGAGATGGATTGGAGAATAGAAAGTCAAATAGCCAGCATCTAAGGATATTAACTTATGAGGAAGAAAGGACAATTAAATAATTGAGAGAAATAATAGTGATTACCACAAGGAAAGAGGTCGGCTAAGACTTGAAATCAACAGGCCTCTGTCACTGCTGACACAAAACAATAATTTCTGTGTTTTGTGCTTTGCACAAGCTGAATTTTAATTGAATATTAGTTTTGCCTAAAGCAGACCACTGTGATTTCCATAGTAATTGTGACAATAACCTAGGGCTATTGGTTCACCCTGGAAGAACTCATCTGTGTGATGAAAGAAGACCTGGAGGGTCAACCCATTTTGAAAATAATCCTGTGAATGATGTTAATCCTTGCATTGACTGGCCCTTCCAACCATTCTTAGAGGCCACTTTGTGGACGTAGATCTTCTCTCCTCACAGGAATCTGACCTCACGTTCCGACTGGCCAGCGGCCTTGTTATATGGCAGCCCATGTGGGAGCACAGGCAGCCTGAAGTCTCCGGCTTCACGGCACTGGTGAAGCCCATCAGGAACATCATCACAGGTTCGTGACTCGGGCACCCCGTGAGATGGTCTTAGCAGACTCCCTTACGTGCAGGAATGAGGGTGAGGGGGGAATTTGCCCTTAAAGAAGCCAAGAGAAAGAAAATTTCTCCAGAGAGTTATCTAGGTGTCCCCAGTACAGGAGTCACTCACATGACAAGCCTCTCCAAACCAAGAGCACATGCCATGGTGTTGTGTGACTTTACGTGAGTCATTTAAACTTCCTGTGTGACTTAACACAACCTTGCAAGGACATAATATGTTCAGGAATTTTGTAAACTAGGAGTGCCATGTTGTTCATATGTATGATGGGTTGTTCATAGTGACATACCATGCTTCCTACTGTCATTCAAAAGGAAGATGAAATTTTTTTGTATAGTAAAGGTAGGCTAACCCCCAAACTTACATGTATAAAATACATCAACCACGGAAACAAACTATAAAGTCAAGAGTAAACCTTGGTGGTTTAAACATCAAGGAACTAAATAAGTAAAAATGTCATAGCCAGAGTGATCTGCTTCAGATTCCATGGCTGCAGTGAGGTTAACTTCATTTGACTAAAACAGTCTGAGAGTAAAGACAGATGTGTGAGGTTAAAAAACTGAAAATACAAAGACAATTTTGGGGGAGGGACTGAATGTGGGAGATGTGGGGTGGGCAGGGCAGGGGAGAGTAATGGGGGAAAAATAGGGACAGGTGTAATTGAACAATAAACAAATTTTAAAAAACTGAAAACAGTGTAAATAAGACATAAGAAAAATAAAATATGCTATAGTAAAACAAAACTATTACTGAAAAAGCCATATCTTTACATTTATTAAAGAAAAACATTTTCTTCATTTATTTGAAGACTTACCACTTATGTAAATGTAGAAGTCACTTCAAATTTAGGTTCTCTTTCTCCTTCCTCTCTCTCTCTCTCCGCCCCTCACCGTTCTCCCTCTCTGTCTCTCCTCACACCTAAACTGTGATTTAACACATGTACAAAAACTAGTAAGAATCCATGTCCAGGTGAATAGTACCTGGGCTGTTTGCTTTGTCCACCCCCCTCCTTTGCTTCTTTTTCTTTATTGTTGTTCAAGTACAGTTGTCTCCATTCCCTCCCCCCACCCCTACCATTCCCACCTCTCACCCTTTGCTTTGGAATCATATCCAGAGTGGGCTCCCTTCCCCTCTTCCTGACCCCTGTGGACTTAAAATGGTGTCCAGCATCTGAGAGGAAATGAAGCTCAGCCTAGACAACATGTCCAGAAGAAAAAGCAAGGGCACATGGTTGACAGTCCCCCTGGTCTCTTGCTTTGTGCAGTTGATAAATCACTTTCCTCTCAGCACCAAGTTACTCATAATTCAAACGGAGCACTGCCATCTTAGCTTCCCACTGTTCTCCATCGTTAGGTAAAAACGTAACTGGTCTGAATCTTACTTCAGGGGCAGCTTATTGTGGTCACTAGAACACAGACCATGGAACCATATAGCCTAGGCTGGGACCTTATTCAAGGGTCAAGTGACCTCGAGCAAGTTAAACTTGCTGTGCCTTATGTCTTCATCTGTAAAATGGGTCTAAATGTACAATATATAAATTGATATATAACATTTATAACAGAAGTTGGTAGATGTTAAGTACCATGTAGGTGTTAACTATTATTGTTTTTAGTATTGCCAACTTTTTAGCACTTAACCTAGTGAGTCAGACTGTATAGATAAGAGATTTAGATTAATGATTTAGAAATGCTAAGATTTTTTAATTGATTATGTGATTTCTCTTATAACATGTGTTATTATTACATGTCTCCTTTTTAAGGTGAACTGTTAGAATAAGTTTTTTATTTGAAAATAAAATGAACTCATGAAATAAAATGAACGTATAAAATTTAGGATAGAATGTCTGTCTTTGCAGCTAAGAGAAGCTCTCCTATTAACAGCCAGAGTCAGACCTGCGAATCGCCAAATCAGGACACGAGACACGGAGAGGTGAGTTTATTTGAATCATGGGAGGAAAGGGGGCAGCCATTCCTCGGATGCAGTGTAGTGTGAAGGGTAGCACCTAAGTTCTGTAATGATGAACTTGGTTTCAATGCCGGCTCCTCAATGTGAAACTTTAAATAGCCTCAGGTTTTCCATCTGTCAATGTGGAAAATAATTGTATGCACTCCCCAGAAATGTGGGTGGGGTGCTGAAACTAGGCAGTGTACAACTATTGGTTTATCTCAATGGCTAGCGTGTAACATTAAATGTTAGCTATCATTATTCATCCCAGGTTAACTAAAGTATCATCTTGTTCTCAGTCAATTATTGAATGCCCTAATATTTATTAGACAACTTGAATATAGGTGCAATAGTGCTTTAGCAGGGAGGAGGGAGTAGAAAAGAGTCATAAGATACCATCCTACCTTTAAGGAATCTAAAAGTTTAATGAGAAATCAAGACCAATACACATAAAACAGAAGATGCACAATAAAACAGAATATAACTCAAGGCAAATTTGTCATTCACTGTTTGGTTTGAAAAAAGAAAGAAATGAAGGCAAGAATAGTTCAAAGCTACTTCCACTAACTTAGCTCATGTTCATATGACCAGCCTTCACTTCCAATTTGACATGCATAAAATAAAACTTGCTGGCTTCCATCAAAGCAGGATCCTCTTTTCAAATGATGGCGTATTCCTGCTAGGAGTATCATCATCTTTTATACCCTCCAAACTGGAGATTTCCAAGTCCCATGATATCCACTACTTACTGAGTAATTGCTAAATACAGATGCTGTGATTTAGATGTGATATTTTATCTCATCCAAGATGTGTTTTTTTCACTTTTAACATCTTTGAAATTGAGTCTTCTTGATGGTCTGTAGCTTCTTACAATCTCCCTGCTTGGTAGCACTCTTGATATAGTTGTCATTGTTGTGCAGCAAGAATATGGTCATTTCCAGCATCTGAATTTGAGGAATCAGGGTTAGTGGCCTTAGAAGAATATGTCAGAGGGAATAATGGAGTACTCCTTTACAAAATAACACTCTTCATATGGAGAAAATCATTCTATGGAGAAACATATATCAACCACTCCGAGTTGAAATATCTAAATTTAAAAAAATGTTAGGAGTACCTACCCAATTTATCACACTTATATTTTCCTTTTGACATATACATAGAATGGATATATAATGAAACCTATGCCTACATATACTTGAGATAACCCCTTTAATAGGTATAAAATAAAAAGTCCTCACTGATAAGTGTCCTGGATTTTTTCTTATTTTCTTTTTTTTTTCAAACAAAATCTTTGTTTTATTATGGTTTATGCTGTTAGAGTTATCCCATTTTTTTCCTCCTTTGCCCCCCTCCCCCCAGTCCACCTCGCACTTCCACAGTCAATTCCCACACCATTGTCCGTGTCCATGGGCCCTCATGTGTGCTCTTGAACAAATCCCTTCACCTTCTTTCAGTCTCCACCTCCCTCCTTCCTTCTTACAGCTGATAGTCTGTTCTGTGTATCCATGCCTCTGGTTCTATTTTGCTCATTAGTTTATTTTGATCCTTGTATTCCTCCTATAAGTGAGATCATATGGTTTTTGTCTTTCACCAACTGGCTTATTCACTGTTTGTTTCTTAATTGAACATAAAATAATGGTGTATCATAACTCATTACATCTTAGATACGATGAAATATATAAACATCATATTTCATTCTCCTTAATTCTCTTTGTTTTTTTGCTGAGCAATCATACATGTATTTTGTTTTCTTTTTTGTTTTGTAGCTCAGAAGTGCTCTTTAGTCTCAATGCCTGCTTCTACCCTTTAAATCCATGTCCTTATAACTAGATTGCAGCTTGGACTACCTAGTTGAATTTTCTACCTCTAGCCTCTCCTGCTTCACATAAATATCGGTTAATCATACCTGACTAATATTCCTAATAATGCATCATTTATTAACTCACCATTCCGCAGAGGGTTATTACTGATCTATATGCAAGGTGTTGTGCTTTCATCATATCCCTTATGACTTAGGAGCCTATAGTAGATCCATCACCTTAAGACTAAACTCCTCTCCTTGGTTCTCTGTGCCTTCTGCCACCTGGCATCACCCTTCTTAAGTGACCCTGATTACCCCTTCCATTAGTTAAGCACTGTGTCCAATATACAGAGCATGCAGTTTTAGCCGCTGACTCTTGGCTCATAATAAAAGTCATCATATCCAATTGGAAAAACATATTATTACATCCTGCTCTGATGCTGATGGAAAAACCTGAACTTTGCACTCCATTTTCACTTCTGGCTTCTATTTGATCAGCTCTTACTAACCTGTTGCTTGGTTTCAGCCTCATGACTCTATTTGGTCCACCTCAGTCTTGACATATCTTTGATGAATTGTTGACTTGTCACTCTTCTCCTCTGGATAGTGCATATGGGGGTGAAAAGGAGCTGAATCAAAGGAAAAATGAAATAAAGTCTACTACAGTCTTTAGCCTAGGGCTTATTAGAATGACACCTGTGCTTTCTTGAAGTCTGTTTTCACTCTCTGTTAGATGAAGGCAAAATTCCTTGGTCTGTGACATTATAATTAGCTATGCTGCAATTTTTTAATTTAAAAAATGATGTATGTAATATGATGGCCAATTCTAGAAGGTATACCTGAAGCAGAAAATTAATCTGTTCTCTCCACCTCCAAAAGGGACTCCAGGTGGTCTGTGAAACATTCCAGTCAGATTCCATCTCACCCAAGACCACCATTTCAGGCTGCCACCGAGTCAACTCCTTTGATGGAAGTCTGTCCTCCCAAACTTCCCAGGAAAGAGGTCCATCGCATTCCAGGTACATGATGTTAAGGGCAAAAATGTATCCCCAGTCGCCAAAAACTAAAAATGCATTTTCAGTTTCTTGTATAGCCTCTATTCCTTGGAATGTGTATGTGCATGCCATGTATATACTCTTGGTCAGGGTATAGTTACATTAATAATTCCTGAAGAGTGTTCCAAATGGCTCTCATTTAAACAAACTGGAGTGGAGGTGGGAAGACATGTCTGATCTAATGAGATACCTGAGTTATCTAACATTTTAAATATTTAAATGCAGAAAGTCCAGTGAGCCTATCCATCAAAAGATTGTGCTGTAGGGATGTGAAAGGATCCACTTTAATGTATGAAAATACTTTATACCAGGAGATCATTGTATTAAAGGGGGTGTTCCCAAAGTACTCACAGGGAATTGAAAAGTCTGCTCTTTTACACATTTTGATTCTACCCCTTGTTAGCATGTGCACATGGTGAATTTGGTTACAAATGCTGACATGAGGGAAGCCTGGATTCATGAGGTTTGCCTTTGTACCCAATCAAAAGATCCACCCACTGGGTGAGAAACCCTGAGACCATTTGTACATCCCTGTTTTTATATGAAGTTACTCTCTAGTGGATATTATTTTAAAAGGAAGCATTTTAAAAATAGTTTCATTGAGGTATAATTTACATACTATAAAATTTACCCATGTAAGTGTGCAATTTAGTGATTTTTAGCACATTTACAGAATTGTGCAACTTTCACAGTGATCCGATTTTAGGACAGAACTGAATAATATGAAGAAGGCGGCCTCAGGAAGACCTCAGGAAGATCTGGGATGAGCATTCTGGGCAGAGGGAACAAGTCTAAAGGCTCCAAAGTGAGAATAACTCAGTGCGTTTTGGGAACAGCAAGAAGGCCACTGTGACAAGAGAGTGTTGAGCAAAGGAATAAGTTGTAGGGAATCAGAGATTGTTGTGAAGGATCAGATCATGTAGGAGCTGAGAGGATTATGGTAAGAAGTTTGGATATCGTCTCCACATGTGATAAGAGGACCATTGGGGTTGTCTGAGCTATGGAGTGCTCATTAATTATTATACTTCTTAAACAGTCCAGATGATTTATGGAAATAGTCTCAGGAAGCAAAAGTTGATTCAGAGAACCAGTTAGGAAACTAATGATCCAGTTGCAAGAGGACTCTGACTTGGTTAGATGTTGTGTAGTACAGGTGGAAAGGCTGGGACTGGGGTATGCTTTGGGGGTGGAGCTGACATGACTGGAAGTGGGAGTGAGAGAAAAGGAAAGAGCCAGGCAATATGTGGGTGTTCAGCTTGAGCAACTGGGGTGGAATGGTGATAAATGTATGGGATAAGGAAGGCAGAGAAAAAGCATATTAAAAGATTCTGGATTTGCCTACCTACACCTATCCCCAAGGCCACCACCATCAATCAAACCGCTCATTTGCTCCTGCCTATGGTGCTACAAGAGCACACTCACTAGTTTCCTTTTATGCAGTCCTCCACCACCAGTAGAAAAACGTACACACTTGTGGAAAACATCAGTCCTGCTACTCCGTCACTTTCACTCTTTTAATGGGTGTGTCATTGCAGTAGATTAAAAATTTAAATCCTTGATATGCCCCTCCAGGCCCACATCATCTGCTGCTATCTATCTAGTTCTCTAGTCTAATGCTGTGCCAGTCCCCAACAAGCCCAGTCACTGAACTCCAACCTTTGTGAAACCTTCACATGCCACTAAACTTTGCCTCATCTCTGAGATTTGGAGTATGTTAATCCAACTGCCTGCATTGTTCCCCTGTTTATCCTCACTTAACCAACTGCTTATCCTTCAAGACTCAATTTAAATATCATTTCCTGACTCCTTAGAGAAGTTTCGACAGATCAACCATGTTAAATAGTGCCACAGAACTTGTTTTCTCTTATGGCACAAATGGCAATCATAATTTAAATACTTATGTTATTATTTGTCCAATAGCTATCATTTTTTCTAGGCTATAAAATTCAAAGAAGAGAGATAAGTTCTTTTTTACTCCCTCCTCTATCTCTAGTGCTTGATACAGGGCCCTTAATGAAAGGTATTGAATAAGTAAATGAGTTTAATTTTCACAACAGCCTGAGAAGAAGACATTATTCCTTCTTTAAAGATGAGGAACTGAGCCCTGGCTAGGTGGCTCAGCTGGTTGGAGCATCATCTTGTACACCAAAAGGTTGTCAGTTTGATTCCTAATCAAGGCACATACCTAAGGTTGCAGGTTCAATATTTGGTCAGGGTGCATACAGGAGGCAACCTATCAATGTTTCTCTCTCACATTAATGTTCCCCTCTCTCTCTCTCTCTCTCTCTCTCTCTCTCTCTGGAATCAATGAGCATATCCTCAAGTGAAGGGAGGAAAGATGAAGAACTGGAGCATAGGGATTAAATGAGGTACTCAAGGACACACAGCTAACAAGTGGAAGAACGAAATTTGAGCCAATCTAGCCAATTCCATGGTCACCGCCCTCACTACTCCCCCATGAGAAGTTAGATCTTTAGAAAGAAAATAGTTGACTTTCTCTAGCAACCTATCCATCTCCTAAATTATGTTTTTAACAGAACCCTCTTTTCTCTTTGGTAACTCATTAAAAAAAGGAAAGTTTTGTTATTTCCCCTGATCTCTCTCTCTCAATACATCTCTGCAGCTCGGCCCCTATTTAGATCTTTTCTAATTGGAGCTGGTAGCATAACTACTGTTTTGACACTTCCTCCCTTGACTTTTCTCACATTACCTGTTACGGTTTTTGTTATTTGTTATTTGTGTGTTTTTTTCTTACCTCCATAACTGACCCTTTCCAGACTTTTTCTTTAGCTTCTCTTCCATGGCCCTCCTCTATTGTTGGTATTTTCCTCTCCTTCCGTATCCGTACTCTCCCACTGAGTGATCTTATTTACTGCCACCATTTAAAACACTAGTTATATGTTGAGGACTCTCAAAACTTTATATTCAATCTAAATAACTCTTTTGATCTCCTTACCTATGTAATCAAGAGAGTGATAGACATCTCTTCCTGTACCTCACAGGTACTTCAAATTCAGCCTCTCTAAAATCAAGTGTATGCTTCAATATTCCTCGTCTCAGTAGATGGTATCACATTGTATGGTCTATACATACACATGAGCTAATTATTTTACACATTCTGCACCTTCTTCCATTGGTTATGTGTTTTGCATTTTACTGAAATACATGATTGCTCCCCATTGAAAGTATAGATGTGATGACTGGAATATCTCAGGCAAGATGGTCCTTTGTTAGGATAAACAAAAGGGGATATGGAGGCCTACTATACCTCTTTTCCCTACCAAAATCTACACATCACTCAAGGTGCAGCTTAAAGGGCACATCCTCTCTATGAAGCCTTTTATGACCCTTTCTCCATGCTCCGTTACCACTTTGTTAGAACTTCAAGTTACCATATATATGATTCTGCAGTGTATTATATTTAATTATTATGTGCTAATCTGTCAGACTGGATTATAAACTCCTTGCGAATAGACAGCTTCATTTATTTGTTCTGTGCTCTTCACTACAAAGTCATTTCTTAATTTTAGCATTATTTCCCATCTGGAGGGGCTGAGAATTTTTAAAATCATTAAGTCCCATATCATTAGTTTTTAACAGATATTGATTTAGTTCATGTATCTTCTTTCTCAATTGATAGTAAGTAGCAAGAAGAAATCAAAAGGCATCTTCAACACTTTCTCTGGAAACCTTCTTAGTTAGGTCACCTGGTTTGTTAAATACATTTAACCTTCCACATCACAGCAGGAAGCTTTCTGTCACTACAAACAAGGATCCTCCCTCTTCCGGCTTCCAATAACATGCTTCTCACTTTCCTTAAGCCCTCATCTGTAGCCTCCTCAAAGTTCAGAACTTATCTTAGCAATTTGTGCAAGCAATTTATGCTTTTAGGGTTTGATGTACTTCCGAGTCTTTACAGCCTCTGCCTATTGTCTGCTTCCAAAACCATTTCCAGAATTTAAGGTTTCATTTTGGTGCCACAATCTGTATTAGCTATCAATTGCTGTATAACAAATTACCCCCAATCTTAGTGGTGTAAAACAAATGAAGTTTATTACCTCACACAGTTCCTGGGGATCACAAACCTAGAAACAGCTTAGCTAAGTGGTTGTGGCTCAGGGTCTTTCAAGACGTTGACCCTGGCTGAAGTCATCTAAAGGCTTGACTGGGCTGAAGACTGCTTTCCACCTCACCCGGGAGCAGAAGCTTCAGTTCTTCCCCATCGGGGCCTCTCCATAGGGCTGCTCATGACACCACTGATTTTCTCCAAAGCACATTATTCCAGAAAGGACAGGTTGAACCAAGAAAAATGCTTTAGTGTCTTTTATAACCTAATACCAAAGAGACATGGCACCACTTCTGCTATACTCTATGGATTGCACCAACCAACCCTGGTAAAGAGTGAGAGGGGACCGCATGGAGGTGTGACTCCCAACAGGCAGAGACCATTGGGGTTTTGAAGGCTGGCCACACAAAGAATAATCATAATGTCACCATCATTTTACATATGATGATTATTGTGATTCTGTCTGTACATCTTCTTCATATCAAGTATTGAGTATCCTCATATTCCTCCATTACCAATTCTGTTCTACACAAATTCCAAAAAGTTTTACTTAAGTGTAAGGAATTTCTTACCTGAAATAGTATGCTCCTGTCTGACTTTTAAACATGATTAAAAACAATATCAGGGTGAAATCTTGAGGTCACAGAATATTCAGGAGCTTATATATCTTACTTCATTTTTCTCAACCATAGTAAGCATTGGCAGTTTGCAAGTATAAATATAAAGTGATTTTTTTCTTTGGTGAAATTAAGTGTTAATGGCCCCAAACTGATTTGCCTTTAAAGACAGTCAACTATAATATCCAACATTTCCTCCTTGTGGAAGGATGTTGGGAACTGCCCTGCCTTGTTTCAGAAGCTGTAACCCCTGCCAAGGCTAAGGCTGAGGGAATGACCTTGGACCTAAGCCAGCAAGGAGACAAAAGCTTACCTCCCTGGCAGGAGCACTGCTTCTGCTGCTTCATCCATAATGTCCCACAGTGCTTGGTCGGTTAGCCAATGATGGGTAAGATTTCCCAAGGGGGGAATGACCTAAGACAGGCACGATCACGTGGGAGGCCCCCAAGGAAGAACTTTGGGGGCTACAGCAAAACGGGGTGATAGACCCCCGCCCCTTGGCTTTGACCTAGCCTGAGTCCTCACTGTCTGTGGGAAAATCTCCTAATCTCTTTACTGCCTGCCTTCCCTTGCTCCACCTAAGCCTGAAACAATGACAGAGGGTGGTGCCACCCTCTGCTGGAAAGGGTGGGTTCCGCGGGTGACCAGGCATAATAAAGAATATGTAAAATCCTGTGAAACCTGCTTTGTGTAGAATGCTCTCACTGAAATGATAAGGGTCCAAACAAGAAGTAAATTTGTTCCTCAAAGTTTTACAGCTCTTTAGCCATCTGACCCTGACTCAAAATAGGCCCTCAGAGTTCATTGTTATCTATTGTTTGATCCTTACTTCCTGGCAATGATTAATGAGCTTTACCTGAATTCCTGTGTAAACAAGCTCAATAAAAGCCTGCTGGGGTGGGGGAACAGGGCGCTCTCCACTAGAGAAAGTGGCTGTTTCGTCCCTATTTCCCCACAGGACTCGGTTGTCCATATGTATGTTTTTCTTGTGTTTCGACGAGCCATCTGCAGCATTCTGCGGTCACTGCCAGTCAGTGGCCATGACAGAAGGACATTGTTTTTTCCATTTTTGTCACACTTAAACATTTTCATACAAATATGCATTCTTTGACACATTTATGCACGCAGTTGCACACAGCACATGTACGTGTGAATTAGATGTAAATTGGTGACACTTTAGAAGAATGAATTAGGTCTTTTCCCTGCCTGGCTGCTGTGGCTGGTTGCCATGGAAATGATGCACAAAGCAGACCTTTCAGAAAATGCTAATGGTAATATATCTTCATTGGAGGAATTCATGTATTAATCAGAAATGAAAAGAACTATAATAACAAAGCAATGTAAATATCCTAGGGCTAAAAGCTATCTGATTGTATCAAACAAATCCAATTTATCATCTCTTTTGCCCTGGCCTTGACTGAACATAACTCTTCCCTGAACTCTGAGATCAATGAACAGGTAGGCAGTTTGTTAAAATTAATGTGAGATTTCATCTTTAATTATTATATGCATAGACTCAATTTCTGCTTCATTAGATACTACATGGGGTCAAGACTGATTTCACAGTTCTCTGCCTCAATAGATTACTTCCAAAGTGCTTTTCTGCCTTGGATGCCCTCTTTATAAAAGCATGTCCAACCCTAAATAACAATAACTTGGTTTCCTGAAGCCACAGTTACCTGGAAAAGAGATTAAAGCAATTCTTACCTTTTCCAACAGACTTTTTTGTCATAATTTGTTATTTATTCTGCACATAGAAAAAATATATGCTAATTATAGCATATGAAATTTTTAAAGGTATATTTCTTTAACAATGAAAGTCATCCATGAGGTAATTAGGTGGGTATAAACATTACTTTTTGTATATGTACTCTTTATTATTTTTACATATACAATTTAAAATAAGGTTTTTATAAAATTTTCATTTTTTATTCTTTTCTACCAAATAACTTATAGAATCAAAGGATATTAGAGTTGGAAAGAGCATTTCCATCATATCATACAATAAACTGTTTCCATAACATATATCTTTATTCAGTTTTATAAACTTTTCTCTCACATGTTAAATAGATGCTTGATTAACATTATCAAAAATGACTTCTATTGGTTACTTAAGTGAAACATTGACTACATGTGACAATGCTGTCTTAAGTGAAATAAAAATATTTATTGATAATTTTTGTTTTTTATTGAATATTCACCCCAGTATAGCTCATAACTTAAGCCAAATAAACTAGTATTTGAATGTTTAAATAGTTATAAATATTTGCTACAGAATGCTCTTTTTAATTCATTGTTGTTTCAAATGAAACAATAATAAGCAATGGTAAAGTAAATTTACTTAAAAGTTTTGATTATTGAAGTTATAGACATGTTTTTAGTGTCTGATCACAGCCTTGTATCAGTGGAGCCTTGCTGTCGTGTGGTCCATTCCCGCAGAACTGGTCCCGTCTGTTAGGGAGTAGTTTAATGACTGTGGGACTCAACTGCACAGTTAGTAATTACTTCCACTCAAATAAATTTTGTGTGTAGAGAAAGACATATAGACAGCTGGCACCCTTGGGGACAAAATTGTCAACATATTCCAGTTGGGGGTTCCATATAGGAATTGTTGTGGATGTCAGCTTAAAGGTACATGCCCTGACCAGTGTGGTTCAGTTGGTTGGGCATCACCCTAAAAAGCAAGAGGTCACTGGTTTGATTGCCCACCAAGGAACTGACTGTGCAGCTGATTCGGTCGAGGTGTGGTCCCAGCTGAAGACGAAGGCGCGTATGAATGATGTTTCTCTCACATTGATATTTCCCTCTCTCTCTGTCTCTCTCTCTCTCCCCCTTCCTTCCGCTCTCTAAAAATAAGTAAATAAAATCATTTTTAGAAAGTACGAAGTCATTCATTATATGTTTCTTTAGGACAATTGTTCTCTAATCTTATTAAGAGCATTTAATTTTCATTACCTGGAGATGTTTAAAATAAAGACTTATGGGTTCCTTTCCCAGCAATTCTGGTTAGTAAGCCTGTAATCTGTATTTTGAACAGCCTTGGTCTTCCCTGTCTACCTTGGAATTCTCATGAACGTAGTCCATTGGCATCTCATTATATGGAACACTGCTCTAGGGATTTGATATATTTTATGGAACTCCCTAATCTAAATTACTAAGTAGAAATATTTGGGGACACTGAGGTACAGGGCAGAAAGTAAAGGGTAAAGACAGCGAGTGCAATGGGGGATAAATAATTCTGCTGAACTACTAATAATAGCTGCCTTAATCACAGCAGCCTAGTCAAGAAACCACAGTTTTCACAGGCTCTTATAATAAGTGAGATGATTGTCACACATACTGGAGGAACCTAAAATTACCCAGCGGGTAGCCAGCCAACCTCATACTTTGTGTTTTCTTTAAAAACCCAAGACTATATTGCTTTTAAAAAATCCTCTTCTTCTAGAAAAGGATGGGTTGGGAGGAACCGGTTAGTCGACGCGTTTTTTAATTTTATTACATTTTTGGGATGACATCTATTATAGAAGTATACAGGTTTCAGGTATATGGTCCTATAATACATCGCCTGTTGTGTTGTGTGTTCACCACCTTAAGTCTCCATCCTTCACCATTTATCCTCCCTTTACCCTTTTCTATCTCCCCGCCCCCACTTTCCCTCTTGTGATGGACATACTGTTTTCTGTTTCTATGAGTTTTTCTTTGCTTAGTCTCTTTACCTTAGTACCACATGATGTCACTCATACGTGGAATCTAATGAACAACATAAACTAACAAACAAAACAGAAACAGACAACAAACCGACGGCTCCTGCCCTCCAGGTGCTTCAGTCCTCATCACTATGGAGTTCTTCTCTACTCCCCGATTATAAAAACTGGCCAAAGTACTTTTCCAGAACTATTGTGGTTTCATATGTTTGCACTTAAATATTAATCTAGCTTGGTTTTATTTGGGCAATATAGGCCTAATTAAATTTTTCTGAGGACTGAGTCAATTATGACAACATATATTGACAAATATATCCTTGTGCTAAGTTGATGCAGGATCTTTTTTACATATTAAGTTCTTGTAAATATTTGAACCTTTTGTAGCTCCATTGAACTCTTTTGTACACCATTGAACTCTTGTTTATTTCCAAATCAGTAGTACATTGGTTAAATATAACGTTGTGAAACACAGATAAATATCTGGCAATTTATACTCTTCACACTCTTGTTTAAACCTTTCTTAATTATGCTCAAATTTTTATTCATCCATTCAGTTAAATTTCAGAACAGTCATGTTGATTTTAGAGATAAATCCCTTTGGAACTTTGGTTGGGATTTATGATATTGTAATTTATAATAAGAAATATAAAATATATTTAGACTTTGTGTCATTTCTATAAGAAACTGGCAAGGTCTTCTAACACCTTTAGAATTTCCTAAGTGCTGAGAGCAAGAAAAAGTATCTTCTGTTGTTATGTTAATGAACCTTTGGAATGCACCTGAGGCTGGGGGTGGGTGTCCAGGAATACCAACAATGTGATTAGAGGGCTGGGACTTTCAGTCATTTGCAGAATTTTTCAGGCTTGTGCAGAGTGGAAGAAGGAGAGAGAAAGCAATAAGGCTAGATGGATATTTAAGAAGAAATGTTTGTGTCTGTGGTGTTGATGAGAAGTGGTTGGAAGGGTAATTGATGGGATTTTCTGATGGATTGAAAGTTGCCCCTTAGCTGATGTCCAAAGAATATTCTAGTTCCCCAGAAAAGAGATCAACTCTAGCATCACATGTATGGGAACTTAGCTAATTATAGAAAACTCTTTTTCATGTGACTGCCAACTCAGTTAAATCATTAGTATTGTAGCACCTTACGTGAGTGAATTTTAACATACCTAGTTTGCTACTTGTCAACTAAAACATTCAAGCATAATAGACTACAAAATATTGACATTCAAAACCACCGCATACATAGGCAATTGCCCCTCAACAGGCCAGACAGTGGTACTAATGACAGCACTAATGGCAGCACTAATGGCAGTAGAGACAGGGAAATGCAACATGTACTTCAATAAGGAAGTTGAAAGGCTATGAAAATGATTCACAGGGCACTGGACCTGGTCTGGGTTTGTGTATTTGAACTTTTTACTGCAACCCACAGTGAGAAACACATTTTATTCATGTTAGGCAAAAGGATTTCGGGTGTTAAAGTGACAAACGGCCATCCTAGGCAGGAAGCCAGTTCACCCTGCGGGGGTGGGCTCCCACACTTGAAGAGAATATTCTTACTAGCTAAGTGGGTCCATTAAATAGTTGCTGTTTTGGATTACGCAGCTTTTAACAGTCACATAGAGCAGAGGCTACAAACAACCTGAGATACACGTGCCACTTGGCTGTGTATAACCAGCCCCGTCCCTTTTTGGGTGTGGAGGTCTATGGTCTACCATCTTGCTGCCACCCAGGAAGCTGCTTTTATTTGTAAGTCCCCTAATAAACACTTGATGTTATTCTGGAGTTGTCAGCCTCTTTTGCCATCTCTCAGCTAAAAATGAAATTTTTTCCCAAGGACTTAGGATTCACAACAAAGATGTGAAGGGAAACAGAAGTTTCACTGACCACGCAAATCCTTACTCAGTTTGGTGCATTCTGATGATTTTTATTCCAATTAACATTTTAATGGTAGTCATATCCTTTTGAATTAATCTCTTGAACTGATAATGGATTATAACTTTCATTTTAAAAATATGGGTCTGGGAAGTTTAGGAAAATTTCTTCTATTCTAAGTGGCTGCTTTTTTTTTTTTTGCTTAAATTTTTTATGTATGGGCAGCACCATTTGCTAGTTGGTAGCAGGATATAAAAATTTTACTTTTGTATTATCTACCTTAGGAAGACATTATACTTGGCAGTTAAGTTTAGATTTAAGATTACATACTGGACCCCAGATGTCCTCAATTTATAGCTTGCATTTATTGTCTATCATTTTCACAAGACCATACGTTCCTCAAGGCAAGGAAGTTAAACTTGCTTACCTTCATATCCTCTACAATGGTGTATTGTGCTGAGCAATTACTTAAAACTATTTTGTAGTACACTTAAATTGATGAGTTAAGTAATTAATATGTCATATGTTTAAATTGAATAATAGAACTCCAGAACCATTATTTCTCAACTTTGAGATATTGTAAATTGAGTAAATTATGTAGATATGTAAATTGAGTTTTCAAAATGATTTCATTTTCCTCATAGTATAATTTTTGTTTGTTTAGTACTTGCAGTTTCCTTGTGTTTTTAACATAATTTCACAATTGAAATTAAAATAGCCCAATGAAGTACGCAGATATCATCCCCATTGCTATCGAGCTAGAAGTCAAACCTGATAGCTCAGTTTAATAAAGTCATCATGATCTGAGCCTCATCTGTGTCATAGGTTCTCATCATTGCCCCTCATCCAGGTTATTCACCAACTATATCAATTACTTGTGATTTTCCCGCCCGCCCCAATTCACAATGTTTTAAAAACTGTGCACCTTTGCAGGCATTATTTTTCTCACTGAAATGCCATCTGCCTGGATAATTCCTACCACTCTCAATGCCTCTGCTTCCAGGTAGTGTCTAGCAAAAGTGGAATGAGACCAGTCAGGAGGATATTAGAGTGAACCAGTAGAAGACTAAGTGAATGAGTAAATGAACAGATGAGAAAAGCGCAGTGGTAGGACATGTAGGACTTGGAATGTAGGACCGCCAGCATAATCATCTTTCTGCCTTTGGAAACAGGGTCTCTCTTGTGATACCTCCATGCCAAAGGTCCCGCTATGCCACCTACTTCGATGTTGCTGTTCTCCGCTGCCTACTGCAACCCCACTGGTCTGAGGAAGGCACGCAGTGGTCTCTGATGTACTATCTACAAAGGCTGCGACACATGTTGGAAGAAAAGCCAGAAAAGCCCCCAGAGCCAGATATTCCTCTCCTGCCCAGACCCAGGAGTAGCTCGATGGTGGCGGCAGCTCCCTCGCTGGTGAATACCCACAAAACCCAGGTAAGAGAGACTCCAACCATTGTCATTTTGACACTGAATTGACAGCTTTGGTCATAGCAGATTCCCTTTTGCTTCTGTGCATCTTGCTCTTACTTATTCCAGCACTGACTATTTGGTCAGGGGTTACTGTGATGTTGTTGTCCTTTCCCTTCCATCAAAGGAGTGTTATCTGAATGCCTTTTGTACCCACTAATCTAGGGTAAGCCTCTGTTGATCCAGAATAATGGAAAATTGGGTCTTAGATCATCAAAGCACTGCTTAATAGAGAGTTCTTGCATATAATCTGTTGATTACTGATAGCATAAAATGTGTGACACTAGAGGTTTACTGAATATGACTTAACCTCTTTTGCATCACTCAAAATTATTTATTGCCTCAATGTCATCATTAGGAATAGGTGTTTTTGATATAGTCTTGCTGTTTTTTATATATGACTGTATATTGGTGTGACGACATCCTTTGAAAACCACTTTTTGATAAACTAATATCCTTATATCAGCTTGAACACTTTTTCTGCCCCTCTTCGTCATCTACACCACTTGTTGAATACGCAGAGGGAGACATGGTTAGCGGTGGGTTCCAGTTGTTTGGGTTTACTTAGAGGTGAATTGACTGTGTCTGAAAACCATCTGCATATTCTTAAAATAAACACGAACAATGTAATATCAGACAGTAAAGGAAATATACTCTGTTTTAGTGGTAGTTGATTCTGCCCAAAGTAAACATCTCTTTTGGTGAATCATTGAATAGAAAGCCACAATTTTTTAATAAGAGAAAATAATTCCTATCTTATCCCTATTTTCTTAACTTTCCTAAATCTGGAGCTTCATGGTCTTGCTGTTGAAAACTCTAAAGAGAGGTTATAATTAATATAAATTTATCTCCTCGGTAGCAGGATTTGGATTTTGAAAGTCTGGATATATAAGTCTGGATATAAATATTTCATAGATATCAACACAGTAGGAATATTTCTACTAAAAATATGGCATCTCAGTATTTATTTGGATATAAAGCTCTGAGTCCTCGTTCACTACACCTACCTTTATTGTCCATTAAGGATCTCACCATGAAGTGTAATGAAGAGGAGAAATCTCTCAGTCCTGAGGCCTTTTCTAAGGTATCGCTGACCAATCTGCGTAGGTCTGCAGTTCCGGATCTTTCTTCAGACCTTGGCATGAACATTTTTAAGAAGGTGAGTAGAGCCACATATGCTTTTGATATTTTGGTAAAAGAAAAATGGCTGGGGCATCGGTGCTTCTGATGGTGCTGCAGTGTGGGGTGGTAAAGGGACCTCGGGGAACAGAAGTCAGCTCCTGGCGATAACGCTGGCTTGCAGCATCGCATCTGTGTGCCTTGTACAGTAAAGTCCCTCTGTGCACGCGTGTGCTGCCCATTCTAAATGTTGCTGCAGAGCTCAGTGCTGACGATGTGCTTTCAAGTGGCATGGTGGGGGAGTAGTTGTGATAGCAATGATGGTAATGCACATTTGTATGGTTCGTCGCATTTTATTGACTACTTGATATAAATGGTTCTCATTCAATCCAGTGAGATCTTTATTTTCCCCATCTTGCACAGAAGAAACCAGGTCTTGCTGCAGTTCTCAGACTGGTGGGATTATCTTGGGACATTTATTCCTGAGGTCATCTCTGGTTTAAAGGCAACAAAACAATGAAGCTTTGTCAATTAAGTAAAAAAAACTTTATAACAGACCACTAGTTTTACTACTGCCACAACTTCCCCTTATGACTAAGTTACAGTGTTAGTGTAACTTTCCATTCAATAAACATTTACTGAGCATCCACAAGGAGTTAGAACCCTACAGATGGGAAATTACAGGTGTTATTTTTAGTGTAAAGGAATAAAAGCATACACTTGGGAGTCAGTTGATCAGGGTTCAAATTCCAGCTCTGCCACTCTCAATCTGTGTGATTTTGGCCAAATGACAATGTATCAGTTTTCTAAATGACATATATGGCTTACCAAACCATATATCAGTTTCCTCACCTGTAAAATGTGTACATATTACACTTACCTCAATAGGTTATGGGGATTAAGTGAGATGATGCATATGAAGTCCTTCCTGTTACAGGCATTTAGGAAGTACTCTATAAATGTAACTACTGTTCAGAGAGAGAGGGAGAGACCAAGTCTTACAGACTTTAGGTAGTTTGTGAAAGGTGGAGTCCAAATTCAAAGCTAGGTCATCTCAATGGAATACTAGTTCATGCTCCAGTGAATCTACCACTCCATGTCTCTTTTTTTTTTACAAGTATATGGAGCTAATCAAACAGAAAATAATATGTGCAGAGTAAGAGCTGTGTGGTGGCTTCATTTTCTATTTTTCAAAATGATGAATTATGTTGATGAAAAACACAGAACATATTATTGACTTATGTGTGAGCTCAGAGTATTGCTAAGGAAGCAGCCATGTCTGTCTTCATTGATATGCCATGGTCATAGTTTTTCTAGAAATGTCTGTCATTGTAAGGAAAAAAAAAAGAAGTTTTCAATACTGACCACACGTGAGTACCTCTGGGCAGCTTTTACAAATTTGAGTGCCCAGGCCTGGCTCCAGAATTGCTGAAGGTTAGGCCCAGACATTAGCATATTTTAAACGCTTCCTAAACATTCTAAACTCTTATTTATACTGGATCTTGAACTTGACCCGCAGCAGTAATGGGTTTGTACCAATGCACGCTCTGCATCTTTTTTCACTCTCCTTATGAACAGCAGTACATATTTGAAGTTGTCTGGCAGAAACCATTGATCTCAATCTTAAAAAATGGAACAGAAAATACTGGCTTTTCCAAATGGGATTCTGACTCGGGCACTCTGTGCTCTAACTCGGTGGCTTTCCAATTTTACCATGCATCAGAATCGCCAGCGAGGTTTATTAAACACACGTTGCTGAACCTCACCTTCTGAGTTTCTGATCCAGTTTGCCTGGGTTGGACCTGAAAATCTGCATTTGTAACAGTTTCCCAGGTGACCCTGATGTGGCTGGACCAAGGACCACACTTAAGAGAACCATTCCTCTAACCCAACCCAGCAATAAGACCCAGGGTGGCATTTTTACCTTTTGTTTCATTTCTTTCATTCTTTGAACACATTGTGGAGACTTCTCCCATCTCTATTTTATGATACTCAGTGGCTTTCTGGGTCTCCTCTCCCTAGGACATTTCCAGTATTTTAGGGCAGGTCAGGGAGCCCTTTGGGAAGCAAACTAGAACCTCTCCTTTGCCCTGTGCCTTCCCCTTTCCTTTCGCCCTCCCAGTTCAAGAGCCGCAAAGAAGACCGAGAGAGGAAAGGCTCCATCCCGTTGCACCACACGGGGAAGAGGCGGCCGCGGAGAATGGGAGTGCCGTTCCTGCTGCACGAGGACCACCTGGACGTGTCCCCCACCCGCAGCACGTTCTCCTTCGGAAGCTTCTCTGGGCTCGGAGAAGACAGGCGAGGCATCGAGAAAGGAGGCTGGCAGACCACCATTTTAGGTGACCGCACGGACCTCCCAAAGCAGGGCAGAGCTCGAGTGACCTGTTTAGGAATCCGTATCTAGGGCTCCCGGGCAAATCGGGATCTTCCCTGACTGCTTTAGGCAAGAAAGTTGGGCCCAAGAGTGAGATTCTCAGTACAAAATAGTGCTGTGTCTTCACAAAGAAATGCAGAAAATTGAATTAATTATTGAAGACTTACATAATGAGACAGGCAATGGCCCTATTTCTTAAATATTCTAGATGTGGAAGCACAGCCTTAGAGAGTCACGTGCATTAGCTTTCATTGCGGATCCACAGACACAATGGATTTAACTTGAATGCTAAAAAAGAAAGAGTAATATATATTTTTTTTATTTCTGGATGACATATTAAGGAAGGCCAGCTTAAACTTAAGAGCTGACAGCTAACCCAGGCCCAACAGATGGTTTCTGACACTTGGCTTAGATTGGGGCTGACCTTGCCATAAGCAACTTCATCCGTCATCTCGACCCTGAGTATGCCCAAGGAAAGGTCAAGCCCTGCTATTTGGCTGTACCTCAGAAGCTCCCGAACACGCCCTCTCACCCCTCTCCCCTCAAAAGACAAAACCGGGACTGAGCATCCTGCAGATTTTAACCCCGCCTCTCCTTGTGGTACTGCCGTCCCTCCCAGGGAAGTTTACCCGGCGGGGCAGTTCTGACGCCGCCACCGAGATGGAGAGCTTGAGCGCCCGGCACTCGCACTCACACCACACCCTGGTGAGCGACCTGCCGGACCACTCCAACAGCCACGGGGAAAACACCGTCAAGGAAGGTGGGTCGGAGGCGGCACCTGCAGGCGGGAGTTCAGGTTCCTTTTCCTGTTTCTTGTTTTTACTCCACGTTCCACTTTCATTGTCATCGGACTCCTTGTGCTTTCTGAAAACATGCATTCATGTGCCTGTGCATTGCTTGGCAGTTGCCTTGTGGGCCATGCTTAAAATTTCATTAGCATCAAGGGTTGTTGGACAGCGCAGTATGGAGCCCATTGTGTCCCAGAGGGAAAGCAAGGGCAAGCCATTCATTGCTTTCAAAGATCGTAGACCCACAGGGCTGGACGAGACTTGGAGGATAGCTAGATTCAGGACTTCATTCCCCTCTATCCTGCGCCTCTGAAGGGTTTGCCCACCTTCAGCGGGAGGGAAGTCGCTGCCTTCTAAAGTCACGATTCCTTTTTCAGACAGCTTCCACTTCAGATAAATGCATTCTGTGCTTTAAGTGAGCAAACATGTGTCTCCTGGTGAAATCTGAGAGGGGTTCTTAATCTGTGCTCTTAACCTATGAGCATAAGTTAGGCCCTCTTTTCCCTAGCCTATATTTCAGATATTTGATGATATCTTTAGTGTCCATTACAGATTTATGTCCATTACTCTAAAGAAAAAGGGGAAAAAGGAGTACTTGTTTGTCATTGCTTAAATATACTAGGTAAAACCAGTATTTAAACAGCCACAGACGTGTAGGAAAATACTTCAACTGGTTTAAGTATATTAATAAGGTATGTCATCTAACAGTGGCTAAAATCCACCTATTAGACATAAATTAAATTCTAGCCTGGGTTTTAGGGAAGCCAGCTGGAATTCACATTTTTCTATAACCATCATTATTTATCAGATACTCATTTCATGGCCATAACACCTGCAGCAGTTGACTGTGGGAATTGAGAATAGCTCTGAGACTATAAATCAAGTAATCTGTAAAGCTACTGCTGTGATTGTGGTCACATTTTATTACATTTTAAATAATAGTATAAGTATCTAATGTGATGTTTCCAATTAATATGGAGAAAATGAAGCCATTGCTCTCCTTTCATCAGTGAGATCCCAGATCTCCACCATCACCGTTGCAACCTTCAACACCACACTGGCGTCATTCAACGTCGGCTACGCAGACTTTTTCAACGAGCATATGAGGAAGCTCTGCAACCAGGTGCCTATCCCAGAGATGCCACATGAGCCCCTGGCCTGCGCGAATCTGCCTCGCAGCCTCACAGACTCCTGCATAAACTACAGCTACCTGGAGGACACAGACCACATTGATGGGACCAATAACTTTGTTCACAAGAATGGCATGCTTGATCTTTCTGTAAGGAGCAAGAATTTTTCTTACGGGAGCTTGAAAGATAGTGATTCTTTGGTTCAGTTTGTACTGTGTTGTGTGAATTGAGCATATCAGTGATTAGAAATATTGGACCTTAAAATGAAAAAGCCACCCATATAACAAATTTCACAAACGTGTTAACCTTCTTAGATGCCCCTTTCCCTTTTTATTGAGAATTACATTAGATTTGAATATTTTTAAACTGAAACATTAGTGAATCCTGAACACACATATATAAATACACATAAATGCGAGTGTTTTTGCTAGATCTCTTTTTTCTATAATGAGAGAAAAAAATCCCAGTTTATTTTCTTTTGTTATAAAAGCAACATGACTATAAACCTCCTGTGTAGCAGGGGAAAATGAACAGAAGTCCAATAAAAGAATTAAACTTGCATTCTCAAGGATGCTTGTCTTGATTATAGTTATTAGCAAATGAAAGGGTTGTTATATTTTACAATTATATTTCACAAAATTTTCTATTTCACATTAGGGAATATGGCTCAGCAAGTAACTTAAAATATTAAAGTAAAGAGGACTTAATTTAAAAATGCAAATATTTTGTATTTAACATTGAAGGGTAAATAATGATACAATTGTGAATGTGCAAAAGGAAGTAGCTCCTTTTGCTCTTTATCCACTATTGAAGAGAGTAAAATGCAGAGGATTAAAATACTTTGACTTAAAAAGCAATTGAACATGTTTCCATTTTGGCAAATAGTTACTTTCCCATTAATTCATTATGTTTCATTATCCCCACTAACCGTCTATAGTATGGCGAGTTTGGGAATACTTACATGAGATAATACACATATGCATTTTTAATTCTTTGGGTGTTTTATATTGTATAGTAAGCACATAAACAATGTCCCAAACTAACTTAGATAGAAACATCTGAAAATTATCTGAATTATTTATACTCGAGTTTGTAGAACATCCTAAAGAAAATCGATTAAACAGAATAACTGATCTATATAGGAAGAGATATTCTAAGTAACTTAATCACCTTCTGTTTACTTTTATCTTCTCCCAGGTGGTTCTGAAGGCTGTTTATCTTGTCCTTAACCATGACATCAGTTCTCGCATCTGTGATGTGGCCCTAAACATTGTTGAGTGCTTGCTTCAACTTGGTGTGGTGCCCTGTGTAGAAAAGAACAGAAAGAAGAGTGAAAACAAGGAAAATGAGACTGTGGAAAAAAGACCAAGTGAGGGAACTTTCCAGTTCAAAGGAGTATCTGGAAGTTCCTGTGGATTTGGGGGCCCTTCAGTTAGTGGAGCTGGAGACGGTGGAGGAGAAGAAGGAGGAGGTGGAGATGGAGGAGGTGGAGGAGGTGATGGAGGAGGAGGTGGAGGAGGTGGAGGCGGCCCTTATGAGAAGAATGATAAGAACCAAGAAAAGGTATGACTGAAAACTACCTTCTGTGTCCTCACGAATGTTGCCCCTAAGTCCTTTCCAATGTGTGATTCTCAGCAATTTGTTGACTCAGAACAACAGCTAGTCACTAGAGTAAGAAACTGATAAGCAATGTTAGGCCTAATTCCCTGGTCATGTTATTTCTGCAGGAGAACATCTCAGATAAATTACATTGCCATAATTCTCAGTCAGCCACCAAGGATAGCCTCTTTCTCAAGACTTTCAGTGTCTGACCTAATTGAGCAGTGTTCTAGTCTTCTCTGGCTGCCATAACAATATCATAGATTGGGTGACTTAAGCAGCATAAATTTATTTCTCACAGTTCTGGAGGCTGGGGAGTCCAAGATCAAGGTGCTAAGTAAGTATGCTTCATTCTGAGGCCTCTCCTCTTGGTTTGTAGGTGGCTGCCATCTTGCTGTGTGCTCACATGTCCCCTTTTTTCTACATGCACAGAAAGAGAGAGTGCAAGCTTTTGTTTCTTTTCTTATTATGACACTAATCCCATTGGACCAGGGCCCCATTCGCATGACCTCATCTAACCCTAATTACTTCCCAAAGGCCACATCTCCAAATCCTGTTAATATGGGAGGTTAGGGCTTCAACATCTGAATTTGGGGGCGATATCAGCATTCAGTTCATAACATGCAGTTTTATTTTTCCTCAAGATAGAATCTTTCTGTTCATGTAGTGAATGCATTTTTGGGGCCGTCAGCTTCAATCAGGGTTAAAGAAAAAGAAGGGAAAACTTTTGTTGGGTTGGTTGGCATTTTTATTGGCATTAGTGTGAAAGGCTAGCCTTGTTTTCTCATGTCTCAATCATCACATTCCAGTGTTTTTTTGCTTTCTTATTATTGATTGTTCCTTAATTTAATTCCTTTGCCCTCAAACACTTGGATTATGACCTCTTACTTAACCTCAAGAATTAGTTTTCTCCTTTAACTTGGCTTGTATAAAAGAATTACCATAGCTTAAACTCACATAACATACTGATCTCAATTTGGGGTTTTAGTGAAAAATGCTGTTAAGAAATTGAAAACAACCACAGATTTGAAGCTTTAACAGGTGACATGTTAGGTCAAGTGTTTGTAAGCATAAGATTACACTGTGCAGAGTTCTACCCTCTGCATATTATCTAATCTATGAATCGTCATTTTTTTCTTACAGGTTATCAGGTTTTTACACCCAAACAGGTGTTACAATGCTCCTTTGTCTTTCATAATTTTTTCTCTGTCTCTTTCCAGTCCCACTGGATGCATGATTAATGTGCATTTATCTTCTGTGTTTCTTCATCTCATTGTTTACTCCTATCTTCCTGACATTCTTGGAACCTGATTCAAATACTTCTTCCCTAATATTCTTGGGTTTCTAAACTTTTCCTCCAGGATTTTCCTCCTGGTATAGTCATATATATGTTGTTTTCCAAGTCAGATTGTTTCTTTTGACACTTAAGATTCCCAACTTCTTACCACCTCATACATCAGTGATGACAATCCAAGGATCCTCAGATTTTATTTTAGATGAAAATCACCTAAATGATGGTACAGATCACAAGGGATTTGATCTTGGACCCTAATATTGAAGGGATCATTTAGTCAGCAATTATGTGAGAATTAGCAGCCAAACACAATCTCTAAGGATCAAATTTATAAACACAGCAAACAATGAGATTCTTACTAAAGTATCATTTTTTACTTACCTATCTAGGCTGGCCACTAAAAGAGATGATAGATGGCAATATGTCCATTATAATTTTCAAGGGGAAAACAAGAAAGCGACTTGAGAAATTTCGATAAACTTTTATCAGTAAAATGTAGATATTTCAACTAAATTGAAGAGAGCTTTGCTATATACCCTAAGGATATCTAAGGTTCATTATTAGTATTATTATTTTTGTTTTTATATCCACTTTTTACCCAATTAGTGTTCCCATCTAATTTCTATCTAAGACCTGCAAGTCTCTTGCCTATTTAAAAATCTAGATATTATACTAGATACTTGATAATATGTGTTATTTTGATGAAAGTAATCACTTTGGGTTAGTACAGGAATTTTTAAATCAGATTATGTGGTCAAAAACAGCCACCAAGGTGTGTGTTTTATAGTGAGTTCTACAAAATAGTATTCTCTGTAGTACAAAGAATTTAGGAAGTGAAACCTGACTGTAGGTCAAGTCCATTGTATTTGTGATTCACACAGTTCTGTTATTCCCTAAACCCATCTGTTATTTTCAGTAAAATCAGAGGGTTTATCTAATTTTGCAACTGGGTAAATACCAGAAGCTTGGGGAATTGATTAATTCAGCAAGAAGATCTGATTTCTGTGTTTGCCACTGACTAGGATGAGAGTTTGAAATGCTATTTAATATCTCTCCCGATCTTGGCATGTGGCTGGATACATCTTTCTGAATGTCACCTGGGAGAGAAACCTAAAACCCAAGGTCATAGGAAAGTCTAACAAAATACAAACCTGAATAGATATTTACAAAGAGTTTTTGCAGCTAGGGTTTTATTTTAAAGAACATGTAGTAATTCCAAAATGTATGTTAATCCACCTTCCAAATCAACCCTTGTCCAAGGTGACCTTTTCTGAGCACTGCTGCCTCTGGCTGTGAGTGTGTGCAGTACAGAGAGGCTTGGCTCGGGGGGTCAGTCAGTCAGGACTGCAATCCAGTCCAAGCTTTGCTCCCTGAGCTGTTCACCCAGAGGCTGCACCCACTAAGAGGGCTCACCCATCCCTGATTCATCCTCCCAGAGGAGTACTTTTCTAATTTGCACAAAGTTGCACCAAAGAATAGCAGTGCCCCATACCTAGTAATGGTAATTAACATTTGTTTTTCTAGTATTATGTGCCTTATATGTTTTGATTCATTTAATTATCACAACTCTATAAGACAGATATTATCATAATTCTCATTTTGTGGGGCACAGAGTGGTAATGTAGCTTGCCCAAGGTTATGAAGCCTCCCCAAGGATTTAAATCCAAACTGAAACACTCCTCAATTGGGATATATACATATAAGAATGAATGAATGAGTGAATGAGTGAATGAATGAATAGATAGATGCCTGTTGACAAGTTTGAGTCTTCCATTTGGAACCATCTGAGCTGTAGAGTTCTCAGTAAACATACTCCATCATGGAGATAAGTGTGCAGGAGTTTTCCTGAGGCATCACCTCAGGATCAATATCTGTGAGGTGTAAAGGAAGCAAGGTGGGGCAGTGGGAGAAGTTGAACTGCAACTTCTAGTTGTAATAGAGACCTTAGCCCATTACCACACAGGAAGCTTTGGATCTGGGATGGCTCCTCAAAGTAGTCCCCAAGTGAAGTAAGAGATTCCACCTTTGTACTCCTCATCCCTTTATTCCCTTGAATGTCCATTGAAAACAGATTGCTCCCAGAACCAGAGCATAACCTTGGGTGAGGCAGCTCGCTTTAGCTAAGGGCATCACCTGGAGAGGAACTGAACTCAGACCTGTGAGCTATCAACACCTCCAGCAGCTCAGAGAATGACTGCTTCAGTTCTAAAAGGGGCATCTCTGCGGTCCAGCACTATATCCACTCCATCAGCCTACAGATTAGAAAAGTAGGGTCAAATACATAACATTAGGGAAGAGAGAGTCTACCACATTTTGACACATGTAGCCTAGGTAAACCCCTAACCCTTTCACACCCTACCCACATCTGAGTATGCATGTGGCCTCAAAGTTTATGTATAAACCTGATTATGTGACTATGGAAGAGCCCTTTGCAATTTAAAAGGCAATTCTTATTTATTATTTAATTTGTTCCTCACAGGCAACCAATGAAGTAGGAAGGGAAGCTACTAGGATACTCAATTCACAGGTCAGGAAACTAAAACACAAAGAGATGAGTTAATTTATTGAACATGATGTGCAACTAGGGAACAGGAGATGGAATCTCAAGTCCGTGGTGCGTGTGCTAACAGCAGACCATAGCTAGAGGGACTAAGGAAGATAGAAGCATCTCGAAGGTAATGGCACTCCTTCAATGGGACCTGTGTCATTCCTTAGTAACAGCTTCCTTATGTTTCTTTGGAAATAAAGCAAGGAAACTCATTGTTGTGGAAGCTATCTTGCGGAAGCTTTCTCTTGCCCCATTTAATCCATTAACAACAAGGATTAAATGGGGCAAGAGAAAGGACGGTAGCTCTCGTAATTCATACAAGAAGGCTTCCAGTTTAGCTTCAAAGGAAAAATCAAGATGCATGTTTACTAATTTCTTAATATTTTCACTTTCCTTGTACATATGTATTATATTATAGTGAAAGTATAAAATTAGAAGATTTTTTTAAATGTCAGAATTTGTCATGTGATTTCTAAGTTCCAAACAGATCAGTGCCAGAAATTTAGCAATAATTCTTGCCTGGGGGTACTATCAGAAGCCTACTATTGGTGGGAGCTTCTGGGAAAACATATTTGCCTTCATTACTGAGAGTCCCCACTGTCTCTCCCTAACAGTTTTTCTGATAGTCTGTCAAGGATACAAAAGCACGTCTTTTAATAAAGAATTCTCCATTCATATCCTTTAGCCCTAGAGGGTATGCAAAATGCCTAGATATTTTTTCTTTCGTTTAAATAAATCATGTCTTACGTTTTAGAAAAATTAGCATGCTTGTGGAGCCCTTGACAGTTCTCTTTCCCAAGTTGCAGGTACTCACTATAAGACAAATTAACGTGGTTTAATCATAAAATACAATCTTACTAGTGAAAGGACCTTAGTGACTAAGTAAACAGACTTCTCTTTCTCCCTTGTTCATGGGTACTAGGAAGAAAGTACACCAGTAAGCAACCATAGGCTTGCTCTCACCATGCTCATCAAGATAGTGAAGTCTTTGGGATGTGCCTATGGTTGTGGAGAAGGACACCGAGGGCTCTCTGGAGATCGCCTGAGACACCAGGTATTCCGAGAGAATGTAAGAGAATTAAAGTAGATTCCATTTCCCCTCCCGCATCCCTCTAATTTAGGAATGAGTCCTTTGACAATGAGGGTCAGTGTTCCCTAAAAAATATTGAATTTCCTATGGGTGATTAATGCTGTCTTGAGGTGGGAGGATTCCCACAAGACATCTCAAGACATCTAAAACCCAGGCCCTGCAAAGTGTAATTGGGAAAACATTTCTGCCTCTTGCAGAGGGCAGGCCAACTCCCAGTTGGTGAAAGGGTGTGTAATTGGAATATGTGAATTGCGGTTTGAAAGAACTTTGTGATGATGAGTACATTTAGCAAGCTTCCAATGGTCTGTGACAAATGACTTTTTAATCACCTTCCTGGGTACTAGAAAAGCATATTTTGTATTAAAGTAGTCAAAGTTTGGGACTCAAATTTGTTGATCTAAGTAGATACGGAAAATGGCCCTTATTGGGACAAAACAGGACTGTAAAAGTAGCCAGTCATGTTCTGGCTGCTTTGTTTGAGAATGAACCTTGACTTCTGTGTGAGATCATGTGCCCTTGAACTATGTGAAACCTGAAACTCTGCGCTTGGGCTTGCAAAGCCTAATTCTGTGATGGAAGTGGTTTTACGCCCACTCGTTTTCACTTGCCTCCTTGGATTGTTACTTCTCCCTTCACACTGGAACAATGACCCATCTCCACACCAAGTCTGAGCAGGGACTGTTGTCTCATATGTACATTTGAATGGAAATTCCAAGAAAACATTTGCCTAAAAATAAGGATTTGGTGCAAATTTGAGTCCAGGAAACCATTTGGCATATCTTGTCAGAGTTTTGGGATCATGTCAAAATCTAATGCCAGCCTGTTTGTTCTTGGTATTAGGTTTTGTTGTGAAATGTTCACATAGCGTTAGCATGCCGTGTTTCTTTGTTCATCCTTCATCTACCTATCTATCCATCTATGCATGGTGTTTCTTTCTTATTCGATTTTGTTGTATATGTTAGCTTATTAATGTATATGGGGGTACATTCCACAGTAATTAACTTCTAAATTATGAAACTTGGAAATTTGACCAAGATCTAGATTTTGAGGCCAAAATTAAATCAAAGTAATAATAAGGCAATAAACAGCTGACTTTGCCTCCCCCATCTTTACCCAAAACACATACAATTTTTGATTCTACCACAGTATGAATAAAGCCTTCATACTGAAACCACATCATTTATCATATAGAAGATCAATTCCATGAAATGAAACACTAAAATATAATGTGTCATGCTTGAGTTGGAGGTATAAACTGGCTCTCACACCAGAACCTGTCTTTCTAAATTTGGAGAGAGTAGAGCTAGTTGGATCAGAAGCCATTTGAGAGGCTGTTGTTACTTCTTAGTCCGCTGTGCTTTTCTCTCCAAGAGTTCTAAGTATAATTTCCTACCAGGATGTACACAGTATTCCACCTGCCTTGTCAGCTTTGTTGACTTACCTTGCAACACCCCCATTATCTTGTAGCCCAGTTTAATATTCATCATGGGGATTATATGTGCTTAGCCATGCTTAGTAAACACATTGTTCATTCTTCAAGAGATATAAATTTGGGAATTTTTCCCTGGGATTGTCTAATTCAAGAAGGTAGCTATTTCTAGATTTCTAACACATTGAATTTTCAGAAGGTAGTTAACTTTTAAAACATTAAGATTATGTCTTAGCTCTACCAGATGAGGTCCTCTCTAATTTTTTAAAAAGAAAGAGAAACTCATTGTAATATTATTCATCAAAGTGCCTAGCAACTCCAGCATGTGCTTCCTAGATTAATCTGATCATTAACTGATAATCCCAATTTATTGCAAGGGATTTCATCTTTAGCAGTTTTATATCTCTTGGAGAAGTTTAGACTATTCATTCAGAATCAAACCAGTAAAAGTTTGATATTCTGATTTTTGCTTAAACTTCTCATTGAACTCATTTAGATATTCTAATAGTCTCTCACTAGATTTGAAAGTATGCTGTTTTAGCTATATTTTATAGAAAAGATAGGATAATTTGGACTGCAGGACTTTCCAACACAGCATTTTAAAGTGCTTCATAATTATCGTAATGAAGATCTTCACAAATTGTTTATGGAATGATAATTAAATATTTCTTCAGGCAGAACATATTTTATCTAAATGTTTTGCGAACTTCATTTTACAGTAAGCAACATTTATTTTGTAAGAAAAAAATGAGCTTGCTTGAGATCTAGCAACCAGTAAGTTCCCTGAAATAAAATCCCTAATTTCCCAATGATCTAGGACCTAGTGAAGGAAGAATGAAAAAAGTCAGTCCACCCGATGTTGTGATACATGGAGAGATGGTGAAGGTCACAGCATGAAGCCTATCGCTAATTCATAGTTTCATCTTTTTGGAAGCTTGCTTTTCCCTCTCAAAATTTCTGAGAATCTTTCTCTGGGCCTTGATTTGTCAAAATGGTGATATGACTGAAATATTTTCTTCAGTGATATTTCTCTCACTGAGAGGTCAGGAGACCCCTTTGTGGTCCCGGGTAGTACCAGCGCATTTCTGCTCTGGCCTTCTGCAGCTAATGACAGTGGCTTTTTTGTTCTGGTGGTGGGGATTACCACCATTTTCTCTGCCAGGTGGCAAAATTATTTGCTGGATCATATGAAATAGAACCTTGAGTAGCTGGGCCTAGCCAGCAGTCACTTGTTTTTCATATCCATCAGGCCAACTTTAATTTAAATACCAAACTTTCACTTTCAAATGCAGGCACGTAAGTAACAGACTACGCTTGCCTTTACTGTGAGCCTCTTTTGTGTTTCAAGGATCTTTCCCTTTTGGCCACATAAGAGGACAGTGGCTACCCTTTCACTCTCCTCTGTGAAATCTGCTTCAGTGCAAAGTGGCTGAGCCTCGGAGTGGATGCTCCTTCCCGTTTTTCTAAACTGGGATTCCCAATCCTATCACCTATGTAAATTTTACACTATGAGCTATTTTCATTGAGACCTTAAAATCCAGATCTTGGTAAAAATACTGAATTCCCTCTGGCACCAGCATTAGACCTTAGCTTTGGGTTTTGCCCAGACAAGCCCTTCTCAAAGTAAAGGACTTGGACTACTCAGCCTGTCTCTGCCCACTTCTTACTGAGATGAGAGAGGCTGGCAGTGCTGGCCAGCACCAGCCGGCAGGGATGGATAGAAGCTGTTGCATTCTGAAGGCTTCTGTCTCGGGCTAATGGTATCCTTGGCTTAAGCTGGTACCTGTGACTTTTTCACTTTTCTCCCTTCCTTGCAGGCCCAGAACTGCCTCACTAAGCTGTACAAGCTAGATAAGATGCAGTTCCGCCAAACCATGAGGGACTATGTGAACAAGGACTCCCTCAATAATGTAGTGGACTTCTTGCATGCTTTGCTAGGATTTTGTATGGAGCCAGTCACTGACAGTAAGTAAAGTTGAACCAAGTTCAAGTTCTGGGAGAAATCGCTGTGAGTTGAAGCAGATAGCATTTCAGAGTTACACTAAATTTCTGGGGATAGAATGTAGAAGAAGAGATGTGTGTATGCATAATGTGTGTGTGTGTGTGTGTGTGTGTGTGTGATAGTGTATAAACAAGAGAAGCTTGTGCATCATCTTTAATGACATGTTTGGACCTTTTCTAAGGACAACTTATCTCAACACATGGGAATTTGGTAAAGCCGTGGCATCCACACTGTTAGTCCCTCCACCCTCACCCTGCCATTCCTCTTTCTCACACGACCTTCTGCTGTGTGCCAGCTGAGGCAGAGATCAAGAAACAACAACACATGGTCGCAGATAGTCATGAGAGGCGAAAAAGCACGCAAAATATAACCAGACACATTGAAATGAAGAACAATCTGACAGTAACCAGAGGGGAGGAGAGAGGGGCTAATGAGGAGGAGGGGAGAAGGGTTTTCAGGAACAACTGTAAAGGACACATGGACAAAACCAAGGGGGGTGGGAGCAAGGGAGGGAGGTGGGTTTGGCTGGGGTGCGGGGGTGGGGAGTGGTGGGGAATAAACACAGACAACTGTGAACAACAATAAAACAATTTTTTTAAAAAGTAAAAAAGTCAATGAATAAAATGTAAAAACAATAATTAAAAAATACAGGAAAAAAATAAATGAATACCTGTATGTGCTAGCCACAGTGCCGGGAGCTTTTATTCACAAAACAAAACAGGCAAGGAAAGCGTAGATAAACATAGTAGTAACAGATTTGATACACACATACATACTGATTTTAAAAAAACAGGTAACATAGATCTATAGACAGGTCCACAGTATTTTATTTATGTTTTAGCTTTGTGGCTTTAAGAAAAGTATAGAAACCCATGTGATAGGGAGAGACCAACTGTATCTACAATAAACCAAACACCGTTAATACCATTGGACTGCAGATGCAGGAATGAAATGAAAGTGATGTGTGAAGCCTGAGTTGAGTAAAACACACATTTTAATTAGAGCCTGGGAAGAAATAATTTCTTAGTATAGGCTTTTGATTTTTATATAACACATGTGTAGTAGTAGTAGCTGATTAATTTATAGTGAAGATATATCTGGTGGGTTTTGAAGAAGTTTTCAGTTTGTATCCTAGGCTTTACTGTTTGGGTATCATATTAAAAGAAAATATTGCTCCTCTGTAGAACCCCTGGAGTAATGTATGTTATCAAAGCTGTTTTAAGCCAAGTGCATTACAAACTAGGAAGGAAGGAAGGGCTTGTGGGAGGGAGGGGGAAGAGAGAGAGAGAGAAAGAGAGAGAAGAAAGGAAGGAAGGGAAAGGAAAGGGAAGGGGAGGGGAGGGGAGGGGAAGGAAGGGAAGGGAAGGGAAGGGAAGGGAAGAAAACATGGGAATTGTGGTTGAGACTGAGAAGAATCTCAGTAACAAGCTATACAAACTGTAAGCAAAGACCAGTCCATTTCTTTCTAATGTAAAATCTAGGGATTGTCCCTTGCCAGCTGACATAGAAAGTTAGAGGGTGATAATAAATTGCATTACTTTAGGGTGACAAACTCCCCTTTGGACTCTTGAGAAACAGAAGTGGCTCACAGGGAATGAGCCAGCCAGACACACAGGTCCCTGTCTGGTCAGCCTGGGAGCCACACCCATCCTGCCCCTGCAGTCCGCAGTCCACAGGTGGCTCGCCAGCAAGCCTTGAGGAATCTTCTGACAAACCTCCCAAATACCTGATGTGTTCCCTACAAGCAATACATGGATACACGAAAAACTGGCATAAAATGCCACAGAGGGTATGGCCTTAGTTCACTGGCATTTCACATGTGAATGAATTAGAAAGAGGACACTCTGAGAGATTGTAGATCTTTCTTCTCCGCATGCCCAGAGTCTCTGGAAACAAGAAGCTGCTGGAATTCCTGTGTAGCTCTTGGCAGGGCTCAGCCTCCTTTCTGTTCCAGTGCCTGCAGGAATTCCTCTCCAGGCCCCTCCTGGGCCCTCCCCCTCTCCCCCTGCCCGACTCACCTGGTTGGCCTCCCTCCTCTCTACCTCTGGCAGACCTAGCGATTTCCACCGAGAGCCAGGGTTCCTCCCCATCAAAAAGACCAAATCAAATACACTTTTCTCCAATGAGGGACCCTTTAGCAGATCACTTTTTAAGGGATCACCAATTTAAAAGCTAGGTCTAAAAGTATTTCTTAAGGTCAACAGTTGATTGTCTTTTCTTGGCTAAGATTTATCAATTAAAAGTGTTCCACAAAGCGATGGAATATGGCACAATAAAGACTCTGGAGGAGACTATGAGTTGCTCATCTCCAAGTCCGTGGAAAGGTCATTAAACCGAGGGCATCTTTCATCCTCTGTTTCTGTATTCCACGTAGCCCTTCATTCCTTTCTGAGTGCCAAGTACTTCTTTAAACTGTGTAGCTTGACGGATACTGCCTTTAATTCATGACTTTGAATTCCAGACAAGGCTGGTTTTGGAAATAACTTCACCACAGTGGACAACAAATCCACAGCCCAGAATGTGGAAGGCATTATCGTCAGCGCCATGTTTAAATCCCTCATCACACGCTGCGCTTCGACCACTCATGAGCTGCACAGCCCTGAGAATCTGGTGAGAAGCTCATCCTTTTTTCCCCCGCAGGAGTTCTCCGTCTCTGCTCAGAGAAAGGTTCTCACACTGTGGGCCATGGGAAAGAGAAGCTGATGCCTAAAAGTTTTCACTTTAAAGTGAAAGTATCCGTTTTTTCAATGTTACCAGTAACTCATGGTGGGGCCTCAGCAGGTCCCTTCTCCTCCTTGTTACTCTTTCTCCTAACTGCAAATTGACTTTTCTTCCTCTTCTGTCTCAGAGGTTTCATGGTAGTTGGTGTAATAGTTGCAAAGTACTTTGAGTCTTTGAGAAAGAAGGTGCTGGAACTCAGCATGTTAGCTCATGAAGTATTAAAAAATGTTTTACCAAGCATCTTTTGAAACCATACTTACTTTAAAAATTAATGCAAATGTGCTGCTGAAATTGTTTTCTCTTAACGGAAGGCTGTAATCTTTTAGCTACTCTTCATAAATGACTGTATTAATTAAACCACTGAAGCCACAAGTAAAGAAAGCTAGACTATCAAAGGTTAGTTCTTAATTGCTACCAAGGAGATTGTGGTTTGGGATACTGAAATGTACATCAGGGCTGACAAATGTGATGCCAAGAGAAAGATTCAGGTCTCTCTGGGGACTAGAGGAGTGTTTGTCTATCTTACCAGTTTGTTAGATACCCCTGTGCAGAAATCAGCCTATTTATACATATGGGCACTATCTGATAAAACAAGGAAGTCATTTGGAGCTATGCTAAACAATCGAAACCATTCACTTATCTCGAGATAAACAGAGTAAAACTCCCAACCAAAGGGAATTGAATTTTGTTGGTTGTCAAAGCCACCCCAGCAATGTCCTTGGAGCTTGAGGATCACATAGATGCCATCCATGCATTTGCTTTGGTCAAAGAAAGAAATAATTTGACAAGCTAATTATAATATATATATGAGAACTTATAAATCTTAGTGTATAAACCCATATATAGAAGAAATACTGTGTTTCTTAATTTCCTTCAAATCATCTTCAGTTGGACTTCGAACCCCTGTTCCCCCAGAATGGCAGGAAGTTGAACATCAGCCATTGTTGAGTTTCCCCACTTCATGGCGGGCTGCAAGTCTTAGGCAGGACCTCGGACCTGGGGAGGCTCCATGGGTTCCCATCATCAGCTCACACCCACTATTTTACATAGCACTTTCTGCCACATGCTTAGGTCTGGGCACTCTGGAGAGTCTGGACCCCTTGCTCTTTGGGGCCTTGTCCCTTTCATGGAAAAGCTACCAAAGAGCAGAGTGAGTGCATGGGCCTTGCTGCCCATAGGACTTAGAAAAGGACACTGTCTCTGTGTTTTCCTTAGTGGCTGTTCCTTCTGCTTTCCTGAAGATCACGGGCACAATTGTCCCAGTGATCATAGGTTTTGAAACCCAAGGCTATCAAGTGTGGAGGATACCGGCCAGCAGTATCCATCTTGGCTGCAGATGTTCGTCAACACTCAAGAAAAACATACACAGAGACAACCAGGTCCTGTGGGGGAATAGGAACAGCAGGGCCACTCCTCACGTGGGGAGCACCTTGGCCACCCTCCCTGGTGGGGAGAGCACCCCATTCCCCCTTTGGAGAGGCTTTTTACTGGTTTCATTTGAATAAGAATTTAGGTAAAAGCTCATTACTCATTGCTAGGAAGTAAGGATCAAACAATAGATAACAAGGAAGTCTGAGAGCCTATTTTGAGTCAGGGTCAAAGAGCTGTAAAACTTTAAGGAACAAACTAACTTCCTCCTTGGACCCTTATTCAACTGAGAGCATTCTAAACAAAGCAGGTTTCACAGGATTTTACATATTCTTTCTTAGGCCTGATCACCTGGGGAACCCACCCTTTTCAGCGCAGGGCAGCACCACCCTCTGTCGTTGTTTCCGGCTTAGGTGGAGCAAGGGGACTAAGGCAACCAAGAGATAAGGAGATTTTCTCCCAGATGATGAGGACTCACGCTATGTCAAAGCCAAGGAGCGAGGGTCCATCACCCCCTTTTGCTGTAGCCCCCAAAGTCCTTTCTTGGGGGCCTCTCACGTGATGGTGCCTGTCTTAGGTCATTCCTCCCTTGGGGAATCTTACCCATCATTGGCTATCTGACCAAGCACTGGGGTTCAGTTATGAATGAAGCAGCAGAAGCAGCGCTCCTGCCAGGGAGATAAGCTTTTGTCTCCTTGCTGGCTTAACCCAAGGCCACTCCCTCAGCCTTAGCCTTGGTGGGGGTTACAGCTTCTGATACCAGGCAGGGCGGTTCCCAACAATCTAGGTCAGTGTTTTTAACTTCTGTGTTCTGATTTACCATGACACTTTCCTAAGACAAAAAATACAACTATTGTCTTTTTAAAGAAGCAAGGGAAAGGGGGAATTGCTGAGTACAAAACTTAGTATCTCGCCTTCCCAAAAGCCCTGCATGTATTTTTAAATATTAAATCATCCATATATTGGTTTCAGTAGCCCTGCATCATTTTAAGTTCACAATCAAGTTCACATTCCAATGGGCTGCAACATACATGTTCTTTGTTAAATCTATCCAGCAAAGTATCAGGCCTCTTGAATATCATCAAGCTCTGTCAGAAGTGTATAGAGGACTTAGCAGTTGTACCACAATGATGCAGAAAATTTGGTGAGGCTGAACAAGGACTGAAATCTCTAGTATAAACAAAATTCTGATTGCATTTTTTGCAGATATCTCTTTAGAAGTCAAAATGTAGGAAAAAAAATTAAAGCTTTTGAATCCAATAATTAAAAGTATATATTGATACCTGTCTAATGGCAACAGCCAACTTTCTGAGTCTGAAGCATGCTAACCATTCTTTTTCACACTAGAATGACAGGCACGGTTCTGGGAAGCACAGCTATAGGAACAGTGGAGAGGAGGGATTCCATCCGTGTCATCTAGGAAATTGTCTTTCCTTTATGATCCCAGTGCTCATCCAAGCCCAGAGAATTACCTTCACTCCCTCTTCCTACAAAAATTAAACAATCACACAACTATCTTTCTTTCCCCACATTTTCCTTCTTGCGTCCACATAGGGTCTGTATTGTGACATCCGTCAGCTGGTCCAGTTTATCAAAGAGGCTCACGGGAATGTCTTCCGGAGAGTGGCCCTCAGCGCTTTACTGGACAGTGCTGAGAAGTTGGCACCAGGGAAAAAGGTGGAGGAGAATGAACCAGAATCCAAGCCTGCAGGCAGTAAAAGGTTGGAAGCGTATGCTCTCTGAATGTTAGTGTTTGCCTGTGTCTGCGGAATATGATCTTCTGCAGCTCTGTCCATGTGGTTCCCAACACAGAGTGCACCTCCAGTGCAGGGATGGTGGGACTGTCTTCCAAAGTGGCCTTGCTGGTGGTGGTCCAGCTGCAGCGTAGGAAAGGAATGAGTTTTCCATCCAATAAGTCCATCTCTGTATGAATGATAGCTCAGTTAATCTCAAACTTTCATACACTTGAACTTCACCTCGTAGCTCTTAATTATGCTTAAAATTTTACTTAATGCAGTAAAATTTTATCTGTGTTTTCATTTCTTCTATAGACCATATAAATTTTTGTCTCAGGAAGGCAAAGCAATGACAGATACCCTATCATCCTGTTCAGTAAATAATATTGTTGGCCTGACAAAAGAGGAATTACTGATCAGTGCCCTGTTGTTTTTATTTTAAATTAATATGAATTTAGCATATGCCTATTTTATAACAAATGCCACTTACAAAGATTAAACTTCAAAACTTAAAATCCTGCTTGCAATGAGTGACTCTTTGAGCAATAGTGGTATTCTTAGGTGATAAGGTGACTAGGTCAGGAGTCAAATGGTAGGATATAAAATTCATACCAACGTAGGCTCTGGTGACATGGGGTTTGCAAGCCATATAGGCTTACTATAGCAGAGTGCTATGAAGTATACGAAGTATTGAAAAGTGGTGTCCTGCTCTGTTGTGACTGGTGGAATTTACCATTTGCATAGGTCAGAGGCGGGAAGCATAGTGGATAAAGGCCAGGTGTCCTCTGCACCTGAGGAATGTCGCAGCTTCATGTCCGGTCGACCCTCCCAGACTCCAGAGCAGTAAGTAGCATCAGCTTTGTGTCCAGTGTAATGGGCTGAGCACTTCCCACTGGAAGAAATTCTGCTTTCCAAACTGCTGTTTTTTTCATTTTTTTTTTGAACTTTACATTTTGCTTTCCAAACTGCTGTTTGTTTTACATTTTTTGAACTTCATTCTTTTGCTTCTGCCCTTTGCTTTTCATTCCCAAAGCCACTAATCTCTGCAGTTTCAAGTCACAAATGATCGACCTCGTGCCAACAGGATGCCTCTGATATTCGTTTATCTCTGCTTTTCATAAGAGCAAAACCAAGAGCATCTTGAAGTTAGTATCCCCAGAAAACGTGAGAGTCACTGTAGACACCAAATAAATAGCCTGGGCTCATTTGCATTCATTCTTCTTTTGAGGACTATTTACACAAGTGGCATGATCAATATTTAAAACATGTACATAATTTTATTTCCCAGAACTCTGATTTAGTATTAAATGATTATCCTTCTAGAAATTCTGGAGGTATTGTACCTTTTATGGTATCCTCTCTCCATAATCAAGGATATGACAGTCATCAAATAGGACCTTGGTAATAATCTATGGCAAGCAAACAAAATCTTCAAAGAGCACATACAGCTCTTATGGCCTTTCAGAAGTCTTAGAGACCGCCTCTGAATGGGTACAGAAAAGTGAGAAGGTAAATCAGCTCTATAGGACCATGTGAGTTTTTGCTAACCATTCAAGCTCCAGTTCTTAGATGGGGTTTGACTCATGCTAAGCACTTAATATATAGTTGAATGAATGAATGAATGAATGAGTGACAATCAAGGAAAAGATAGGATTGACAGATTACCATTAAACTTTTGTTTCCTTTAACTTTTTCAAGATTGAGATTTTTCTTTAACGAAGTCTTCAAGGACATGGTAAAGAATCCCAACAAATTCTAAGGAAGAAAATTAATGTGAAAGGCAAAGTTCTGTAGCTGAATAGCCAGTCATAAGATAAGTCAAAATTCCTCATACAGGGAATCTGTCCAAAAAAGCAGAACTTTTTCCAAAAATAACACTAGCAACTATTGAGCTACCCTGAGAAGAATGACCTAATAGTAATTTGGATTTTAAAAAATAAAACCATTTATTTTCATAGGCATTTTAGTTTTCTAGATTATAGGATACTCCCTTTCTTCAGTATCCCCTAAACCCCACCTGATTTCCCAGCTTTTAACACCGGTCTGTTCTTTCCCCTCAAATGAAGATGCTTGTTTTAATATACCTGTACCTAAAAATTTCCACTTGAAGGGATGTCATAGAGTGTCAAATATGGGACTTTCCCCCGGTTTGAGTGGGTCCAGGAGACGAGCATGCCGAATGTCTTTGGTTTAGCTAAAAGAAAGGTGGGTGGATAAGCCTGTTTCTCCTTTATCTTCTCTTTCTCTCTCCTCCCCATCCCGCCCCACTCCTTACCCTTCTCTTCCTTCTCCTTCTCCCTCCTTAAGAAAAAAGTCACATTAACTGAGTAAATTAAAGCAGTTTTATATGCTCATTTCTCTGAAACTCATTATTGATACGCGCTCATTGGCAAAGCTGATAAATTATAGCTTCCTTGAATGTTTTCCTGTTCAGACCATGTAGTCACATACGCACCATTGTGTCCCACACTCGCCAACGGTAAGAAATGCTTCATGTTCTGTGATCGTTGTTAAAAATGACTGAGAAGTCAAACTCAAAAACACCGATTTAGATTCACACCACATTTGATAAACTGAATGCCCTGGTTTAAAATAAGACAGCTCTCAGAGGGGAGGGGTATTGGGGTGTGAATGAAAAAGGTGAAGGGATTAACCAAAACACATATTATGCACAACACACAGGCACAGAAAACAGCGTGGTGATAGTCAGAGGGAAAAGAGGGTCGGGGGTTGGTGGAAGTGGGAAAGCGGGGAGTGTGGGGACAGAAGAGACTTTGTGTGGGGCGATGGGCACATGGTTTAGTGTGCAGGTGATGTTTCATTGAGTTGTACACATGAAACCTGTATGGTTCTCTGAACCAGTGTCACCTCAATAAGTTCAATTAAAAAAATAGTAAACATTATTTAGTTTGCTGATGAGATTTTGGGAGACAAAATATGGATCCCCATATAAATATCTCTAGAAAATGATTGTTTTATACAGTACTATCAAATTTTGGGCAAATTCCAGATTCAACCCCAAAGCCTGGAATCTCACAAATGTTATCATGTTTCTAGGGTATTTTCCATAACCTTTCATTTCCAAATTACTAAAGTAATATATGTTGCTCAAATTGATAAATGCAGAGAACATAGAAAAACATAGAGAAAAATAGTTTTAAAGCCAGAATGCCATTCAATACAGATAATCATGGTAAATGTTTGGTATGTTTCATTAGGTACATTTCTTAGCATAGATACACATAAGCAAACACTCAGACACATGCTTACATGTGCATTTTTTTATTAATCTGGTGTGTCCTATTTAATTAATTTGATCCCTGCCATTTAACTTTGCAATATATCATTAACATTTTCCATTATCAGTAATTTTCTAAAATAGGATTTTAATGATCGTGGAGCATGTCATTATATGGAAGTCCCATAATTCATTTAACTGTATTCCTAGAATTGAACATTTAGATTGTTTCCCATTTGTCAGTGCTGATCAGTAACATGTCAATGAGCATTTGACCTTCTTACACGTTAGCATGTTGTCCCATTTCCTTGTGATAACTTCCTGGGAGATGAATTTTTCTGTCATGGGTGTATATATGGGCTTTGGATAAGCAAATTTCCTCCCAGAAAGGTTTGCTCATTCTATCTTATTGCTGGCAGTATGCTAATAACCATTGGTTTCCTTTCTACCCCATAGTCTTTGCCAATTTGATGAGTGAAAATAGGGATCTCATTTCAACTATCCCTCTTTCTCTTTTAAAAAAATTCCTAGTGAAAGGAAAGTCTGCATACCACTGGCCACTTGTTTTTGTTCTCTGGTAGAAAACCCTGGTCAAAAATCTCTTTGAAGAGGTTCCCGTTTGTCTTACTGAGTTGGACTCATATTTTTATTTTTAAACCTTACTTAAGTTTCTTTGACTTAAGAAAGCTAAATAATTAGGCACTATGAAAATAACTTACAACAGGCTGACAGTGACCAGAGGGGAGAGGGAAGGGGATTATAGGGGGAAACGATGAAGGGTTTGCAGGAACAATTATAAAGGACACATGGACAATAACAAGGGGGGGGGTGGAAACAGGGAGGGAGATGGGGAGGGCTGAGGTGGTAGGGAGGGGTGGGGGGGAAAGGCAGAAAACTGTACTTGAACAACAATAAAAAATGTTAATTAAAAAAATAAAATAAAACAAAACTGAGTCCCCCCCCAAAAAATAGTGGACAATTATGGGATGATGCAGCCCCTGGATATGGTGATGGCATATACTTTATTCATTTATTCCAGTGTTTCTGTGAATTTTTTCAATGTAAAGGATTATACTGTTCTAGAGTAGGGGTGGGGAGGTAAGATTCAGTACTGTGCCTGCCTCAGGGAACATCACACAGCAGTTAAATGTTTACTGACACTGTCAGTGCCTCTGCTGTTATGACTCACACCTGCAGATGAACACCTGCAATAATATTTAGTCTTTTTATTAAGGTTGAAAAAATGTCAGTTTGATAGCTGAGACATGACTGTTTTTAAGAAGAGCTCAGAGACTCAACCTTGGTCTTCCTCCTTCCACCCCCACTCCTTCCAATCCCAGCCCTTCCACCCCCACTCCTTCCAATCCCAGCCCTTCAAAGATAAATCCTGAGTGACTCCCCAATTGTGCCTCATTGGAAGAGGAGTGAAAGAAATTTAGGAGAATTTCACAAGTGTCTCAGATGTTTAACTCTTGCCTCTGCTTGCTCTCAGCGATGAACAAATGCAAGGGGGCAACCTGGGGCGGAAAGACTTCTGGCGCAAGATGTTCAAATCCCAGAGTGCAGCCAGCGACACCAGCAGCCAGTCGGAACAGGACACTTCAGAATGCACCACTGCCCATTCAGGGACCACCTCTGACCGGCGTGCCCGCTCACGGTCCCGCAGAATTTCCCTTCGAAAGAAGCTTAAACTTCCTATAGGTAAAAGTATGTCTGTGTTTATTTATAGATTCTCTCATTCCCTGTCATGCCCTCAAATAAACTCATAATCAAAACAGCAATGCATGGTAGGATGGAGAAAGGAAAGCCTTCAGGTCAAAGGCTGAGGCTGACTGCATTCATTCACTTATCCATTCTTCTTTTAATAGATAGTTCTCAAACTCCTACTATGCGCTTCTACAGTGTGCAAACATTATTTAGGCAGCAGGGATAAAGTGGTGAGCGAAATCACACAGGGCCTAACATTGCTGAACTTGGCAGTCTAGAAGAGATGACAGTCACTAAAGCAGATAATCATGCGACTAAGTGCAGTTGTAGACTGTGGATTTTATAAGGGAAATATGCAAAGTGCATAAAGGTATGCACCAATGAGACCTGACCTCAATGATGGAGGTAGGGGGAGCAAGAATCAGAGAAAGTCTCATGGAGAAAGTTACATTATGATCTGCAAGATACTTAAGGGAAGGGAGAAGGAGAGCACTCCAGGTGGTAGCAATAAAGTGTGCAAAAATATTAGGAGGAAGGGGATTGGAAGAACTGACGGGCTGTTTTACTCTGGTAGAGCGACTGGGGCCAGGGCATGCAGGTCAGAGGGCCTGTTTATTCCTACAGCCCTGCATAGCCCAGGTGGGATGTTGAAGAGGAGAAACATAAGCACATAAACTTTTTCTAAAAGATCACAGCATGGGAAACATACTGGAGGGAGCCTGAGTAGATAAGAGAAATCATGGGCCAGGTATTAGGAAGAGTAGCTTGGACTGGGTAGTGACCATATAGACAGAGAGAAGTGATCAAATTTGAGAGGTACTTGGAGGGAAAATCAACAGGACTTGCTGGTAGATGTGAAAGTTGTCAAGGAGAAGGCGACACATTATGGTTTTACTCACCTAGGAGGTTTAGGTTCTTTGTGTCCTGGTCTTACTTGATCATTGAATATTACAGTCCATTACTGAGCATTTAGATTCAGAGCATGTACATTGAAAACAATTTCTTTTCACTTCTATTTACATCAAGCCATGTAACTTTCATTGCTCGTTGGGTACCTGCTGGCATTTCTGTTTAGTCCATATGTGGACAAAATTCTCTAATGGTTTAATTTCCAACAAAATTGTGAAACAGGAAACTGGCTGAAGCGCTCCTCCCTCTCGGGCCTGGCAGATGGCGTGGAGGACCTCCTGGACATCAGCTCCGTGGACCGCCTGTCCTTCATCAGGCAAAGTTCCAAGGTAAACAGGACGTTACTGTGAGAACATGTTGGAGTTGCTGCTTAAAAAATGTCAGGGCTGAGAAATGATAAACACCTGGAGAGATCAAGGAGCATTAAAGAAACTCTTTTCTTTTTTTTTTTTAATATATTTTATTGATTATGCTATTACAGTTGTCCCATTTCCCCCTTCACTCCCCTCCCCGCTGTGCCCCCTCTCCCACCCACCTTCCCCCCCTTTAGTCCATGTCCATATGTCATGCTTATAAGTTCTTTAGCTTCTACATTTCCCGTACTATTCTTGCCCTCCCCCTATCTATTTTCAATCTATATTCTATGCTACTGATTCTCTATACCTTTTCCCCCTCTCTCCTCCTCCCACCCCTACTGCTAGCCCCCCCTTGTGCCCTCTATTTCTGTGGTTCTGTTCCTATTCTAGTTGTTTACTTAGTTTCTTTTGGTTTTGCTTTAGGTGTGGTTGTTAATAATTGTGAGTTTGCTGTCCTTTTACCATACATGTCTTTTCTTTATCTTCTTTTCTTAGATAAGTCCCTTTAGCATTTCATAAAGTAAGGGCTTGGTGATGATGAACTCCTTTAATTTGACCTTATCTGAAAAGCACTTTATCTTCTCTTCCATTCTAAATGAGAGCTTTGCTGGATAGAGCAATCTGGGATGTAGGTCCTTGTCTTTCATGACTTGGAATATTTCTTTCCAGCCCCTTCTTGCCTGTAAGGTCTCTTTGGAGAAATCAGCTGACAGTCTGATGGGAACTCCTTTGTAGGTGACTGTCCCCTTATCTCTTGCTGCTTCTAGGATTCTCTCCTTCGTTTTTATCTTGGCTAATGTAATTATGATGTGCCTTGGTGTGTTTCTTCTTGGGTCCAACTTCTTTGGGGCTCTCTGCGCTCCTTGGATTTCTTGGAAGACTGTTCCCTTTGCCAGTTTGGGGAAGTTCTCCTTTATTATTTGTTCAAATAACTTTTCCACTTGTTGGTCTTCCCCTTCTGGTACCCCTATAATTCGGATGTTGGAACGTTTAAAGGTGTCCTCGATGGTCTTAAGCTTTTCTTCGATTTTTTGAATTCTTATTTCATCATGCTCTCCTGCTTGGTTGATTCTATCTTCCTTCTGGTCCACTGTTTTGTTTTGAGATTCAGATTCCTTCCTTTCACAATTGGCTCTTCTCCGTGTGTCTTCCTGCATCCCTTTTATGGTAATCTGCATTTTTTCATGTAATTTGGATCCAAAATCCACCAGTTCCGTGAGCTTCCTGATCACCAGTGTTTTGAACTGTGCATCTGATAGATTGGCTATTTCTTAGTCACTCAAAAGGATGAGTCCTGGGGGTCTGATCTGTTCTGCTGGAAACATATCTTACGTCTTTCCCCATCTCTCCTATTATTTTACTTATTTATTTATTTTTTCTCCGGTCTGGTCGCTCTTGTTACGGCGGGGGGCGGAGCCTTAGGTGTTCACCGGTGCGGGGCGCCCCAGTCGCTAGCTTGTGACGTTATATGTGGGGGCAGGGGCGGGAGCGGGGACAGGAGGGATCAATGGCGACCCTTCCGTTCTCCTGGAGTCAGACACTTCCCTGGGCTTCTGGGCTGTGAGCTCTGCCCTGATCCCCAGTCGCTGCCCCACTGATTCCCCCAGCCGCCGCTTGCGTACTCAGGGATCACCACTACACCGCTGCGCTCTTGTGTCCCGGATTGCTGTCGCGCTGTCGCGCCGATTTTGCGCCAAGTTTCCCCCGACCTACGCGTGCCTGCGACCAGCGCCAGCCCCACGCCCGCTCGCTCGGCTCGTAGTCCCCTACCAGTCTGGATGTACGGGTCTACTTCAACTTCTAGGCTGTCCGACTTCCATTTAGATAAATCCTCTGACAGTTCTGATATTATGACTGCAAATCATTGTTGTAAATTATTGTTGCTGTGTTCTTGGTTGTGCGAGGTACGGTGTGCCCACCTATTCCTCCATCTTGCCGGAAGTAAAGAAACTCTTTTCAAGTAGAACAAATTTAGGAAATCCTAGGTGAGCAATGAAACCTAAGATGTCTTACTAAGTAGTAGACTATCGAAACTGGGTAGTAGACGGTAATGAAGGAAAAGTGTGACAAAAATGTACAAAATTATAGTGCAGATATAGATGTGCGTGTGTGTGTGTGTGTGTGTGTGTGTGTGCAATACTCCCCAGCTATTTTTAATTTTTAACACACATGCCAAATTCCTGACATCTCAAGCTCATTTCTAAGGATACAGTAATTCTATGATGATTCCCTTTACACATACACACACACACACACACACTCACCCCATTTATCCTCCTTCCATCACCTTTTGCATCATCAGAACCATTGTCCTTATTGAAAAACATAAAGAAACTCAGGAAGACTTTTCCCAGTAAGTGTTTCTTCACAATACTGTTAAGCAGTGCAGAAGCACACACGATTTGGAAAAGGTAATGATTCTTTGTGAAATCTATTTCTTCTAAGAGTCTTTCCTGTGAAAGATTCACGGCCTGGTCCCGTAATTTTCAGCATGTGATCAGTTACATTTCCTTAAATATAGATTATTTGCTTACATTCTTTCTTTTTTGACTCTCACTAAAACCAGTTTCCTTCTAGCTGTTTTGAAAGTAATATTTTCAAATTATATAAAGAATATAGCAATATTAAAGACATTTAGAAGATATATTTATAGTTCAACCTTCACATTCTTTTTGCTAAAAAATTGGCCAAGTATTTGAGAGTCTGTGAGGCCTGTAGCCTCCTTACTTTGCTGAAAATTTTGCTTACTGTTGGTTGGCTTAAGGGCAAGAATGAGAACACTTTTAATTCTTAGAAGAACCCACGTTATTGGACCTTATTTGTAGTGCATATTATAAACAAATTTATACTGGTTTTTCCATAGAGATTTGAAATCTCTGTTCTGCTTTTACTTTGGTCTGATTCTCAATTGTGGTGTTGTTTGTAAAGGAGAGAGATGGCTTCCTATTCCCCATTCAGAGTTTGGGCTTTATTAAAATTAAACTCTAGGAATACCTCAATTTTTAACTAAGTTATTTTCTTAGTGTCTGATTATTTCAGTCTATGACTAGGATCTTCCTTCAAACTATAGTTATAAGTGGTGTTTTTTTTTGGCACATGGAAATAAACTATCCAGACTAACCAGGTATGGAAGTCAGAGAAGCTGAAGTAACCTTCATATTCTAATGTATTTTTCAAGGCAACCATTAGTATAAATGCAAAAAATTGCACTTAGTTGTCTGACAACTTCCTTTTTTCTTTTTCAGGTCAAATTTACCAGCGCTGTGAAGCTTTCCGAAGGTGGGCCTGGGAGTGGCATGGAAAACGGAAGAGATGAAGAAGAGAGTTTCTTCAAGCGTCTTGGTCAGTGTTATGCAGCCTAAGAATTACATCCAACTTTAATCACACAGAACAAAAATCTGATTAGATAAAATGGTCCATTTCCTATTTCCACTGACTTCTTTTTTTAAAAAAGATTTTGTATATTTACTTTTAGAGAGAGGGGAAGAGAAGGAAACTGATCAGTTGCCTTTCTCACACCCTCAACTGGGGACCTGGCCCACAACCCAGGCATGTGCCCTGACTGGGAATTGAACCAGTGACCCTTTGGTTCACAGGCCTGTGTTCAATCCACTGAGCCACATGAACCAAGGCAATGGATTCATTTCTTAAAAATCTTCTTATTAAATTTTGCGGCAACATTTGTTAATAAAATCATACATGTTTCAAGTGCACGTTCCTATGATACATTGTCTATAAATTGCATTGTGTGCCCACCTCCCAAAGTCAAATCTTCTGTCACCATGTGTTAGGCCCCCTTTAGCTCTTATTGCCCCCCACCCTTCTCCCTTCTGGTAACTACCATACTATTGTCTGTGTCTATGAGTTTCAGCTTTATATTCCATACATGAATGAAATCATATGGTTTTTAGCTTTTTCTGAGCAACTCCTCTTTTGGGTATTTACCCCCAAAATTTGAAAGCACTTATTCGCAAAGAAATATGTGCACTACATTCATTGCAGCATTATTCACAGTGGCCAAGACATGGGAACAACTGAAGTGTCCTCAGTAGATGATTGGGTAAAGAATACTACTCGGCCATAAGAGAAGATGAAATACTGCCATTTTCAACAACATGGATAGATCTTGAGAATATCATGCTAAGGGAAATAAGGCAGTCAGAAAAAGCTAAGAACCATATGATTTCACCCACTGATTTCTTATTTCTTTCTTTCTCATATGTGCATTGTGCTACTGTCTATATAGCTTCTGTGTGGTATCAGTTTGATTCGGCAGACATTAATGAAAGCCCTACTGTTTCCCATTCCCTAATAGGTACCTGGTTTACAAAAAAATTAGATTGTTTCTTTTCCGCTGTTCTGTCCTTGATTAAAGTGTGAGAGCTTTAAAGAACCTTCAGCCATCCTTTCATACACTCACCTATGTACTTAGGTATTCTGCACATTCTATTCTTGACAGGTGGCCAGTCACCCTCTGAGCACTCCCACTGAGGGGGCGTTTATTGCCTTACAAAGCAGCCTGTTTCAGAACTAGACAGCTTTAAGCGTTAGGAAGTCTTTCCTTATAGCCTGATAATATACATATCCGTAACTTTGATTCACTGGTCCTAGTTATGACATCTGCAGTCACACACACACACACACACACACACACACACTCATTTGTAGACCTCTATGGTAGTTTCACCTATTTTCCATTTCATGTTGTCTCCTTTCACCTCACTTCTGCTGTGTAAATATCATTGAATCTTTTTGTTTCCCTTACATGGAAGACTCTCTGGTTCCATCACTGTCCTGATTCCATCTTCTTATTTCCTCTGTATTCGACTTAGATTGTGTGCTTCACACAATGTGGGGCATCAGGAGGAATGCCACACACCATATTTGTCTTTAATAGATAGTATAACTATCAAGCTTTAGGGATATATAGCAAGTGTATGTATATAATTGAAGATTATTTATTTTCACATCACATAGTTGGTTTGTATTAAATTTTAGATTAACTTTTGCCAGCTCCTCTCAATATGAATGAATATCCTGCTATACTTTGATGTAACAATTATCAATTCATCTCAAAATAAATATACTTTTTGTTTTATTGACTTGGGGATGGTTAAGTCACTTGCCCAGGAAGGACATTAAGAGACAGAACCCAAACCAGGTTGAGTTCTGAATTGTTTTAACAATTGTGCTGTAAAGGTCCATCTGTAGAGACATACGCATTTCCCTGTTTTTAACCAAGTTGTTGATATTCTTAACGAGCAGGACAAATGCAAAGATATAACTCCAAGAACACTTTTAGCTGACTTTTATTAAGTAACAATTTGTAGTTACTTAATATGGCAACCACAAATGGTTGTCAGTTTTTCAGACAACCATATACATAATTTATTAGCAATCAGCACTTCCCACCTCATTACAAAAACATCAGGAGACTTTACAAAAACAAACAACAGTCACTGGCATCTTTAAGATGTAGCTTAGTTCAATGTGATGTATTCTTTGTAAAACTACAGTACAATAATTTCTAGGATTACTCCTTTGTTTTTCAGTAGTCCCACCTGTCTAATTATCTCACAGAATTTGACTAGGACACACATCAAGCTTATTAGTGTATGGTCTCAAGAATCTTTCTAACAACAAGGACCTTGGTCATTTTCAGCCCTTTCACCCTCTTTCCATTCCTCATAATATTTCAGAGGAGATACATCTAATGTTCAGAGACATCAGCACTATGAAGAGACATTTGTGGTGGCTTTGAGGATGAAGTGCGGAGCTGAAATGCCTTCTTCCGTTATGTGCCGTGTTAGCTGGATATTGTTTGAGAGTATTGTGGTCACACCCCTCTTTGTTCTGTGCATGAGCGTGTAATCTGGTAGACCTGAAGCTGCAACTCAGAGTAGGCTCTCTCATGTTTGGTGCCTTCTTCATGAAGCTTTTCTGTACTTCCCCTTTGTCAATTTTTCTTCTTAGTAGAAAGCATGAAAGCAGAGTTGAATTGTTTACCCTCCTTTTGATTCCCTCATATTCCCTTCCTCAAGTACTAGGCCAATATTACTTTTAGTCTTGTTTTAAACATGTTATCATAGCATTTCTCATAAGCCTTAGTTCATTCTAGATTTTGTTTTTTTATCACTATTCCTATAGATTGTAGCCATTGTTTCATATAGTCTTCATATTCTATTTACAAATAGAAAACACTGGTATAAAACTATTCGTAGAACCTGAATCTCAGATGAGTTTGTGTTAGTACCACATGAAATTCAGACAATTTCTTTCTGTGTATCTAGAACAAACCATGAAATCCAAGACTGATATCAGGAATTTTTTATGTGCTTTTGACTGGCAAGAGAATATGGCTTGTACAACTTTATTCTTTGACCTTGCTCTCTGGCTTGTTAAAAATTACAAAAGGAATTCTGTGAGATAGTTCCTTTGGAATCTTGCAGAAGACAGGTATCTCAGCTATTCTAAGGAACCAAAACAATTTTATCTGCTAATCTTAAATACAGTGTATTTTGCAACAACTAATTGTAATTTGCAACAACATCATACTTTGCCCTTGGCCATGTGAACATCTTTCTATCTTTGAGCCTGCCTGTGTCCTTTCTTTCTCTTTCTTCCTTTCTCTCTTCCTTCCTTCCTTTTTTTCTTTCCTTTCTTCCTCCCTTCCTCCATCTGTTCCATCCTTCTCTCTTCCTTCCTTCTTTTCTTCCTTTCCTCTTTTCTTTGAAATCTATGAGTATAAATGATCTCTGTGCATCCATTGTAGATGCATTGTCCTTTCTTTCTCATTTATTTTAATTCATTTACATATTATTTTGTTTACATGTTTTCTGTTTCTTTCTTTGAAGTTGTTAAAGAAAACAAACATCAGCTGTTCTTACTGTCCATGTTAAATGTAGTGTTCAAACTTCCATGCATTAAGATAAAATATAATGACCAAAAGAATTTCTCTGAAACCTCAAAAATTATTCAACAAATGAAAAGTAAGTCTGCTGAACATTTAACAGAACTGAAATTACATTCCAAGATCAATTATCTTTTTATATGTTTTCATATTCACTAAGAATATTTCATTTTAGAAATCATATGTCTCTATTTGAGGGAAGATATTTCATTAGTTAAAGCAATGTTTTTTTTAACTGATATGTTCTATGTGCTCAGCTCTGTCATAACTCTATGGGAAATGCTGCTTAAAGAAGTACTAGATTTTGAAATGCTCCTTTTCAATTTTATAGCTTATAAAATGCATTCTGTGTAAATTACACCTCAGTAAATTGAATGTATATGGAAGTAAATAAATGCAACAAAAATGTACTGAGACTAACAAATTAATCATAGTCAAGGAAACCAAGAGGCATTCTTACTTACCCCTTGGTAAGTTTACAAAAAAGACTGGTAAAGAGGAGTTATGTTTTATAGCCAAACTACTTTTTAACATCACTTTTAATATTACACTAAGGAAAAGCAGCAGTTAAAACTTTACCATCAGTTTTTAACATGTGCAATGTTGGTATTTCTTACAATAAGTTTTCCTAGCATAATCGCTGCCTTAAGGAGGTATAAATGTCTGAGCTCCCCACCATAAGCATGAGGGTGTTCTAGAGATACGCAGGTGACACAGTGGTCAGGCTGCCTGCTTGTGCTCCTCGGGTCTGGATTTCAATTCTGACTTCGTAACTTTCTGTAGCATGAACGTTGGGCTACTTTACTGGTCCCTTCTCTCTTTGTCTCTGTATTCTGTCCTCTTTCGTCTCCTCTTCACCTTTATTCCTTAGCTCTCTTTCTCTTTTTTTAAATCATTTTGAAAGATCTCTTTTATAGAACTGTTATAAAAAATAAATAAAATAAATTATAAAGTATTTTATGTGATACCTGGCACATACTAAGTATTCAAAAATGGTAGCAAATATTATATTGTCACCCAATAGTGCTATATAAATTCAATGGCAATTTTCCATTGTAGACAGCTTTTGCTGGCAGCATAGTTTTTATGTATTTTAATACTTAATATGTTTTAAATCTTTATTATAGAAATAAATAATCAAACAATTAAGTTCACTAAAAGAAAAAAGTCTTATTTGGGCTCTATCATATTCAAAGTTTAGGGGACCTTTAAGGTTATTACTTCTTAATGGATGATATTTCTTCTGATATGCATAACTATGAAAGAGCTGCATATAAGTGATCAATAAAGTGACGTATAGATACGAAAGATAACAGGAGTTACCTGTGCTGGCCGCTGTGGTGACACCCGGAGAGCACTCGGACTAGCACGTTGATGGCCGCTGTCTGCAGACAAGGCTGCCCAGGAAGCGTCCGCACCTCACCTGCAGCCTTCAGCCCTGCCTTCTGCTTGCCGGGTGGGGTTCTGTCTTTTGACTTTTTCCACTATCAGATTTTTCTTCTGCTACTTCCTTTTGTAGTTGGTACAAAATATGCTATATTACCTGGACCCCCCCCCCCCCCGAAGGAATTGAATATGGAATTTTGAATACTGAATATTTTCATCTGAAAAGGGATGTGTTCATAAGGAATGAAGTTTGGGAAATTTTGATCATTCTATTTTAATGATATCCTGAGCCATTTTTGTACTTACAAAAATTTTCACACATGGACCAAAAAGTGAAGAGAATAGTTCAACAGATTGTAAATGTTCATCTGCCAAATGTAATAATAATTAATTTTTTTCCAAATTTGCTTCATCTATCTATTATTGTTTTAATGTGTTTTAAAGCAAATCCCAGATGCCATACATACATTTGTGCTTGTGCTGAAGCAGCAGGGGAAGGGGGGGCCACAGGTGGGGGTTATCAGGGTGTTCTTGACCAAAGAGGTGAGAAAGCCATTTCTAGAAATCAGATCTGTGACTTTGCAGTGAGGACCAGGAGCTGGTAACATAAATAAATGGTGTGATCACAAATTAAATCAAGCTCTAAGTCAATAAGGGTATATTTTTAGGTGTCGGAAGTACATTTTAGAATCGTGAGAAGGAGTGTGGGCCTGGTTTTAAAAATGATATTCAACGTAATAACCTTATATAAGAAAAATTAAAAATACCTATACTAGAAGCTGTAGAAAAGTCATGAGATATTTAGGTTTTTAAAAATGAACTTGCAGGTAAAAATTATGAAAAACACAATTTTTTGTATCATTTTCCCTTGAGGTGTGATCCTTATACTTTCTGCCTCAAAATCAGTGGAGTGTTTGTTAAAAATACATGTAGATCCCCTCAACCCTCTCTATGAAGTCAGAATATCTAGTGATGGGACCTGATATTTTGAGTTTTAGTGAGCTCCAGACTGATTCTTATTTGTAGGCAGCAGAACTACGGAAAAGTAAGAAGGGAGGGATCAGCGGTCCAGTGTAGGGTCCAACTGTCTGCCTTGTTGCCAGCCGGGGGGCTTTATAAAGCATACATGCTTCCACTCCGTTTCCAGAGATTCTGAAGGTCTGCACGAGATACAGGAACTTCCCAGATAATTCTGACGTTTGGAAATCCTGGAATTAAATGACCAGCCGCTAAGGTCCTTTACAACTGTAATAGTCAGTGAGTCTTTGCATTGTAACTGATACAACAAAATAATTGTCTTTAAGTGCAGTTTCCATAACAGGCCTGAAATTGCATAGTGGTTGCATCTCCCATGAAAATAGATGTTGGTTGTTGATTACAGGAAGAATTATTTTACGTATACCAAGAGTTCTTACAAGGATTAAAGAGGAGAACCTGGCACAAAATGATCAGACCCAATATTTGAATACTTACATAAAACCCCACATTATCTATGGTGTGTCTCCAGTCCCCCAAAAGTCAGGATTTGTCCAAATAAGCATTAAAATAAAGCGAGGGAGGTGCAGTTAGGGAGAATGTTTTCATGCCAACACTATAGAAAATACATTGTTACAATTGTGAAGCCCTTTTTAAATCTGTGCTTCTTTACGCCCTTTCTCATTCATCCCTCCACGACAGGCTGCCACAGTTTTGACGACCATCTGTCTTCCAACCAAGATGGGGGAAAAAGCAAAAATGTGGTGAATCTTGGAGCCATCCGACAAGGCATGAAACGCTTTCAGTTTCTGTTAAACTGCTGTGAGCCGGGGACCATTCCTGATGCGTCCATCCTGGCAGCCGCTCTGGATCTTGTAAGTTTTGGGGGGAATTTACTCATGGGGTCCCGATTCCAGTGAATTCTGCTAATGCAGGGAAGCATGAATCCCTAATCCTAACCCTAACTGTGGGGTTGTGTTTTGTTTTGTTTTGTTTTGTTTCCTAAGCATTAGTGGCAAAAAGAGGAAGAAAGGGGGTGAGGTGAGGGAAGAAAAGAAAGGGGGAAATCTTAATATGATTTGGGAAGTAGAATGTATCACATCATGATTAAAAGAGGGCTCTGGAATCAGACAACCTGGGTTAAAATTATGCCAACATTTACTAGCTAAACCTCTGAAAATAGATTAAGAGTAATAATAATATTAGAGTGACCTCCTAGGGCTGGTGTGAGAATTAAATGAGTTATTAGATGTAAAACCCTCAGTAAAGGGCTTTACTGAAATATATTGCAGTAACCGCTTAATAAGGTAGGCCATTATTATTGTTATGCTATTCTTAGTCTTATGTCTATCACGTATTCTTTAAACTCCGAGTCTCAGTTTATCAATCAGAGGGAAAACAGGAAACACAAAAATTGCACAAAAGTGCACAGAACATCAGATTACCATCTGGATGCATGTAAGGGATTAAAGGGTGTAAAGCAGACCTTGTTTAGAAAGTGTTTTGGCAAACTAGGCCCACACGTAAGTTTTGAATTCAACCTCTCAATACCTTTTATTTACACTATTTCTAAAGTAGATGTTTATTACCAAAAAAAATCTTTAAGCTTGCCTGTAAAAATTATCCCTTTTCCAGGTTTTATAAAACATGAATAAGTAACCACTGGCCATTCACATCGTACCTTGGAAAATCATCCAAGCCTTATGTAACCATGCAAACCTAATGTAATTCATGACATATTTTCTGTGACATCTGTACCTTTTGTTTTCAAGATACTTAGTGGCTGCAAGGTATATGCATTCACTTAAGCCTGAAATGCAAATGCCACTGTAATCACCTAAAATGATGACTTACCATTATATAAGATTTTTCAGTTTCCCATTCCTGGATACTGGCCTTTGCAAATTCATTTGTAAATTCCAAAATGTTCAATGTGTGTTATTGTATGCTACAGTGACTGTAAAATGTAGAGATTCACAGGTCTCCAAAAGAGGTGGGCCTGGTGGCAATTAAGTAATCAAGATGCCCGTCTAAAGCTGGACAAGGACAGGGACCAAGCCCTCGTGCTGTCAGTGGGAGTGTGGTAACTAGCCTTCACGTGTTTGAGTCATGCAAGGCTCTTCTAAATCACCTCCTGATTTATTTCAAAATAAACGGATTAAAATAAATACATGTAACAAATGAATAAGAAAAGTACAAACAATTAAACATTTTAAAAAATGGGTGAGCATGTGAACAGCCAGTTCATTGAAAAAACTAATAGCCAGTAAATTGTGCCCCATCTTACTTACAGTTGAAAAATGCCCACTAAAGTGTCCATAAATTCCTGTATTACAACTGTCAGAGCTGCAGTGGGTTAGGCAGTGTTCACTGGGTATAAAATATCAGACAACACTACGTGGTGTTGATAGCAGTGGAAGCCACAGGATTTGACTGAGGGATAGAAGGAAGTGTTGGCGTAACAGGGTAACTATGAGAGAGCAACAATGATGAGTGGAACACTCCTTGCCCCTCCCTCAATAGTGAGTGATTTTGGACTGGATGTAGTCACAGAGGAGGTCAGTCCTTAACATATCAATGATATCAACTGGCATGGGTGGTAGAATTTAAAAGCCTGGAGTCAGTATGGCTTACAAGATAGCATATAATGATTAACTGACTCAACCAATGTCTATTGAGAGTTTCCTATGTGCCAGGCCTCGTAGTAGCAACAAAATTCAACAAAAATTCAATGGATAGCTTCATCTGTTTTGCACCTCTCCCTGTGGAGGTTATATTTGTTTAGTGGTATTTCCCACACATCCTAATGGACAGTAGGATGTTTGTTTATTTCCCACACATCCTGATGGACAGTATTCTAAGGTTGATCCACTAGTGATGAGCATTTATCACTCTGTTTCCAACAGAAAAAAACTCTCTACTCTGTTTCCAAAGGCAAAAAACTGAAACTCAGAAAGACCAAGTAACAAGCCAGGGCTGCAAAGCCAGCAAAGGATAGAGGCAGATTTGGATCCCAGGCCTGTCTTCCCAGACGCTGCGGTTGTTAGTCCTCCATGTTGACGCTCTCATTTAAAATTTACATGAGATTACTATAGATACTTACTTTTAAACATGCAGAAATAATACATTCTTTTTTGCCTGATAGTTTCCATATGATTAAGAAAGTCAAGGTGCCGGAAGCTGGTTGAACAGCCGTGAAATGCACACTAGTGACTGTGCGTTAGCCCTTTACAGGCGGTTCAGGCTTGCGGTGTTCCAGAGGTGCTGTCGTGTCTACGTTTGCCTCAATCCCAAAGTCACAGCTACTTTGGGAGCCTTTACAGGACTCAGGCATCAAATTTCTTAAGGAACTACCCATTAAGATTAAGGAAAATAATAACAAATCATATAATTTCTATATACCATTGAAAAATTAAAAGGTAAAGGCACAGCTGGCCACACACACTGGGAAATGGTGGGGCGATAAATAGCGTTTGGACAGCTGTCAGTGAAGTGTGTACCTGAGGACAGTGATGACGGACCATCCTTCGCTCACGGCAGAGGTCTAGGCCCCCCACTTTCAGAGATCCTGAGCTGAAATCCCCACATACACATTTGTCATGTGGACTCTCTCGAGCAGTTCTTTTCACTCACACGTTTTCCACAGGAGAGAACAAAAGCCACAAGAGCCGAGATGACCTTGCTGAAGGTCACATAAGCCAGCCAGTGCCAGAGCTATTAGCCAGGTTTCTGATTCCTTTCAGGACTCTTCTAGTAATATCATATGCTTTCTCTGTTAAAAAACATAACAAAACAAAACTTAAATCAGAATGAGTCTCTCTTAATACATTGAAAATATGCTTACATGTATGTGATCTCCACAATAAAGAAAATGTGAATGGTCTTTAATGGTCCAAAAGCATTTGCATCTTCAAAAGAGTCATCTTATTACATGGCTACAAATGAAGAATTTATAATAGGAAAAGACAGATTTTCAACTTTAAAAATTCACACCGTGTCTTCACCTTCCAAAGCAGTAATTTCAAACATTTTCGGGACATAGTTTTGTTTTCTTTTGTTTTTGTTAGAACTGGATGAAAGCTATGGAGTGTCTCCCAAGAGAGAAGTTCAGTTATAGACAAAATTTAGCTTATAATATCAGAAGGTTCTTAGACTTCCTCCCAAAACCATTTTGAAACCAAACATGTCAAGAACTGAATCTTAATTAATGTATTATCACTGGCAAAATGAGATTCTTTGGTGGAGTAATTAGAATGATCTTATTAACATTTATTGATGATAATAGAAACAAAAGAAATAATTGCTTTTTACATGGAAAGCTTTCAGGATTTATGAATGATACGTGGGCATGGGAGAAATGTGAGCTTGTCACGAGGAAGCCTCACATTTGAGGATTTGAAAAATTACACCACTAGAACACATTGATACTTGGTTTCTGAATGGACATTATTTTAATAAGAATATTGATGACTACTTCCATAATCAAGTCTCTTGGATGCCAAAATTTCATCCCCTCTCATCAAATGGTTCTACATCTGTCTGATTTCCAATTGCCATAATGCTTAGAGTTTCCAAGGAGATGTGAGAGGGAGGTTTCCAGATGCAGTACACTCTATTTCGGGCTGTAGCCTGACTTGTATCATTGTTTGGCTGAATCCATAGAAAACGTAAACTTTATTTTACTCCAATAAGACCAGACCTCTAGATTCTCCTTTTTCACTTTCCTGTGGAACCTGCTTTGGCCCTGCTTGACCTCAGTATCACAAAGCTTATGGTAAGAAATACAGTAAAGGGAACTTGATGCTTATAAGCAATGTCTTTTGAGCCTCAAAGTAAAAGAGGCATTTTCTGATCATTGTAGATGCCCAGTGATGAAGTAGCTGCATTGGGAAATAGTGAGCTCTCTGTCACCAGACTGGCTTCAGTGGGGACCAGTGTACGGGGGTTCAAGAAGTGACTGGTTAGTATAAGTTGCATACCTGAGAGTCATCTCCTTGCATACCTGAGAGTCATTGATTCCAGGTCCAGGCCAAGGAGTATGCAGAGGTCAGAAGTCAGAATTCCAGAGGTCAGAATCAGTCCAAGTTTAAAGGAATCTAGTGGCTTCAGTTATCAGACACAGAGAGGAGCCAGGGAGACCTGGTTGGTTGGATAAATTGGATAGGTGGCCACAGTGGTGATGGTCGTGGTGGTGGTAGTGCTGGTGGTGCTGGCGATGGTGGCAGATGTGGTGGCAAAATGACATTAGTAGCATTTTCATTACATGTGAGAGTTTATAAAGCATGTTCACGTTACTTATCTTAAGAAAGGATCAAGCCAGGAAATGGTTCCCAAACAAGGGCACACTTAAATTTCATTTCTTGAGTATAAAAAAGTGAGAGAATTGAAGTCACTTGTGAATTCTGACAAGTGGATTAAGAGGAAGGGAAGCATAGCTGCATGTCCTGGGCTTGAATTAAAGTTGTATTCTGTGTGTCCTGTTGTTTGTACAGTTGTTCATGCCCATTCATCTGGGTTAGGAGGAGTTGTTTGGGATGACTCCTTCACAAGTGTCTCCTGCTAAATGTGTCTTTAACTATTACTTCCTCTGTATTTGGCTTTACTTAATGTCTGATCTCATTGGCTTCCTGTCTTTCAGAAATGCTTCACTTTTAAAATATGATTTTCAATGCATTTGTGGTTCTAATCATACACACACATATATATAGATAGAATTATCTATAGTTCTAACAGATGGAAATATGACTGTAGAAATATATGCACAGATGTAGATGTAGATACAGACGACATAGACGGGTACATTGATGATAGATAGGCAGATACACTGAAGATATAGATACAGATATAGATAGAGATACAGATATAAATATAGTTATAAACCTGCTATTTCATCAGATCGGGTTTGGGGAGGAAGGGAAAAATGAATGTGTTCCATTCATCATCATATTCTAGTTTAACACTTTTCCCCATCTCGTTTATTGTTTGCTTTTGTTGGATATTGCATTTACTTTTTAAGTGCAGCCTCAATGCAGTTTTTGCATTATGACATTATTTTTATTTCTGGAGTTTTCATTTTGTTGCCTTAAACATAGAATTGAACTGTTATTTTTCCAGTTTGCAATTTTCTTCAGAATCAAAGGTACTATTAAATGAAAAAAATACGAGAAACGCCAATGTTTAAAGTCTTGTTAATCTAAAGGGTTTTGTTTAAACAATCCTCTTGTCATTATTGCAATGGCTATTAAACTTCAGGATAATCGGTTTAATTTTAAGTCCAGCACAGCTCTTCCTCATACTGTTTGTTATAAATTTAATAGATGCAGCTATGAGGCATTTTTAAAAAGACATGTTTTAGAAAGAACTCAATTTATCTCTTAGGTTTATTTAATCTACAAGCACACAAAAGAAAAATTAAACAGTTCAAACATAAGATACTTCTGTTTTCTATATAAGTGAACATTCTATCCTTTTTTATCCAGTTGAAGATATAACATGGACAGACATAATGATTTCTAATTTTTGGTAAATATCTAGCATGAATTTCACTACTAATAATTTCAGTTTCTTTATGAACAATTTCATGAAAAGAAGAAAGTCAGTGGAAAAAAAGTCAGTAAGACCATAGAATTCTCCTTAGTCTGTGGGATGGAGAAAACCTAATTCGTGTTAAATTATATAACTTCATAAGTAGATTGTTTTAGGAGGAATGATTATATAATTTTATCCAAACCGGGACACTTTTGACAGGGAAAAGGAGAGCTGTCAATAACTGTACTAGTTAAACAGACAAACTGCAACTCTCCAAGGAAAATGAGATACGTTACCATAGATAGGTCACACTTGAAGGTTCACTGCATCAAATTTATTCCACATTGGAACTGGCCATCACAAGACTAATTGGTGGTCAGTGCAAATTAGCTCCTTTCAAGGAAATAGGAATATACTCGTAAAAGGAACTATCAAAGCCAAATAATACTGTGTTCTTTTCTGAATCATAGGAAGAATTGAAATAATTCAATAATAGCCAAAATAAAATCATCAAATTATTCATTGAACTAGTGGTACTCCTGTACTATCAAATAAAAAATATTCTAACTATAAAATGTTGCATAAAAATAATATAGATCATAAATATGTGGCGTTTTAAGAAAAATTTTATGTCATATATACACCACATACCTTCAAGAATGGGACATTTCCAGTTTCTGTAGCGTTTCCTGTATTCCCTTCCCTGACCACAGGGCCCCACATCCCGGAAGATACTTCTCTCTTAAACTTTTCAAAAGGTGTTCCTATGCTTGCTTTATTTTACCACGTGAATCCATATCCCTAGGGAATATATTGTTTTATTTTACTTTATTTTGCCTAGTTTTGAAATTCATTTAAAGCACACTATCCTCTTTTTGTTCCACATCAAGTCTGATATCTGTTTCTTTGTTTGAATATACCACAGTTTATATACCCACTTTATGTTAGGTGTATATTTTTATGTTTTCAAATTTTTGGTTATTTGAACAATGCTTCCATGAAAATTACTGCATGTGGGTCTTGATTCATAATAGTTCTCTAAATCTACCTAAGAGTGAAATTCAATAACAATTTTACTATTATAATGCCAAAGCATCTTTTGTTGTTACAACAATTAAACACAGGCACTGACACTGTAATCAAAATTCTTTATTATTGATATTTTGCCATTTCACTAAAGTGCTTCTAGGGCATTCTTCTTATCTGAGATCCACTAAGGCCCTGAACCACGTGATGGGCATACTACATCTATTCTGGACATTTTTCAACTATTATCCCTTCAAAGATTGTGACTTTCACATTTTCTCCAGTCTTTCCTTTTATAAACTGAAAAGATGTATGATGGATTTTTCTCAGTTTATCCTCTTGTTTTTGACAACACAAGAGGATTCTTGTATTCGTCATTTCTTTTCTAGGGTAATTTTCCGAGATAGCTCTTCTATTTTTTTTCTTGTTTTTCAACTGTGTCTAATCCCATGGTTCTTGAGTAGGGGAAGTTTTGCCCACCAGGGGACGTTTGGCAATGTCTGGAGGAATCTTTGTCACAGCCTGGGGGTTGCTGCTGGCATCTCGGTGTATAGACATCAAAGATGCTGGCAAACACCCTCTAGAACATAAGCATACCCTCCCATAGAAAGAGTTAACTGGCTCAAATGTTGGAAAAACCCAATCTAATCAGTGTTTTATTAATCTATCCATTGAGTTTAACATTTTAAGTACTACATTTTTTTATTTGTAAAAGTGCTCTTTGATTCTTGTTTTAAATTGCCTGGTCAACTTTTATAGCTTAATTCCTCACTGTATTTTCAACACCCACACCTTTAACTGTATTTGATATACTAGGATTCCAATAATTGCAGTGTTTGTGGATCTGCTTCTACACTTTATTGTTTCGTCTGTTACTCATGTTGGATTTTTTAAAGTGTATTCTTAGTGTAAGCTTAAGTTTTGGGAACTTTATTTGTGAAAATTCTTCAAGATCTGTGTTGAAAAACAGTGTTATTTAGTGGACCAACAATACCAGCCTCATCTGTCAGCAAGTTAGAAATGCCAATTTTCAGGCCCTGCAGCAGGTTTGCTGAATCCAAATCTCCAGGGAGGGGCCAAAGAATCTATTTTATCCCTATTCCAAAGTGACCCCTTCTGCATTCTCAAGTTTGAAGATTTGAGAAGTATTAGTTGAAGTATCCTCCAGAGAAGATTTTAGTTTCTTCATCCAAGCACCCGGAGACATCACCAACGCAAGAGCATTTTTTAAACTATATTTTTTAGGGAAAGGAGCATGGAAGTAATGCCCAGTCTAGTCAAAACTTATATGAGAATATAGGATTTTGATTAAGAATTCTAAAAGACTTCCTCCCTCCCTCCCTTTCCCTCTCTCTATCTGTATTTCTGTCTCTGTCTCGCTCTTCCTCTCTCTGTCTCCCTATCTCTATCTGTCTCTATATCTACTCTATCTGTACTCTGTCTCTGTCTCTGTCTCTATCTCTACTCTCTCTCTATCTCTGCCTCCATCTCTATCTCTGCCTCCATCATTATCTCTATCTCTATCTATCTCTACCCTATTTCTATCTCTCTCCTTCTCTCTCTCTCTCTCCTACCCAGAGCCAACGGTAGGCAGTCAGTAAGCCTACTTCTGTAGAACAGATCTTTTCATTTTTCATCTAGTGAGGGTGGCCACTACCAAGGATCTTGGCTTTACGTAGGGCTGCATTACCTGACCGACTCCGCTTGGGCACAGACGTTTAACTTGTGGCCCCTTGAAAACCCATGCTGTCGTCCTTCTCTCTAGTCAGCAGAAATCCTTGAGGTAAATGTCCCCACACCAGCTCAAACCCCTCCTCTCACCTCCAGCCCAGAACGCTGCTTTCTTATAATTTCGGCTCTTCACTGGTCTCTTATCTCATATTAGAAGCGAAAGCAAAAACATAATGAAGAAAGTTTAAGATACTTTATCCAGTATTTTAAGTGTCTGAATCAAAAGAAGTTTGTCTTCACACTTAATCCATCTTATTTGTCAGAAATAGAAGTCCTCACTTGGTTTTTTAAAATCCTTACCCAAAATATTTGCATGATCTGAGTAAGTGTGAAAATGACTAGCCATCCAGACTGCGCTCTAAACAGTACTTCCTGCCAGTAGCCTGACAACTGCATCATTTCAGTTGCCCCCAGCTACTGCTGCAGTGACAGGAGCAGAGACAACCCGTCAGTTCCTTAATTATCTCAGGCAGGCGGAGAATCGATACAGGCTGAGTCATAAGCACTGACTTGCGAGCACATGCCCTCCAGCCAACTAGGTTTCAATGCACAGTAGAACCCACAATAACTGCCTATCCCTGCTGGTTTTAAAGAAGTAGATATCCTGCACCAGCAAGAGCTTTATATGTTTTGGTAAGGCAATAAAAAAATTATGTAATTCCCCAGAGGCCAACATAAAATATTCATTCTTTGAAAAGTTAGTTCCTGCCCAGTGTTGTTATGTGAGTGTTCAGGATCAGTCCAGGTTTCTTCTCACATAATAAGTTTAGCTATAGTCCCAGAGGAAAGGAATGTATGCAATTATAATCTTCAATTAACCACCGAATCGTGGTAACAAGATTTTATAGGTCCCCAGGCAAAATGAAGCGCAGCTGTTTGAATTAGTATTCCAATTCTCTGCTTCACTTTCATAAAGGAAACATTCAATATACATAATGATCTTATAAAAGGCAGGAAAAAGTGACAAAGTCAAGGAGAAGTAGCCTGAGACTTGAAGTTTCCTAGCTGTGGAATGTTAGAGAAATCCAAACCGCATAATGGTGTGACATTTTGTAATTTTAACGAGACAACTGTGTAGCCGTTGCAGAGAATACCTCATATAAGATTTGAATCACGTGAAATTGTCAGTAGTCAATGACGTTTGACCTTCAGACTCAGGAATCCCATATGGTTCTGCCTAACATTTTGTCTTGCCAGTTAAAATGGATTCTTGCTTGTCTGGGACCTGTGGGAAGGTGATCGGGCAGACATGTTCAAAAGGAAGAAGGAATTTAAATATGCCTGTTTTCTTTCAGGACCATCAGCAGAATTCTCTGTGGTGTGCCAGTGGTGTCGAATTTTGTGTAGATGTTCACTGTTAACCATGCCTCTGATACTCTGTGGTTCTTTTCAGCCATGCAGCATTTTCCCGATTCATTTCTCTCCATTTGTGCTGTTTTTCTCTGTGATGTGAGTCCATCCCTATCCATTCTGTCATGCCTCCATTTTTTGCTGCTGCTTCAGATTGCACTGACCCATAAGAGGTAAGCTCCAGCATAAGAGAAAAAAAATGGAAGAATCCTTTTCCATGGTATCCTATAACCCTAATTCTAAAATCAATACTTTCTGAACTACACTTTGAAAGATGCAACAGATACAATTCCCCATGACCATACCCACACTAGAATGCCTTGAAAGCTTTTCACATGCACAGTGAAATCTGCACTTGTTCCTAAGTATTTTCTGTACCTTAAAGTCCTTAGCTTTGTACCTGAACACCTCCTCCAGTTGTCTGTAGAGTAATATGCATGTGACAGTCCCTCGAAAATTGGTATTCTTTACTGCCATCTTCACAGTAAGATTCCCAAGCCTGTTTTCGTCCACCAGGCTCATGAGGATTATAAATAAATAAATAAAGCAGGCAGTGACATTTCCAAATGTCACTGGGTTTTGCAATTTACATGGATGAAATTCATCAGATAAGAACTTACCCTCCCTAAATGTTGTGCTGTAGAGTTAATGGGAATTATTTCCATGTTGATCTCAATTCCATTTCCAAGCATAGATTAGAATGTCCTAGGGCCAATGGCTGATAATATCTAAGTTTTGTCATAGGGTTTTGGGAGCAGATAACTGAAATTGCTTTCCATTCAAAATGCCTTGACTTTCCTAAGCAAATAAAGCATCCCCCCCCCCCCCCCCCGCTTTTTTTTTTTCCTAAACAAGGCAAGCCAAAATATATAGGTAGCTACAGAGCCCAGTTTGGGTTGTTCATTCATTTGTTGTTAATCCTCTCAGTGCCATCTAATAGTTAAGGGCAATAAGAGGATCTTCTGCTGGATACATTGGAGTGAGGCTAGGTTTCCCCCTTGCTAACCCTGAAGGAGCTGGAATTCATCACATAATGCCCTTTCCAGCGGTGTTGTTTCTGTCTTCCTGTCATTAAACAATGAATCTCATCGCTTTGTGTTGGGAACGTGTCAAAATGTGGGAGGCTAAGAATGAATTGTATCACTCGCCTTGCCCTACAGACTGGCATTCATTTTTAGAGACAGATGTTTATGCCTTTACAAGAGACAGATTAGCATATCGGAGACATTTGATAAAATAAATATTTAATCCAAGAAAAGAGTGCAGATATTTAGTCTGTATGTAAAGACACCACGATATTGATGAGGTTTGATGCAGAAAAGTCATTTGACCCTTTGCAATCACAAGTCTGTATCCCTGTGACCTGCTCCCAAGTCTAGGCACCGACACAGTTGATGATGGAGTCTCATCATTAGTGTCCATTGTTTATTAATGATAGATTCTCACCATTAGTGTTCATCTTGTATTCTGCTTTTTCACATAGGTTTACTTTGTATGTTCTGGCAATTCATCATAAGCTTTGTAAAGCTTGTTTGTTTATAAATATATTTCAATTGGAATTCTTCTTGGCTTTATTTAAGTTGTAGACAATGACAAAATGCTTAACGGTCTAACTTATTTGAATCATCCTGTGTATTTGAGATACTGTGGTAGTCGAAAGTATGAAGTAACCAACCAAAGTACAAAGTGGGCCACAGAAGGAAGGGATTAAGGAAGACCTCTTAGAGAAAGTAACTAAATAGGACCTTGAAAGCGGGGATTTGCCAGATGGAAAAGGGGTTTCAAGGCTCTGCAAGCCATGGGCACAACAAATGGAAAGGTCTGGGGCGTCGTATTTGGGAGACTGTTACCAGTGTGACATAACTGGATGACAGACTACTTGAGGTAGGGAAAGAACCAAATAACAAAGACTTGGTATCTTTTCTATTTTATGATTGAGGTGAGTAGAGTCAGTAATAGATTTTAAAGGGGAAAATGATGTGATCATATATTTGTGTTTAAGAAAAATAACATTACTTGACATTAATGTCTCATTTTTAAGCAGTGACTTTCTACATGCATTCTAGAAATCATCCAGATTTCTAAGAGTATAAGTTAAAACTATGTAGACACCAAAGAGAAACTAGCATAGCCCCAGGAATCAGACAGACCTGGGATTGAATCCTATGACCACCCCTTCTCAGCTATGTGACAATGGAAAAATTATACTACATTTTGAAAAATATTAAAATGTAAATATTATTTCTAGATTATAGAGTTATGATAATTAAGAATTATAATTCATAAAATAACTATCATGTAATTGATACTCTATTAGCCCCTATTTTAACATGATGGATCAATGCACAACACTGTTACTTGAAGAAAAATGTTTCAATTTGAAAACCTGTGATTACTAAGCAACCTATGATTGTCAGGTAACTCTGAGGTCATGGCTAACATTGTGATGTATTTGATTAAAATTGGCAGAAGTCAAAATACCCATTAAATGTCAATGTATGTATTTTTGTGACCTGTTGACCTTCTATGGGAAACTTAACATCCCTTCCCGTATTAAAAAAATTTTTTTAGCTTATAAAGAGTTTAGTAGATAAATGATCTTTAATAGTTTCTGGGTAACAACTGAAAGTTGTTCTTTTATTTTTTCAAGTACATCTTGATATGACAAGATAGAGCCACATTTGTGATTTTCTGAAATGCCCAGGTTTTTATTTATCAATTAAATAATTTCCTCTTTATCAAACATTCTCAGTTAAAGCCCTATTTATTTAAGTAGACTTGGTCTGTTATCCAAGACAGAGTAACTCAACAAAATCTAGTAAGCACTTCCTTTTCTTACTGGCCAAAATACTGTGGAGCAGTTGTATTTTCTTGGAGCATGTGGGTGGTCATAGATTATAGATTATTGTTGGAACAAAGTCATTGTTGACACCCTTGGTTAGCATGAGACTAGCCCTCGAAACTGATTATTTGCTTCCTGTTAAAATTTTTGCTTTAAAAAAGGCTTCATATTTAAAAACTTATTAAAAGGTATCTCACTCTCATACTCAAATCCCTGGCTGCCTCTTAACTATGCAAAAAGAGTCATGAAATTACTTGAGATTCTGCGAAAGGAGAAAAATAAACACAGAAACCTGCTTAAAATGTCTAATTCTTCCATATCCAAATTTGCCTTCATGGGTTCATTTTCCATATTCCCTACTACTGTGTTAAGCACACTAACACTACCCAGGGAAATACAGCTCCACTGAATCAGAAACTGAAATAAGCTAAGAGTGCCTACGAATTCCCTTTAAGGTCAGCTTATTGCTCACTAATCCCACATTTTTCTTTCCTTAACAACCCCACTCAGGAAGCTCCTGTGGTGGCCAGAGCAGCACTATTCCTGGAGTGTGCCCGGTTTGTCCACCGCTGCAACCGCGGCAACTGGCCAGAGTGGATGAAAGGCCATCACGTGAACATCACCAAGAAGGGCCTGTCCAGGGGACGGTCTCCCATCGTGGGCAACAAGCGGAACCAGAAGCTGCAGTGGAACGCGGCCAAGCTCTTTTACCAATGGGGAGACGTGAGCTTTTGATTTTCCTCTATAAAAATGAGGGTGCTTGTGCGAAGTGAAGACGTTTTGTGTTTGTGTTTGTTTGTGTGTTTTTGAGACAATGTGTTAAGAACATTTCAGGGGAAAACAATCTTAATTCATTTAATCTTCCCAGCAGATCTATGAAGTTAGACATTATTATCCCTTCTGTCTCCTTCCCTGGTCCTTGCTTCCTTCCTGTCTATAAGTGTGTTTTCCCAGAATATCTTCTCATTTCTTCCTGCATGATTTCCCCAGGGTTACATTTATTGCTGTGTTTTCAAATGTTGACTGCATGCCAGCAGCATGGACTTCTCTATCCATCACACTTCAGACCCCAGGCCAGCACTGCCGATGGCACTAGGGAGGGATTCGCTGCATACTCCGTCTGACCAAAATAACACTGTGTTCCCATATAAACACACCTCCTGTCAGGAGCCCTCCTCAAATCTCCATTGTCACTACTGGTTCTCCCATACTCTAGAATGATAGCTTTTGAACCTATTCCAAACCTCCTTCCCTTATTGATTTCACCCCCTCCACATCATTAATATCCCTTTGGGTCAGATCTTTGTTATTTCTCATCTGGATCAATAAAGCATGTTCCCATTTGGTCTCCTCCCCACAGGAGACCAAATCCTACACGCTGCCAGTAAAATGATCTCCTCTGTAGATAGTCCATTGAAAAGCAGAACGTTTATACTTATCTCCCAGCCTCCAGACTTGTCCCCTTGATTTATTCTCCAAACTTCTGTCAGAGTGAGGAGGCTAAAATGCAAATCAGACTGTGTTTCCTACCCACTGACACGCTCCAGTGTCCCTTCTCCTTCCCTCGGGATAAAACCGAAATTGCTTAGCCTGGAATACCGCTCATTCATTCAAGTCATACCAACATTATAGACAATGAGGTCAAGTGAACTACTGTACAAGCATCTAAAGAACATTTATCTTAATCCTTTGCATCTAAGCGATGTTTTCACTAATAGTAAGTTATTACATTCACTTTGGAAAGCAGGCTACCTGGTTTGTCTTTGAACTTCTGGTTAACTAGCACAGTGTCCCTTGAATGCATGATAAGGTTTCCCCCCACTCAGAAACAACCTTCTATCATCCTTCAGAAGGTAAAATGAAGTTCAGTCTCAAGAACTGTAGGATCTGGTCCCAATTTACCTTTCCAGCTTTCCAATTTCTGCTCACAAAACCATGCTTCAGCCAGGTGGCTTGTCAGTCTGTGAACACCCTGTCCTGTGTTTGAATCCCAGTTCACAGCCTGCTGAGTGGCCCTGAGCGAGTCTTTCAGCCTCTAACCTTCCCACTTCCCAAACAGGGATCATTCTGGATGGAGATTTATTCTCTACTAGGTCCCATTAAACAAAGATTCTGGTGTACAATAACAATTTATTCGACTTTATGTTTTATTTATAACCTAAAAAATTACCTCACTTAGTAAATATCTGATGAATGAGGAAGGGAATAAACATGGCCAATAAGGCATTTTTCTAGCCTTGGAAGAGACAGAGAGTTCTAAATTGTTATTTAGACATTTGGTATTATCCCAGAAAGTTCAGTTTTTTAGCAACCCTTTAACTTTTGTGAATTGGGGATTTGACTTAAGATGTTTGTTTTCAGCATCCTGGGAGGACTGATATAGAATCTTTCTCCTTGGGATCTCAACAAGAAGTTTGTTGGCTCCCTCCAAACTCACATCGTACATCTCCTCCTTTGGAGGGGATCTCTGAAATAGTAGCTTCGAGACAATGCTCTTTGTTGAGGTGGTGTTTTTGTTTCATTTGCTTAAATCATTTCAGGCTAGTGGTTAAAATTTTAGATCCTGTGATATCTGTTTATACTGCTTTCTTTCTTTTGATGTGGTTTTTCTCACTCCTCACTTAATTCTAGAGTGTAAGGAGACCTCTGTGTTTCCAGATCTCCAAGACATTCCTACAACTTGTGTTTTTATTGAAGCATTCTGGACATACCCTTGTATGTCAGTTCCAGGAGTGAATATAACTTCTTGCATGTCCAGAATACACTAACTTCTCTGAGTGTTTGAAAGGGATGATACAGAGGACAGAAAAAATTTACCTAGAATTTTGTTCTTACTCATTAATGCACCGATTAACCCAACTGTCAGACTCTAAGTGCAGTGCTCACTTTAACTTTTTTTCTCGCTTTTCTTCCTGTGCTTATGTTTCTTCCACTGTTGCATAAGGTGTATAATCAGAATATAAAAGAAATTAAAGATAGTGTATTTTGTCTCTTGTGGGAAGTTCCTTTTGGTAAATCAGACAATAGTGCTTGATGATTCATAGTAACTGGTAGCAAGTATTAGTTCTATGAACACCTTATATGAAACCAATATTGTCCATGTGCTGAGTTATGAAAAGTCATATTAGTAATGTTGATGTTAGGTATTCTATCAAAGGAACAGTTAGTATTTCTTGCTAATTCATAGTATCATGGAGGGGGGCAAAGTCTATTTAAAGAGCCAATAAATGCTTATATAACAGCAGATCTAAATAAAATTGTGTGTACCAGAGTTTTTGCCAACTTCCACAGTCGTTAGCACAACAGTGACAGTCTCATAAAATAGCCTAACCAGAAGTACCCTGAGGAGCTGTGACTTCTTATTCTTACTGCAACAAAATCCCCCATTAAGGACTGCATACTCCCTTATGTGAGACCTATAAAATAAATAACTCTTAGGTAAATGAAAATATTTTCACTGAGTAAACAGAAAAAGTTATGAGAGTGTACAAAGGCATCATTCTAGTTTCTACAAGCATGGAGTCTACAGGACCTTGGAGGTAGCACCGATGTCTTCCATCTGTGAGTTTCCACATTGGAAAACATGGTAATAATAACTCTATGGCTTACATAGGAGGCGTATGGTGAAAATGATTCCCATTAATTGGTTGTTTATGTCCTCTGTAATGGGAGAGCCTACTTTACAGTCCGAAATACTTTCTGCTGTTTTTTTGCTTTTCCTCATGGTAGGCAATTGGCGTCCGATTGAATGAGCTGTGCCACGGGGAAAGTGAGAGCCCCGCCAACCTGCTGGGCCTCATTTATGATGAAGAGACCAAAAGGAGACTGAGAAAGGAGGATGAGGAGGAAGACTTTTTAGATGACAGTAAGGAGACTCCCTTTACTACAAGAACCCCTGCTTGTAAGAACCTCTGCTTTAGGAGCACTTAATACTTCTCTTTCCTACTCCATTTCCTTACCACCTTCCCATGTCTCCCACTGCACCTCTTCCACTGTCCCCTGTGCATTGGATGTGGAGCAGGCACGTGAAGCCACACGGAGAAGGGGGCGAGAACCAGAAAGAAGAGCCTGTAGACAGGGGCAGAGAACCGCAGGCCATACGGAACTTCCACTGTTTTGTAGTTTCCGACTCATATTATTATACGAGATTAGAATTAGGCCTCTCTGAGAAAATTAACTTGTGGAATGTTACTGTCCCAGAAAAGGTTTGATCAGATTTTATATTTTACTATTGCCTTTGGAAATAAAAAATAAAAATGTAATTTACACCAAGCAAAATTGAACATGGCATGCTTCCCAAATTACTAACTTATTGTAACTTTTAATCAGAGTATATTATAGCATTTAACATGAAACTGAAGTATTAAAAGAATCATTGCCCTGGCCAGTGTGGCTTGGTTGGTTGGAGTGTCATCCCATAACCGAAAGGTTGCAGGTTCAATTCCAGGTCACGGTGCAGGTTAATTACTGGTTTGAGCACATATGATTCCTGGTCCACTGTGTATAAGAGGCAATCAATTGATGACTCTCTCCCATCAATGTTTCTCTCTCTCCCTTTCTCTCCCATGTGAGGATAAATATATGTCCTCATGTGAGGATAAGTATAAATATATACATATATATATATATATATATATATATATATGAAGATTCAGATTGTTAGAACTATGAATGTTCTGTACTCTAGTTATTTATTAAAATTATAATTGAATCCTATCATGGAAAACTAGAGGCAAAGATCGCTGTACATCCTTCTCCAGAGCCATTTTGTGCATTTGTGTGTTTCGTGCCACACAAACTTGCATGTATGTGTATCACCGCCTTTTATGGAGCGTAACATTCCATAGTGACCACGTACCCAGCAGCATTATCTAATGAGGACCGTGAAGCCTTGTCCTCTAGATCTTCCCTAGTGGCTTCAAACCCAAACTCCCTGATTGTCTTCAGGGTTGTCCCTAGTTAAGTCATGCTAGACCTATTACATTCTTATAGTCATGAAGTATAAAGACTGCATTTCATGGCTAGAAACTAAATAATAATCAAAGACAATGTACTGTCTTCTTTTCCACTTTCACATCAAGGATTTTTCTTTACCATTTTTAAAATCATTTTGCTCTTTCTCAGTCCTTATCAAATTAGAGAAAATCTTGACTGAATTGGTAATGAAACGCCAAATCTTGGCACCAGGCTTTCAGCATAATGCTGAAAGTTGCCCCAATGATTTCCTCACATTCATAGGAGTCTAGACTCTCCTAGGATGACTTGTGGGATTGACACTGATCCACAGAAGGACTTGCTGGCTATTTAGTAATCACAAAACCTATTGCAGGCCTGCCAGGAGACACCCCCAAACTTCCCTGGATCTCCCAGGGGTCTTTCAGAAGAGAGAAGAGCTGCAACAATATTAGTTGGACATGTCCTCATAGACCAGAATGATCTTGAATCTCCATGAGGGCACCTGAGTATTGTTTACCAACATGTTATACCTATTACATTAGCTGTTTTGTGAGATCATGAAACCCTTATCCAATGTAATAGGATATGTGAAATGACAGTTATGACAGACCCTGGATGAAGACAAGGCTCATTGTCTATAATAGAGGACTGACAAGAAGAATCTAGATGAGAACCTCAGGAGCAAAAGGACAGACCCATAAGTTTATACTGAATATCTAGTGTTGAATTATTTTTTAAAAATAATTGCACATCCAAGCAATTTCAAGAGTCACATAGCCTCCATCACACATGAGATCAGAATGTCTGGTTTCATTCCACTTTCACGTCAATACATAGCTCATCTTGCATTTAAAAGATAATTATGGTGCAAACATGTACAGGTCTGGAGATTCTAAAGAGCTTTGTCTCTTTTGTTCTTAAAAAGAGGCAATGTTCCCAGCCACATACCACTCCTGGAGAGAAAATAATGGTTTTCATGAGGAAACAATAGCCAGACAGCTTCAAAAAGACCATAATTTCCACCTATTGTCAATGTAAACCATGAATTACATATTCTACTCAATTAAGAAAGCCTAATACACGGGAAGCATTTTAGAAATATTTTAGGAATGTTGATATGCAATGATATGTTTGCTTGATGACTTGATTCATTCCAAATAGATAACTCTTTTCTTTTATGAGAGAACTCTACATGGCTTTAGTCTTCTGAACACTGATCAGTATATTTTTGCTTGATTTCTGATGACATGCCTTTGACAGTTTTAAATTCTGGGTGTTCAGAAAGTCTTCATGGCATCAATGTAGTCATTGCCTTTAGAGAAAAATCCATTACTTGATCTGCGGTGGATGCAATGTTTTACTCATTCAAAGGCCAGCACATTGCTAGGACAAAGGAGAACACTTGCATACTTCTGATGTAGCTACACCTTAATTTGACAGGCTAACTTGTATAAACTGGTGGTAGAGGTGTTCAGACATATCTTATCTATGCTACAGAAACATACCTGGACTAGAACTGAAAGAACTTCACTGCCTCCAGAACAGCAAGAGAGAGATGTCTCTCATGAAATGAACTAGCAGGATTTTTGTAGTTTCATATTTAGTTCACCACCATGTACACAGTCTAAATCTGACTGAGTAGCAGTGTGAAAATCTTACAAAGCTGCTTTCCCATCTCTGCTTTCATTAAAAGGCTTCTTAGTTTAGCAGAGCTGCATTTTATTACGCTATGAGGCTGTAAGGGGAATAATTTAGTTCTTGATTGTCATTTTAATGCTCAGGCACTTATTATATTGCAGAATTACAAAATGGAAGGAGAGAGGCCTATTAATGCACAGATTATGGTAAAGGGAATAGGTAAAGTGAACATGTATAGGCAACATTCTCATATGCACTTTCATTTTGGACATGTTCAGGTAACGTTCTCACATGCAGTTTGATTTCACACATGTGTAGCTTTGTCCATTACACCCTGCCTCCCTTTGTTTTAGTTTGTTTAACTTATGAAATAACTCTTTCATTCCATAGGTACTGTGAACCCCTCTAAATGCGGCTGCCCCTTTGCCTTGAAGATGGCAGCATGCCAGCTTCTCCTGGAGATTACCACCTTCCTGCGAGAGACCTTTTCTTGCCTGCCCAGACCGCGCACCGAGCCTCTGGTGGTAAGGAGAGCATGCGCATTAATAATCAGGCGACCTGGAGAGGCTAAGACATGTGACTAGGTTTTGAGTGTTCACAGTTTCTTTAAATGACCAATGGACAGATGTACCATACAATTTAAAGTTCAACCAAGGGACTTTCATATCTAAAAATAAAATCTCTTGCCTCTAAAAAAATATAACTCTGAAGCTGAACTTGAAATCACAAAAGATAGCACCACTGGGTAAAATGTTTGATTGATCACTGTCAGTCATGCTAGAAACATCTAAGAACGTGTTGATTTCCTTACACTGCAAACTATGAGTTTTATGGACAGCATATTTTTAGAAACCTCTGACAGATTTTTTTAATACTAGCAGTTCAGAAATCCATATAGAAATCTGCTTCCAATGGGTTTTCTCATTTAAATTATGAGCAAAAAGACTTCTTTAAGCATGTAGCCTGTTAACATCCCCAAAGGTACATTTTATTCCTGCAGCATTTCTTATAGATGGGCAGAGAAAGACACACACACACAGAAACAGGCACACACAGAAACACACACACGAAAGCACACAGGCACTCACACACACATACACAACTCTTGTACCATCGGGACTGATTTGTTTAACAGAAGACAGGAACACTACCCGAGAGCCAGTCTTCACAGAGCACGTGGGGCAGGGATTATTTTCGTCCTCCAGCTCTCTGACAGGTGTCCAGTTTCCGGTGGATCTTTCATTATAGGCGTCGTTAAACCAGAGCTGAGGAACTAGACAAGTTCCTTTTCTCCCTTTACCCAAGGCTTACGCTGCTCTACCAGAAACAGTATTACAGTGACTGCCGGTGTGCTTTCACTTAGGGGAACTTTACAGTCCACCAGCTCTCCCGCTTTTCTGCCCAAACTCAGCAGGAGCGAGGCCATACCCTAACCCTGGTGGGGCCGGAGGAATTCCCGCTCTGGTTTTCCGGAGCAACGCCTCCGCCTCTGGCCTTCCAGGGCCTGCAAAGCCCCTTTCCCCACACTCTGACCCATGAAATGGATATTTCCAACTTGGAGACATGTATGGGTAAAATAATGTTTTTAAGAGAAACACACCTGCATTTGGAATGGGAACTACATCATTTGGATATTGAAAAAAGCAGTTTCCCCTACTGCTCTTATTTAATTTTATATTAACCTAGGCCTCTAACTTTTTGAATTGTTAACTTTACTATTAGATTGAAGCCACTCCATAAAATCAAACCAAGACAACCACTAAGCACAGGTGTTTAGTTTCAAATCTAGTGTGATAAAATATCTGGTCTGTAGGCATCTGTTGGTGTTATCTTATCAACATTCTAATTATACTGAAGTCTTCATAAAAGCACAGTAGTGTATCTACTTTTAGAGTTTTATTGGCCAAATTTATTTTCAGATCAATCACATCTTTTAAAAAATTACTTTATAAGCAACGGGCAGACTAGTAGGAAATGCCAAGAAATTAAGCTAAAACAGAGCCTGCAGTCATTTGGTCAATGAGAGGAAGGTTGTCACTGTAACCTGGTCTTTAACGAGGCCTCAGAAAACTTTTACTCATTGACTTTTACAATGTAATTGAGAAAGAAGCTTTTTCTCATGTGTAATTTATTTAAATACAGTTGATGGTTAAAAAAAAGAAAAACAAAAATTAAAACCTCAAGTCACATTCTAAACTACTGTGGAAAAAACAATGAGTAAAATCATAAAATGATTTTACTAACATAGACACTGCAGTTGTTTGAAATTCCTTTTTAAGAAATTGTATTAAATGGTGAATGTATCAAGCTAGGCATGAATATCATCAAGATAAAACATTCTGAAGTTTTAACAACACATTTGCTGTAAGCATATTTATAGATCTTTGGAGTTATTTATTAGATCAGTAACATTCTTTTTTAAAGGATTTTATTTATTTATGTTTAGAGAGGGGAAAAGAAAGGAGAAAAACATCAGTGTGTGGTTGCCTCTTGTGTGCCCCCCACTAGGGACCTGGCCCACAGTCCAGGCACATGCCTGGACTGGGAATCCAAGCAGTGAGTGACCCTTTGGTTCGCAGGCCTATGCTCAATCCACTGAGCTATACCAGCCAGGGCAGTAACATTTTTAATTGTAGTAAAAATAATAGCTACCCTAACAAACAGAATAATTAAAGAGTAACAGTGTAAAATAATCACATTAAAAGCTATAAATACTCTCTGATCTGAGGCTTGAGGATAGGAGAAGATCAGGAACTTAAATGCTCTACTAAGGGAAAAAGTCTTTCAGATAAAAATGCCCTAGAGCCATTTCTAAAATGGAACAGATTTCTCTGTGATATGTTTGTTTGAAAAAGTCCCAGTTATATCCAAAATGTGGGAAAGAAAGCAGAACCTTAAATACAATAATTAAAATAAAAGTTAATTAATTTGTTTAGCCACAGTTCTTTCTTGGGTAGGGTGAGAAATCCCAGGAGGCCCTCACTGCATTGGTGGGTAATAGAGTTAAGAAACAGGAAAAATGATATCAAAAGGTATTAAATTGTGCAAAAAATATATTTTTGCTAACTTAACAATTTTTCCATATAAATCTTGAGATGCAACTTAATGTGTTTTTTCTTTTCATAAAAGCAACTTTTTTTTTTAAAGATTTTATTCATCCATTTTTAGGGAGGGACGGGAGGGGGGGGAGAGAGAGAGAGAGAGAGAGAGAGAGAGAGAGAGAGAAACATCAATGTGCGGTTGCTGGGGGTTATGGCCTGCAACCCAGGAATGTACCCTGGCTGGGAATCGAACCTGGGACACTTTAGTTCCCAGCCCGCGCTCAATCCATTGAGCTATGCCAGCCAGGGCTTCATAAAAGCAACTTCTGATAGCATTTTAGTCACTCTTTTTGTTAACCGTACAAATAAATACTGTCTTAAAAAAGAAAAAGCAGCATTCTTACAAGATTTATAATCTAAAAGCATAATCATCAAATTTTTCTCTAAATATTAAATTCTGAGCTTGAAAAAAGGAAACAAATATTTTTGAAAAAATAATTTTGTTTGTGAAATTGCTGGTCCCTTAAAATGTTTCCCAGCTGAATTATTGAAACCAATAACCAATGACCAAGCCACACAGCATTAAACAAATAATTCCGTGCTATGCACAGAGGAGTTCATAATAAAGAAAAAGGCAGAAACCAAATCCCTGTACATCGATGTTCATTCATCAGGATAAACAATGTATTGGATGCTTTTGTGCCAGACTATGCTAAAAGCTATACCAACTGCACCAATGAGATTTAGCAAATTAAATTATAAAGTATATACTGCTGAATAAAAGTTCCTAAAGTTAAAGAATCAGAAACAAAACACAATTCATATTCATCGATGATGAATATTTACTGAAGATAAGAGGACAAACAAGGGGGTGTGATGGTCTCAGGAGTGGGGGTGGGGGTGAGAGCGAAATGAACACACTGTAACAGGAGGACCAACTGCACAGAACTGTTTACTGAAGCGAAGCGTGGGTGGCCTTAAGGAAGAAGCAGAGGGCCATGGTTGGCCAAAGAAGGGGCTGGAAGAATCTGAAGAACCTTTCTGGAAGAGATTACACTTAACTATAACTTTGAAAGATAGGTGGGATTTTCACAAGTAGGTAAAAGAAGAAATTGGAAGAGATAACTGCATTTGAATATTTTTTGACAATGTTAAATAGATTTCATGTCGTTCCTCTGTTTTTCTAGATGTGATGATATTATCTGAGTACCAAAGTATAACTTCTGTTTTCATTCCAAGAGGAAAAGGAAAAAAAAAACATGTAGAAGATAAAACTGATTTATTAATAATAGTTAAAATATTATTGGTACAAACTGAGTTTTAAAAAATATTTTTTCATATCTATTTGAATCAGAGAGTATGTTATATAATAATTAGAAAAAATGCTCTATAAAGATAAAGTTGGCATTTTATATATTTTTATCAGATTCTCCAAAAATATTTTATAGATAAGTAATTAAATATAATCTTCAGCATGAACTAGTTGCCATTCACAGAACAGGTCAAATTTTCAATTCAGAGCCTCAAGGCCAAACCTCTGCTAAATATTTACACTCCTCAAGGCTTACTTTAAGGTGTAGGAAACATTCTGTTGATAGACAATAAAGGAACCCCTGATACTGAGGTCCACCTAGAGGGGACTGAGAAATTCTGCCATCGTATGGTCTTGTCTTAAGCTTCTGGCCCTGGCATCTGAGGTTTCCTCAACTTGAACTTCCTTCCCCCATTTGTTTTCTGAGCTAACTTTACTTAATCCTCAAACTGAACTGCAGCATTGCCTCTGTATTCGTTTTCTATTTCTTCCGTAACAAACCACTGGTCCTACAATTTTAGTTGTTTAAAATAGGCCAAACATATCATCTTATAGTTCTGGAGATCTGAAGTTTGATACAGGTCCTGCCAGGTAAAAATCAAGGTGTTGGCAAGGCTGCACTCCCTTCTGGGGCTCTAGGGAAAACTGTTTCCTTGACCTTGTTCCATCTTCTAGAGGCCACACACATTCCTTCACTCATGGCCTCCTCCCCTATCTTCAAAACCTATAATTTAGCCTGTCTCACCCTTCTTCCATAGTTGCATCTTCCTCCGATCACAGCCTGGAAAAACTCTCCATTTTTAAAGATTGGTGTGATTAGGTTAAGCCTACCTAATCCAGGGTAATTTCCCATCTCAAGGTCCCTAACTTCAACCACACGTGCAAAGTCCCTGTTGCAATGAAAGTGACATATTCACCAGGTTCCAGGGGCTGAGACAGGGACATCCCTGGAGAGTCACTGTTCTGCCAACCACAGCCTCCCAACGTGATTTCTAAGCACCAAGTCTGTCTCTAAGCCTTGGAATTTATTACTTGTTTGCCTCCTCGGTATCTGCCTTGGGATTTTGACTTCCTTTAGGACAGGAACCGTTTCTTATTATTTCCCAATACTAACACATTCATACTCAACATACTCATGGCATGGTTAATACACAGATAAATACTAATTTTAGTTAAAACTGTTGACAAAGTATCAGAAAGTGAGGAAGCTACTTCTAGATTTGGAATGAGATCTGTGTTTCGGAAAAGTGAAAAACTAGGGGGGAAATTTTTTTAATTTAAAAATACTTTTACGGCCACAACCTAAAGTTTGCATTACATAAAGGAGAATTGGGCTGTTTAAATACAATGCTATGCGATTCAAAACAGAAGGAGGTTTGCCCCAAGACCGCTGCCACACTGTGGAGACGCCAGCACTCACGTGCTCCTCACTGACATTGCAGGACCTGGAGAGCTGCAGACTCCGTTTGGACCCCGAGCTGGACCGACACAGATACGAGCGGAAGATCAGCTTTGCTGGGGTCCTGGATGAAAATGAAGACTCCAAAGATTCCCTCCACAGTAGTAGCCACACCCTCAAATCAGATGCAGGTGTTGAGGAGAAGAAAGGTATGAAAAATCAAGAATTATTTCATGTTTCAGGGTTTCTTGTAGAATATTTGGTCCGGGGTCTAGACCATGGAATCGCACACCCAAACAAGTCCAAGACTGCTGGCTCCGAACGGTACTGTGTCCCTTTAGCGGGCTAGTAAACCGCTGTAGCTGGGGGTTGGGCTCTTCAGGCAGAGGGGCCGGTTCTGATTCCAGCTCAGCGGCTCCCCACGTCCCACTGAATCTAAGATGCCACCATTTGTAAGATGAAACACTATTTTATGTACCAATAAGAAAGAGAAAATGCTCCCAGTTCAGCTCTTATGCAACACTTTCTTATTGCTTAATTTGTGTCTCATTCTTTTTGAAAGAAAACTTTCAGACTTAATTAGATGTGAAATTTTTATTTTCAGTACATATTTTTCTTGTGCTGCCCAAAAAAGAGTAAGCTGTAAATAAACTGGTTCAAGGGTTTCTAACTATCTTCAGTTCAGGGTTCAGATTTTTTAATCACTTCTCAACTCAGAATGGTCAATGTCCATGTTTTTTTTTTAATGATGTTATCCTCTGTGTCATCGGAATGTTATCAATACATCGCTTTTAAATTAATCTATAAAAGAGGTAAAGCTATTGGTTCTAGTAACTTAAGGAAATATTCAGTTGTATGAAACTAGCCTACCTTCAGTTCCTGCCTCAGGGATGTTATCAAACACATCTGACTTACCACCTCATCCACTCCTCCACCCAACTACCACTTGGCTTCTTGGAGTTAAAAGACACTGGTACCCATTCTGTAAAGTTTGTTGCTGACGCTTTAGATGTTCACGTGGACACAAGCAATAACACCTGTCATAGCTGCCACCTGGCATCTTAAGATTCTGTCAACTGTAAGACCATCCTCAATTTCACATATGCTAATATGTGCATCTTAAAATGCCAAAATATCGTAACTAGTTGTGTGACCATATTCCCGTTACTTACCTTCTAAGTCCCAATTTTCTTATCCGTAAAACGGGGTTAATAGCACCTACCACATTGTGGTGTTGAAAGCTTTAAATGGAAGTGAAGCAGAAACTCAGTACCTGGTACATAATAGGTGCCCAGTAAATAATTGTTGTCATTGAGCATGTAGATTTGAACCCATGCAGAAAATTCTAAATGTGAGCTAAAGATTGACAAGTTTTTTTCTCTTTAAAAACTCCTTTAAACTGTTACCTTCTTCATCTGATTTTGCTATTTCTTAAATTCCATTGCACATCAATGTTTTCCCAAGAATTTCAATTAAAAGAACATCATCACATTTGTAAAACCAGTCAAAGATTATGTCGCGCATGTAGTGTTTTCTAGTGTCTTGTAAACAATGACTCTATGAATGTTTGGTGACTGAAGGACGGGACAGTTCTTGAGAGAAATCACCCCACCCCAGATAGAGAAGACAAAATTTTTAAAATCTTGCAAGGAATGGATATGCTCTGGAATTATTTTTTAATATTTCAAGATTGTTGTCACAACATATTAAAACTGCAAATAATTGTTATATAATAATGAATTTATGGTGAACCAAGTATTTTTTTACCCAAGTCTTAGCAATTTATGCATTTGAAGAAGTACCAAGTCAATCTATTTTCAAATATTCCTTATTCAGACAAGGATAACCACATATAATGAGAAACTTCCATCTTTTAAACATAGTGCAAGGGGATTTTCTTTTTTTGCCCATTCAAAGTTATTATGTTAATTATTATTTAAAGTGGCTGAAATAAAAATTTCTAATGCTGACATGGTTAAACTTGAGCAGAGTAAATTGTACACCATTTAAAAAATAAAATAGATTAATTTTAAGAATAATTTCATGATTATCATTTGTGTAAATTATTCTTAATGGTCATTACTATCCTTAGTAATTTTTCTCCTCATAGAATAGCTATGTTAATATATGAAAGTTGTTTAATGAGAGAAGAGCAGAAAACTGAACCTATAAATAAAATGGAAACATATCTATAAAATATCCTTTACCAGTTAGCAAATATCCTCCCAAAGATTCATAAATATTCTTTAATCCTTTTGATAAGCAGAAACCAGCTGCTAAATTCATTGTGAAAACGGGGACCATGGGAACCCTTCTAACTTAATTTATAAAAAATTTATTTAAAATTTCATACCATCTGTTTTTATAAAAGCAAAAAATGCCAGTTCTGAAATAAACAACCTGGGACAATATAGATTCTACCGAGGAAAACCAATGTGAAATAATTTTTAAACTAAAAACGTCTGCCTAAACTCTCGGAGCAAGGTCTGTCAAATTATTTCACCCATATTCCAAATACAAGCTAAGACTGGCATTCCAAGATATAAGACATTTCTGATCATTCAACAATCATCTTTTGAGCACCTACTGTATGTGAGGCACTTATTAGAGGTTCTCAGAGAATAGGCAAGAAGAAGAGGAAAATTTTCCCACATATATTTTAGTTTTCACTAGCTAACAGTTAATAACATAATAGCAAGTAATGTTCAATACTAGACTTTTAAATAGAAAGAAGTAGCATGAAGAAAAAATTAGGGTCAGAGAATTGGTAGTGATGGGGAGTTGAGGGAGGCTGTAGTTCAGAGAAGGCCCCCATAAGTGACATTGAGCAGAGAGACCTGTAGGATGTGAAGGAGCCAGTCGTGCAAAGGGCTGAAGGAGGAGTTTTCCAAACAGAGACAGACTGAGAACAAGGCTGTCATGCAGGAGTGAACTTGGAGCTTCTGAAGAGGGCAAAAGGCCAACTTTTGAGATGGAGTCAGAAAGGTAAGCAGAAGGCAAGTAAGTAGGACCTGCTGATATGCTTAGACATTTAGTTCTATTTTAAGTGTGCCTGAGAGTTGTTGGCAGATTTTGACCAGAAAAATGATATAATGTGTGCATTTACAATTTACGTATTTAAGAGATGAGTTGAGCTTTGGGGGCCGGGGTATAGGGGAGCAGTGAGGTAGTTACATTAGCCCAGGGAGTAGATGATGGGGATTTCAGATCTTCTGAAATTTTGACGTGTGGAGCCAGTGGGACTTGCTTATGGATATAATGTGGGATGAAAGAAAAGGGTAGAAGAGATATTTTATTTAATTTAGATGAATTTGATTCACCTTCATGCCAGTTCTCATTGTCACAGAGATAAAGCCTGCAATTCAGTGCTGTCCAATCTCGACTGATGTTTTTCCTGTGCAAAACCAAATCTGAATTCTAACTGCTGTCACCTTTGTAAATAACCAGTGGCATAATTCTGACCACTGACTTTTTGTTGCGGTCTCCAACTGTCATTGATGGTAGAACAGGTTTTCCAAATTAAATGTCTTTCCGATCACACTAGTGTGGGGTTATGTGGCTGCATTTCTATGCTGAAAGGTATCATGCAATCGGGCAAAGAATGCTGGACTATGCCTCTTTACAAAGAAAGAAAGAAAGAAAGAAGGAAGGAAGGAAGGTCTCTAATCTTTTTTTCTACTTCCCAATCTACTTGGACATGAAATTGTATTAACAATCACTAAAAATGATCATTATATTTTATTTTAAATGTATTTCAAGTAGGTCATAAAATCTCAATCAACCTGAAGGATAATATTGAAAAATATAGTGGATGAGTTTTGTGCTCTGATTAAAATAGAGTAGTATGGTCTATAGTCTTAATTTATCCAACTGTACTACAAGAATTTTTATCCAGATGTGAACTTCTGTGCAGATGTGTTCAGTGAGCTGCATGAGGTCTTTGCCAGCTGAGTTGTGATCATTTTCATCTTTCTCAATCACAAGAGTAGATCAGAGATTAAACATTTCACATTATTCAACAGAAATTATTCTGGGCTCCTTTATATGGCATTAAAAGTATGCATTTGATTAATACCTAAGCCGCGTGAGTTCTGACACAGTCACGTGTTATCTCTCCTGTGAGTGAGAAACTCAAAACTGAAATGCAATCTTCCTGATAGGGACTTCAAAAGTTATTAATAGCTGCTGGGGGAAGGGGGTATAAAGGGACTAATTGGTAATGGAAAAACTACAATGAAGATTAAATTTTTTAACAAAAGAATAAAGGATTAATGTTTCTGAGGGGAAACACAGGTAATGCAAAGGTGGGGGAGGGGTGACGTGATTCCTGCTGCCTGGTCTGAATGGGCATAACCTGAGACACGTGGCCTCCCTGGGTAACTACCAACAGTCTGAGATGTCCCTCTAGAGATGGTCAAATTGCACCAGATAAATTCTAGGGCTTTGATTCAGAACACAGAAAAAAATATATTAATAGCTTTGCCCCAAATAATTAGTTTGAAATCTTGTTCATATCTTAAGAAGGATGGCTTACCAAAAATGACCCCTTCCTGATAATGACTTTAAGCTCTGAGAACTCTCCTTGTCCCACTCCTACAAAATCAATGTGTGCCAACACCAAATCTTAAAAAGGAAAAGAAAGAGGTGTGTATATGACTGTGGGAAATAAGGATGCTTTTGATTTAAAGAGTAGATTTCAAGCTTAAACATTTTCTACCCTCTTATCTTCCTCACCAATGATTGTTTCTTCCAGAACACTAAAGATGAATAATGCATCTTCCTCTTGGTATATTAGACAACTGTAAGGTGGGCGCGGGGTGTTGCCACATTTGCCCTGATGTCTCACCCAGCCTTTTGACTGAGAATCACTAGGTGCATTGAAAATGGAACCATTTCCCACTTAGGTTCACTCAGAGCACCCCAGTGAAAACAGATCCTTTAGTGCCTTTGCTGAGCTGCTGAGCGGAACCCGCTGCTGTCTGTTGGAGAGAGACGTGCCCCTTGTTTTTATTTCTTAATAAGGTATTCCAAAATCAGGGGATTTCCATAATTCACAGAACTCTGTAAGTCCCATTTCAAAAGAAAAACAAAAACACATGGTTTGTGGTTTTGCTGAAATGCACTAACTGTCCTACAAAATGTTGCTGCAAGGGCACACTCATGCTTGTGAACCCTGGGCCAGAAAGGGAGCAGGTTGTTCCCAGCACTGATGAGCCATGTGTCCGAGAAAGGAGCTGCACCAGCCCTTCTGCCGGGCATCCAGCCTCCTGCCTGCCCAGCAAAACCACCTGACGGCGGGCTTGGGAGAAGCTCCTTGTCCAGACACGCTGCCCATCCCAGATAACAGAGAGGAGGCTGTTCAGCCACAAGTTGCGGAGAGCTCGGATCTAACACTGGCTGGGGAAGACTAAGGGGGAAAAAGCCCTATTTTATTTTTTCAATACAGTTCCCAGCAGGAAGATCAGGATAGGAGGTTCCCGCCTGCTCCAGATTAAAGGAACCCGCAGTTTCCAGGTGAAGAAGGGGGGTTCCTTGTCCAGCATTCGCCGGGTCGGCAGCTTAAAGAGCAGCAAGTTATCACGGCAGGACTCAGAGTCTGAGGCTGAGGAGCTGCAGCTGTCCCAGAGCAGGGACACTGTCACTGACCTAGGTAACATAGAGGAGTGGGGTGTGCAGGGACGTGGGGGGTAGGAAGGCAGGGCCCAAACCCGAAAGAGCTGATATCCATTATTTTGCCCATCAAAAGGTGTGGAGAGCAGAGCCATAGTTTAGATGATCTGTTCAGTCTGAAACCACACTCCCCTCTAGAGCAGGGCCTCTCAAACCTTCCTGTGCGCGTGGGTCACCTGGGAGTCTTGATAAAATGCAGGTTCTGATTCAGTCTGGGTGGGAGCCTGAGAGTCCAGACTTCCAACAAGCTTCCTGGTGAAGCCGATTCTGCTGTTTCACGGGCCACAGCTCGAGCAGTGAGAAAATGGAGTACGTATTTGGGAGAGAAAGCACTTTAGTGACAAGGGCAGTGTTTTGAAACCCAGATGTTTGTGCGTCACCCATTCTTCTGATCAGGACCTTTAAAGCAAAACGTAGGTACAGGGGAGAGCTAGCTACAGGTCCTCCGTGGTTTAAAGTCTCCATTTCACATTAAAAGCAATGAATGTGTCAAAGAGGAGTGATTGCCTGGGCCTGGCAATCAGTGACCTCTAGCAAGCCAATGTCTCAGGAATTTGTTTTCTCCAACTCAGCAATGGGAGTCATTCTATTTACTCCACACCTACTGGGCAGGGATTTTCTAAAGATAAGTTAGGAGATAGCTGTGAAGTGTGTTAACCTCCCAAGGATGAGCTCTGTGTACAGTCAGAGCCCTGGGTTGTTTGTAGATTGTCACTGTAGGATCCAAAGAGATTCTCAAAGAGAATCCCAAAATGCATTAGTCCTATGGCTCTGGTTACCACCTTCATAGACAGAAAGAAGACCAAGCAGGTGTGCAGACAAGACCCAGCAGCTGCCTAGAATTTAACTATTAGGTAAGAGCTGAAGTGCACTTTCTTTGTCGTTTATTCCTTGTATGAGTAGCGAAAGAGAAAGTTACCCTTCCTAGGGAAGTTGTTCCTGAAGTCAGCCAGGAAGTGTGGCTAAACCACCAATGAAGGCTGTTGAAACAGAAGCTGAGTATATCTCATCAAAGTGAGTTTAAGGTAGAAAACGTTTCTACACCCACCCACCGTCACTTTTGAATATAGCTAATTTAGATGTTACTTAAGATTCAGATTTTTTTTTTAGATTCAACTTACTTTCTTAAGGAGATGAAAGAAGAAAGCCTGTGACTTCTTTTGCGATAGGTCTGAAGCTGTAGTAATATCATCAGTTAGTTTGGGGGAAATTTTTTCAATTAATTATTTGAATTGGTCAACTTAGTCTGACCAAGTGAGTCAAAATAGCCAGGCTACAAGTACGGTTTTGCCATAGAAAAGACCCAGAAAAGCTTTTAGATTTGAGAACCGGCATTTGTTACCTAGTATACTGAGTAGTGAATTCCTGAGAGATGTCTCTTTCATACTTTCCCACAGAAGGAGACCTTTTTCGTTCATGGTTAGATACATTTGCTTCCAAATCCCCTTCCTTTCTCCTAGGCACATGCCCATCGTTGACGCAACTCTGATAGCAAAGCCAGGTGGTGTTGGGAACAGTAGCACTAGCCATGGACACAGCAGTAGTGGAGGCGGTAGCTCTCCGGTGGCCATTGCAGGTGGTGGGTGTCTCCACCTAACTGCACCTGCAGGGCCTGGGCAGCCTGGACTGGATTTGGGCACACAACCAATAAATACCTTGCTCATCTCAGCCATTCTAAGACTTGACTCTGTTTTTTTCTCTGCTCCCATGTCTCAATATGGAAGCCGCCATAACAGAGGTCGTAAATGTCTTCATAATGGCCAGTTCAGCTGCTGGTGACGGGAACAGCTCCTACTAATATTCCTCCACTAAAATCAATGCTATGCCCTGAAACCCACTGGGCCTTGGTAGTCTGCCCTAGGATTCAAAAGCATGGAGAACTGTACCATATCAACGTGCTCTGCAAGGAGACTAAACAACACAACCTCTCTTGGTATTTTTCTTTTGAAGAAGGGAGTCCTTGGAGCGCGAGTGAGCCCAGCATCGAGCCAGAAGGAATGAGCACTGCCGGCACGGAGGAGAATTACCACAGGAACATGTCCTGGCTCCATGTGAGTAGGCATCTCAGAGGGATACCTGAGACCAGTTTCCTTCTGGAATTGGGAGAGATCCATGATGGGAGGATGAGAGATTATACTTAAATCATCCATCTAATTTAGTCTACGAGAAAAACCAGAGGCTTGTATTTCAGCTGAGCCTCACTAGGATTAGTATTCTGCTGGATAGTATTCCTTTTATGTTTCACTAAGACCAAGGGTCCTTTATTATGGCTGGCTTTTGGGCCACTGTAAGTCAGGGAAAACTGTGAGTCCCTAGGCCATATGAGTGACACAGGCAAGGCATGGTGACCGGTTTTATACAGGTGATCACAGATGTTGAGAGCAAGGCCACAGTGTTATTCTCGAGTCTGGATTAGATCAGATTGTAAACTCAGACGTGGAGATGCTGTGATGAGGAGGAGCACCCTTCAGAGGGCTCTTCAGAGACACAGGCAGGAGGGATCGCTCCCGAGAAGACTGAGCACAGACTAGCGTTCGTAGAACTGGCGTTCAGGGATTAGGTTTGAGCTGGGCATGAGAAGAGAAGGAGCAAAGTGTCAGTCTCATGATTGGCAGGGTACTGCCGGCACTGTTGTGGATCTTAGATACGGACTATCACCATCTCCTCGGATTCTAATGTGACTTCCTGGAAGGGTCAGATGAGCGCTGGTTTGTTCACAATGCTCCTCAGAGATCACGGCGCTTGGCCTTCCCTGCTGAGATAGTCCCCAGAACTGCCTGATTTGGAGAATTTCTGAGGCAGCTGTTTTTCAAGCAAACTTTTTATTTAATGAAGTCTAGCCTACATATCGAAAAGCATACAAAACCTACGTGTATGGCTCAGTAAATTTTCAACACGTGAGCACATCTGTGTAACTACCACCAGGTAGAGAAGAACCTTAGCAACATCTTTGGAGCCCCACACAGGCCACCTCCCAGGCACTGCCTCCCCCCTACCGTGCCCATCCTTGTAACTGCTAACAGCACAGAGTACTTCTGTCCGTGTTTGAAATGCATATATTATTACATCGTGTGCTAGATCCTCTGTTGTGTCTGTTTCTTTGGTCTGTACAAGTGTAAGTCCCCCAACTTTGTTTTTCTTTCTGTGTGGTCTAGCCTATTCTTGGCTAGCTCTATTTCCATTTAGAATCACCAAGTCAATTCCCATAAAAACACTTCCAAAACAGCCTTATATGGAATATAACGACCATTTGAAATGGAGAGATTGACAGTGCTAGCACAGTGAGTCTTCCTGTGTGTAAAACGGTCTGTCTGTCTCTCCACTGATTCATGCCCCTCCACTTATCTAGGTCCTTAAATTTCCTTTACTATGTTTTTTTTTGTTAGTTTTCTGTGTGGCGTTCTGTGCCCAAACACTCTAAAAGTGTATTTAGACACATAGCAATTAAATACTCTTTAAATATTTAGAAGAAATCACTGATGAAATCTTCTAAACCTAAAAATTCCTTTGTAGAAGGATTTTTAATTATAGATTCCATTTGGGTAATATGATTAAGACCATTCAGATCTTCTATTGCCTCCGAGAACAGTTTACTAAATTGACTTTTGCCCCTAGGAATTTGTTAATTTAATCCAAATATTCACATTTATCATCAAAAGGGTATTTATAATATTCTTTTAAGATCATTTTAAATTCTGTAGGATCTACAAGAATGTGCCTTTATCTTTTCCAATACTAGTAGGTTATATCTTTTCTCTCTCTTTTTTTGATAAGTCTTACTAAAAGTTTGTCGATTTTATTAGGCAAAGAACCGGCTTTAGGTTTTGCTATTTTGGAATGTTTGATTTCTGTTTCATTAATTTCTGCTATTTATTACTTCCTTCTCCTTTCTTTGAGTTCAATTTGTTTTCCTCCTTTAACTTCTTGACACAGGCACTTTGTATTGCTTTTCATCCAGTTTGCTGACATGTTCATTTAAAGCCATAAAGGTTCCCTAGAAATTGCTCTAGTTGTAACCCACAAGGTTTGATACATCATCTGTTCATTATCACTCAGTGAAAATACTTTAAATTCACATCTTGATCATAACTGACTATAGGCTTTTTAAAGTCCATGGCTGATAACCCCCATACATGAACCTGTTGTCTTCCCTCGGTCCTGCTCCTCCGTGTGCCTGGCACCACCCTGACGCCCAGACACGGGGGTGAACAGTTGTAGAAGTGCGGTGGTGAGTGCAGGTCATCCATCCGTCAAACCCGTAGAGTGCGTGACTCTGAGAGTGAACTGTGGCCTTCGGGTGACACTGGTGTGTCAGTGTAGAGCAAATGTCCCCCACCCTGTGGGGCATGTTGATGATGAAGGGGGCTGTGCATGGGTGGGGGCAGGGGTCCCTGAGGACTCACCATACCTTCTGCTCAATTTTGCTGTGAACACAAAACTGCTCTCAAAGATTTTGTAACTTGTTTCATTGTAAAATTACAGAGGCTCTAGATGACGTTAACTCTCTCCAGAGATGATCTGTCCTGTCCTCGGGCAGACAGCAAAGAATGTCACTTCAGCCCAGTCAGGAACTAAGCTGACTTGACTTGCACCAGTTCCATCCCTCCTCCCTCCCCCCATACACACTCCTCTGAGTACAAAACCTTGTGAGGTTTGCAGTGGGAGTTTGAGGTATGTCCCGGGGCCCCGCATGCTTGATGGGTCAGAAACTCTCATTTTGTTGACCCATGACAGTGATATTGCCAAAATCTCACTGTGCTTTATCAGCTGATTTCTGCTTGACCTTAATCAGGAAATCCCTAGAGGAAAAAGCAGTCACCCAGGGGACATCCCTGGGCAGAATTTCAAAATTGTACATTTCTAGGTCATCTCCACCTCCATCCCAGATCTACTAAACTGGAACTAACTAAATAAGTTAAGTCAGTCATATGTTCATTTTTACGTCAGTTTACTTGGTGGTGGTGGTGGTGGTGGTGGTTGTTAAGCTTCCTTGGTATTTCTCTTAAATGGCTACATTTGAGAAGAACAAAGGAAACCTCATGGTTCTTACATGTGCTCTGCCTCACACCAGAACCAATGGGTACATCAGGGATATTTAGGGAATCTTGAGAGAGACGTGGATATTCTGCTCAGACAACACGTTTTTTTAAAAAAACTCTGATGAGTGCCAGGTATTGATAGCTGTGTTTGACAGGGGTAAGACATTGGTGGCTATTACTGTTTTTCTTTGTCTCAGAATAAGCAAAGCCTCTCAGTCTTAAGGAGCTGTGTGGCAGCCCCGCTGAGCAGGTTGGACTGGCCTTCCCCATGTACACTTACTCTGTGTTCTTTACCCAACATGGCACACACTGTGTCCCAGGCTAGGCATTGGGGTGGGAGCTAGTTTCGGGAAGGGTGGAAGCGTCCCAAGGATTACTCTTATGCCTATTTGACTCACCTTGTGGCTCTAGAAATGCCACTGCCTTTTTAGGAAAGCAACGGAAGAAGTTATAAACGCAAGGGCTTTCATTCCTCACCTTAACACAACTATATCCTTACATCAACTGAGTTCTTTTCTGGAATCTGATTTGGGAGGTCCAGGAGATGTGAGGATTTGAACCAGACCAAGCCACAAGTGAGGAGAAACTAGAATGGCCCAAAAGACACACACACACGTACACACACACACTATATATATATAAAATCTCTTGAGGTGGGGAAATAAAATACTACAGTGGAGTTCAAGGCCCTGTTGAAGGTTCTAGGTCAGGGTGGAAGACACGGAACTGTTTTCCAGTTCCATGCAGGTGGGCTGGACTCAAAGCCCCTCCAGCCTGTCAGAAGTCAGCCAGTCCTTCGGGACAGGACTGCTCATCAGTGTGTGCTCTTCCATCTGGCTTCTTCCATTACTTAAGAGCTGAAAAAATAATATATTTCAAGTTCAGAATCTTCATTTGAAAATACATGGAAATCGTATACTCCATAATAACCATTTTACGTTTTTGAAGATCACTTACACATTTATTGTTTCAAAGAGATCTTTCTATCAAGTGTGATGGAAGGAGCAAAAGAAGCTAAGTACACAAAGGCTTGCACCTCTGTTCTCTTGAGGGAATTATAGAATCATTGTGGTTTCCGGACCCAACAAGGAAGGTTGACCTTGGACTTTCCATCTTCCACTGTACATGTAGGTTCATAGTCAGTCTGCACTCTGGTTGCTCAGTGGAGTCTCAGTGATGTCTGTGTTCCAGGTCATGATCTTGCTGTGCAATCAGCAAAGCTTCATCTGCACCCACATTGACTACTGCCACCCACACTGCTACCTGCACCACAGCCGCTCCTGTGCCCGGCTGGTCCGGGCCATCAAGCTGCTTTATGGAGACACGGTGGACTCCCTCCGGGAGAGCAACAATGTCAGCAACGTGGCTCTCCGGGGCAAGAAACAGAAGGAGGTGAGTGAATGATCGACAATGTGCCAGCTTTAGGGAGAATGATGTCCTAATAACCTCTAATCTGGAAATAAACACTTGAGGCCACTGCAGTTGTATCGCAGGCTACAGTTTTCTGTGATTCTGACCAAAGGGAGAAAATGAGTGCAAGAAAAACAGATGCTTTGTCTTCATGTCCGTGAACAAACATGGCATCTTTTCCCAGGTTTTGTCTTGTTTCCATGAATAAATCTGAACTCATGGGGTGTGGCGATGAGTAGGTTATTGCACTAGGCAGACTAATCCCCCCAGGATGTCTGCATTTTAATTTCTGGAACCTGTGACTATGTTACTTCATGTGACAGAAGGAAGTTTGACTATGTGAATAAGAATTTCATAATCGGAAGAGTATCTTTAATTGTCCAGGTGGGCCCAATGTAAATCGTAAAGGTTCTTGTAAGTGATAAAAGGAGGCAAGAGAGGCAGAGAATAAGATGTAACAACAGGCCCAGAGATCAGAGTAGGCATGGCCATGAGCCAAGAAATGCTGGCAGACTCTAGAAGTTGCAAAAGATAAAGAAATCGATGATTCCCAAAAGCCTCCAGAAGGAACACAGCCCTGTCAATCCACTGTAGGCTTCCGACCTTCAGAACTGTAAATAGTCAACTTATGTTGTTTTAAGACATGAAGGTTGTGGTCATTTGTTACAGCAACAATAGGAAACTGATACAATTATGCATTAAGAAACAAGTAATAAATGGCCCAACTATTCACAGATAAGTAAATGACAAAGTAATCTAGGTCAAATCAGACCTAGAAACTCCTTCAAGAAACCATTGCTTCTTTGAAGCATTCAGTGACAATTTTCCAACAGCTGACCTGGCAGAAGATGAAATCAGTAGCCAGCAATGGCTGCCCTGTTCTTGCCAAGCGAGCCCTGGTTTACCCACCTGCCCCTGAACAGGCCTGCTGGCCAAGACGGCCGACTGAGTGCTGCTGGCTGCCCCTGCAGCTGCTTCTCCTAAGTTGTTTTGCAAACAGATTTTTATAGAATACCTATTCATTTTGATGAGCATTCACTGTGCACCTGCTGTTGGCACAGTATTCTGCCAGATATTCTGAGAGACAGAAAAAATAAATAAGTAGGAACTGAGGATCTTTTGCAAGTCAGGTTTGGTGGGTTGGGGGCATGACAATACCATAGGAATCAAACAACTAGAGAATATGACGCAGAATGAAAACTTCACAGTTGAGCTGTGTAGCTGTTTTTAATGTTTTAACACTTGCAAAAGGATTTTTTTATTACAACCTTTTTATTATGAAAGCAACATAGGTTCTTTGAAGAAATTCTGGATAATACAAGAGATTTTAAGGAAAAATATAAGTATCTCATGCATCTTATTTAAGGGTGCTAATTCACCTTCTGGGGTATGATCTTTCAGTAGTTTTTTTAAGCATCTGTGTGAGGTTATACATCATTAGCATCTGTGTGAAGTATACATCATTAATAAAGTGTGTTTGGATTCCTATGAACCTTGTATAAGAAATATTGTTCTCCCAATTTCATAGATGAAAAAAGTTGAGGCTCAGAAAGATGGATTGTCCACACTTCACATCTATAACATGCTCATCTAGGCTTCAATTTAGAAATGTGGAATATCAAAGTCAGGACTTTTTAACTAGCCTCCATTGCATCTCATGGTGTTCAAACTAAACAAGTTCTTAAGGGAAAGGAGGTGGGAAATAGTCAACGCAGGTAACAAATAAACTGCATGAACTACTAATTGATGACATAAAAAGAAAAATATATACATATGTATGTTTGTGTGTACACAGTATATATATGTATATATATATGTATGTACATGTATACACACACACACACACACCTGTATCTCAAACATAAATAAGACTACATTCAAAGAAAACCTATTTTAATTTAGGGAAATTCTCCTTCATATAAAAACCTTTAGCAGAAAACAATATGTGTTGGATGTTGCAAAAATCTCCCTGTCTAAAATTAATGTTCACTGTTCACCACACACACTCTGAGATTTCTTTCTGCCATATCTGCTCCAGTGATCCCTTCACCTGTAAGTTTGACCAAACACCCTTCAAGATCCAACTCAAATGCTACCTCCTCCTTGAAACCTTTCTGATCTCCCCAGTGTCAACCACAGGACTCACTGCAGGTGGATGAGTAATATTATTTTTCTTCCCTCTCTCTTCCTTTAAATGACACAGGCATTTACTTGTTCTGTCTTGATTCTTCACTCAGTCATTCATTAATCCACCCATCCATCTGTCTGTTAAACAAATTTTTAAAGAACTGGTGGACCATGCCGACTTCATATCGTGTGTTGGGTGTAATAATGAGCAGCAGAAATATAGTCCTTGTCCTAATACGGTGCACACAGCCTAGTTCAGTTAGAGAGATGGAGCTTAAGCAAATAAGTGTTCTAACCTGATGTAAAACTGCAACAGCAAAAAGCATAATGAAGGAGAGACGAAGTATGCTGAGAAAGCTTGTGAACAAGGCTTTGAACTTGTCAGAGGGACTAAGACAGCCTCTCCAATAAAGTGACAGATGAGCTTTGACAGAGGATGCACTGATGCTAATTGGCTACAGAATTTTCCAACCACAGAGAAGAAGTGAGTAGGAAGAACTTTGGCGGGAACACAGAGGGCTGTGGCGCATGATGAGGCTGCATAGACGGAGAGACACCAGACCCGGCAGGGCCGCCCCGGGCCATGGGAAGTCACTTTGTTCTTTATCCTGTGGGTTTGTGGCAAGCACTAAGAGATTTTAAAATCACTTTGTTTGCAGAATGGGACTATTGATATCCCTATTTCTCCTCTGCCTTAATTATAAACTTGTTGAGAACGGAGGCAGCCTTATGCATTTTGTGTCCTGTGTGATACCTAACGAGTGGGTTACACAGCTCTGGATGTGTCGTGTGTACCGTCCACCTCTGGGCCAACCAGGACACTGGGCTGAAGCAGCAGGGAAGGTTTACCAACCTTCTGCATCGCTTACATTTCTGCAAGGAAAAGAGAAAGCAGAGCAGAAGGGATTGTCCTCTAATCTTAACTCATTTAAGTTAGCCACACCGGTGGAGAACAGAAAGATATAGTGAATCTTCTGTGATCACCGTTTTCTTTCCAAAATGCCAGCCTCCTGTTCTAGCTCTGTTTCCCCCCTCTCCTGGTATTTCCATTGGCCTGTTTTGAATCTGTCACAGGAATGAGCAATGCCCACACTCCCGGAGCCCACATGAAAACAGAGTGCGCAGGAAATCCAGAATGAAAGTAGAGGTTCTGAATAAAATCAAGCCTCATGAGCAATTGGTGGTTGGTTCCTCTTTCCCTGTTAATTGGTTTAATGGTGGAATATGTATGTGGCAACTGGTACATTTTGTTAGCCCGTCTCACTCTCGCCTGTCTGCTCGTCGGCATTTCGGTGCTCGGGGACTCACCAAACTTTCTGTTAGTGTGTGTTGGTGCACGTCCAGGCTGGAGGGGGTTCTGCAGACGGCCGCTGCACATATATTAAGTTCTCCAAAGAATCCTTTGATTTTTATTACACATCTGTACCTTCCCTAATGCTGAGTGCTAAATAGATTACCTTATTTTGCTGTGTGCAAAGCCACACCCATGTTTTTGGTCCAAACTTTCCGGGAAAAAATCTTTTGTATTAATTTTTAATTCAGTTATTTATTTATTTATTTATATTTAGAAATAAAACTGATGATCATATTCCAGGGTATTAGTTTGCACTCGGATATCATTCATTGCTTTCCAGAGTTACACTTTAACACATCAGCATAAATAAAAGAATTAAAAGCATTTATGTAGATACAGAATTAGTACCACTCATGTATAATGTGCATGCTTATTTTTTCCTCGAAAGGTTGGGCAAAAAAGTGTGCATTATACACGGCAAAATATGGTAAGTGTTCATTTAGAGCTTGCTGATGAAAAACAGGAGTAGATAAACATTATTTTGTTACTTTCAGCCTCAAGAGGTAAGAGGTAAGGAGGGGAAGAGGTAAAAGCTGTGTTTGGTCTCCCCTAGTAGATACACTCGCCATGAGGGCGAGCGTGCTGGGTGCTCTGCCCTTCAGCACATCTCCCGAAGTCAGCTCAGTTCCCGGCATATGGTTAACTCAATAAATGACTGACTTGAATTACTAAATAGGTAAATACAATTTTTTACTTAAAATAATTTTTATGCCTCCCTAGTTAATATTTTGTGCTGTAAGGAACGGAGACCCATTGAAATGTAGTCAAATGATCAGAAAGTTTCTTCAAAGGATCTGTCAGAGCCTCGTAGAACCAGGGACAGACGGGAAACACAGCCAAGCCCCAAAGAGTGAGAGCCAGAGCTGCTGCGCATCTCAGGACAGACGTGGTGTCTCGTCTCTGCTTCTTTCTGCCTCGTCGCCACCTGCCCACTCATGTCTGTGCCCTAACTGGCCCCTTCTGCTTTGTTCATCTGGTAGTTCAACTGAAAATCCCCGTCATTGCTTCTCGCCCCAGCCACCATCACAAAATGAAGCAGACCCAGTGTCCCTTAATCCCCTAGGATGGGAATTTGGTGGGCCCAGTTCCTCTCTTTTTGATCCAAACGTCTCAAGTGATAACTCCCTGACCACTCAAAGGATTGGTTTTGCGTTGTAAATTTAATCCAGGGCGGTCAGGATGAGGAGAGAAGACAGAGAGTCAGGCAAATGACGTGTATGGCTATGACGTGTAGAGAAGAGACTGACAGCAGTTCAGTTTCTACACCACCGCTAGCAAGCATGCCCCTGAAATCCCTGACAACTCTTGGGGCTGTGCTTCCTCTGGTGGACCAACTCAACGATAAATGTTCTAGTAATACATTCTGGCCTTTGACCTTGGGTAACTGGTCTCAGGTTTCTTTATATTTCCCTGCTTGGTCTATAATTCCAACCCCCATGTGTACCTTACAGTTCGGTGACATTTCCAGTTCTTCCAAGAATCACCAGTCACCAGCAGATACCTTCAGAGCCAGCCTCCTACTCTCTCCAGTTACTAGTTTTTTTCTAACCAAGTTTTACACCAAGTTACCAAAGCAGAAGCAACTGATAATAGCCTTGTAAGTCTGGGCTAGGGGTCGCAGCAGCGGAGGGACGTTAGGACCTTCCCCTGGCGCACCCAAGTGTCCATCACACGTGGAGCCATCATGTCTGCCTGTCAAGCATGAGCAGGTCAAGCACGAGCGGGTCAGTCAGGAGCAGTGACTAGCTCATCACCTCAGTGTCAAAGCCCTTCCAACTTCCTCCCCTTTCCACTAAGAAGAGTGCTCAGGTATCATGAGGCCACCAGAACACACCACGCTTCCTAGGAAATCATTGCAGAATATTACATGTTTGATATCTGAGAAGCTTGACTTTTATACCTTCTGTTCCCAGTAGGCAGGATGAAACAGAACCCTGCATCTCCCAGAGAGCCAGAGGCAAACATAAACGATCATTCCTCTTCTTCTAAGCTGAGTACTTTCTTGCGTCTCTCTGGTTAAAATTCCTATGAGTTAATCAAAGAATTTTTTTTTGCATAAGTAACCCTAAAAAAGACAAAATATCCAGCCAAAGGACAAAAGGATGAAATACTTACAAAATTCAAAAAACACATTTTAAAATAGTTTTAATTACCTAGGAAATGTTGATTATAAGACCGTAGTGAATTGAATTGTTTCAACTTGTGTACCACATGCAGAACATCCTCATAGTGGTGTTAAGATGCATGAGGGGGAAGATGATGAAAGGAAACAGATGATGGCCATCACTGGGTTGGGGATTTCAGGCATTTTTATTTTCTTCACAGTTTTTCTGTTTTTTTCTAGATAGTTTGCAATTTGCATGTATTGTTGTAAGTAGAATAAAAGAGAGATGCCACTTCTAAAATAACTTGACTTCTTAAAAAGGATGTCAGCTATATCCCTATGTTTATATGGAAAATGATGGTCACATATAATTTTGGAACAGTTTTCAAATTATAAAAACTAGGCATGATGTTGGTGCTGTATATTGTTTTTCATTCACAGAAAAAAAAATTGCAGGTTTTCTCTCCCCATATGTGTGTTCCCAAGTATGTGCTTCCAAGATTTTACTTTTAGAAACACAGCAAAATCTTTGATCCATTTCCAAGTAGATTCATTTTAAAAAGTTCATTCCATGCCAGTCACATAATAGATGTGTTGTCTTGGGTCTTTTTGTCAGAGTTTTAAAAGACTTTCTTGGAACATGCATGTACTTTCAGATTTGCCTTTTCCTTCAAAATATCTGCATCTATAACACTGTGAAGCACTGTTCAAAGTTCTTAAGGGTTTTAGGAGTTTTTTTTTTTCCCCTTTGGCATCGAGGGAGAAAGTGTGTCACTGACACAGCCCTGGAAAAACAAACAAGCATTTATTCCACACGAGGAATGGATCCCTCTTTGCACAGCCCACCTGCAGCACAGAATAGGGGGAACCTGGACTCAGGACAAATAAACAGGGGCCCAACACCATCAGGACCGACCATTCTCCCGGCTGGTCTGTCCACGACATTCCTCAGCATTTAGGGAGTCAGGGGAAGACATGGTCTACTTCATGCTTTCAACGGATGAGTCGGCTCATTCTTGGACCCTGGCTGAGGGACCAGTTTGAAAGAGCTGCTGCCCCCTATGGGCAAGCGTGCTTTTTTACAGAAGCCAATTTACGTGTGCGGCTCGGGTCCAGGTGATAGGGGTTATGAACTCACACTTCCCCAATGAGTCTTTCATCTTTCCTTCCTAACTCTCCTCCCTGAAATATTTTTATTCTTGTGTGACCAAATGGTTGAGTCCTAACATCCAGCACTGTGAAGGGACTGTTAGGTGGAGTGGATTTTAACTCAATTTATCTTTTAAAAGATGTGTGTGTGTGTTAACAGCTTGGTGAAATAAAATTAGCCCTCAAATTAGCCCTCAAAGGAACAAGGAGGTCCTTGTTCCTTTTCTTATTCTGCTAATAACCAGCTTTGCAACTTGGTCAAGTTATCTCATCTCTCTGGTTCCCAGTTTCCTCAGTGATAAAGAAGAATGTGTTGCTAAATATCTCTAAAATTTTCCTTTATATTACACAATTAACTGCTTTTAATTTTCAAAGAGTATGCAGCCACAGAAAGGCCTGAAGCCATCTTTCCCATTATGTGTGGACGGTGGTTTGGAGAATTGGGGTTTAGAAACAGAGCTGTTGGTTTTGGAGGGAGCACGACGCCCCTCAGGACACATCTCCTGTATTTTTCAGTGCTCAGATAAGTCATGCCTGAGGACACCTTCTCTGAAGAAGAGAGTTTCAGATGCCAACCTGGAAGGGAAAAAGGACTCTGGGATGCTGAAGTACATCCGACTGCAGGTATGGACACCTGAGCGGAAACAGTCATGGAGCCGTAACAGGGAGGGGCCTCCAGATAGTCTGTTGGCTAGCGTTTGGGAGTTACAGTGCCAGCTGGCACCATGGCATGATGGTCCCTGTAACTGGTGAGCAAGAGTGCCACCAAGTGTGCAAGGAAAATATCCCTCCTTGCTCGACAGCCAGCTTCCACTAAGATGGGGTTTGGGGAGCTTGGCTGTACCTGAGCCGTTTCCCTCTCTCTCCACACCAGGGGAGCTAACCTCCCACCCATGGGTGGCAGTGGTGCTCACAGGTCTTGAAATGACACAATCTGGGCTCGAATCCCACATCTGCTGCTCTGGCCCTGGTCCTTGCTCAAGTTATGTAATTTCTCTGATTTTAGTTACAATCCCCATGAGGATGGGGATTACACGGATTAAACAAAACAGTGCATTTACCTACTTATTCATGATTGACACTTCGATATATTGTTATTACAACCTGAGCTCTAAGTCATAGTACATATCCCCAGGGAGGGGGGAGGGGAAAAACTTTTATGCTTTTTCTGGAAAGTGTTTAAAATGATAGTCAAAGACCTAGACTTGCTGGATACATTTTGCGGGCTAATCTGGGGCAATAACCACAAGGTATAATAGGATTTCACAGGAAAATGCCACCCAAATTCACACTGGTTTAGAAAACTAACTTTCTTAATAGGATTCCTTTGAAAATTAGAGGCTACTTACAGTTTCCAGTGGAAATCAACTCTAATAAAAAGGAAAATGGGATGCTTGGAAAGTCCATCAGGACTTTTAGTGCAGCTATGTTACTGGAGACTTTTTTCTCATAGAGCTGTATTTATTCTACAGTTTATTCCTTAGGTGTTTGCAAAAGCAGCTTTTATGGTGACAGCATCATAACATTAGCATGATTTCTTTTCTGATTATGCAGCAACTAATAACATACAAAGCTTATTGTACACCGTGCCAATAAACATGCTCCCTTTTAGAAAGCATTTTAAGGTCATTTAAGGGAAACCGAAAGGGAAGTGGCACTTATGTTTCAAGGGAAATAGAACAATCAGTATCTTCAAAAGTTTGAAGCCATGATTTCCATCTTCCCCCAGGTGATGAGCCTGTCCCCCGCTCCCTTGTCTCTGCTAATCAAGGCAGCACCAATTCTGACGGAGGAGATGTACGGAGACATCCAGCCAGCTGCCTGGGAGCTCCTGCTCAGCATGGATGAGCACATGGCTGGGGCAGCAGGTAAGGAAAGACCGCCTTTGACCCTGGTCCTGCTGCCACACATCACAGTGTATAAACAGGAGAGAGATGCATTCCTTCCACTTCTGCTCCTAGGTCAGATGGACAGCAATTGCTAGAACTCTGAGCGGAGCTGTGCGCTAGAGGGAGGCAGGCCCGACTCCTGCGTGCACTCCTCATCCCACCATGCGGTTTGCACAGGGGCCGCGGGGCTGTCCGAGGGTGTTACCAAGTCATGGAGAATGGTTCTCCCCAGAACCTACCTTTTCACTATATTTCTCAAAATATAACATTCTTCTTTTTGTTTGATTTCCCAGATTTCCCATGAACCACCCTCATTCACTTTCTTAAGTCTTAGGCAAGCCATGTTCTGTATCTAAATTACAATGTTGAAACAGATTTGTTGAAATTTAAGCGACATGCCCAAAGTCACGTAGCTAGTAAATGGTAGGTGCAAAATGTGGATTCTTCACTTTCTTCCCTGCTTTTTGAATACATTTCTTCAGTTTTGTGTACTTATTTTAATTGCAAAATACACACCATGAAAATTCAAATAATACAAAAGTGTATGAAGCTAACAGTGTCACTCTTTTCCCCAAGATTCTCAGTCCCTTTCCCCAGAGGTAAAGCTTTTAAAGTTTCTCAGGACCCTTTGTAGGGTGCACTAGACGTATGTATGTATGGAAGCATGTATGTATATATTACATGCTTCCTTCTTCACACAAATAGGATAATACCAGTTGCACTTTTTATTTGTATATACGAAACCTTTTTTAAAAATTTTGACTTTATTTGAGCAAAAACCAATTTAACTTGGGCAATGCAAATCAAGAGTGTTGGGAAGCTCTCCAACAGTAACTCAGAGAGAGACTTTTATAGAGAAAGGACAGGAACAAGGTAAGACCATTGTCGATTGACTATAGCTCAGTATAGTTGGTTGTTTGTGACTGGTTGTACTTAGAGTTCCGATTTATAACCTTGACACATTTCCGGGCATAGATTTTGCTTCACTTTCATAGACCACCATGACACTGGAGCCACATCAGTCTAATGGCCTCCTTGTTTAACTAATTTAACTATTTATTCCTCTTCATCAGCTTCTTGTACATGAGGGGTTGATCAAAAATTTGGTATCAGCACCACTCTCAGTCACCATTAGAGTTAAAATGCTCTTGTCTCATTGTGAAACTCAGGGGTTATGTTGTCAGCTCGGTGGAAGCATTGTTCTTGCTGTTCATCTCATGGTTCATCTCGTTGTGGTTTCTCTAAGCACAGCAAGCCCATCTCACGTACTGCTGATGGCTGTGAGCATGCATATAAGACCTCTGAGAGAACACGGCACCCCAGGGAGACTGCAGTGATCACTATGAGGAGGATGGTACTGAGAGACTGAAGTATACTCCTTAGCTGGGGCCCCCATGAACTGAACCATGGTATCAAATAAATCAAAGAATATACCTGAAAGGTTACTAACCAATTCACTTGTTTGTTAGTTTCCTGGATTTGCTGCAATACCAGAGGTGCTGATCCCAGGTACAGCGTGAGGCATGTGCTATGGCACAGACTCCTTCTTGTTCAGACAATAAGCAATCTTAACCAATTCTATTACCTAACTTGAAATAATTCTAAATCCACCCCAGCAAGAAACTTCAGGGACTTTTGTCATGCAGCTATGGCCTTAGCAGTAGATTCAGCAATAGTTGCTAGAGTCAGGGTGTGTTAACAGAGAAAAATGAAGTGTTGAAAGAGCAAAAGGAAGGTGGGCTTTGGGGAGAGGCAGGCGTGCAGAATTGACTGTCTGACAGTTGGGTGACTTCCTTTTCTGGCGGTGTTGCCTGGTAATTCTGTTCCCACTGTATGAGGGCGAGATGGTGCACCGCTCATTGCCGCCACCCTAAAGTCAGGTTGTAGAGGGGCCAAACCCTGATCGACTGCACTTGAGGGTCAGTAGTTTAAGCAGAAAGTTAGAAGGAAGATAAAATCACCTACTTCTGCCTTTTTTAGTAAGATGTGGAGGGGTGGTAACATTTTTGCCATCAGTTTATTCCTAGTTCCTTCTGACCGCCTGGTCTCAATTTGGGTTCCTGGCCAACTTGATGTTTCATTCCTGGGCCCAAGAGCCTATGCTGTCTCAAAACTAGCTTTTATTTACCAAAGAGTCACCTGGATCCCATGAACTAGAAAGACATCTGGGTTAGTTTCTATGTTTCCAAGTTGTACTTGATTTGTGTGAATGCTTGTTTTTAAGCGAATTAAATTGAGATCTTTACAAGTTAATTTTGGCGATACCATTTGAAGGTAGAAAAATACCCCACATCTGTAACATTTATATGTAGACATATATAACATACAGAAAGACACAGAGATCTCATTGTTTCATTTTACAATTTTATCCATGAGATGGGTATGATAATGAAAAACCCACTAGTTTTTTAAAGGACAGATGGACCCAAATTGTGTTTCTAGTAAATACAATAAGTTAAATTTACCAGCTCAGGTGGCTACAGCTTTTATTAATATTTGTGCAAAAGACTTTGAAGATTTTTTATTCACATATTTTTAACTATATTCACATATAGTTTCCTTCTTGCTGATAAGAATACACTCCTAGGACTTGCATTTGAAGAGGGGCTCTGCATTCCATGAGAAAACCAGGTAGAACATTTACATCCATCTCAGAAGCAGAGAAAGGCTGTAAATTTCTTCAAGAAGGACTTCCCAAACCCAGATTTTTAACAATATCTGCAATCCTTTTTAGCTGAATACTGGAGGTTTGGGGATTGGTAAAAAAAGATAGGTGGGATTTGAACTGTTTCTAGATCCACACTTCTGTTCCTATAAAGGCTCCATTTTTAAGACAAGTGCAGTTGTTTTTAATTCCTAAAAAAAAAAATTGGGTTGCAACTTGAATATCAAAACTTTGACTCATCCATCCAAATACATTATCTTCGGTTTGTTTTTTTTATAACAGGAAGATCTTCAACTAAGATGGGAATCAAAAGATTCCTATATTCTAGATTTAGAGCTGTGTTTCTTTGGAATGTTTTAGTAAAGCCTTCCACAGTGACTTCAGAATGTTTCCGCCCAACCCCTGGTGTATAGTTTCATTTTAGCTTCAGGGAGAAGGCCTAAAAATTGTTTCATCAGACTTTGAATATCAGCTTCCAAATTGGCCAACTTCTGAAGGTAGAGATACTTTAAAAAATGTGTTTAAATCTTTTCATATGTATATCTTGTGAAGCTTCAGCCAGGGCAAAGAGAAAATATCCCTGGCAGTATTGAACGGCCCCACGGACTCAAGAAGGGGTTCAAAGAACGTGTGAAAGATACTAGTCTCTCAAGATCCAGAGCTGCCCAGAGTCATCCAAACCAAGACAGACACAATTCCCCTGAAAGCTGCCCACTGCAGAAACCCAGGCTCCAACAGAGCAGGACTCATTTCTGTCTGACTGTATTTTGGGGGCCCCCAACCTGATGGTTGGCAAGCCAAGTTCTCAGGACACAGGCAGACAAAAATGAAGGAGGTAGTAGCTGTCCTGGGAGGGAAAAATCAGTAATGAATGCTTTTTCCTGCCAATCTGAATTTGGAAAGGAAGGGACAGTGTGCAACTTTACCTTCCTCTCTCAGCCAGCACCGCAGACCGAGATCTGGGAGAGCTGACTTTGGTACACATTCCTAACTTCCGCCCATCGTCTCAGGGTGCCGTCCGGGCTCCGGAGTGAGGGGCTGTCCCCGTGGGTCTCAGCCCAGTCACCAATACCTGGAGAAGAGGAAAATTTATTTCCTCCCTGAGACTACTTTTCCTCTTGGATACCTCACAAATGGATAAGCTTATATAGGATGATTCAAGTTCTCCACTGTGACCACTGTACTTCAGGATTGTCTTTGGTATGGTTACCTACTTTTTCAGCCTTAAAACAAAATTTGATTCACCTGAGACCTCCCACTGGGTCCAGTCCAGATGAAGTTGGACCCAGTCCAGTTTTTAAGTCTGACCCGGTCTGACTCTGATTTCTGACCCAGTCCAGAAAAAGAAATGTTCAGATAAATTCTGAAAGCTTGCAAAACAAAAGCTGAGATAATTTAAATGATGTTTTGAGACTGTGGGGAGGAGACAAGGGAGATTTTAAATTGTTTTTATAATTGCCACTGGTTCCTTCATCTCTGCTATAGAGTATATTTATGTATCTCATTACTCATTAGCTTTATAACTTACGGCATCTAACCTTTCTCTCATTGACATTTGTATTTTCTGGAAATTAAAAAAAGTAGTAATGTTAATATGATTTATGAAATTTCTTTCAGCTTCTCAGTCTCTTCTATCTCTAGGAAGGGTAGACGTTTCTAATAAAGTCTATAAATTGGATTTTATTTTTAACACAACTCATGTAACTGAGACAGTTTTTGACTCATATTTTTATATATTGTCCCAGGGTTATTATGAGATGACTCGAGCCATTTCCTAAGAAGGATATTTCAGAATGCTGTTTCCTTTGTTCATTTGCTTCCTCTGGCACTCACTTTGCACCATGAGCCAAAGGAAACATTGCATGGAATGAGTTCTTCTATTGAAATGTCAGGCTGTCGCTGCCTTCGCCCCTGATATTAGAAGACTGTGGGTGGCACATAGGATGGCGATGTTTGGTTTCCGGTGGCTGAAACAATGCTGGTGGCCTGATTGATGAGCTCAGGAGTCAGTTTAAGGAAATGGGAGCAATTCCTCATTCTCTCCATCCCCAGGAACCGAGCAAAATGAAAAGATATGTCACTGATGAGTTGTTGACTGTCTCTAGCTGCCATGTTCCTGCTGTGTGCCGTGAAAGTCCCTGAGGCTGTGTCCGACATGCTCATGTCCGAGTTCCACCACCCCGAGACGGTGCAGAGGCTGAACGCCGTCCTCAAGTTCCACACACTCTGGAGGTTTCGCTATCAAGTCTGGCCCCGGATGGAGGAGGGAGCACAGCAGATTTTTAAGGTGAGAGATCCTTCCCACATGGGAATGAGATTAGCAAAGCCAACCCAAGGCTTGATGAAATGTATTGAACCTCAAGTCCATAGTATATGGCCCAAGAAAGGCTTCATTTGTATAATTATATACAAGGGGGACCCCTCAAAATGGAATTAGCTTCTGGAGGGCGGTCCCCTTGTAGTACAAGCTTCCTCCACTAGGTGAGTGTTCTAGGAGCCCGCCCTCCTGTATCAGTGTACCAGCTGGTGGTGGTGTGAGAAGCTGCATTCAGCTTCAGTGAATTTTTTTTTGAAGACTCTTTCAAGGCATTTGCCCAGTTCCTGATGGGTGATTTACAAGCCTACCGGCCCAGAATGTGCTGAGTGTTCAGCAGTTTTTGACCAAAATCGGCATGACCCCCATGCCCCACCCTCCCTATGCACCTGATCTCACCTCAAATGACCTTTTTTTCTTTGTTGTTTCCCTGGATGAAAAAAGTCCTCAAAGGGAAACATTTTGCCAATGTAGAAGAGGTAAAACTAAAAATGGCAAATGAGCTAAAAGGCATCAGAATCAACAAGTTCAAAAACCATTTTGAGCAGTGAGAAAAAAATCCTGACAAGTAGATTGCATCAAATAGAGAGTACTTTGAAGGCGACTGAAGTTTAAACATGTAAGAATAAATATACAATTTTTTATAAATAGATTTTGGTTTTTGAGTCCTCCCCTTGTAACTAAACTTAACTCATATATGAATGAATTCTTATTGTTAAAAAATTGAACTATGGAGGAACATAGAGTAAGAAAGTCAAGTCTCTATAAACCTCTAGGTCTCAATACTATCCCCAGAGGTAAGCAGTTAAAATTTTGGTATGTAATCATCCGGACATTTTGCTATATATACACAGATAGATGTTTTCTAGAGGATGGGATGATTAACAAAAACTGGGATCATTTAGTTCAAACCCTTCATGTTATTAATGAGTAGACTGAGCCCCAGAGAGGTTCATCCTGTGATCTGTAACATCCTGTGCTCTATAAGATTGTCATAATTATACTTCAGACTCCATCTTACTCATATCATTCCTCTGATATCAACTAACAGATCCCGCCTCCCAGTATAAACTTCACGCTGCCCTCGCCAGTGCTTGGAATGCCATCCGTCCCCATGTTCGACCCCCCCTGGGTCCCTCAGTGCAGCGGGAGTGTCCAGGACCCCATCAACGAAGACCAGTCTGTGAGTAACAGGCACTTTCTTTCTGCCAGGCTGCAGGGCCTGCCTATAAAAGAGAACAATGAATGTGTTAGATAGTTGATTCATTTTTTGTCATAAGAATATAATAACAACACAAAAATACAGCCACAAAAGGTCTTTTGTTCTTATGATGAGAGGAGAAGGAAGCAACATCTGGATGAGCATTTGCAGGTCTCCAAGCCAATATGGTTTTGTTTTATAATCAAAGCAGCAGTCACCATATAAAGCTATTAGGCATTGACTTCTTGGCCAAAGGTAACACACCTTTGCCTCTTATTATTTAGCAAACATTTTTAACCTACAATGCATAAGCTACCCAAAAGTTAATGATAGTGATCCTAGATGAATAAGAAAAAAGTTGGCATCTCTAGATTTCTTATTTTGACCTAAGTCTGTTCATCTTGCCAATCACCTGTATCATCCTCATAAATAATACTCTTGAGACCTCAGACCTTAGAGTACTCTAATAGATCACTGTCCTGTGTAATACAATTTATGAACAGTTAAGTTCAGAATACAGTCTATTTGTAAACAAGAACCAAGCACATGTGCTTTTTGAAAAGTGAATCTTCAAAATGAGACTTTTTTTTACCTGTCGAGTAGCATTTTTCTGTATTAGCAGAGTAATGCAGAAAAATTTTTAAATAAAGTAAAAATAGAAAAAATCTCTGCAAAAATTCATGATTAGAAAATCATAGGATTTAAGGCAATTGGTATATAAATATTAAAGATATTTGATACATCTCACAAAATATCCCCAGGAAGGTTACCATTTTACCCTTATCTTATAGAATACAAAAGTGCCCTCTTTATTCGAATTAGTGTTCTTTTTAAAATGCCATCTTAAATGGCAAAAGAAAAAAAAAACAACACACCATTTTGCTGTTTTTATTCTCACTTCTTTAAAAAGTTAGTTAAGCCCTGACCCATGTGGCTCAGTTTGTTTAGAGCTTCATCTTGTGCACAAGGTTTGATGCTCCATCAGGGCACACACTGATGTTGTGGGTTTGGTTTCTGGTCGGGGCATGTACAGGAGGCAACCAGTCAATGTTTCTTACTCCTGTTGATGCCTCTCTCTCCCTCTCTCTCTCTCTCCTCTCTCTCTCTCTCTCTCTCCTCTCTCTCTCTCCTCTCTCTCTCTCCTCTCTCTCTCTCTCTCCCCCTCTCATTCCCTCTCTCTCTCTCTCAAATCAATAAATGTATCCTCGGGGGAGGATTTTTTAAAAAGTTAGTTGAATATGTGGAGTTAGGTTAGACATTTTGCATGTCACACATATATTTTCTAGGCCTTGTAGTTTCCTTGGGGAACTGTTTGTTTTTTGAACTCTACCCATAAAAATATTTTATTTTACCTCTTCTGCATACAGTGCTTTTGCATCTGATGGTTTTCATGCCAAACAGAAAGGCACCCCTTTTCTCGCCCTGATATGTGTAGCCATCTCCTCATCTGAACCACTGGCAGAGGGATCTTTGATTCCCCCCAGACAGGTGACTGACTCATGAGCCAAGCACATTCTTTATTCCAAGTTCACAGTGAATTTGACACCAAATCCTCTGGTTCTATATTCAGTTCTTTGTCTTTCCTTCCACAACTCTTAACTTACCTTATCATAATAATAAACTGTCTTTACCTCTGACTGAAAATACTTTGCCATTTGGCCCATCAAATGCCCTGCATTGCTGTCATGCCATTCACTGTGGGAAGCCGTTGGTCTTAGGTTAAGATCCTGCTTAAAGGGGACTTCTATGACCGCAGCCCTTTAGAACAGTGACCAGCACCTCTTATCTGCCTCTAAAACCCTGTATGAGCACTGGCAACAACAAGGCATGGAGCAACTCCTATACCTGGACATTCATTCTTATTGGTAACGGAGAATTGCAGTGATTACTTCCTGCTCCCCACAGCTCTGGGACCTGGTCTCAGGATAAGTGTCATGATGAAGGCACAAATAGAATGGCCATTATGCAGAGTGAATGTTTTCTCCTTTATTGTGTTCTTATCTGTTACGCCTTTCCTACTGGTAAACAGAGTCAAATTTTACATTCAACCTATGACACCAAAACTCTTCATCATTCCCATCAGTAACTTTGTGTCTGCAAATATTGTTAAGTATTAACCATGTGTCACTGTATGTATCTACAAATATTATGCATTTACACTGTGGTAGATCCTTGAGATTAAAAAATGAAATAAATCACTTAAGCAATTGGTTTATATGAGAGGTAGATCTCATTCCTCCTCCTTTCCATGGTTCTGACTTGTTCTTTTATTAACCTTACGAAATAAATGACCTTCATTTAAAACCCATGCAAAAAATTGAAAAGAGAGCATTAAAATTGTTTAGTTTTAATATTTAAAGAGTGAATCATGGAAACCCTACTTTTAGGGTTTGAGGTGATATCAAACCCTAATAGGGTTTTTTTTTTTCCCCAGAAATTGCCAACATTCTTGCAGAATTATTCTGATTGGGTAAAAAGGAGCAGTTTAGTTGTACCAACCTGGGACCTTGGTAGAAAAACAAGTAAATCTCCAGGAAAGCAGATGATGGGTGCACGAACATTCCCTGAGTGCAGAGTAGCACATTTGTGGGGTTCAGTGGAGCACTCTTTATGTTCGTGAGATTATGAAAGATTTGCTATTAAATAGCATTGCCTTCATGTCTCTGTAGAAATCCTTTTCAGCCCGGGCTGTGTCTCGCTCCCATCAAAGGGCAGAACACATCTTAAAGAACTTGCAGCAGGAGGAAGAGAAGAAACGTCTCGGTCGAGAAGCCAGCCTCATCACCGCCATCCCCATCACCCAGGAGGCTTGCTATGAGCCCACCTGCACACCCAGCTCAGAGCCAGAAGAAGAAGGTGCCCTCTACACAGGGGGATTCTCGGGGGCTGAGTCACAGGAAAGGGAAGGGACTTGCTTTGAGATATAAACACTGATAATTTTATGTGAGATGAGGTGATATGCTTTTTCTCTCTCTCTCATCACTTGACACCATCCAAAGAAAGAGAGTTTTCATTTTCTAAATGATTACAGTTGGCCTGTTTAAAGAGGAGGATGTTAGCCACACTGAATGAACCAGGATGAAAAAGGACAAGGACCAAGGAATGATTGTGATTCAGGGAACATCTGAATCCAGAGTGTTTGTTAAAGTAGATGCCAGCGATTTTTTTTCATCATTAAAAATGGGGCTAGCCTATTAACTACCGTCAGCCTTCAGAAGTGCACACACTTGGTAGGCTGGCATCAGAAAATGGCTTAGGAAGCACTCTGAAATTAGAGATTCTCTGCCCTGCTTTTGTGGAATCTTTGGGAGGGATTTTGTCTTTCTGTATTTTTTTTCCTTTTCTAAACACATTCTAAATTACTTAAGCTTTATGCTCTGAGAGCAGAATACACTTGTGATGTAAGTACAGCTATAGTTGTGATGATGACCCATTTTGCTATGAAACCAAAGTTGATGTTCCCCATTTTCTTTGCCAGTAGAAGAAGTCACCAACCTGGCATCCCGCCGACTGTCCGTCAGCCCCTCCTGCACCTCCAGCACTTCCCACAGGAATTACTCCTTCCGCCGAGGGTCAGTCTGGTCAGTGCGTTCAGCTGTGAGTGCCGAAGGTGTGTCCTCTTGCAAATGTGATGTTTACTCCTCGTGCCTGTGAGTTCTGAAACATCTGTCGTTTAACATTGTCTTACTCCCCTACACTACACTGCCTTCACAAAACAACTTGTTTTATGACTTTAAGGTCTAAAACAATATTGAATGGTGTGGTACCCTAAAAAAATTATTGTTGATTTTACCCAGCAATTGTCCTTTATAAGTTGGCTCTATTTTAATTACATTTCAAATAATTATATTGCTGAAGGTAAGTAGACATTATTCTAACCAGTTAACAGTTTTAAACCCTTGGTATACATTATGATCAACTGGGGAGCTTTTAAAAATGTCCAACCCACACCCAGGATCAAATCAGAATCTCTAAGGGTGGGACCTATACATCAGTATTTTCACAATGTACCCAGAGTATCTTTTTAGTGTGTGGCCAAAATCCAGTCGGATGCTTTAAGGTGCTATTCTGGAATAATTAGACAACCGAAGGAAGACCAAAGCTCATGCTACTACTGTAGTGAAATCTGATTCCAGCAGGGGGCGAAGGGGGGTGGAACATGATGCTCTTGGGTCCTAAGAATTTAAAAAACATGCTTCATTAATGATGAGCAGCCATGTGGGACTCACTACTTCGTGATTACACAAATTTCATCACTGATTTATAAAGTTACCAAAAACTGTACAGAAATTATGTTTCATCATTATACAAACTTTATCATATTAAAAAATTGTATGGAAACCAATGGTTCTCAGCTCTTGGCTGTACAACCCCGGGGAACTTAAAAAATGACCAATGCTAATTAATCACAACTTACAGAGATGAAATCCAAGGCACATGTATATTTTTATAACATCGTTATTGAGATGTAGTTCACATACCACACAATTGACTCTTTTAGAGAATATAATGCAGTATTTATTAGTGTACTCACAGAGTGTGCAAACATCACCACTATCCAATTTTAGAATATTTTCGTCATTCCAGAAAGAGATTCTATACTCATTAACGGTCATTACTCATTCATCACTTCCCCAAACCCCTGGCAAGAAATGATCTTTCTGTTTCTATAGATTTTCCACTCTCTACATTTCATATAATAGGAATCATCCAATATGTAGCATTTTGTGACTGGATTTGACTGAACATAATATTTTCAAGGTTGTCACATGTGTAAATGCTTCATTCCTTTTCATTACTAGATGATGTTCCATTATATGGATATTCTACATTTTATCAGTTTACCAGTTAGTAGACATTTGGGTCATTTACACTTTTTTGGCTATTATTAATTATGTTGCAATGAATAGTTATGTGCATGTTTTATGAGAAAAAAACTACCAAACTATTTCCAAAGTGGCCATATAATTTTACCTTCCTACCAAAAAGCATGAGAGTTCTAGTTGCTCCATATCCTGGAACACCCAAAATAATCTTGGAAATGAGGAACAAAGTTGGAAGACTCATATTTTCCAATTTCAAAACTTAACTACAAACCTGCAGTTAACAAAGACTGACATGCGGATCGAATGAATAGATTTGAACAACCAGAAGTAAACCATTACATTTCCATTGATTTTTTATGTTTGAAAGGGCATCAAGAAAATTCAATGGGTAAATAATTGTCTTTTTAACAAATGGTGCTGGGATATCTATATACCAAAAACTGTTAAATAAGTAGGCCTTGAACTGAGAAGTGTTGTTGCACTAGAATTACAATACTGATAAAAGCACCCAATTATGTCTCCTGCTTCAGATGAGGAGCATACCACTGAACACACGCCAAACCACCATGTGCCTCAGCCCCCCCAGGCAGTGTTCCCAGCATGCATCTGTGCAGCAGTGCTCCCCATCGTTCATCTCATGGAGGATGGTGAGGTGCGGGAAGATGGAGTAGCAGGTACAGTTTTACTAGTAAAACTAAAATACTCAAGTGGTTTCTCTGGTATAGGACAGTAGGATGTTCTTGAAGATATTAACTACTGGCCACATGTTGATTTGTTTCACGCACATATTATGTTACAGATTTGTGGTACACTGAACTAACACTATCACTTTCCCCACCACTTCCTCCCTACCTTTGTGACAAAAAAATACTGCATCTAAGATAACTAGTAGGGTCTAGGGGCATTGTTGTTGCCCAAAGAAAAGCATAACACTCACTGGCCACATGAAAATCAAGTAGTGACTATGCTCACATCAGAAATCTTCTGTAATTAGCTTGGCACCACTAATGCCATCTTTCCCACTTGATTACCTCTCTGGAGGTACTACCTAAAGAGAATAATTGCAATGTGAAATGATAAATTAGAGGTAGAGATGATTTACATTTGTAACAGTTTACTATTCTTAATGTTAATTTAAGAAGCCTTTCTCAATAATGATTTTTTTAAACCCCAAAAGAAAAACGGGCAAAGGATATAGATATAATCTAATGGCCAGTGACATTTGTAAACAACATGGTTGTTTAAAACAATGAACTCTTAGATTTTAGTGAAAGAACTACAACAATTATTTTAAATGAAAATACCCATAGTTGGTTAATATTCAGGGAAAAGAGCATCTTCGCACTTTGCTAGTGGGAGTATACAATTCAATATAAGCATTCTGGAATGACAGAGTTTCATGACACGTGTCAAAACCTAAAGAGTGTGAAAACCCTTTGACACAGATTTTGACTTCTAGCAGTATCCTAAGGCAATAATGAGTGCTGTATAAAGGTTTATATAGGACAGTGTATATTGTATGTTATTTAAAATAACAAATTTTTGAAAATAGTTAAGAACCACATCAAAATTACAACGAAAATATAGACCAACCATCACTCAGAACCATCAAAAATTAAGTTGAATGGAAGTCTGATAACTATATCCATCCAGACTGGTGGGGTGGGGTGGAAACGAAGAATGGCTGGTCCCACATACACATGTGGTGGATAAAAATTCAGGAGGAATATCTCAGGAGTGAGGAGTCCCAGCTCCATATGAGGTCCCCCAGGCTAGGGTTCTTGTGCCAGGAAGATAAGTCCCCATAACTTCTGGCTGTGAAACCAGTGGGAATTGAGATGGTGGAAGAATAGCTGGAGTCCCAAGAAGTTCCTCTTCAAGAGCCCACATACTTAGTCAGATCTACTTCTTCTGAGCTCCAGCACCAGGGTAGCAGCTTAAAAGGCACCCGTGGCATACAGGGAGAAACTGAAGTATCTGACATCAAGGTGAAAGCTGGAGGAAAGCTTTCTCTCAGACAAAAAGGTGGGCTGAGACCATTGTCTCTTTTCTGAACCCTTCCCCAATAAAGCCACAGACCCAACTGGCTGGTGCCATATCTGAGACTCCATCAACCTGACTAACACTGTTTTCCCTGCCCTGGGGGTCCCCAGAGGGCAGAGGTTGGTGGTCAGTGATCACAGCCTGTCCTTGCACCTGGCTGACCTGGATAAATCCCTTCCATCGACCTGCCAATAGCAGTCAAGGCTCAACTACTAGAGAAGTGTGTACTCAGCCTGCAAAAAGGGTGCACCTTGAGTACCCAGCTTGGTGATAGGGGAGGCAGTGCCACTGGACCTTATAGGGCACCTACTACATTAGGCCACACTACCAAGACAGGGGGTCAAAGCAGCTCTACCTAATACATAGAAACAAACACAAAGGGACTGCCAAAATGAGAAGACAAATAAACAGAGCCCAAATGAAAGAGCAGATCAAAATTAAAATAAAGGACAATTTACAGGGGAACGAGTGGATGAAGCTGAGAATCAAATTAATGATTTGGAACTTAAGGAAGCAAAAAACAACCAATCATAACAACAAGAAGAAAAAAGAATCCAACAAATTAAAGATAGTATAATCAGCCTCTGGGACAACATCAAGAGATCCAACATTCACATCATAATGGTGCCAGAAGGAGAAGAAAAGCAAGAAATTGGAAATCTATTTGATTTGAAAAAGAAATAAAAGAAAACTTCTCTAATTTGGTGAATGAAATAGACATGCAAGTCCAGGAGGCACAGAGTCCCAAACAAGGTGGATACAAAGAGGTCCACTCCAAGACACATCATAATTAAAATTCCAAAGGTTAAAGATAGAGAATCTTAAAAGCAGCAAGAAAAAAGCAGTTAGTTACCTACAGGGCAATTCCCATAAGACTATGAGCTGATTTCTTGAAAGAAACTTCACAGACTAGAATATTTAAAGTCAAAAGCAGGGACCTAGAACCAAGATTGCTCTACCCAGCAAAGATATCACTTAGAATCAAAGGGCAGATAAAGAGCTTCCCAGCCCTGGCTGGTGTAACTCAGTGGATTGAGTGACATAAAAAGTATTCAGTATATTGCTAAGTAAAAAAAACTAAGAACCAAAGAATATTTTAATATGACATTATTTAAAAACATATAAATACATATTTTATATATGTGAAAGGACATCGTTCAAAATGTTTATAGTTTATATATTTGGTAGAATTACTAGTTTTATTTTCTCATTTTTCTGTATTTCTTAAGTTTTAAACATTAAGCTGCCTTACTTCAGCAATTAGAAAAAAAGCATTATAAAGATAGTTTTGCAACCACTTTCAACCTTTGAAAAACCTATACATATTCTAACTATGTATAAAGATATGGGAAATCTAAAGTTTATATTTATATATCTGTTCATATTATTTACTTATAAAGTTCTTAATTTTAATTGGATGGTTAATTTCTGAAGCAAAAACTTGGTATAATTTATTTAAGTTATAGGCCGAATAATAAGTTTATACTAAATTATATTCTTAGTTTAGAAAACTAAACTAAATATACCATTTAGGCTGAGGGTCATCCAGTGCTTACCCACCACTCACTTTCACCCACCTGTTTTCTCAGCCTGGGCATTTCCAGGCTATCACCTTGACCGCCTTCCCCAAAGAAGTGGTGCTTCCTTTCACATTAGGGATAACTATTTATTCCTAAGATAGCCATCATTAGAAGTGGGAGCTCAGTTATTACTGGCTCAGCTACTTTAGTTTGCTAAAGAAGATATTATTTAAAGTATTCATGGGAACAGTGAAAAATGATCTTTAATCCTTCTACATCCTAATCCAACATATTTTCTAAAAATCAAATAATTACTTTAGAAATTTTTTCATACAACAAATTATTAAATGACTTTAATTAAATAAACACTTGCCACTGCTAATATCAAAGTGATTTCCAAAACAAAGATCCACAAATATATTCCTTTTTAAAAGAAATATATTTGAAATATAATATATAATATGTAATATATAATATAATTATAATATATAATAATATATTATATAGTATATTATATAATATTATATATTATATAATATAATATATTATGTTATATATTGTGTTATAATATATATTATATAATATATTGTGTTAGTTTTAGGTATAAAACACAAAGATTTGATATATGTATATACTGTGAAATGATTACCACAATAAGTTTAGTTAATATCTATCACCCCACAGTTATAATTATTTTTCTTATAAGAACTTTTAAGATCTACTCTGCTAGCCACTTTAAAATATACAATGGAGTGTTGTTAACTACGGTCACCATACCGTACATTGCATCTCCAGGACTTAGCTTATAAACTGGAAGTTTGTAACTTTGGACCACTTTCATTCATTTCCCACGTACCCACCCTCCCCACCTCTGGAAGTCACCAGTCTGTTCTCTGAGTTCAGATTTTGTTTGTATTGTTTTTTTGTTCGTTGTTGCTTTAGATTTCACATTTAAGTGAGATAATACAGTCTTTGTCTTTCTCTGTTTGGCTCACTTTACTTAACATAATGCCCTCAAAGTCCATCCATGTGGTTGTAAATGGCAGGATTTCTTTCTTTTTAAGACTGAATGATACTCCATTATGTATCACAAATGTATTATTTATTGAAAACAATGCTAAAACCTAAAAACCATCCTATACTTGTTTGTTAGCTTTTCTTTATGAGTTAAAATGTTCAAAACAACAAGAACAAATATTCACCTTTCAATAGAAAAACGGTTCATAGAATTTTTAAGGCAAAAAACAGAGAAACTAATTAAAGCTTAGTAAATTGTTCAAATACTTTTTCTAATAGATTTATTTTTCATTTAAGACAAATGAACATTTTTTTTCTCTTCTAAAGTGAGTGCTGTGGCCCAACAAGTCTTATGGAATTGTCTAATTGAAGATCCATCCACAGTTCTTCGACATTTTCTGGAAAAATTGACCATCAGCAATAGACAAGTAAATTCCTCTCTCTCTCTCTCTCTCTCTCTCTCCCTCCCTCCCTCCCTCCCTCCCTCCCTCCCTCTCTGTCTTAATAGTGTAGCTATGTGTTTGAACAATGTTAAAAGCAAGCAATGGTAGTGCTGTGCATGAAACATTAATGTTTTCTGATGACAGTGATGAGCAATGTTAAACTTTGCTGTTTTCTTTCTAATTTCTCCATTAGCTAATGTCTCCATAGTGTGTGGTACATTGCTAGTGATGACCCTAAAACACTGACAGATTCTCAGTCTTTTAAACAAAGATTAAACTCAGTGTAATGTTCTTAGTAGTGGTACAGTTATTGAATTCTGATTGCTTGGTAGTCTGTGAGGGATGCAGGTCGTGCTATTAGAATATGTTGAATTGCTTCATTAGTCAAAAATTCTAATTCAGTGGACCACCCTGTAAGAAAACTGTGCCAAATAAAAGTAGTCTTCTGGGCAATGGTAAACTTCACTGACGATTAAATATTATTTGTTCATTTCTGTGTTATGGTCCTGTTTGCTAGAAGATTAAGTTTAGATCCTAAAAGGTAAGATTAGTTACAGTTTTGTTTATCCTCTCAGCGTAGCTTCATCTGTCTCACTCGAAACCTAGGAAGCAGAACTAGGAAGGTCCATAAACCTGGTTTGTTGCAGGGGTATCCAGCCCACGGCTCAGGATGGCTATGCATGTGGCCCAACACAAAATCGTAAATTTACCTAGAACCACTTTGTGCTCATCCGTTTTCGCTAGTGTTTGTGTATTTAACATGTGGCCCAAGTCAACTCTTCTTCTTCCAGTGTGGCCCAGAGACACCAAAAGGTTGAGTACCCCTGGCAGTGGTTTCTCAACATAGGTCCTCCTCACATGTGTGTCGCACCTGGCAGCCATAACAAACAGAATTGACTAAATGTACAGCTTTCCCATGATTTGCCTGTGACCTGTACACACAGACTAATTTTGAATTTTTTTTAAAAAAGTTGGCTGACGGCTGCTCAGTGATTTCACGTGTTTGCTCTGAGGAGAAGGTGTTAGAGTCAGTTTAAATACTACGTAACAAGTATCACATAGACGATGTAAAATGTTGAACACGGACATCAAAATGTGGCTAAAAGTAAGGGGTGTGGGTAACATCCACACCCCTACGTTGCAAGAAGTTGGTTTTACTCCCCACAGCATGGCAGCTGACTGAGACTAGGATTCTGTTTCCCCAGGATGAGTTAATGTACATGCTACGCAAACTTCTCCTGAACATCGGAGACTTTCCCGCTCAGACGTCTCACATCCTGTTCAACTACTTGGTAAGTTTCAGCCCCCAGTAGGTTTTTAAATGTTCCTGTACAAGTAAGATAAAGCAACATGAGAAAAAGTCTTAGGGGATTTTTTTTTGCAATTCATTCTCACTTATATGTGACTAAAGGTGAATGGTAGTGAGCCATTTATGTTGTAATTAGCTAAATTCACCCTTGTGTGTATGGGGACACCTCTCCCACACAATCCTGGACATGTGGTGGGTACACAATAAATGTCGGTTTCCTCTCTATCTTCCTTTGGCATTTTACAACTTCCTTATGTTAGTTCCTAATTTTGGTTTGAGAAAATATATGTAATTTTTAGTCATTTTTCCCTTTTCTTATTTCACTGTTAAACACATACATATACACACATACTCAACACACATGAAAATGTTGCCCTACATGGAAAGTAGTTGTGGGTATACTTTTGTACAGTAGCCCTCTATGCTTTAAGACCTCCTGACAACTCCTTCCTGAACCCTCCAGAATTTACTAGTGTCTTTGCATTCTCCTTGCACCCTGAGTGAGTACGCAGTCTGGGGACTGTTGACATGATGTGTGTTCTTTGAAATTGCACCTTCATCCAGGCAGACAGATGGCCAAATAAATTTCTGTGCTGAGAGAAATCCTTCCTCCTCCCTCGCTATCACCAGTCATCCAGCAGGTTGGGAAATGAAAGAGTTATGTCTGTGCATCTGTAGCAGAGTGATAAATTTAACTTACACCATGACTTTGACGTGCAGAAAAACCTCTTGTAATTTTTCTCTCTTCTCTATGACTGATTTGATTTTCCTCCTGAGTGCCCACCTGCTGGTTGACAAAGGAAATAATGTAAATCATGTCTAATCCAGTTTTAAGTTCAGAATAATAAAAATACATAAATAGTGCCTTTGGACAGGGTTCAGTCTCTGTTGGCTAAAAATACAGTTTCTAGGCATTTCCTTCCCTCCCTATTGCTTTCATCTTTAAACACCATGTGAAATCGGGAAGATACAAGACCTTTGTTCACTGTTCTATCCTTTATTCAGCATTTGCCCTGGCTCTTCTATTCATGAGACAGTGCTGTTTATCTGACTGGTTGCCGGTGTCCAGCTGGTTGCTGTGTCATTGGGTCCCTCCACTCCCAGTGGTGACTGCTGAGAGATGGAGCCTCACCTCAGGTCCTGCTGGTGCTGTAGACGCCTGAGTTCTGGTAGTGAGTCCCATAGGACTCTCGCTAGAGCGTCCTATACAGTGACACCAACCTATGCCAGTTCTGTCTAGAAAGCTCTCCAGCCAAGCTTTCTGCTACTTTTTGGTCCTGTCTACATCACACAAAAGCCAAAGGCAGGTTATCAAAGCCAAATATGAAGGCTTCCCTCAGTTGAAGTATGTGATCTGCCAAGCTTATGTTGCATCCAGGTTGGTTTGGAAAGTCTCTGAGGTGAACTCCTGTCAGGGACCTAAACAGAGACCAGAGGCAAGAGCCCCTTTGGTGACCTGCCCATTCCCAAGGTCACTGCAGAGGGGAAATGTTTCCTTGGGGCACGGCTCTCCTTAATCTTTTAGCCTTGGGATAAGAAGATGGGCTTTTCATTTCCCTCTGCCACACTCTACTGTCAACTCCAAATAAGCCCTAACGGTAGGGGTAGGTCCTTCCTGCTAGGTAATCCATAAGCAAATAGAGAAAAGGGCCAACAGCACTTTGGACTTGCTGTATATCTTGTTTTGCATGAATATAAATCTTTGTTTTTCCATTTCTGTCTAAGCCCTGATCTTCCCCTGATTCCCAAACACATGCATGTTCTGGGTGGACTAAGGAAAGGGTCTTATACTTGAAAGGGTCAAACTGGGAAGGGCAGAGTCATTTTTAAACCATTACCCTTATTATACCTCTTTTTTCTAACAACTGTTTGAGATGTGTGTGGTGGGGATGCCAGGGTCACTCACCCACCTCCTCCAGACTTTGTTAGTGACATTTCAATCCACGGCCTCACTTGGCTGAGGGATCTTCAACTTGGGGTGTGAGCATATCTACGGATATGTGAAGACTTTTAGTCTCCAAATCCTCAACTTACGCATACATACTAACACTTTTTGAGCAGGCTCACCATCCCCATGATCATTCTCCTGCTGTACACAGAAAGGCCCACATTGACCATCACAGATGTCACCAGGCTGCACTGATAGACACGTGAGGCAGAGAAAGAATCTGGTGTGCTGCGTTAGTTCTCAGGAAGCCTCCTTTCTGATTGATCAAGACCCTTGGAAGAGGTGAAATCCACAGGACTTCCCACCTCTTCCTGTCATTTATAGATTTTGACTGGGGTTGAGCTTTGATTCTCCTTAGGGTATTCAGCCTTCAGATTAGATTGGTGACACAGATTCTTTCAATGTAACTGGCTAGTTTTAAAGGATTAACAAGTTTTTCAAGAAACAATGGCTAAAAACCACTGCAGAAGGGGACGACTTTTATTTTTTATACTGATTTTTGTTGTGTATTGTTGAGTAAGGTACTTAAAGCGTATTTCATCAAATGTAATGACATACACATTCCAGTTGCAGTCAGTTCTCTTCTTATTTCCATGCATAAAATGTTTAATCTATTGTACTCCTACTAACAAAAAATTAACTAGTCATTAAATATTTTAAGTGTGAGTTTAAAAATGAACAAAACAGCACACAGCTTTTCAAAATTACTGAGAGGGCACAATCAAAGACTTTCAAGGCCATCAACTTAGCCAAGCAGAGTGTCCCTCAGCTCAGAGCCTTGGGCATAATCCATGCTGCCACAGGTGTTTGGGCAAACACCAGATAGAGATTATTTTGGGGTCGCCTAAGTACCTGGGCCACCAAGTGAGTTGAAGCCTGGGCAAATGATCTTCTGTTTTCCTCTCAAGAAGTAGCCATTTTTCGTGATACATAAAAATGTCCAGCAATGAATTCTGGTCAGTTTTCCAGTTGTACCCTCCCCTGTTTAGAGCCATTGAAGGTGTTGGAGAAGCATTTGAACAGAGAATATGAAGGTGCAAAAGAATATTTAGTCCAGAAATGAAAAGCCAAGGCAATGAGAATGTGCACTCAGGATCCTTGTGGCCTTGTGAACTCTTCCTGTTCTGCCTTGTAGGTGGGATTAATCATGTACTTCGTGCGGACCCCCTGCGAGTGGGGCATGGATGCCATCTCGGCCACTCTGACTTTCCTGTGGGAGGTGGTGGGTTATGTAGAGGGCCTCTTCTTCAAGGACCTGAAGCAGACCATGAAGAAGGAGCAGTGTGAGGTAAAGCTCCTGGTGACCGCTTCAATGCCAGGTAATGTGTTACTGCTTTTAGAAGATACGACTTTTATTTAAGACTATAAGCAACCCTTTTATTTTTTTAATTTTCTTTTTCAGTTATAGTTTACATTTAATATTATTTTGTATTCGTGTCAGTTGTGCAGAATAGTGGTTAGACAATCATATACTTTACAAAGCAATTCCCCCAATATTTCCAGTACTCACTTGGCACCATACATAGGTATTACAATATTATTGACTGCATCCCCTATGCTGTACTTTATATCCCTGTGACTGTTCTGTAACTACCAATTTGTACTTCTTAATCCCTTCACTTTTTGCACCCAGTCCTCCAACCTCTGTCCTCTCTGGCAACCATCAGTCTATTCTCTGTATCTATGAGTCTGTTTCTATCATGTTTGTTCATTTATTTTGTTCTAAATAACCCTTTTAAAGACCAAGCATCGCTTTCATTCATGAGAAAATTTCAGAGTTCTGCCCCTGGTGTTGAGTGCTTCAAAGAATTTTTGTTTAATACATTCCAAAGAAATACAATAGACCCTTTAAGAGGCAGCCATTGCCAGAGGAAAAGAGAGACATCACAACTGAGATCCCCATGAGTCAGTCCTTGACGGGCTGCCAAGGTCACAGATTTATCTAAGTCTATCGCGGAGGGCCAGCTGAGCGGAAAGCCTTTGTGAATGAACACTTGGCACTGCGAGGAGAATGATATTGTTTGCATGGCATGGACCCCGGTCCTTTGTCGTCTCAATGAGAGATGGCTTTATGAAAAATTGGAAAAGGAAAGGCAGGAAGAAAGAGAATTACAAAAGAACATGAAGTGTGATGTAAACTCTAGATACAGTTTCTTTACACTTTGAATAACTTGTCTTTGTTTAAGACAAAAATTTTGCCAAGCCTTTATCCCTGTGCAGCGACTAAGAAAATCAGAGATGACACGTGTATTGAAGTAAAGAGAATGATAAAATTATGCATAAGAACACAGGTTCTGGCAGCAAAGAGGCCTGTGCTAAAACCATAGAACTTCCTTTTATTGTTTATATAATTAATATTAGCTATGAAAAATTCATCATTTTTCAAGCTTTCTTTCCTCACGTGTAAAATAAGGATATAACCATGCTTTACAATCCTGAGGAATAAATGAGTTTAGGCATATAAAGTACTCACTGTGGTACCTGACTCAGAAACCATTCAATGAATGGTAGTTGTGTATTTACATGTGTTTGGTAGATAATTCCACAAAATGAATGGTTTTTATTGGCAAATAAACTCACTTGGTCACTCATATTCTTAAAAAAACTCATTAAAAATCAAAGTATATTGTTCACAAAAATTTGTAACTAGTGAATGAAGTAGACTTAGCATTGTCCCATTGGCTAAATAGAATACAGAAAATGTACATTTAAGCTACATTTCAGGTCCTTGTCTTGGTTTTGCTAATATCTCTATTTATAGTTTCTCAACCTTTATTGCCTGATCATCTCATCTAAAATACAGGATCTATTCCTGGCTACAGTGCTTAAGGTTTAAATTCTGACTCCTCCACTAAATCAGTGATTTTCAGCAGGTGCCACGGCACACTGCTGTGCCGCAAGCATTTTTAAAATAGACAATACCCAGCTGTTTAGTCAGAGTCCCTGACCTCTTTTCCCTGCCATTGTCAAATTAAAAAGGGCAACAGCCAACACAACAACAGCATTAGGTGTGAATGCCCTGTCTTGGACCATAAATATATAGGTTGTATAATAGAGTTTCATTTTATTGGGCACATCATATAATAAGGGCACATCTGATTGGTTAATTCTTGGTACCAGAAATTTTTATATACAAGTATAAGTACCTGATACTCTTTACTATTGTACAATATGTCCTTGGACAACTTGCAAAATCACCATAACAATCAATCAAAACTATACCTGTTTTTTGTCAGATTGGCAAAAAATATAATACATTTTTTGGTCTGCCTCAGAGTTTTAGAAATTATGTGTGCAACGAGATGAAACAGTTTGAAAATCACTGCACTAAAGAAATGTTTTTCTTGTTTTTCTAACTATATTTTTAACTTAAAAATAAATAACTTATTTTTAACTATAAGTTCTTCTGTTTCCTCATTTGTAAGATGAAAATATTAATACCCATTTTATAAAGTTTCTGTGAGATTTGAACATGATTATACACATAAAACACATGTAAAAGTATTGAGAACTCTGTAAGTGGTAGTTATCATTATTTAATAAGTGAATATATTTACTTTAATAAGTATATCTTTAACTATAAATAAAGGAGTATAATTAGTAGAATGTACAAATCACATTAAGCTCTAATAGTACTAATCATAATAAAATATCAGGTTATCAATACTATTTTAATTTAATATTTTATGTTTTAAATACATATTTTTCTATAGTAGAAGTCAGTTCAGTATGATTTCTACCTTCCGTAGGTACCAAAACCTTGGTAGTTCACGGACAGAATGAGTGCGATATCCCAACCCAGTTACCAGTCCATGAAGACACTCAATTTGAAGCCCTGTTAAAGGTAGGGATGATGTGATAGAAGTGATTTTTTAATGGCACATTGACTATGGACCCTTCACTGATCCTGCAACTTGTAATTAAATGGCATTTTTCTACCTTCAAACAAATACGTGTGTTTATTTACCTCTTCTAGAATCCATTCCACTATTGTGTACTCCCTCTCTTTCCTTGCATAATTTTTCCCATATTACTGACATTTTAGCTCTGCATTGAAGTAAGAAACATCATGCAGCAGCATGACACTCTGGGTGTACCCCTACCTGCCCTGGGGATGCTGTGACTTTCTGCCTCCGAGCTTCCTGGCATCAGGTGTCCTGGTTCTGGCAGTGGCCTGGGTCTGCACACTGAGCACGGGGGCACACCTGAGCTGTCACTGATGATCCATGCTGGAGACTTTTTCTGTGGCATCTAGTTGAATGAGATATAGCCTTGACTTATCACTCACGGAAATTATTGGGGAAGCAGAAAATATGTACCATAAAATAAATCAAGTGGGTCAAGAAAGTATTTTTAATTGTTATGACATTTACTCCCCTCAAAAGAAATGCAATCCATAGCTGTGTGACCATAAAGTTTTTAATGTTAAAATAATAAGTAAACTAGTGCCATGATTCCCACTGGATCACCAGTGATTATTTATGTGAAGTTCAGAATTTTGGTGATATGATTCTGTGGAACACAGCTTCAGGCCAGACATAATTAGGAAAGGCCTGTGAAAAATTTAGTTTTGCCGAACTGGTACATTTGATTTCAGTAGAAGTGGTTGTTAAGCCTCCTTTAGGCCTCACTCAGACATCTCCAGAGAATTTCTAAGGCCCAAAGAAGCAAAATTCAACAGTCCCTCCTCTTTCTACTCTGTGTTGAAAGGTAGGAGAACATGAAGGCAGACAAACTTGAGTTCAAACTCAGGCTCCACCACAACCACTATGACCTAAAAATCGAATAACACGACCTCTCTTCTCTCAGTTTCTTTTTCCACTGCATTGGGGTTCTAGTACAAGTTGTACAAGTCCTTTACCTGGAAAGCATTGAACTTAGAATATAGTCTATGATGAGTGCTCAATGCATTGTAGTTTGTATTGTTCTTCAAGTTGTTACTAGCTTTCTACCCAATATTGAGTCTATGCTTCCACAGTTCCTCACTCAGCCTGAATTATAATTGTACATCTTTTAGCACTATGGAAGTACAGAGTTGAGATCACATTACTAGTTTATTAATCATTCTTTGGAGGATAACTGCATATCCAAATCCAGTGTGTATCCGTGTGTGTGTGGGGGGGGGCATATACATACATAGGTATATGCATATACATACATACAAACACATACATACACACACACATAATATATAAGAAGTATGTAAGATGTATATACAAACACATACATGTATATGAAATCCTTAGGAAAAGTTAGCTTGTTTTTATAATATTTGTATTTTTAATTTTCTATCTGCACATAATATGTTGTCAGTAGACACTTATTAAAATTTATTGTTATTATTCTAGGAGTGTTTGGAGTTTTTTAATATCCCAGAATCCCAGTCCACAAATTATTTTCTCATGGATAAACGATGGAACCTTATCCACTACAATAAGGTGAGACTGTGCAGTAATGCCACTCATGCTGGGTTGTACCAAAAGCTTGTCAATCCTTTTCTGAGGGCAGTGTCCACTTAAGGAAGCTTCCTTGTTTGGAGTATGGCTGCTTAGCTCACACAGCCTTCCTGTCTGTGTAGCTGTGGACTAGCCGCTTTACCTTTGTATCCTTCAGGTGACTTGTCTGAAAAATGAAGGTGATGCTAATAGCATCTCCTGCAAGATTGTTGTGGTAATTAAAGAAGATAAGCCAAGTAAAGCACTTAGCAACTCATTATTATTAAGTCTAAGTGGAAATACTGAGTTGCCCATATAATCATGTGTCTATTTGGAATTTTAATGTTTTTCTGATTCCCCCTTTTATGATATTAAGCGTGATTGGAGTGACCCCATCTAATGAGCAAAAGGGGACCTCGAGACCACTGTCATTACTTCACTGTGACCTTCTTCCAGAATGTCATGTACTCAGTTGCCTTTGGCTGCTTTGCTCCTGACAGCAGCCTGGTGCTGGGAAAGAGCGCTCAGCCTGGCTGGTTTGAAGCTTCCTGAGGAGGGTGTTTACCTTCCTTGGGATTTTGTAAAATGGGGAAATGTAAACTAGTAAGAATCAAAACCATCAGAAAGCAGATAACTTGTCTGTCTGACCTAAGGAGGAAATGAGAATAAAAGTTTAATCATTTGAACTCTCTTTTTGTCTTTGTGTGACCCCCTCGCAGACCTATGTCCGGGATATTTACCCTTTCCGGAGGTCCGTATCTCCGCAGCTGAACCTCGTGCACATGCAGCCAGAGAAAGGACAGGAGCTCATTCAGAAGCAGGTACCCAACCCCCTTAGTTCTGCCTGTAGTTTTGTCGTGTCGTTGGGGTAAACGATGTGTAAAGGTGTTGCCAGTCCTGAGATTCTCTGATTGTTTGATTCTTTCTGGAGAGAATGGATAGCTGGGCCCTTGATCATAGATAGTTCTTCAAAATAGTTTTAAGTTTTATAAATTGAATCATAATGTAAAAGTATGAAGGAGCATTCACCTGGAGTAATGCTGTGATGACTCATTGGGTGTAAACAATAGAAATCTTCTAATTTATTAACCTTCTTGATGCTAAGCACAGATTTTCATTCCATATTTTTGTAAGACAGGATTGGAAGTGCACATGACAAAACTATTTGAAGGTTGTCCTGGAGGCTAGCTGGAAAAGAAAGAAATCAAAGGATCAGTGCAGTACATCTGAGAAAGGCACTGGACCGAGGTGCAGAGATTTGGACTCGGGCCCAGCTCTGCCACTGACCAGTGATCTGACCTTGGGCATGTTATTGTACTAACTCCTGTTCCAACAGGAGAGACATAATCATGCAGCTGCACTTAGATTTAAGGATGAAGAGCAAAATAATGTTCACCTGTGTCGTCGCAAATCAGACTTCGGGCTTAAGGAGGTTCACTGTGTTGCATGCAAAATATACTATGGATGTAGTATACAGTTCTAATAGTGCAATTTTAATATGATCTATTCATTACATTGTTTCATTTTTATCTATGCCAGTTTGTAATTGATTTACATTAATTTTTAATAAAATTTCTAAACAAGAATTCCAGGATATTTTATAATTTCAGTTTTTCTGCACATAGCAAGAATGCTAATTTGGCATCAAACTATCCAGAATACCTTTATCCGATGAATAAGAATGGCATAGAATTAGACCACTTGATAAAAATGTAGTTGCTATTAACTACCTAAATTACACTTAAAACAAGGAAAATACTGAATGTGTTACAAGGTGTGAGGTGTTGGACAAAACTGTAAGATTTTATATTTAAGCATTTCTAAAACAATTCTCCCCAAATTACCCCAGCCCATGATTTTGGCAGCAAAATAACTAAAGCCATCATGAATATAGGCACTTCATTAGTGTGTTTTTTAACCATGTTTAAGAACATGTTTTGAAAGAAAAGCATAAAACGGAGCTCTGACTCTGTGTGCACTCCAGGTCAGACCTTAAGATGTCTTTCCAGGTTCCCCAGGGAGACAGTAATACGCAGACCCATGGTTCTGAAGCTTCCTCAACAGAGGTTCACTGCTTGTGACCATCTCCCCTGTCCACTGATCATCAACAGAAAAACCATTAAGAGTAGGGACTAAGAGGCCTACATTGATGCCATCTAAATTCAGGGCTAAAGGAGTTCTAACCTAGAGTCCCATCATAGCTTTTGATGGGATAGCTTTTATCCCAACATAGATTTTTCCTGGATCCCATTTTGGTCACTTTAAAAGAGGCAAACCCAGAACCAACAGGAAACAGCTTAAGGCATCAGTGGAAATGTAGAAGCAATTGGAACAGGCTGTCTGGTGCCTGTTGGAGGTCTTTCATATTGTGATAACCAGACAAATGGCCTCTATTTGAGTGAACTGTTCTTGACAATGCTTGTGCTGTGTCCCTCCAGCCTGCAAACTCTGTAAGAAACACATACTTCCTTCTGTAAAGCAGACAGATGCAGGAAATGGTGCAATTAAGTATTGCTTGCTCTTTCTGTGTGGTAAAGAAAAAAAAATTTTTTTCTCCCTCATTTTACTCCCTGCCCTCCACCGTGATTTTATCAGCCCGGTTTACCATGAAAGATTTTATGTCAATTTCTTCACTCTTAGTAATTTCAGAGTTGCTAATTCCATGTTTCCTATGCTTTTGTTTGCTGCTAGGTGTTCACGCGAAAGCTGGAGGAAGTAGGACGGGTTTTGTTTCTCATCTCCCTGACCCAGAAGATCCCCACAGCCCACAAACAGTCCCACGTCTCCATGCTCCAGGAAGACCTCCTCCGACTGCCCTCATTCCCTCGAAGTGCTATTGATGCCGAGTTTTCACTCTTCAGTGACCCTCAAGGTATCGAGACCAAAGCATTTCCTCTCACGCCCTTGTTTTGTCCTTGGCCTGAGAGCATCTTCATCAGCAGACAATTCTGTAAGCTAGTGGTTCTCAGCCCTGACTGTGCATCATGATCCCATGGAGGACTTGCTAAAACACAGGTTGCTGGGCTCCTCCCTGCACCCTCAAGTCTCTGATTCAGTGGTTCTGTAATGGGGCCCAGGAACTTGCATTCCTAGTAAGTTTCCAGGGAATAATGATGATGCTATTCAGGGGGACCAAACTTTGAGACCGATGCTCCAGCAGATTATAAGCAGCTGAAGGAAGCCGTATGATGTTGTTAGGTTGCCTAAGTAAAGAATAGGTGTTTATAGGAAGCTCAAGAGGAGGCAAGACTATTTTGTAGTGACAGAGATCAGGACAGGGGTTGCCTCTGGTTTGGGGGAATGGATTTCCTGGGAAGGAGAATAAGGGAATGTTCTGAGAGGATGAAATGGTCTTATCTATTGATTAGGGTGGTAGGTACATGAGTGTGTATTTTTGTATAAACTCATTCAACTCTACATAAGATCTGTGCATTTTACTCTATCTAAATTACACCTGAATTGAAGAAGAGAGAGAAGCAGAAAGAGATGCCCTTTGAAACCTCTCTCTGTTCCTCAGTTATTAATTTGGGACCATTTACTTAAATGAGCGTAACCTATGCTCAGTGACTTCATCCAGAAGCTGCAGAGCAGCAGTGGAAAGAGCCCTAGTCTGACCAGGACTTAAAAGAAGAAGCAACAGTCCCAACCCTGCCATTTTCTCTCTGAAATAATTTCTCTCAAAACCACAGCTCCCTGGGCAGTGACCCGCTGCCCACATCTCCTCTGTCCGCCTACAGAGTTGAATGAAAGGGGTGGTGCTGCAAGCCCTTTGAGAGCTCATGCCAACAGTATTGTGCTGGGAAGCGTTTCAGCAGTAGATCGACACACCCCAGAGGTGGAACAGATGGAAAACAGCGGAGCCCTTGGGTTGGATCGCCCTCCCACGCTGACAGGATCGGCGACAGGCTAATTATGTTTCTACTGTTCCGTGTTCTCACAGCTGGGAAGGAGCTGTTTGGCCTTGACACTCTTCAGAAAAGCTTGTGGATCCAGCTCCTGGAGGAGATGTTCCTGGGCATGCCGAGCGAGTTTCCCTGGGGGGACGAGATCATGCTTTTCCTCAACGTGTTTAACGGGGCTCTGATCCTCCACCCCGAAGACAGTGCCCTGCTCAGGCAGTACGCGGCCACCGTCATCAACAGCGCTGTGCACTTCAACCACCTCTTCTCCCTCAGCGGCTACCAGTGGATTCTGCCCACCATGCTGCAGGTGCCGGGCTCTCTTCTCCTAACCAGAATACTAACCAAGTACCGCTCAGCTAGCAGGTCTGCAAGACCCGGCGCTGACCTTTTTCAGTGACAGAGTTGTCTTCTTTTGTGACCGCAGAAAGCGCAAATGAAATCCCCCTAAAATTTTCCCGGGTGCCCCAGGCCTGGAATATGCTTTTCCATTTCCTCTAGGCCAGTGATTCTGCAAGCATGGTCTCGGTACCAGCAGGACCAGCATCACCTGGGAATCTGTTAGAGATGCACATTCCTGGGCCCTCTCCCAGATCTACTGAATCAGAACCTCTGGAGTCTGGGCCCATTAATCTGTTTTTAACAACACCTCCAGGTGGTTCTGATGCCTTACACTGTTTGAGAACCATTTTTTCCAGGGTATGGCCAGTGTTCAGCTGATACTTCTCCAAAAGAATATCTAACTTCTATCTAAATAGAGATTTTCATTTTCTTTGGATTTAGTATGTGGGGATTGAAGGAGGTGAATTTAGCAGGAACAGTTTCTTTGTACTTATGGCTAATGAGTATCTGGCCCCATTTAGGGGTACGGAGTAAGGCCTACGGGCGTGCCCTGATTCTCTATTTATTTGGAAGTTTTCAATAAAAGTTATGAAAGTATTATATGCTCGTGCAAAGTAGAGTTCACTCAACCTACAGGGTTTTTACTTTTAGTATATCACCGGGGCTCTCTGTCCTATTTTTAAATAGTTGGAATTTTCTCTATTTTTATAACACTTTACTGACTACTAAAGACCAATATGCTCATTACAAAACTTAGAAGAAGGAGGAAAATAAGCCTCATTTACAATCCTCCCTCCTACATAGCCCTTGTTTATGCTGCTTGAAAATCCTGGCACTCTATCCTGCCCTTTGTAAAAACCAAAAGTTGAATCACACCATGTATTCAAGTACATTACCTACTTTTTTCATGTAAAACTAAGAATACCATGGGCATTTTTTTTTCATGGAGCGACATTTAGCACTATATCATTTTAAAAAATAACTGCATAGCCCTGGATGGTGTAGCTCAGTGGATTAAGTGCAGCCTGTGAACCAAAGGGTCGCTGGTTCGATTCCCAGTCAGGGCACATGCCTGGGTTGCAGGCCAGGTCCCCAGTAGGGGGCACACGAGAGGCAACCACACATGGATATTTCTCTCCCTCTCTTTCTCCTTCCCTTACCCTCTGTAAAAATAAATACATAAAATCTTTTAAAAAACTGTTAATTAAAAAAAATAACTGCATAGTACTCTGTTTTATGCACGTGCCATAATTCACTTAACCAACCCTAGTTTATGAGTAATTCAAGTTGTTTCAAATTGTTCACTATTATAAGCAACCTTGCAGCAGGCATTTTTGTATATGTGTTTTTGTACATTTGCCCAATTCTTTTCTTGAGATAAATTCCTTGTCACAAATTTCCTGGGGGGAAAGTATAGTCATATTTTTTTTAGGATTTTTATGTACATGACCCAAGTTCTTTGAAGAAAGCTTATACCATTTTGCCTCCCCTCCAGCAGTGAATGAAAGTACCCACTTTCCTCCATGCTTTCCACAGCCATGGGGCCCTTTCTGAATATGTGGCACCTCTCCACAGGTGTACTCTGATTATGAAAGCAATCCCCAGCTGCGTCAAGCCATCGAATTTGCCTGCCACCAGTTCTACATTCTGCACCGGAAGCCCTTTGTGCTCCAGCTGTTTGCGAGCGTGGCCCCTCTGCTGGAGTTCCCTGTGAGTAAACTCTGTGGAAATAAACAAAGACCAAGCACATGAGAAAAGCAAAGGCTCTTTATTCACAGCTTACTATATAGCAAGGGCATCAGCCACCACCACTTGTGTTCTGGCAGAGACTCGAAGGCAGACAGAGGAGTAAGAAAACTTTGTAAGGGAAAAAAGAAGGCTTTGGGTGTGCCCTGATTGGAGGCTGTTGTCCCAGGAAGTTGTAAGTGGGGCTGACAAGAAATGGGCATCTTATGTGATGGGTTAAGGGTACATCTTGGCTTTCTATGATTAGTCCTATGCTGGAAAGAGGAAGTAGGATTAGGGAAGCTGTCAGTTATTAATCAGATCCTGGCTGTTCGGGGGGCCTATAGGGACAGGGATTATCATTTGCTTTCCACTAAAGCTGGTAGTGTGACTCCCAACAAGCCTGATGTCCTGCAGGCTGCTTCCTGGGCTGGTGTCTATAGACAGTGGGTTTAGGTTGGTTCCCTGGGCAGGTTACTGCAGGTTGCAGATCCGAGTTCTGTTCTCATGTACGGCCTGGCCATCGTCCGTTTGTACAATCAGTCTCTCGGGTCTCTTCCTTCGACCGATGGGATGTGAATGCTATAAATCCTTTCTCTTTCAACAAGAAAATCATTTCTTTTCAATCCTCATCTCAGCCCCTAGAATGTAAATAGACCAACTCTTGAGTTTTTTATACTCAGTTAATGAAAGGATAGAGAGTAGAAAATGATTGAAAGCAGAGTTCCTGATTCTCTTTCCTTTCTGTCATTCTCTAACACTTACCCACTCTCTTCTTCTTGTTCTTCAGAGCTTTGGTACCATATCTCACGCCATACCTGGATTTGTTTCACTAATATGTATCTCTACCACACCCCACGATGGAATTTAAGCTCCATTACAGCAACAGCTTTGTTGTTTGTTTGTTTGTTTTTAGTTGTTTATATGATTTTTGTTCTTGTTTTGCTATAACCTCAGTACACAGAATGGTTCCTAACAAAGCATGGGAATTTAGTAAGGAATTGTTATTTTCATGAATGAATGAAAACCATTTAAATAGATTTGATATGTTAAGTATCCCTATTTTTGAGATTTGTTATCACAGAAGATTTTTAAAATTCCCAGAGCTGTTCAAATAAAGCATCTGTTACTCTAAACATATTCGAACTACAGTATTCAACAAACCCATTATAAAATTTGCCTTTGCAAAAGCTGAATCCTGTAATTGCAGACCAGAGGAGCCATTGGCATGAAGTTTTCTGGCAGCAGACACATTGCTATATTCTTATGAGTTTCCACAAATATCTCTTTTGTACCAGATTAGCATTTAATAGATCCCCCAAAAGTCAGATGTGCCACTCCAAAACCACACAGCAGCATTGCTGGGTGCAGATTTATGTAAGCTGAATACCAGATCAATGTGTAATTACTAACGGTGGCAGTGTTTGTGAAAGCCGTGTTCCTGATGAAGCCATATTAGTACTCATGTGGGAATCAGTACACTGAACTGCCGTTCTTCACACAGGACGCTGCCAACAACGGGCCCAGCAAAGGCGTGTCAGCCCAGTGCCTGTTCGACTTGCTGCAGTCGCTGGAGGGGGAGACCACGGACATACTAGACATCCTAGAGCTGGTCAAAGCTGAGAAGCCGCTCAAGTCTTTAGGTAGAAGCAAAGTTCGCCTTGACGTTTTTTTTTCTTTGTAATTGTTCTTTAAAAAATAACTCTGTTGAATGTGTCGAACTAAATAACAACAGCAAAACTAAATGGGACAGCAGTATAAATGGAATGAGTACATTTCCCTGTCTCCTGTTTTTCAATTTCTTATAAATCCTAAAGAGTAAAGAATTCTCTGCTATGAAAATTGTATTAAAATGTTGCTTAGTAAATGACTATTCTAGCAGTACAGTTTTCAGAAAATTGGGTTTTCTTGGGCAATTCTAAGTGAATAACCCACCAAAATGGTCTTTCATGATCATGGATTGTTAGAAGTCACGCATGTCTGAGCAATCCAAGTGCTATCTTCTAGGAGGTGAGATTTTAAGAAACTGCTCCCCCTAAGAGCACTTTTATTTTTCATCTTATTACTTAAAAGTTAAAAAGAATAATTTTCTGTCTCTTTAGATGAAGAAATTAATAGTGCTCGCAGTTTAAGAATAAAGTCTAATGAAGGAATGGCTACAAATCTAACTGGGAAGTGTTAGAAGTGGGAAGTTCTTCATTACTGGCAGAATCCACTCTGACTGCGTGCCTTCACCTTCTGTCCCTTCAGATTTCTGCTATGGAAACGAAGACCTGACATTCTCTATAAGTGAGGCCATTAAACTCTGTGTTACGGTGGTGGCCTATGCTCCTGAATCGTTCAGAAGGTAACTGCAGCCATTTATTCTGTGATAAGTAAACACAGCAAAGAAAATAAATGGAATGAATACAATGGTTGTATTTGCTATGATCAGCCTGTAACATTCCCGCAACTAAGTTTTCAAAAACTAAATTTGGGAAATGTGTCATAGCTGAGGTTCTGGAAAACATAGTACATTTTCACTCATTTGAAATCCCCTAATTTAGAATTTGCGTAGCAGCTAAGATGTTTGGTCTTCTTTAGAGAATATCTTTACATGTAATACAAATTAGTAGCAAATAAAATTTTAGAATAGACATTTAATTTATTTGAGAAAACTTTTCGGAAAGCAATAAAAGCTATCACATGAAGAGCAAGAGTATAAATCTTGCCTGCTAATTTGCTAAGTGTGAGGAATTTAAAAGACCCACATGGAGTGTCCTCCCAATTCCAGGATGATGACTGCTCTGAGGTTTATACTGATATGCAAGTTGAACACCAGTTTCATCTCTCTATGGAAATAGGTCTGCTAAAGGCAGAGACAAATGAACCACAGATAGCCTCCTTTTATGTAGTATATCTCCTTAAAAATCCTGGAACTGCATTCCTTTAAAATCTTCTATAATTCTGGCTCAATGAACCCTTTGGCCTCTCCAATTATATCAACATTAGGTAGTCCTTCCCTCTCTACTTCTCAGTCTATCTTGATCTTTTTATATAACATCTAACCCGTGCACAAGGCACTAGATTGTATGCTACCATATTCCCGGTATGTCTGTATATACCTTCCAGGGTCCAACACGGTGCTTTATTCCATGGAAAACATAACAGTAAACATTTATGAGATGAATAAATCAAACAACAGCCAGCTGTTTCAATTTTCCTATTTCTGTTATGGGTAATTCCTTTTTTGACAGCCCTTTGTGGCCACATAGTTTGAGAAAAAAAAAAAAGGGTTAGCCATAAACCTCACACAATTTTGCCTCTATTTTCTCTTACTTTTGGGAAAGTATGAGCTGATAAACTGTTTCAGGGTGTTGCTCCTCTGCAAAGACTGCCAGGCCCAGGTTGGTTACCATCTTTCTCATGTAAGTTCAAAGAACTAAGACAACAAACCGCTGTCACACAAAGAACATGAGTATAAATCTTGTCTATCATTCCAATTCCAAGATGCTGGCTCTGACCTAACCCAGAGTCACCTCCATTAATCCACCTCCTCAGACCAGGTGATGATCTCATGTTCTTGGGGTGAGCTGTGACTCAGGCTTGCAGTGAGAGGGAATATGACCAGTGACTCTCATGGGGAAGGAGTCCAAAGAACTAGCACCTGTCCATTCAAACTAGTCCAGTTCCAACCTCATCATTGAACCTATCCTGAAACATCTATAGAGCAGCTAATTTAAGGAACATTGGATAGAGGAATGAAACTGATCTGAAAGTAAAATACTGTAACCTACTTGGGATGCAAAGATTGCTTGGGGCCTAAAGATTTACACATTACTTCAAATTCTTAATTTTCTCTGTCTGACCGTGGTCTCTTTATCATCGATTTCTTATTCTCTCATATTCCATCTTCTTCCACCTGTCATATTCCTCCTACTTGTGGTTATCAATTAGTGCAGAATAATGCTGACCCCACTATTGCAACTATACTATTTAATCCCAGTGGATATTTTGACACCTAGAACATTTTGACTCTAACTTTATAAATACAAACATCTTCACCCTAGTCGTAAATTTTTAAGGGATTATTTTTAAAGCTAATTTCCTCATGCCAGCTTAATTTCTTCATTAGTCATTATAAATTACAAATAAGCCACTTCCAACTTTTCACTTTTTAAAATTTTATTCTATCAGAGTTGTTTTTGTTGAGATTATTTTCTTTCCATGTAAAATTTATAATAAAAATTTAATTCATTATTTATTTTGCGGGGGGGCAGACTTACATTATTTTGGTCCATATAAAACTGGTAAGTGAGAGGTTGTCATTTTGAACTTTTGTGTTCCGGGTTTTGATTATTATTTCTGCCGGTTTCCCCAAGTCGAATTTCAGTGTTTGTCTTTTCATTTCTCCAAGCTCTTCCATATGACACAACCCACAAAAGCAGAATGTAAAAAGTGACTTGGTTTCCTTCCTGTTGACATAGTCTTCAGATGCTGATGGTCTTGGAAGCTTTAGTCCCGTGTTACCTGCAGAAGCTGAAGAGGCAGACGTCACAAGTGGAGACCGTGCCTGCGGCCCGAGAGGAGATCGCCGCCACAGCTGCTCTTGCGACATCCCTGCAGGCCCTGCTTTACAGTGTGGAGGTCCTCACCAGGTAATCCCACTGGGGAAATACCCGCAGCTGTAAACTAAGTGTATCTACCGAAAAGATGGAGAAAAAGTGTGATGGCTAAAAATTTCTAAAGACTTTATTTACAAATATCTGCCCAAAGTCAGTCCTATATGGCTTAAAAGTGAAAACATTTCCTAAGTTGTTTGGATAAATAGTGCTAAGTACTACTACTACTACTACTACTACTATTATTATTATTATACCATGATTGCTAAACACACATTTGCATGTAATTTGCTGAGCATCTGTGGCAGTTTTAACCTAGTGCTAAACAAATCTCTTGTAAAAGGGCCAATTTAGTGAATGTGAAAATGTGATCAACATGTTTATTGGCTCTCATTATATGAAAATGTCTGCAATTCCAACCAAGTAAGCATTCTTTTATTATTTTACTGTTTGTAAGAAGGTTTTTATTGTAATTTCAAGAACTACATAATAAACAATTTGCAACATTTTATTCTAATGCCATAAGTGACAGATTCCCTCCGGGACAAAATTCAGTAGCGCTGAGAGAGGGAGCTGAGTAATTTGGGACTAGAAAGGTAAATTGTCATCAGAATTCAGCCCCAAACAAAGTTCCAAGAAGTTAGTCCTATCACAAGATTTTTGGGCACAGAAGCAGAAGGAGTTGAGAGACCAGATTTAGGGGGTGAATGGGGGAAGAAGGGGTAGAGACAAAAGAGTGAGTGAGAGGAATGGGGAAGGTGGATGCAGGACGCTCTGCAAATAATCAGTTTTCCTTCTCTTTTCCCATATGAAGTCAGATCGTAGAAACTATCCGTCACTCCCCGGAGTGACAGTGGGGAAGCGTTCTTCTGGGATTGGTGTCTTTACCCCTCCATTCCATTCGCCACATCCTCAACCTAAAATTCTGTCTATGATTTACCCTCACCAAAAGGCACCAACTTCCCGGCTTCATCAAGCTCTGTTGATGACAGAACTAGTTGAATTCCTTCAGTCCTGGGAGGACTTTTTCCACATGCACCACACAGTGAGAGGGAAAGTGAGGTTGTGATTCATTAAGCCACTATATGTTTAGTTTCTCATCAGGAGCTACACTGGCAACCTAGACAAACAGAATGTAGCTCAAAAGCCTTGGGTGAACTGCCACTGCTGATGTGATAGTTCAAGCAATTATTCTGAAAAGCCGCATCGGCCCTTCCATGTCTCAGTTGCTGATAGAGAAGCAAAGTTTACCTAATATAGTACTTAAAGTCAACCCTGCAGGTATAAAACTAAATGATTCAAATCTATTTCTAAATGTCTAAATTACTGACTTGTACTAGATACTAATTTACTCACTTCCTTGAGTAGCCTTGGATATGACTTTGCTTAGAAAGACTCTTTCTTTCTCTAGTAGTTTCTCACAAAAATAGAATGATTGTTTATGGTGTTGGTGGCCAAAATGGTATGTGTATGTATGCTTTTAACTTTTGCTTATTATTTAGAATGGATAACTTCCTGATACCTGTAGAAATGAAAAAGGTGCTCTTAACTCTCAATTAATATAGACTTGGGAGTCTGATTTCATAAATGTCCAGTTTGTAGAGCCATAGTTTGTCACTCAAAGCCAAGTGGAAGAACTTAAACCATGGTGAGCTTGTAGACCCCTTGGGAATTACTGTCCCCTTTAAAGTGCATCTCAGAACAAAGACAGCAAAAGAGTGTGACCGAAAAGCCCAAAGCTCAGTAGCCTGTCTTTTGGAGACTCTAACTTAAAGCTTATGTGAGCTTCAATAACTTGAGGGTTTCATAAATGTTTGCACTCCTGCTGTTGTTGTCTTGTGGTGATTGCTGTCACTGTTGCAGGCCCATGACAGCCCCACAAATGAGCAGGTGTGACCAAGGTCATAAAGGGACCACCACAGCCAATCACACCATGTCGTCTGGGGTGAACACCAGGTAAGGCACTGGCCATATTCTTCTGTGGACTCTCAATTTCATACAGCCTGAATCTCCACTGTTAGGCATGAAAGGAATTCTGAAAACAGTCAATAGTGAGTGTGAAAATCTCCAAGAAAATAAAGAGGATGAAAGCTTAAAGTTCAAGAAAATACCAAGGCTTCCTTTGAAATTGTCAAAGAGAAATCCAAGCCACCTTCATAAATTGGCATTTGTATCAGTTTATTTGCATGAGCATGCAAGATATTCTCTGCCTCCTGGGTGGTCTTTGAACTCTTCCAGTGTTGTTTCATTTGCTTCCAAGAAACAGGCAAATAAAACAATAATAATCAGGAGGTGGTTCCTCATTCCCAGGGCAGTTATGCAGAGTCGACTTTCTTTCATCTGGACAGATTTTCCACAGATATTTCATCCAGACTGACTTAGGTCCTTCAATGGTGCTCTCAGGGTAGTTGACTTAATCTCCTCCCCTGTTTTGGTGTAACTCGGACACTGGCTCTACTTTACCTGCTTCATTCTGTCTGTGTTCATCTCTAAATAGTCTAACACACATAAGCACACAAAAGTTTAGTTAGCTTCTTCCTCCAAGGAAAAGTTAAAATAAGGCAAACCCAAAACCAGTTTGTGAGAAAGTTCTTTTTTCTTAGTGTGGAATAGTTAGCAGAGAGCTCTTAAGGAGAAAGGAATTTTCCAGTCTCTCTGAAGCACATTTTTAAGTGTGTATCATTAATTATGTAAAGTTAATTTTCTGTTCATCATGTATATTTATATTAGAAATAAGACAAATTCTGTCCTGGCTGGTGTAGCTCAGTGGAGTAAGCATGGGCTGTGAACCAAAAGGTCTCCAGTTTGATTCCCAGTCAGGGTGCATACCTGGGTTCTGCGCCAGTTCCCCCACAGGGGGCGTGCAAGAGGCAACCACACATTGATATTTCTGTCCCTCTCTTTCTCTTTTCCTTCCCCTCTCTCTAAAAATAAATAAATAAAATCTTAAAAAATAAAACAAATTCCAAACCCGACTATAAGTCACCTGATGTGATGTGAATTCTTGCCTCAATTTCTTATATTGAGAAAAAAATGATTATACTTTAATAATATTTATGGGCTAGGTTCAACTATTGGATGAAAGATATATGGAAAAAGAAGGTTTCTAAAGTCCTAATGTCAGTCAGCCATAAAGCAATCTATCTCCACAGCTGAAAAGAAGTCAATCATATTTCTTCCTCTGACTGCCTAAACCAAGTCACGTGGTATTAAAACCATAACTTAGATTCACTTAACTTTGAAAGTTTTTAAGAATTCCCTTATCAGCTACATTTCATGACTTTGTATGTGTCTTTATAGTATCTGTCCTTCCACAAACTTTATGGCAATGGAACAGCATTCAAAGCAACTATAATTGCAGCCTATGTGGCAGCCAAATAAAAGACAAGGATTTTATATTTGGGGAATCACATGTGTGCATTTGTGAGATTATCAAAATGAACAGCTTCAAGGCGTACACATCCTTCAGAAGCTCCGCCACAGGCCCTCTGTCCTTGCTCTAGTAGTAACGCAGACCGTTTTTCTGGCCTCCAGGTACCAGGAACCAGGCGCCAAACTGCACTTTATCAGGTACAGAAAGACAACCCTAATAACATACTAATTCTGACATCTTGTGCTGATTGCCTTTGAGCTGGGTTACAGTTCCATTAGATATTATCTATTTAATGCATGGCATACTATTTCCAGGTAAATCCTCAGGCATTGTCTAATGTAAAGCAAATACGATTTGGGATGGCAGTCTCTTCTAGGATAATCAACTTTCCTTATCCTGCAGATGGGTTTTTCCTAGGTCCTGCCCTGATTCATTAACTTTTGTGTAACATGAGGAATCTTATCTTTTTCTTCAGTGTGATGCTTTTCTCAGAGTTGCCATACACATACCTATTCAGGCTACCAATTAACCTTTTATGATTCCCCAGGGAAAACCTTCACCTGCTGGAGGAGGGGCAAGGCCTTCCCAGAGAGGAACTGGATGAACGAATTGCTCGGGAGGAGTTCAGAAGACCCCGGGAGTCCCTGCTGAACATTTGCACCGAATTCTACAAGCACTGCGGGCCAAGGCTGAAGATCTTGCAAAACCTGGCTGGGGAGCCGCGGGTCACCGCCCTGGAGCTGCTGGATGTGAAGTCCCACATGCGGTACCGCTCTCACTTTCCTGCTCCAGTGTAGATGCAACTCAGGCAGCGTGTCTGGGTTTTGAGGGGGAGGGAGGTCCTGGGATGAGAACCGGGATACTCAGGATGATTGGTTTCCAGTGGCTTGGATGCATATCATGCAAGGCCCTCTGGGAAAATGTATGTTAAGTTCATCAAAAAGGATCTCAGGAGGGACAGGGAGAAAATGTTCTTTAACACAGAAAAGCACAGTCCACATAATTGCTCCTCAAAAAAAGTGCGTAAATGGAAACTTTCATCAACTGAATTCTTGCAAAAGTAGCTTCTTCCAAATACTCTTTGCTACTCAGATGCTAATTTTTCACAAGAATTAAATGTCTTCTCTCTATTATTTTACATGAAAAATGCACTACTACTTTCTGCTCCAAGCCTTGCTCTGCCCTTACACCACCTGGGGACTTAGTAGGGAGCCCTGCAGTGAAGTGAGCACATTGGTTTTTCACTATAATATCATGAGTTCATCTGCATTAGCACAGAAGTGATACTAATCTTAATCTTTATTTTTTTACATTTTTTTGCAAACTTTTAACTCTGAGCCACACTTTGCTTGGGTCTGAGGTCCCCTTCACACAAACAGTGCCATGGTAAAAATTCCGAACTGGATGAGGACAGCTATCATTTCAAACTCTTGCCCCTGATATGGCCACAAGAGGCCCGAGAGCCACATCTCTGTGCTCCCATATGTCATTCTCCTTCTGGAGATGCCGTCTCAGTTGTTACTCAAATTATAAATAAAGTCTGTGTCTGTATTTTCAGATTCCTTAAAGGAACATAATTCCAAAGGATTTCCTATTCAGATTTGCAGTGGTTGTAAAAGGTCATTAAAAGGCCTGGAAAGAGGAAAACTCCATGGGTAACAAATTATTCACCTGGAGAACTGAGTATATCTGTAAAGCTAAAGCTAGAGTTAGGTTCCAGCCATTTAGCAATAACATTACAGTTTGGCAAACACACCAACTTCTGCATTATGGACTTTCTTTTTTTTTTTTATAATTATCCCTTGAAAATTTTAGGAAGGACTAAGTGAGAGAATATGAGGGCCCAAAAATGTATAAAAAACACAGGCTGTTTCTCCTCCAGGCTGCTTTCACACTGTCTGAGTGGTTGACGCACACCCAGAACGCCAGAGCTTCACGTGTGTTCACACTCCCCAATGTGCACTAACGGGGAAGACTTTTACTTCACACTGAGAATCTCAGCTCCTAGCTGGGAAAGGGGAAGAGAGTCTGGAGTGTTAAGATCGGTTGCCATAGCAACCCAGTGCTCCATTCAATCCATCCCCCCTCCTTTCCCACTTATCATGGCTAGCCAATCTAAGTAATTCTGTGACTAGAGCAACACCACATTCTGAGAGTCAGAAAACCACTACTCTCAATGGCCATTTTGTGGGAGAAAGGGGAAAAGATTCCTAGAAGATGGATGAGAGAGAGAGAGAGACAGATTGATCATCATCATGATCATGGGCTAGTAACTGTCCCATAACTTTTCCATCTATATCTATACTACTTAAGGCACTTGGTGGAGGGGAAAGCATGAGTCAGTTAGGCCTCTAGCTCCCTCTAGATGCCAAACCCTATTAAAGGTTAAATGAGCTGTAGTTGTGATTCAGGTTGGTGCCTAGCTCTGAGTTAATAGAGTCCAGTAGATCCTAATGCTGATGCTGGACACTGAGGATGTAAAATAACATCCTGGTCCTCAGCACGATCACAGTCCAATACAAGAGGCACACATAAGAAAATAACTTTAATGCAGTGTGGCAAGTAATGTGTATCACATGTGCATTTACACATTTATCATTGTATAAAGTACTTCCGGCAACTTAGAAAATTACATGATACAAACAGGTAGAACATACACATTAGAGAGCCAGAACAATATAAAAAATTAACAGTTAAATAATTTTGTTTTTGATAAAATTAGCACATGAAATCTGTATGACTTGATTATATGAGGTGCTGTTCCTTCATGAACCATATATTTTACTTTGAGCTTTTGAGTTTCCAAAGCAACAAGGGGGAAATGATAAATTAAAAGTCATAGTGTCAGTAAGATAAAAAAACTAGGTGTTTGGTAAAGCACCACTTTTTAAAATACAAAGAACAAAAAATGTCTCCCAGCCAGTGTTTGTGCACAGGACAGAGTGGTGAGATGTGTGACGTGCCCAACAACGACCCCCAGCGGATGAAGCATCTGCCTCCTTTGGCTGGGTGCCAGGCAGCACTGGGAGTTGGTGTTGTGTCATAATGCAGGTCACCGAGAGCGAACTATCTAGAACCAGGGTATCTCATTCAGAGCACAGTTAGTTCAAGGCCTGGCTCTGTTGCAGGGTAGGCAAAATTTTTACTGCCAGGGAGTAGTAGACTAAATGTCCTCCATTCATGCAATTTCTCACAACAAGCTTTTGATAAAAATGGACCTCCCGTCATCTCTGGCCAAACAGAGCTACCGTATATTGCCAAGTAGGGGCAGATCCATATGCTTTGACCCTACACCAATCAAAGGGCATAATTAAGGTTTTGTCTTATAAATTAAGTGCATATTTGGATATATGCAGAAGTCAGAGATAAATATATAAATTTTGGAATTGTGGGCGTATAGGTCATAAGAATGGATAGTATCACTCAAGAAGAAAGAGTTGATATTTTTCTTAAAAAATGAGATGATATGAAAGACATACTTGCAAGAAATATATGATTTAATTCAAAAAGCCAAGAAGCAGGTGATCTATATTCCTGCATTTGCAGAATATATGGTTAGTTGACTGCAAGGATCTCAGGGAAAATATTCTTTTTTAAAATTTTTTAAAAAGTTTATTTATTTTTAGAGACAGGGTAAGGGAGGGAGAAAGAAAGGGTGAGAAACATCGATGTGTGGCTGCCTCTCATGCACCCTCAAAGGAACTGGCCTGAAACCCAGGCATGTGCCCTAGACTGGGAATCAAACCAACGACCCTTTGGTTTGCAGGCCAGCAGTCAATCCACTGAGGCACATCATCCAGATCAGGAAAAATATTCTTGATTAGATAGAGTCTCTGCCCTAAGAGAATTTACTGCCTCATTTGCCAAACCCAGAGCAGCAGGACAGCAGGGTAGTAAGATCTGTAAAATATTCTCCCCTCCTCTTCCTACCTCTCTCCTACTCTCTCTCTCTCTCCTTTTTTCTCCCTTTCAATGAGAAAATCCCTTTTGTTCTCACTGGAAAAGGAGTGTAAAAATGTGTTTGTTTTATGCTCAAAGCAAATTCATTTAGTAATGTGTCAAGGGATTAGAGAAATCGGCTGATAATTCATAAAGTGACTCAAATTCAGCTTTAAATACTGTTTTCACATTTAAAATAGATAGATAATTTCCCAGCGTTATCTGTAAAATAATGAAAGAAAAGCAACATGGACAGACTCGTAGAGATAGATTCCTATCTGTCACAAAAAATAATCACAAAAGTAAAGAATTCTTTTCTGCATTCTTTTTTTTCATTTGTAAGAAAGAGATAAAAAAAAGCACAGGCTGTTTTAAATGATTTCTTTAAAACATGCACATTCATACACCGTTTCCATGAGGACAGTGTGAGTGTTCAGTCTGGAGAGAGAACAAATAGGAATGAAGAGACAGTAACCGTTTCTTGATAATAAAGGGTTGCCATAGAGAAGATAGATTGAATTTGTGCTTCCAGATGAAGCATAGGAGAAAGAAACCGAAGCAATTTGGGGACATAATATGAGGAGGGTTTTTCACGGTACAGAACTCCAAAGATGGGATGAGCTGCCCTGTGCCATAGTGACTTCACCCGTGGTACTAGCAAGATGGGGCAATCGTAGAGCAATCAAAGAGGTAGTGACACAATGGCTTGGCTGTGATTCCTAAACCAGAGTGCCTGGCAAAGTCTCCTGGGGAGCTCTTTAGCTGTAGATCCTTTCAAGCATTTATCTGTCTCTTAGTAATCAAAAGGAAATTTCTTCTTATTAAAATGTTGTATAGTTAATACATGAGAAAAGGAATGATAGAATATTAGCTCTTTACTAATTCTAATGAATAAATGGATCTATGTAATTAATTATGGCAACTGGCCTCATAAAAAGAGAGACAATGGAGAATCACGTAGCTCCTGATGAAAGTACGCATCACCTGTGAAGGACACCTGCCAGAAAAGCAAAACCTAATCTGATCTAGGCCCTAGATCTTAACTCCAATGGGATTAAATATGGCATCGTGGAATAAATTAAAGACACTATGGAGACTTCATCAGCAGAATACAGAGTGCAGGAAATTCTATAGGACAAACAGCTAATTTCTTCAACAAATAAATTATAAGATGTCAATTAAAAAAGCAGAAGAGAGGGGACCTATAAATTTAAACAACTTAAGAGATATATCATCTAAGTGAAATCTATGGGCCTTATTTTTTCCTTATCTTAAAAAGTTTATTAAAAATACAATAAAGATTAAATCAAAACTTACATAAATAAATAAAAATTAAAATTATGAGATAATGTGCCAGAATGTGCTTAGTTCGGGGACTTGGTGTGTTAGAAAGAGGGTAATTAATTAGTATGATGCTGTGTGGGAAAGTTTTCACTGAGGCGTTTTAAGCTTAGTCTTAAAAACAAAAACATTTCAGGTTGGCAGAAATTGCCCACTCCCTTCTGAAGCTGGCACCCTACGACACCCAGACGATGGAGAGCCGTGGGCTTCGACGCTACATCATGGAGATGCTGCCAATCACCGACTGGACAGCTGAGGCTGTGAGGCCAGCCCTTATCCTCATTCTGAAGAGACTGGATAGAATGTTCAACAAAATTCACAAGATGCCCACTTTGAGGTGAGGAGGCCTCCTAGCCCGCTGTTGATATTGTAATCCTCGAAGTTAGGGTTTGTCTGTTTTTAAGGTGGTAGATCAATCTGGAGTTAAAGGAGTGGCTTGAAGTTTCCCGTTGGAATATGTGCATAGCTAATCAGATATACGAATGCATAAATAGAAGGTTTATATTTTGAAGAAGTAACATATTTTTAAAATATATATATTTATCTTGAAAAATCTATTAATTTCTAAGCTATTATGTTCCTTATCTGACATATGTAAGGAATTTGATGTGTATCCTTCAATTTCTTTTCAAATCAAGCAAGATATGCCTTATAAATAAAACAACTAAGGAGAGAAGAAAAACTAATTTGATATTCCAAATATACTGTATTTAACATTGTATTTTAGGTTTCAAGGTAGAGAAATGTCAAGCTTTATAATAATCAGCCAAGCAGTAGCTTAGAAGATCCTAGGATTGATAACATACCTAATTTTCACCTTCCCACCTAATTCCGGTGGTACTAAATGGGCATTATTACCACTCCATCTCCATTCAGCGGCCTGCAGTGCCCGTTGGTAGCCTTCCTGTGAGCAGAGGCCTCTGACCCAGCCTCCCTGGAGATCGGAGCCCAGTTGGGAAACATAGAGCCATAGTGAGCCAGTAGTTCAATCGAAAAGTGCTAATAAACCTACTAACTTGGAAATTTCAAGTTCGGGTTAGTGAGAGCATTTTCTCACTATCCTTTTCAGTCCTTTTAAACCAAACCCAAAATCAATTCAACTCTTCCCTTAAGCATTTGTAGCTCTTAGTGTTTCAGTTGGTCAGGAATTTTCCAGGTTTTAGTCTGTGCTCTTCTTCATTTACACAGCCATCAAAAATTATTGAATTTATTTGAAAGAATAAATTGGAAGATTTTACTGTAATAATGAGTGGCTTGTTCGTGCCACAGTGATATCCTTTTATGCCATGATGGTGAATGTCCACACATTCTCCGTGGCATGAAAATGTTTGTCTGTAAAGCAACTCCTCTTTGCTTCGGTCCCATTGGGAGATTTGTGCCTATGGGCAAACAGCCAAAGTCTCATAAGTCCTACAGAAGTGTGTTAAATAAATTATTTTTTATTAAATAATTTTGTATCTAAAAACATTAAACATGCCCACAGGCTGATTCATTTGTCATATAACTAAGCCCATTATGAAACTTCATGCTTCCTAAAAGTAGATTTCTCTGTTGATGCTCCGACCTGGTCAATTATAGGCAGTTTTCTTGGGGTGCAGGCTGTGAATTTGGGGTTGCCTCGGATTTAATTTTTTCAGCTGATCTCAATTCAATAAGAGAAATGTTGATTGCACCTGACCTGTGAGTTACTTGGGCATCATGGATGTCAATATATCCCCCTGTATGAACATTTCCATTTTGCCATTACAGAGCTGTCATTTTGGTAGGAAATGTAGGCTTAAAAAAATCATCTCCAGGATAATATTTGAAAACAGTGTTGATAATAGTAAAGCCCAACCTGTTTATTTGGGGGCCACAAGGATGACTCTTATATGACAATTGCAGACTGGATTGCTTTTTATTACTAAAAATCCTATTTATTTAATTGGGTTATATATACCACCTCTATTACCAAAGAAAGCAGCCCAAACACAGCATTTCTTAAGAGGACAAAAAATAGCACTTTTTAAATAGACTAATTTATTCTAATGTGATCGTTTTGGCAGGAGGTAGACCATATAAATTCAATTAGTTAGAGTCTAGCGTGAAAGCTCATGAGATCACCTATAGTCTGCTAAATAGATTTCAGAAATGCAACCTGGGGTTGGAGGAGTTCTATTCGGAGCAATTACCCGCCATGACAGGTTTCCTAAAACGGCAATCTCCTGCCCTTTCTCAGAGTAAAACCAGGGAACTGTGAATGCAACCCATTCATCACCTGTTTTTTTCTTCGATAGATTTTGTCTCATTAGTCGAGTGGGGCAGGAGTGCCCCTGCCACGTTTTCAGTATCCTCTTCCCTTCCCAGTGTGCTCTGTGCTTTGGAACAACATGGGTAAACCGCCTCCCGTGCGAAGCACTTTGTTGTGTCCAGCGCCCATCCTGTCTCAGATGGCGTCAGAATCACTGTCTCGTTCACTCGTTTCGGGGTGTCTCCAGAAGGGAGCCACGCCGCTAATGGCTCCTATATTGTATTCCAGGCGACAGGTTGAGTGGGAGCCTGCCAGCAATTTGATTGAAGGGGTTTGTTTGACACTTCAGAGGCAGCCAATCATATCCTTCCTGCCTCACCTTAGGTCACTGATCAATGTCTGTGTCAATCTGGTGAGTAGCCAAGTGGCAATCTTATGAAATTTTGCAAAATTTAACTCTGCTATTGACTTCTCTGAATTGAAGATTTACAGGTCAACCACTTTGTGCCCCTACCTACCCATGAAAACAGACGGCTCAGGTGACACTGAAAATAGTGAGGTACATTTCAAGGTGGTGCGTGGGGAGATCCAGGGGCCCATCCCTGCACAGACGGGATTTTGGAGTGCTGCTTCCCACGCACTACTCTGACAATCCACCTCTTCAAGTTGCGCTGAGAGCTGAGGGCTGCCAGTTGGAGAGTGGGGTGGCGCAGACTAGGGGACTGCGCAATTGGCTAGAGGTCGAGGTAGTCTGGGGTGGGGGAGTTTAAAATGAAAAGAGGATTTTTTTTCATTTTTAGTGCAAAATGACACTATGAGTTGGCCAGTCTAGGATTTACGTGAAGAAAAACAAATTTTCTATGATTTACGTAATATCTAGAGTCTGGTCCTGACAAGGTTTTGTACGATGTGGAAACCATGGTAGAGCATTTCATTGAGTGTGATCTGCTGCTTACCTAGTCCAGCAACAAACCTTAGCTGGAATGCCTAGTGCAAGTAGAACTGTTGCCATCCTCATTATTGTCAGTATTTTTGCTCCATCCAAAAATGTTGACTGTGTTCCTTTGAATCCACGAGTAAGTATGTGCAGTCTCCTAATTAGAATAGTTTTTGGCCCATCTCTCATTATTTACGTAGTTAGTTGTAGACAACATTCTACAAAACCTTGGCTGAATCCAGTGTAACATTTGATCTGACTCCAGACATTACACACCTTCAGAAGAAGGCAACAGAACATATTGAAAGTAACATGCCCAACCTTCAAATTATTATTTTTATTATTATTATTACCATTATTATTAAATGAGACTTCCTTACAATGGTTGCATGAAATTGCAATAGTCAAGGCTGGTCATGTGCTCTGTTTGTATTTCAGGTGATGGGAGTGGTAGGACCCTCCAGTGTTGCTGATGGATTACCCCTTCTTCATCTCAGCCCTTATCTCTCACCACCTCTGCCCTTCAGCACAGCTGTTGTCCGGCTTGTAGCATTGCAGATACAGGTGTGACTGCCTTACCTGTTTGTCACGCTCATTAAGTTGCTGGCTGAGGCACCAGATCATGGTGCTCTCTCTTTGTGTTCTGCAAAGGCTGGGCAAAACCTGTGAAACAGAAGTGTGAACATCTCCAAACTTTGGAGCTTCAGCCCTGAGCTCCGCCCTGAGTTGTGCTGCTATAATTCTTCTTGAGATCCCAAAAATAGCAGAGTCATGTAATCCTGCCACGACCTCGGGCACCATGTCGGTCATCTGAAATGTTGCAGATATCTTAGGAAAATAATGGCTCACAGATAATCAGAGCACAATTATTAATTAAAAGAGACAGTAATGTTCGAAGTCTGGTTTTAAATCATTTGTAGAAAGAATTGCAATATAAAATTCTTTCAAATGTTATTACTAGACTTTGAATATTTTATTTTTATTTAATGATTGTGGATTTAGTATTGTGAGCACTTTGTTTAATTCTTCCACTTATTTTATTTCTTAAAATTAAAATAATCATTCCCAAGGCAAAATGTGCAGAAGGCAAATTCCCCTGCCTGTTTCTGTGTATTACCTAGTTTTAGGGAGTGATAAATCATCAGAAAACTCTGTAACCAATGGCACATATACAACTGATATAAATGGATAACTGACCCCTCCACTTTCTGACAGCCACACTTGGTGGTCCATCATCCAGAGAATGGGAAGATGATAGAAAAGAACTTAAGCGAGGACTGTGGCTGCCATGCAGAAGGGAAACAATGATGTCCCTAAAGCAATACACTTTAATAACTTGGGTACAGAGATCATTTCTTTCTTTCTGTATTGCTTACTGCTGTCTGGCGTGGAGAAGGCCTTATGCAGGGGTCAAAGGACTTTTAAATAACTTCCCATTGGAACAGGTGTCAAGTTCTCATTTTCTTCCTTTCCTTTTGTCACTCAAATATTTATTGGTGGTCCCATGGAGAAAATTAATGGGGACCTGTGGTTGTTTTGTACCAGACCATACTTTTTCAGTTTTTAAGATGCTACTGGTTTTTAGGTATATAGCTCTCAATCATGTCACGCATATAATGGTAAAGTATCAGTTTTGAGTGAATCCTGTATGCTGCACAGAAGACAATTGAACTCATAGTTTACAGGCGCAACCGGCAGGGAGTCACGGTCTCCGTCCTGCTGTGTTAAAACAAATGTACTGAATGGGTGCGGGGTCAATTAATCTCTTTTTCTATTATTGCTGCACAGGCTTTAAAAGAAGATTTCCCTTTAAGCCATGTGATCTCCCCATTCACCAATCAAGAGCGAAGGGAGGGGATGCTTTTAAATCTGCTCATCCCATTTGTGCTCACAGTAGGATCTGGAAGCAAAGGTCTGATTAATTTAACTAAAGGAAATTTATCATTATGGTTTTGTTTTCTTAAGCGCCAGGTTTTTATTTCTCTTTCTTTTTCCCACAAAGGCCATCACTGAAGTCCATCTGAATGATTTAAACAGGGTTACCTTAGGAAATATACTTTTTTTTTTTTTCACTTTAGCTACCCTGGGTCAAGAGTTTTTCTGCTCAACTTCTTTGGAGATATATTGTATTTAAAGTCATTTCAGTACAGCAAAAATCAGGAGACTGTTGTTTCCATTAAGAAAGCGGTATTAATTGAAGTACAGTATAATGTGAATGACCAGGTGCATGGACTTTATAACCTACTGCCATTGGGTTTAGCATAATCTTGCCACTGCCATTAAATTCCAACATATTTTCATTGCTCTTCTTTCTTGGGGGATTTTTCTTTTAAGCGAATTTATATCAAATGTAAAAACTGTATATCATGAGTATTTGAGCAAAAAAAAAAGGAGATTGAAATGGTAAGGAGGATATTTGGCTGAGAAACACAGTCCTTGGGTGCTGACTGTGGAGAAGACAGAACCAGGAACACTGTTACTGTCCATAGGAGAAGCTGTCCTTTGTGGGGAAACGCCTGAGCTCCTAGTTTGGAATTGGAAAGAGAGCTGAATTTTTCTGTGTCGGATGTGGAAAGTCTACCTGGTGACTTGCTCTTCTTTCCGCCTCCCTTTTCCCAACTCTGTCCCTCAGACAGCCCGTGGCTGGAGCAGCCGGAGGTGCAGCTGTTACTGCAGACAGTCATTAATGTGCTCCTGCCTCCGCGGATCATCAGCACGTCCAGGAGCAAGAACTTCATGCTGGAGAGCTCCCCCGCCCACTGCTCCACCCCGGGGGATGCAGGGAAAGATTTGCGCAGGGAAGGGCTGGCAGAGTCCACCAGCCAAGCAGCGTACTTGGGTGGGTACTTTTCCCTTCTTTTTCTCTCTCTCTGTAGACAAAAACACATACGTGTATGTATATCTATGCATGCATGTGTATATATATAAATATATGTACATACTTATTTAGTTATGTTTCACTTTGACTCAAAAATATTTTAAGAGACCCCAATCAAGAAAGTATTTAAAGAATCCACTTGAACAAGTAAGAAGCATCACCCTTGCAAAAGAGTCTGGTTTCCCTCAATAAACCTTTGCCAAAGAACAAAGGAGGTTCATATCTGTGCTGCCTAGATTACTCGGTAATTTTGCTGAGAGTGTCTGGGCCTGTCAGGAAGGCATCTGCAGCAAGAATTCCTCCTCGCTGACTAAGTGTGAGATCACTGTTGAGGGTATCATCGGTGGCTGTTATCAGATCTCGGCCAGGTTAGTGTACCAGGGCACTGCGTGGCACAGCTCCGGGGTATACTGACTGTCATCTCTTCAAATGGAGCCCCGGGGCTGGGCAGTCCACATTCTGTGCAGCAGGATCTGTGGCCTTGCCCTGGTCAGTGTGGCTCAGTTGGTTGGAACATTATCTTGTAAACCTAAAGGTTGCAGGTTTGATTCCCGGTCCGGGCACATACCTAGGTTGTGGGTTTGGTCCCTGGTCTGGGTGCATATGAGAGGCAGCTGAGCATTGTTTCTCACCCTCTTTCTCTCTCCCTTCCTCTCTCTCTCAGATCAATAAGCATGTCCTCAAGTGAGGATAAACAAACAAACAAACAAACAAAAGACATGGTCTTAAAATATATTATGCCCCCTACTAGTTATTTCTCTTTCCTTATCATCTTAAATCTCCATCTTGATCTTCACTCTGGTGAGGCCGGTCATCTTGTTCTCCCGGAAGCTTGCCAGTTCCCTTCCCCTCCACTCCTCCTTCCCTGGTACCCTGTCCCTGCCTTTAACTTGCTCCTGACCCATGCAACACTGGAAGGCCACTGCTTGGCCCTGAACAAACTAAGCTGCAGCACTGATAATAAGGAACATGCCAGCAGGACAGCTCAAAAGGGGGAAGTTGAGAACATCTTGCCTGACATTTTTCAATTCATCAAAGCAGATCTCGGTGGGGAGTAGAAGATGAACACCTACACACTTGTGAAAACGGGTCCTTTGTGGTTGGGGTGTGTGAGGTGTTTGGGCGGCTTTGGAAAATCATGTGATTGACAATGAGAATGAAAAAGGGAGAAAAAAATAATCCTGGCTAACGTAGCTCAGTGGATTGAGCACGGGCTGCGAACCAAAGCATCGCAGGTTCAATTCCCAGTCAGGGCACATGCCTGGGTTGCAGGCCAAGGCCCCCAGAAACCACACATTGATGTTTCTCTCTCTCTCTCTTTCTCCCTCCCTTCCCTCTCTAAAAATAAATAAATAAAATCTTCAAAAAAAAGAAAAAGGGAGAAAAAAGAAACGCAGATGCGTGTGCACAGGACCCACCCACCTGGGGCTTGGTTGCCAGGGGCATGAGAATATAGGGTTCAAATAAAATCTAGACTACGGGACAAAGCCCTTTGTGAGGTTTGGGACTGTACAGAGGGTGATGGAGAAAGAGGGCTTCACATGTAAAGACAAGGATAGGAGAAAACACTTAAGTGACTATTTTTAGTTCTCTCCACTTTCTGCCGTTTTAATAAAAGCTATTCCTTTGGTCACTCAGCCAAGCTACTGGAGCTCTATTTTAAATTTATTTTTACGTTTATTTTGAGCATTCCTGTGTGCCCAGCAGTGTTTTCTATTCTTTACATTATATCATCAAATTGTACCCTCGTAATGATTGTAAGAATTAGATATGTCATGTTAGGAGTGAAGAGGCTAAAGCCCCGAAAGGTTGAGTGACGGGCATATCAACATTTCCAATCCGAGCCATCCAGCAACAGAGTTCCTGCTCCGAGCCCTTTGCTGCTCTGTTTCTGTGCCAAGCTGACGGGGGTGAGGGTGCAAGTGGAGCGGCAGAAACCCACGGAAGGCCAGCGGGCGCAGAGCAGTAGAAGTGTCACCAGGATCTGGGTAGGGAAAGAGGAGTGCTGCTTTTTGTTCATTTGTTTGTTTAGCTGAGGGAGAGGAATTGGAGATGGGTGGCTTCTATAAAAAGTGAAATTTTCACCCTGGCTGGCGTAGCTCAGTGGATTGAGCTCGGGCTGCAAACCAAAGCATCGCAGGTTCGATTCCCAGTCAGGGCACATGCCTGGGTTGCAGGCCATGACCCCCAGCAACCGCACACTGATGTTTCTCTCTCTCTCACTCTTTCTCCCTCCCTTCCTTCTCTAAAATTAATAAATTTTTAAAAAGCAAGATTTTCAGGAGAGAGATAGGTAAAAGAGAATCTTGCAGCATCTCTCTCTGTGTTATACGACATGGTTTTCTCCTGAAAAGGCCCTAAATAGATGGTAAAGGCATGTGTGACTCCTGAGGGCTTTAGGGAGTTGGTCTCTGAGTGTCTTTTAGTTGCTGAGACGGGCTTCCAGGCACGATCAAGAAGGCCTGGGTCCCCGTGTCTGCCCATGGCAGACTCTGTGGGGGGAGCTGGTGGCAGAGCAAGCTCCCACTGATCTGACATCTTTACAACTTTCTGTTGGTCCTGACACACCGTTTGGGAATTCTGCTTTCTGAAAAAAAATATAGATTGTAATAGGGCTGCCAGAATCTGGGAGGAAAGAGATAACATGAAAGAAATCCATCAGGGCCCAGTAGTAGTAGGTGTGGTGTGCAGCCTGGAAGGACATACTCAAACACACCTACGGGTACCTCTGGGGAGCAGTTCAGGGTGGAGACCGGGAGAGATCTGAGAAGGGAAAGGACTTTTTTTTAAAAAATTAACTTTGTGCATTTCTACCTCATTTAATTTTACTTTTCATAACAAGAATATATTATTTCTATGCTTAAAAGAGAAATATTTTAAAACACTCATGTTTTAGTTTAGGATGTGGCTGATATGCTGGTATCACCATAAAGGCACTATGATAAAACGTTTGGAAAGCAAACTATTAGCCACACGTCATGTTTATAACACATTTTCCTTTCAATTCTATGAACTGGTTTGCAGTGTGTTTTCAAAAATAGTAGTCAAATGCACCTAGGAAAGATATTTGTGCCCTCCGATTCAGAATCAGAACATGTCTACCATACAAATTTTCCTGCCAGAACACTCTCACTGAGGAGTCAGTGTAAGTTTTTGGAACAAATAGAGAGAGTTTCGAAATTTAGAAATGTTTTGATGCACCAAGGGCTGTGGGTGTGGGCCGCTGGGTGTGGGCAGGGGTCCTCGAAACATAAGACGGCAGGCTCATTCTTCTCTCTTCCTGCTGTGAAGCTCTGAAGGTGATTCTCGTCTGCTTTGAGAGGCAGCTGGGGAGCCAGTGGTACTGGCTGAGCCTCCAGGTGAAGGAGATGGCCCTGCGGAAGGTGGGGGGCCTGGCCCTGTGGGACTTCCTGGACTTCATCGTGCGGACCCGGATCCCCATCTTCGTGCTCTTGCGCCCGTTCATCCAATGCAAGGTGTGCTGCGTGTTCTCCTTCTAGAAGTGCAAGCCCCACGCACGCGCTGCTGTCCAGGTTCAGGCAGGATCACAGCTGCGGTGTTCACAGAGCTCGCTGTAGCTACTGAGTGGGAACTGTTAATATGATGCGTGATGAGGACACAGCTCAAAAATGTAACACCCAGGATAAAATTTCATGTTAGAAGCGGCTTCACAGCTCCAAGTCTATAGAACTTCCCCTTGTCCCCACTCATCACCCCTCCCCAAAAAAGGACCAACCCAATGGAGTGATCTGGAGAATGTTCTTTCTTTAGTGACTTGAGTGAGATCTGATGTAAAATAAACATAAGAGAGATGGGATAGTTAATGCATCTCATGATTTTCTTCTGAGGCACTCGGTGTTCTATTTCATGGTGTTCTTTTATTCTATTTTTTTTCTTTTACTCTTTTCATGCCCGATTTCCTGTGGCAGTGATTCAAACCAATGCATTGATTAAGCACTTCCTGTATAAAGAACTATTTTAAAAGCTTCTTATGGATTACCCTATTTAATTCTCACAACCAACTATCAGATAGATACAATAATTAGCCCACTTTACAGGTGGGGAAACTGAGGACCTGAGAACCTCTGTCTTCCTTTCAGCTTCTGGCCCAACCAGCAGAGAATCATGAGGAGCTGTCTGCCCGGCAACACATCGCTGACCAGCTGGAGCGGCGCTTCATCCCACGCCCTCTGTGTAAGAGCTCCCTCATCGCCGAGTTCAACAACGAGCTAAAAATTCTAAAGGAGGCAGTTCACAGTGGGTCAGGTGAGTGTGTACGGTGTTTACTTAATTTGTTTGACTAACAGCACTCACAGTTTACAGAGAATGCCGCTGTTCTGGTCGCTGTTGTTTTTGGAACCATGCACGGACTAGCCATTTCAGTCCACCGATAGATTTGACCATGTGATCATTGTCAACAGCAAAAAAGACTCAAGGGGGGGGATTATGGGAGTTTAATTTAACTTCCTTTAAAACATTTTTGGAATCTTCATTTCAGTAGTTATGCTCTTTCTTGAATATTTAACTGGAAAAAAGTATTTTAAAATATTGTCTTCATTTCCTTTTTGCAAAGGAGAAGGGGGCCTTGCATTCATTGAGCATCTATTCTATGGTAGATTTTTTTTATTGGCATTATTTCATGTAATACACATAAATACCTGCAGGGTGCATAATTCAGTCCACTAATAGTGTGAGGAAACAGACTCAACAGAGGATTAAATAATTTATGTGACAGTGACAACAGGGAGGGGACTTAAAACAAGGTCTGTATGGTTGATTATAAAGCCTTCAACTTTTCACAAATTGGAGAGAGAGAGAGGGTTAAATCAGGACTGGCAGACTAGGAGATACTTTCTTTACAGTATTCAAAAGATTTTCTTTGGGAACACGTTGTTTACTTTTTAGGTAATATAAAGTAATGTTGCTTTTTAAATAATGAGTAACAGCATATTGCCAAGGAAGGAAAATAAGTCATCTGCCATTAGGGGGCAGTCATTATCCATGAGTAGAATATTACATGCATGGCTTTTCCCTTTTATCTCTGCTTGCAAAGTATTAGAGACAAAAATTTTGACAAATACAATCTTGGTGAAATTTTCAGAGACATTCAAATATTCTGCTTTATAATAAAATAATCTGACATAGAATCTAAGGGATGTCTTATAAATTATAATCTCCTTAGAAAAGAATGAGAGAACAGTTTTTGATTATTCTGATTTTGATGGCGAAGTTTCTATCAGACAATGCATTACTTCTATATGCTTGTGTCAGGTGAGATTTATTTCTAGTAAAATCTGGCAAGTAGGGAGCTACGTTTCATGTCAAAATGAATTTGCATTCTACCAGCCTCAGAAAATGAAATTGAAAAGCAATGAGAGAGGAAACAATGTCAAAGCATTTTACGTTGTTAGAAATTTCATGGTCCCATAAGGAAACCAATCAGTTTACAAGTATATCATTGGCCAATTTTTATTTTTTCCTTTTTTGAAAAAAAAAACATTCTCACTTCCATTCTCTACTTTGTCTTAAAGATCATCTGTCGGGAACACACTGTTTAACTGACCGTTCTTTAAAAATGCAAGGGTCAGGGAGGAGTTTGAGGCAAACACGTGTTCTCAAAATCCTCACCGTGGATATCCTTTGGTCTCTGCTCCCCGTAGCCTACCAAGGGAAGACGTCCATCAGTACCGTGGGCACCTCCACCTCCGCTTACCGCCTGAGCCTGGCCACCATGTCCCGCTCCAACACAGGCACCGGCACCGTCTGGGAGCAGGACAGTGAGCCCTCCCAGCAGGCTTCGCAGGACACCCTGAGTCGGACTGATGAGGAGGATGAGGAAAGTAGGTCACCCCACAGAATCCAGCAGGTGGGGGGCAGGCCGTGTGACACAGCTTGGCCATGCGGAGGAGGGGGGACTGGGAAGAGCTTCTGCCTTTCCAGCCCTTCCCAGTTCTGATCCCCTGGCCATTTTTACAAAAAGGATTTCAGATGGAATTGTGGCTGATTCCAAGATTCCCACAGCCTCCTGTTCTCCTATAAATTTCTTGAAATCCTTGGTCTTTTGGGAAGAATTCTGGCCAAAAGTAAATATTTGCTTTGAGCTTAAATGCTCAATCTTTTCCACGCTCATTTGAATTGTGCTCAAATAATGAAGGGAAACAGCTTCCCCTTTCTCCTGGCCATTGTGCTTAGTGGGTTGATCCCTTTACGTGATCCCATTGGACAAGGAAAAACGAGGACTCACAAGAGACCAGCTGGCTATACTATCCAGAACATGAACCAGCAGCCTGTCCCGAAGGAACATGACCCAGGTTTGGGTTAAGTGTGCCCCAGTGACGGGAGCAGGTGGGGAGCCTCAAATGCGTGTGCTTAAGACTTGGTGTTATGAAATGAGGGAGCTTAGGAGGAATAGATTTTTTCATTTTTATTTTATTTTATTTTATTTTACATTCAATATTATTCTGTGTTAGTTTCAGATGTACAGCAAAGTGAGTAGGAGCAGGCTTTAAAAAGTAAAAGGTGAACGGTTCCATTAAATACCACTGTTATTTAATGTTTTAAAAATATTTCATTATCTTCCAAGTGTGTTTTAAATGCAGTCTGATGTAATATTTATAGCAAAGTGTCCTGTCAATGCCTTAGGAATCAAAACCAGGTGAAGGCATTAAACAAAAACATTAAAATAAAATAATAAAGTAAACTTCTTGACATAGATAACAGCATGGTGATCACCAGAGGTAAAGGGAGGTGGGAGGAGGTAGACGTGGGAACAGCGGGGATAAATAATGATGGAAGGAGACTTGACTTGGGGTGGTGAACACACACACACACACACACAATGAAAGCCACATCTAAATCTTCACTCAGAGTCCCTTCATATGAAACAAAAGGCCCACTATGAACTAAATTAGAGGAAAAGGGAGTTGAGGTTAGAATTTTAATTAACTGAGATGAATGCAAGTGTTTTCATACCGTACTACAGTTGGATGTGTAAGAGAGGGAAAGAAATAAATGCTTTTTCAAAACACACGCCAACAATGTCAGCGGACTTAGTTTCGGGGTTGGCCAGCTAACATAGTGATGATGATCATGCTGTTCTGCACCCAGCCTGCAGACGTACTTGTTTCCAAATCCCCCAGGTCATGGCTGATGGAAGTACCCCTAAAATTATAATTAGGGGGATTTTGAAAAATCTTGAGAAAAACAAGAAAACAAAGTGAGAGAGCTGAGGACCAGCAGTTTGAATATTTGTTAAGTCCCTAGAAATAGTTAAGAGCTTAAAGTAATAACTGTTTTTCTTTAATGCGTGAAGTACTCTCTCCGCAGCTTTTTTTTAAATGATGGAAAATGATACAACTTATCAGTAGTAGAGCCGAATATACTTTTCAGGTAAATGTATGAACAAGTAGATGACCTAGGCACTAGGAAGGAACTGGGGGGAAAAGTAGAGAAGATGTAAACAGAGATGCATTGACCAAATGCCAACACTCATACACTGACGAGCATGCATTGTTTTGCTAATAATTCTGCTCTCAGACATCACGAAACCATCCCCACGAAAACAGGGTTGCTGACAAATGTTGTAGTGTGGTTGTGATGTGGGTGTGTATTCATTTAGATGAGGTGGGCTGTGAAAACCAGATGGTTGACTGCTTTGAATTAAATTATTTTCCTATTTAATTTCCAAACCTGTATTAAGACACAGCAGAATCAAGATGAGGAACAATAAAGTATGAGGAAGAGATGTATTCTGCCATTTAAGATTTTAGAGGTCTTGTAGAGGGGACAACAGGTGTTTTCTATAAAGAACATGGAGCAAAAGAGTGACTGGAAGGCAGCACGCGACTCATCACTGGACAAATGTTGAGGGAGTGTTAAGTGATCCAGGTGTGTGAAAAGGAGGGAGGTGGGAGGAGGGAATCAGTGAGATCTGGAAAGGTCTTTGAATAGCTTACTCTACCTCACCACATTCTGCATGACTTTTAAGGTGCATTTACTTGTTTACTTCTCTGTACAGTCACCTAAAAACAAAATGCCATTCAGTGACAAAAAGCAACTTCAAGACAGTCATTATATGGAGAATTAAACTTTCTGGCACTTTCCATATTCATTGTCTTGTTTTGAAGTAAGTTTCATTAGAAATATAACCACTTGGAGTATTTCAAATAAGTGATGGCAGATGAGCTTAGATGGTAGCAAAGTTCACCAAAACCCCACGTTGAACAAAGCGTGTTCGCCATTCAGTGGCAAACTACATAGCTGACTTAGAACGAGGTCACTCTGTCACAAATACTGTGCTGCAGTTAAATTTCATATGGATTTGAATATATTAATTTCTGCTTTTTTAAAGGTATTTTTAAAAGATTTTATTTATTTATTTTTAGAGAGGGAAGGGAGGGAGAGAGAGAGAGAGAAACATCAATGTGCGGTTGCTGGGGGCCATGGCCTGCAACCCAGGCATGTGCCCTGACTGGGAATCGAACCTGCGATGCTTTGGTTTGCAGCCCGTGCTCAATCCACTAAGCTACACCAGCCAGGGCTAATTTCTGCTTTTACAGAGAAAGCAAGACTACAAGCCTAAAACTTAACATTTAGGTTAAAATAAACACTTATTTATGAACTTTCAGGTTTTCAAAAATGTTTTCCCAGAAATATCTGCGGCAGTCTAAAAATCATTTAATGTACTGAATGTAGTGTTTGAATGTTAAAGAAAAGTACTTGACTTTTTCAATGACAAGTGCCTTATTGAACTACTCCTGGAGTGTTCAAAATATTAGCCCAGCTTTTCCGAAGCTGAGAAATTGCAGATGTCTCTTGACTTTCACAAATACTCTTGTAAAAATGGACAAGAAGTTCGTATTTATTTCAGGAAGGCTGTTCAAAAGTGGGAGATGTGTGGATGCGAAGAATTATTATTTGTCCCTTTGTACAAATTAAAAACTAACAACCTAAAGGTCTTTCTTTCAAGAAGGAGATACTTTCACGGAGCTTGATTGCCAAAGCCGCTGTTTTCATCATCCAAATGCAGTAAGCAGGGGCTCTAACTCGCAGTTCTATTTACATTCATTCCCAAGGCAACGATGTGCAGTAACTCTAGGGGCTGAGCTGTTAAAGTCTCAGTTTTTTATGCAAATAGGGGAAATGTTTCTTGAGACCCCCAGGTCTTAGTTTTGAATCTGTGCCAAGGAACAAATGATAATTTAGCTTTAGAGACTGCCCTAAGGTTGTATCCGAGCCAAGGAGGGAACCCACGTACAAATTTGGTTCCTGTTTTCTGATCAGTGTCATGGCTTTATAACACTCCCGTCTTCTGCCCCTTTCAGATGACTCTGTAAGCATGCCCAGTGTGGTAAGTGAACAAGAAGCTTACCTCCTGAGTGCCGTTGGAAGGAGGAGGTTCTCCAGCCACGTCTCTAGCGCGTCTGCACCTCAGGCTGAGGTGGGCATGTTACCTAGCCAAAGGTAAAGAGCCATGGATATCTTCTGCTCTGACTTTGGGGGACAGGTAGTCTAAAAAAATCCACTCCTGTTATTCTGAAAAGGCTGAAGGAGAAGCAAACAATCAATGTTTTTAAGTAGACCATTCAACAAAGGACTTTCTGACCAGGGATGGTACAGGCAACATTTAGCAGAGAGTTTTCTAAGCCAGGGCAGTAGTAGGGATCTAAATTTCTGATCCAAGCATTTGTTTTTCCTCAGAGATTTTCCATAAATGGATGCAGGGTCTTCTTTCAAATGACATTCTCATATTTCGGATATATAATTAGCTAAGCTAATAATGAGTGCCTGGCAAGTACACAGGACTAGCCTGATGTATCTGGTAAAGTTTAGACTTCTGGTACGTCATCAGCATTTGGTTGGAGGTAGTGAGGCTCAGTCAGACAGAAAAGGACTTATGCTACCATGTGTGACCTTGGTCATTTAACTAGAGCCCACAGTGTTCCCCTCTGTGAAATGAGGAGGCTGGCTAAAACGATCGTTAAGTACCTTCTCTATCTACAGTTCTATAATTCTATGGCTAAACTCTGCATCCTAAGAATATACAGTAAAAACTTTATAAAATAATCTGACATAAGAGTCACAGCGTTATCTATTTCAGAGCCAATTATATTTTTTACTTGAGGAGCTGAATCCTTTTGAAGAATTGGCCTTATTTGTGAAATTTCTTCTTGTTTGCTGCTTATTCTTAATAGCCATAGATTCTATATGGCATAATTAATTCATGAAAAATACTAAAACTCAGGGCACATTATAATATTCTGATAAAATTAGTTTATATACAGAAATAATTTTCTCATACCCAAATTCTTTAGCAAATATAAATAGTTCATAAGCTGGACTGATGAAATAAAATTTGTAAAACAAAGCCTACTTTTGAATAATATCAAAACATAAGGGAAAACGATAAAAGATGATTAATAAGTAAATTGTATACTTGTAAAGAAAGCAGTATTTTATGTACTATTTAATTATTACCAAAATTGATAATATGTAAGGGTTACTATCTTTGTAAGACATTGTTTACCTACACTTGGAAATTTACCTTTGAAAAAGAAGTCTTATAATAAAATATTTGTACAAAATCAGAGCCAAACTATAAAATATACTAAAAAAAAGATATAAAGTCATGTAAGCAGTTAATATTGGTAACTATAATATCTTTTTAATTGTTAGCAATGTGCAAGTTTCCATCAAGAATAAAACTATCTAGCAATTTATTTAAAAGTTTTATGTAAATTAGGGAACAATAGGAATTTAAAATAGAGTTTTTGTTGTTGTTTGTTATTTACTTAAAATAACCCAGCCATAAATTCCCCTTGTACACATCCATTTTGGGTTAACTCATTTCCAGGGAGAAAATTTGTTCTGTTAGAGATATATTAGAAATCTGGAAAAATAATATAGTTAAGCCCTTTGAGCTTCAGTCATGTTTTGGAAGGCTGGTAAAGGTAATGATCCCTATGTGCATTAAGGAAAGAGGTCCTCTTTCTGGGGACAGAGGCTACTTTTACAGTGTATTAGATTAAATGATCCCTTGGGGGCAGGCACCCCAGTTTTTTAGTTTTCTAAAAGACTTAAATAGTATTTATTGAGAGCTTCATGGATGCTTACAAGTTCAGTGCTAGGCCGTGAAGGAAAGAAAAGTAAAGTATGATACAGTTTCTGTTCACAAATCCCAAAATCAATGCATCCCAATAAATCAATAAATGATTTAATTATTCTTTCGCCAACCTGACAGGTTCCTTCTTTTGCCATTTACAATTCAGTCCCTAGAGGATGGAGTGAGGAGGTAAATGGATTCCATGTGGATTTTCCAGGGTTGCCTTCCTTCCATTTGTTTACTTGCATTTTCATTGCAAAATTAGCAGTGGAAGTTGGGTTCTTTCTTTGTTTTTCTGAATGGCATCAGTTCCAAGAATTTGGTTGTGACAGTTCATGGTAAGTGGTTTCTGTCTGATGAAGTCACAACATGCAAGAAAGAAGCAGGATGCTGGTCAATGAAACCTCATGTATGTAAGACAGGTTAAAAGTGATAACCACCCAACCAATAGTTACCAAAGCAATGATAGTTCCATCTTGTACAGACTCATTCTGCAATGCGTTTCAGAGCTCGTGTTTCCATCTGGAGCTCATGTTAAGTCCCGACTCTTGACCAATAAACAGATCACCCCTCTCAGAGTCCTGCTCATCCAAAGTCCCTCCTCTCCCATTGCCTTGAGTCCTATGTCTTGACAAACCCAGCACAAGGTGAAATGGTTGACTGTCTCCTTTTCCTTCCTTGTTCTGTTAAATTTATTTATTTATTTTTGGTTTTCAGAAGCAGAAAATTGCATGCCCTTTTTTCTTTTTCTTTTATTTGTTTGCATTTTTCTTTCCCTAAATGCTTCATCTCCCTACCCCTCCTGCAGTGAACCTAATGTCCTCGATGACTCCCAGGGCCTGGCCGCTGAGGGCAGCCTCTCTAGGTACAGTGTCAATGCTACCTGTCTATTGGTGTCTGTGCTGGGAAACTAGCTGTTCCCTGTCTCCTCTGTCTCTCTGTCTCCTCTTGCCCCGTCTTGATATCTATTTCCATTTCTTGCCCTTTGTTGCTCATGAACACACAAGCCTGGAAGTCAAAGGTGTAGCCTCCTTCATTTTCAGCTTCAGAGCTCAGGCACAAATGGCCTAAAACTCTTACTACAAAAGAAAAACCTGTGGAGTTCTTTCATGGGCTTGGCCCATCAATATCTAAAATGTTTCATGTGCCAAATGTTAAATTTATCCCATCCAATCATTCCCTCCCACACTGACATTCCTTAAGAAATATTGTTCAGAGGCCAGTTAATACAACTCCCCATCATCAGGAACCCCCTTATTAAGTCCACACAGGCCTTTTAGCTAATACCATGGATGGTAAGGAAACAATAATGTTATACTAAAGGCAGCAATGTCAATACAATTTATGTAATTCCTTCTCTTGGATGCATGTTATACGTCATGCTATTACAGTAGCTTGTTCAGACAACATTTATATAAAGAATGTCTGTCCCATCACAAAGACGACTCCAAAACTTGCCTTGAAACAGCAGATACAAACACTTCTTGGTAAGTAAGAGAAGTCTTATACTGCAAACAATGTCATGTCATGGCTATTGGTTTAAACCTTCAGAAAGGGGGACTGCACCTTTAACACTCAGATGAACCACGTCAAACATTCCTAATCTTGTGCTGTTGACTCACACCTCTCAACTAATCCTCATTAGGGGTAATGCTTCTTGTTCATTCCAAGAGTGCCTTTGTTCCATCTCAAGAGAAAACATTCCCTTTCAGGTTTGCATTATTAAGTGAGTACTACCTCCCCCTGTTTATTGCTTTATCACAAAGATGAGGAAATGTTGAGAGGCCGTTCCTGTGACAGGTTGTCCTTTGTTTTCTTTGCATCTTGTTCAGATTTCACATTTTCTTCTACAACTGAAAATGGGAAATTTCATCCATCATCAGGTGTATCTCTTTTCTTTTACTGGACCCATACTTCACGGCATTCATTTGTGTTTGTGAGCCCTTGACTTGACGGAGCAGTCTCTTACTGATGGTAAATGTGGACGTGCCACAGAACGCAGACTGAACTCCACAATCAAGAGCCTTAGGGATGAGGAAGAACAAGCCAGTCCTCAGGATGGTGCCCTTTCATTGTTCACAGCGCTTAAAGCGATCAGAACCATGTCCAGCACCGTCACCACTGCTTTCGGAGAATTCATTTGTTAAACACTTAATATTACATGCCAGACAGGAGAGTTTGATTAGAAGATAATTTCAGCATCCTCCTGAAAGGAGAAAATGTTAAATTGGCCTTCCACTTGGCCAACTTTGTCTTAGTGCTTTTCTACTTAGGCCAAATTCTGTTCTTGCTAACCAAAATATGAGTCCCGGGTTGGTGAGGAACAACAGGAGTTTGAACAGATGGTTAGAAACTCTCTGATGGATTTGGCCCTCTCTGGAAGGCTCAGGGTTCAAATGACTGATTTGGAGTTCTCTAGGCCAATCCAGTCTGCCTGCATCCAGTGTCAATGGGAATAAATCCAAATTCTTGCTTCGTGAGACTGGTTCAGAGCCAAAGCTATAGATGTTATCTACAGTTGAATTAGTCATGCCAGGACTTGGATGATTGTTTTAGATCAACTATTGTTGACCTGTTGTTCCTGTAACTGTTGCTTGGTAGTTCTGGGTGCCACCGGTCACCCTGAACTTCAGTTGTTGTCATTAAGAAACTGGAAGATGAGGCATTCCCTTTGGGTTCTGACTAATTCTGTTAAAGCAAAGGCGTTCCACCAGCCAGTAGCACATCCACCTTTGCCACACACTGCAAGTCGTATCTCTTGACCTTCATCGCCACCAAGTTCTCTTTGGAGGAGAGGAACTTTGGGCATTTACCAAGAGGTGGGTTTATAAAGTAGAATGTATATTTGTTAGAGTTGGCTTGCAGGCCTTCTTAATTTGAGCATGAAAGTTCTTTATGATGCAGACTCTTAAAATCCTAAAGAAGCAGTAAGGTGTTAACCGTGTGAGTCATGTGTAAGACACACCAGAGCATTCAGGACCTAACGCACACTCGAAGTAGTCCTCAGGAAAACCTGGCACCCAAGCTTAAAGAATATCAGGAAGTATGCCTAACGGAGAGTAATGACCCCAACTCCTCTCTCCAGCCCCCATATTTTGGTTAATTTTTCTGAGGATTTGCCTTGGAAGGAGCACTTGTTTTAGGGAAAACAAGCAAGTTGGTTCTGAGGGCAAAATGAGGAAGAGACCAAGATGACCTGATGATGAATACATAGAAAGAAATAACAACTTTTCAGACTTTTTGAAAACTTCTGCTAGGATTAAACCTGTGCTAACTGATTTATTTTAAAGGTTCCTGACAAGACATATCAACCTGTTAAAAGCACTAGCCTATGCAGAAAAGATTCTTTTTTTAGAAATTAATACATCGAAATAATATTCTATGGAAGAATTCTCTTTTGTTAAGAATGTTGATCTTCCCTCCCTCTGCCCGCCTCCCACTACACACACCATAGACTATAGTTTTTCTCTAGAAAAATACAGACATACAGAAAGTTAGTTAAGCATTCAAGCCTGGATGTTTACACTTGAGAATTAGATTTTGTTTGGACATGTTAGAACAATTCAAATAGCAAAAACTGACAATCACTTCTACTTTTTTAAAAAAGAGTTTGCAATGCTATTTGATTCCTTAAAGACACTTAATCACAGCGGAAAAGAAGAATGTGATTCAAGACTGAACAGGTTATACAGTCTGGGTGAGACAAAATAAAAAATAACCTACTTAGTAGATCCTATCTGATGATCCTCCATATTTTCAAAGTATAAAAATTTGGCAAGTACTCTCAAAGTACAAAAAAAATGAAAACACTCCTTTTACATACTTTGTCATTGCTAAATCAGTTCTTACGTGCAGTCGAAGATTATTCAGATTACTCTCCCTTTTTAGTCTGATTCTAGCCCCTCATCTCTAAATTCTGTGGTGCTTAAAACACATTTTCTTGGATGTTGTGGAGGTGGAGTAAATTTTAAGCAATAATATTTTACTGGAAAAGGGGAAAGCAGGATTCTGTCTGCTCTTAAATTCCTTGTCCTCTCCAAGGGCTTTGTGGCTCCTTTGGTTCTGGTTTTATTCATTCCCATCACAGGGCAGTCATTCAGGGTAAATGGCTGGGCCCTGTGTCTTGTATTCCACCTCTAGGTTTTTCTAACCACATTGAAACCAAATCTAGAAATGCAAATAAAAGCAGTGAAAAACCTGCTTTATTTTCTGTGTGCCAGTCTTCTCACCCAGGGCTTCTACTTCAATTTCTGATTTATGAAGTATATTCAATCTGTAGACTTTTGTAATTTGAGATGAGTGACAAGCATTTTTATTGTATCCCTGTATGGCCCTTTGTTTGCCTACCCTTTGAGAAATACCATTAGAAACTACATATATATTTGTGCACCACAATCCAGCCATCATGCTGAAACAAGGAAAAAGAGGTAATTCGTGCCAGAATTGCACAACATTATCTAAATTCCCCTAGCTTATAAATGACTTATTTCCCTTTTGAGTAAGGTGTTTCTGGGTTTTGTTTTGTTTTTTTTTCTGTAGCCGGTTGAGTCACACCAGTTCTGCTAAGCCCCGAGTGCACTGGTTTCTGTAAAACCCACATCGTGCTATGGATTGCCATTGTAATGTTTTTCAGTGACTCAAAAATACAAAGGACAATTTTAGCTTCAACTTAGTTTTATTTGCTTTTATTCTTATTGTTTTGCTCTTTCATCTAGCAAAACAGTAGAAATGAGTCATTCTAATTCCCAAGATTAAAAATTTCAGGAAGCCAGTTTTCTATAGAGAGCAGCTTAGGCCTTGGCCTTTTCCTGGTTAGTTTTAGTATTACGCACTTATGCTCACACATCGCAAATCTTACAGAGGACTGAAATATTACATGCTATAGAGAGAAGCTAAATTGCAACTATTCTTTATATGTCACTCCAATTTAACATAGACCCAAGAAAAAGAACCATGTTCTGCATACATAACTTCCATTATTAACTTCTCTGGCTGTTTATTAGTAGTGTGTCCTAACTGCACACAGTTAAGCCAGGCTTTGATGTCCCAAATATAAATGTTAACATCACACTTTTAGGGAGAATTTAGCTGGGATATATTACCAAAATTATGTTCTATAGGTTCATCTTCGATGTGTGCATTCCACTGATGAGATGCTATACCATTTACATAGAACAGCTAATTACTAAAGCTATAAACTGATCTATTAGAAGTAAGCCTCTCTATCCATAGAGAAAATTTTGATGCTTATTATGACCCTCCCTTGGAATTGTCATCATGAAATTGCCATTATGTTTTGACATTTAGCACTCTCTGAGTAACATGTATTTCTTTTCTTGCTCCATTTGTTTTCTCACAAACTTAGACTGCTGAATACATAGAGACAAGTGGACTGCCTCAATTTCATTTTCTCTGCCCCATTATTATCAAAACATTGTACTACCCACTTCCTCTTAGTGCTCTAAAAGCAATAAACTCATTACAAATATCAAATGTAAAACAAGGAAGCATGCTATATACATTACTTTCCATGTTCAAGCCATCTTACATCAACTAACTTCTTTTCTCTACCTTAATGGGAGGTAGGTGGTAAGTATTAACCTCCCTTTATGGCTAAGGGAACTGAGGTAACATTTAGATGTCAATGAAGAATCCATTCCAATGAAAGCTTTGCTTGGTATTTGGGAGAAACGTGTTTCTATCTTTGTGTGTGTGGTAATTGAATATTCTTTCCAATTTAAAACACATGTTAAAATGTATAATTAATAAGGAGATGTCATTTCAAACACAGTCTGGATTGCTTATCAGAATTTCTTTCATTGTTCCTTTGGGGTAATTTTCTGTCTTCGTAGAAAGGTAAATATATGATACAATGTCACAGATGTATAAAAGTAATGTACATTGCTTTTTAAACTTGCTATTTAGAAGAATAAGAAAGTTTTAAAAAACATCTGGCCAACTCCTTATGAAATTTTGTATTATCTATCCCAAATGGTATAATTATGACACAGTCACACCCTTATTTCATAAGAACTTTAAGATAAACTCCATTTGGGAATCATTGATTTTCTCCTAGTGGGAATAGAAAACTTTTTAAAAATGACAGCTGTGCCTTTGTCAACCATGTCATGATGAACCAGTTGTTAACACAACAGGGAAAACGTCTGATTGTCCATCTTGCCACCAATTTCTCTCCTTACAACTGCAGCAAGATTTTTAGATAGCTCATTTAAAACAAAATAAGAATAAATTTATATAGTTTTTCTCTCTTTTTCCTGGACAGTTGGTAACTCTGGATTTCTCCGTGGGATATTTTACTCTAAAAACTATGTGTACATGACTCTCCTTTTGCAAAGGCAAAGCAGCAATGAATTACCCATAAACTAAACAATCACATTGGCATCATCCACAGGATTACAACGTTCCCTGGGCACGACACATTTCCTCCGTCCACCCCACACCCATGATGAACACCAGTTACACATGCATGCAGAATGTAAAAGGGTCATGGGCCCATGACAGTGTTTTCACCTTCACCCAGCACTAAAATAGTGACCACTGCCAGCAGTCATTTTGCACATAAAATACACACATACACAGCAAATTTGGGAGGAGCAGGTTGTTGCTCTTATAAATTGCAATATATATTTGAGTGCAGCTACTCAATATTAATAATTACTCTTCTGAGGTCTACTGACAGATTCATTACTTTGTCAGTCTTTTAAATCTGAAACCATTAAAAAAATTTGCCCACGTGACTATTTATTGACTCATAGTCACAGAGACTTCAGGCTGCAAACATGTGTTGAATGTGCCCCTTCACCCAAATGGATTCTGTGTCTGATGTGTTTGATATTCGTCCATCTTACTTTCATTTAAACTGAAATTTTACAAAAGGTGTTCCCATCCATGTAGTAGAGTTGTTTGTGTTTGTTTGTCACCACCTTTTACCCTCCCCTTGGAAAAAAATTGAGATTAGAATATGACATCATGAACCTTTTGGTTTCCAAACCAGGGGTGTGATCGAACCAATGTTTTTCTGAGTGATAGATACGGCATCTGTGATTGAAAACAGAATCTCAATTTTGGCAGCTTGGGGCTCCAAGGCCTCGACCTCCCTCCCAAACCTTTGAAAACTCCTATCTCAGGGGTTCTTTCCTGAACTTCCTTCAAAGATAACGGTATCTTTGAAGTGACCGTTTCATATAAGTGATTTGGGCTAACACCCACCAGAGGATGGTCTTCTGTACTGTCTCCAGGTGCCCTAACACTCTTGGTGCTTGACAGGGTGGCGAGTGTGCAGAGTGAACCTGGCCAACAGAACCTCCTCATTCAGCAGCCACTGGGGAGGAAAAGGGGCCTGAGGCAGGTAAGCAGACATGAGTCAAATATTTTTAAATATTTTAAATAAGAAAGAGAGAGAGAGAGAAACATCAATGTGCGGTTGCTGGAGGCTGTGGCCTGCAACCCAGGTATGTGGCCTGACTGGGAATCGAACCTGCGACACTTTGGTTCGCAGCCCACGCTCAATCCACTGAGCTACGCCAGCCAGGGCTTCTATTCAGTTTTGAGTGTCCATGTATATTAAGGTTACATTTTGCCTTCTCCCCACCTGAAATAAGCATTACAGAGGAAATTTAAATCACAGTAAGTGCTTGGGCAATCTAAGAGTTTTTAGCTTCTATGTTAGCTCATATTAGCAAAGCTGATTATTAGTTAAATAAGTGGGCCTGTATACTTCAATTTGTTCCCTATCCAGAAACTTCCTTTCCCAGCCCAATTTAATGACTGAGGAAGATTTGTTATAAAATTAATTTCTGTGTGGAGGCAGAGACATAGCTGTCCTTTCTTCCTCATTTCAAGATTTATGATTCAAGTTAAAACTGAAATCAAAGTAAAAATGATCTGTATGAATTTCCTTAGATGGGTTTCCTTTACATTACTCTCTAAATCAAAATCAGAATCAGCCTTTGCACTGTTACTTTGATGGGAGCATCCCAGCATGGATTTGGATACCAGATACTTCCCCAGCATCTGAGGTTTTTCTTCATCAACCTCCCCTTCAAGACATTGCATGTGTACAACCGCACCTTTTAGATGAACAAAGCCTGATCTGTAAGCAATGCGTATTAGTTCTGTATCCTAAAATTTTCTCACCTGGGCTATTTTAAATTATGTTAATACTCTTAGGACTAATAGAATTGGTTCAAAGGGATGCCAGAATCAGATACTTATAGTTAAACATGCAGAAAGAAGTTTAATAGCCACAAATGTAAGAAACGGCCATCAGTTATGAGAAACCCGTAAAGTGAGGCATAAACCATAGTCAGAATCTTCTGTGCACAGTGCCTTCTCCCAGGCAGGTAGACCTTTTTCCCAGCTTCATTCTCCCTATTTTCTTTAGCTAAGACGTCCTCTACTGTCACGTCAGAAGACTCAGACTGAACCCAAAAATCGCCACGGGGCTCGGCTGTCAACCACTCGGAGGAGCATTCAACCTAAAACAAAGCCATCTGGTGAGACCTTCCGTGTTCCTTCTGATTGTGCCACTGGCATGCTGCCACGCCGCTCAGCCAGGAAGGCCTGCAGACACTCATGCAGAGAATGCCACCTTGGGAAGGCACTAGGATAAGGGGGAAAGTTGCCCAGAAAACTTGAGTGCCCTTTTTCCTCTCACCTTTCCCACCCCCTGTTCCTACCCCCAAGAATCTAGAGAAATGGAAGAGTCCAAGGTAAACTATGAGTGCTATGTTATTTGACTGTAGATGATTGTATTTTCTTTACTCAAGTCAGGATCTGGATATGTTGTAAATCTTACTGAAGGCAAAGAAATGACAGATAAGAGGGACTTTTAAATCCTGTTGACAGTTGTTATGAGTGATGACCAAGTTCACCTCCCAATGCTCTAAGCAAATCTTGTTTTTAGGACATTTATATAAAAAATGATTTTTTTTCTATCCAAATCCTGCTTTGTGTAAGAAGGTGAAACCCAAATATATACATAATAGTCAAGTATGCTTTCATTTATTAATGAACCAGCAGTGTCTTTACCAAGAATAGCCAGGAGACATGGGTTAATGCTAATTATTAAGCACTGACTACCTATTTTTCCTTTATTTACTGCTTTGCTTCTGACCTACAGCGGATCAGAAACGATCTGTGACATTCATTGAGGCTCAGCCAGAGCCAGGAGGTGCCCCAACAGACGCACTCCCTGCCACAGTCCAGCCACAAGGCTGCAGCCCAGCCCTGTCCAGGAAACCAGAGGGAATGGATAAGCCAGTCCTCACATCTTCCCCCGCCATTGTTGCCGCTGATCTTCACAGCCTGTCTCCCAAGCAGGGGAGGGCGCTAGAGAAACAGGCAAGGCTTGCTCCCTGCATTCTTACAACCACTTCGCTGTGCACATTTATGGCATATAATTTAAGTCTGGGTCTGTAGTGTTATGCTAGCCAGACAGACAGTGGTCCTTTCATCATGAAAAAGAAAGTTTATATGAAGAATATGGCCAGGAAGACATGTACTTAAGAAAAAAAGAGAAGTCTTGGTAGTCTTCCTTATGAAAAACCGAAGAGAATATTTCACAGCTAAAATAACCACTGAAAACCATATATAATACATAGTTTAAAGAGAGTTCAGTTGTTGAAAAGTTACCAAATTAGATGTAGCCTTTAAATTTAGGGCCTTCTGTGTCTTGTAAGATGAGAACTTCTTGTTCTGATTTTTTTCTTCATCGTTTTGATTTTTTTATGGTTTTGATATTTTTTCTTCTTTTGATTTTTATAAATGAATTCACACAGGCCCCACTTTCTTCTCATGTGGTATTTAAAGAAAGCTAAGGGGCAACGTTACTGTATACATTCGTGTAGTCTTTGATGATTAAAACGTATCATGACACTATTATCGCATTTATCCTCACAGTCTACAAGGTAAGCAGGGCAGATATTATGGTCTTACAACAGGTTAGAAAACTGAAGCTTAGAAAATTGGAAAGCCCTATATAAGATTCTACATGTAACGAAGGCTAGAATTGGTACTTATCCTCATAATTCTTTGTCCAGTTAAAGATAGATAACATTTTTAATAAATGTTTTTTTAAAGATTTTATTTATTTATTTATTTTTTTAGAGAGGGAAGGGAGGGAGAAAGAGAGAGAGAGAGAAACACCAATGTGCGGTTGCTGGGGGTCATGGCCTGCAACCCAGGCATGTACCCTGGCTGGGAATCGAACCTACAACACTTTGGATTGCAGCTCGCGCTCAATCCACTGAGCTACGCCAGCCAGGGCCTAATAAATGTTTTTAAATATTTTATTTATTTATTTTTAGAGGGAGGGGAAGGGAGGGAGAAAGCGTGGGAGAGAAGCATCAATTTGTGAGAGATACATCAATCAGTTGTCTCTTGCATGCCCCTAGCCGGGAACCTAGTTTGCAACCCAGGCATGTGTCCTGACTAGGAATTGAACCAGTGACCTTTTGTGTCACAGGCCAGCATCTACTGAGTCACACCAGCCAGGGCACAGACAGACAACATTTTTGATACTATTTCCTGGCACCCATTCTACCTTCCCATGACATTATGGTCCTTTTGATCACAGAGTGAGACCCTCTCTGCTGAAGAAGGGGAGAAGAAGGAGGACCCAGAAGTACCAGGTGCTGCAGCACACAGCCCTCTCTCTACTCAAATTTCAGACCCTGACGACTTCACAGGCCTTGAGACATCCATCCTCCTACAGCACGGAGACACTGTCCTTCACATCAGCGAGGAAAATGGCATGGAGAACCCCCTGCTGTCTAGCCAGTACACTCTTACTCCTGCTGAGCTGGGGGAGATTCGTGTAGACCTAGATGAGTCACATGTTTAGTTCTGCCTCGTGGAAGAGTTGCGGGTCTAAACAAGATGTGGGGGTGGGGATCACTTGGCTAACAGTTGAATACTTTTGCTTGGAAAAGGTGAAATAGCACTTTATATTCGATGGGTGACACAGATCTCAGTAGATTTTGCTGCCAGTGTGCATATTGTTTCATAAACATCTTTTAAAAATCAATGGATAAGATGATTTAATTGTGTGAAGAACATAAAAACCAGGGAGGAATAAGGGGAAAGAGCCATTTGCACATTGTTTATGATACAAGAAGGCTTGAGCAGTTAAAAATGTGTATACTATTACAGAGCTGCTTACCTAGAAATATTAACAAATAATATGTTCTAAAAGAGAGTGAAATTTTTTGAGGTTACTCACATTATACATCTCATGCAAATGTTTATTTTTATAGTTTCAAAAGTATTAAATCAGGTGGCTATAAAAGTAGCAATTTACATAAAAATGATAAATGAGGAAAGTATTAGTTTGGGGAAGCTAAATGATAAATAAGCTCATGGTCATTTTTATTCTGATCAACAGCCATTTAGAAGAAGGAAAAAAAGGACTATTTTTAGAGCTGGGGACTTCTCAATATTTATTTTTCAACTGTCATTTTTATTGAATGTTGTAAATCACAATGCTAAGGCCATAAGATCATTTCGTTCATAATCAATCACATTAGAGAGTGAATATTCTAGAAATTATCAGACATTCTGAATTAAGAAGAACCTAAACAACCTATACTATAATAAAAACTAAATGTAAATATAATAGCTGGAAAAAGATGGTATTCCTCCTTCTAGCCCTGACTACGTCAATGCCAAGGTGAGGAGATACGGGAAAATGTGACTACGTTCCTTGCAGTAGTGCCTGCCCTCAAGGGCATATTTTCAGATGCTGAAGTTATTGTTGTTAGCATAGGTTCACTAAAATATCATCTCAGTGTTAACAATAGTCTTATGATCCTTTAGACAATTGAGTTGAGGAAAAAAATAAAGTGAGAAATCTCCTCAGAGACACACTCAGCTTGTAAATTTTACTTTAACTTGAAATTCAGTTACTCAAGAAAAGTATAAAACTTAAAAGGCTTGTGAGGCCATATCTAGTGTGTTATTGATGCTGTAGTAGGGCTTGGTGTAATACAGTTCAGAACTGAACTTTGAAATCTGAACAGTTTACATTAGAAAACTGTTCCAGAACTACCAAGCATATAAAAACTCATATGCATACCTAAATTGGTATGGTGGCAGTGTGTGTGTGTGTGTGTGTGTGTGTGTGTGTGTGAGTGTGTGTTTTATAGTTCTCCAGTTGAAGCTAAATACAGATTTTGATTACATTGCAATGAATTTAAAATATATTCTATATGCTTAAACTTTGACTATGTTTGCTATGAAAAGTATGTGTATGTTTAGAGGAGATCTACAAAACCCTTCCAAATCACAAAGGAAAATTATTTTTCTGTTAGAATTATTTATTAAATAGGCATTGTTTATATTGTGATTTATACTTTCAAATCTAATTTGGGATTTTGGTCCCATTCACTAATAGAATGAGAGATATCTGTGAGTTAAAGACAATGGACAAAACTAAAAATTTCAAATCAATAGCTTCAGAAAATAGAGGTTCAGAAACTAGAGGTTTCTTTTATGTTTAACAGTATCTTCAAAACATGGACACAATGCTGGACTAATTCTCAAATGCAGAAATATACATATAAGTGGGTTTATGATTCTTTCTAAGCTGATATATTTTGCCTGTTAAAATTATGCTGCTCAATTAGTGTTAGAGGCCTTATGTTTGGTTATTACAAGTGTCTCAGCTATCTCAGTCTCTATATATGTCTGTGTGTTGTTCCAGTTTGTTGGTTCTTGATTCAAATTCTCTATGTTTCATTGTATAAAATATTTAAAAAACAAAGGGGTCAAAGGAGATCGTTAAATATCTGACAAGAATCCTAAATACCTTTATATATGAAAAGTATTGGGCTGTTTTGAACTTGATTCTGCTGACCTGTCTGCCTTTTAGCCTGACTCCTTTACTCTGGTGTTATGGAAGTCTGTTGGAAACTTTTTCAATAAGCTCAGTATTGTCATATCTTGCAAAAAAAAAAAGAAAAAACAAACCTCCACTCTGAGAAGCAGGGCCTTATAGAGTGGGACTGCTTTTGTACTGGGACTACTGAGATTTTGCAGATGTATGCATCTGTTCCATTTAAGGTGCCCTTAAATGTGTTGAATGTAATGTGTTGGGTGTTTATGTGTCATTGATAAAGTATCTATATGTATGTGCATAAGATTGTCTAAAGATGTATTCTCAGGAATACTGTTACCTGGAGTTTGAAGGAATGGTATTTAAAAAAATAATAGTGGAAGATTAGAAAAATGCTCAAGATACTTAATTTTTTTGCAACATTCAAAATATTATTGAGTATATGATGAAAATCATTATGTATGATAAATACTAGATCATTTCTTAAGCTATTATGCTTAATGATATTTACCTTGTTTAGAGGAAAATTAAAACAGGCACATCTTTCCCATGTATAAAAAATTGAACTCAACCAAGAGTTTGCTTCGTCAGAAATTAACTTTTGAGAGAACTTGGAATAAGCATGTATCACCCATGATAGTGGGTGTAGATTATACTACGCAGAGTCAATTAAAGCAGTTCAAATCCTGGATACAGCACTTTCTATAGCAAAATATTTTACTTCCTTTTTCAGTACTTGCTGCTTTTTATAATGCTATTGGATAAGTTATTTGATTTCTTTCCAAAAAAAAAAAAAAAAGGAAACAGTTGTTGAGTGCATTGGGACAAGGCACTGGGAACTGCAGTGTCAGAGGCATAATTGGGCATGGCCATGGCAATGCTGGGGACAACAATCTGTGGTGTTTGGAGTCTGACTGGGGACTGTTGAACAGGCTGGAAGCAACTGGTTTGCTATTTCAGGCCTCCAAGGGTCCCTAAGGTGAGGTGACTTCTCCCTTCTTCTTAGTATCTGTACCTTTAGTCAATAAAGGACATTCTCCACTCTGCTGTACAATTCCAACAGTATCTGAGATGAGAATAGGGTGTGTATAAGGACCAATAGGAAAGAAAGGGTTAAAAATAGAATTACTGTCCAAAACATAAATACTCTTCCTCAAGTTATACAGGATACTTTAACACTCTCTTGAATTTGCTGCTATCACACCAAGTCATGCTATTGCCCTGTGACCTTACACTTCCTGTTCCATGGCCTTGTCCTTGGCAGTGAGTAGAAAGTCCCACCTCCTCATGTACTTTAGTGGGCCTCACTGCAGCAATTCAGAAACAGTTTGGTTTGACACTCAGGACAATAAAACAAGGGTAGAATGTATTTGGAAAAGTTTAAGGCAAATTTACTTATATTATTTTAGGACCATTTAGCATTATAGATCAATGTACCTCCATAATATTTTTCAGTAGTCACTGTGACCGAAGGATAAGAATCCTTTGCTAGCCATTTACAGGTAAAAACAAATGATTGATTACATAGCCAACTTCTCTCAGATGACTATGAAGTCTGTTATGAATACTGGATGACCAAAGAGCATGGAAAAATACATATGAATAAATAAATACTGAAATGTTTATGAAAGATATTTATGAAAGACATTATGATTTCTGTGTTTGAATATGCACATGTAATAAAATAAATCTAACAACATTTAAGATGCCTAATTGTTTCATTTCTCATTTCTTAACATAGGGAATAGTTTAACTCTTCAGGAAAGTATTCTTCTTCGATCCCCAGGGTATGCCTTGTTTGTTTCAAATCCGTGGGGCGTGCCTCGATGTCTCTCTTCAATCCTCTAGTCTGGCCTGTGCTCGCCCTTCGATTAGACACTTGCAATTCTTCCTCCAATCCCAAATGAACTATATTTTGCTCATGAATTCCACCCTTAACTTTCAAAATACAGCAGAATAGGCATATTGGGAGACAGATACCCCAGCTTGATTTCTCTGCCCAGGTTATGACCTGGAATGACTGGTAGATTTCTCAGGAGGAATACTAAGGACATGGTTGTCCTCTGAATGTGGCCAGAACCACCATGGAGTTCAACTTCCTACCATTTCTGCCTCTTATACAAAGTGCTCTATCCTTACCCTCGTGGTGTCCAACCTGCGGGCTGCATGCAGCCCACACTGGTTATGAACATGGCCCAACACAAAATCATAAATTTACTTAAACCCCCCACCTTTTTTGCTCATCAGTTTTTGTTAGTGTTTGTATATTTAATGTGTGGCCCAAGAAAACTCTTCTTCTTCCAGTGTGGCCCAGAGATGCCAAAAGGTTGGCCACCCCTGCATGGTGTGTTAGTGCTAAATTCATTGTTTTCCTCATGTGGTTGCATTTCCTGCCCTTTCCTGACTCAAAGACCCTAGATACATTTGGCAGAGGAATAGACACTCTTATATCTCTTCTGGATTGTGTCTGAACAGTAAATAAATGGACTATCATTTGTCAATGAGTATTCCTGAGAGAGAAAAACAGAGAAGGTGAGAGGAACGAGGACCAGAAGCAGAGAAGGAGAATAGTAATAATAACCACCATAATTTTGTTCTGAGCAACAGACATAATGTGCTGAATGCATAACCTGGATTTGCTTATTTAATCCTCACAACAACCCTAAACACTGGACACTCCTTAGCAGATGAGGAAACAGATAGAGGAGACAGAAGTGACTTTCCAGGTCACTGTGGACTCAGAGGAGAAAGATTCATTTGCTGTCAACCCTGAGAAGGAATTATTCTGCTGCGATGGACTCCCCATGGTAAACCAAGGGCTCAATTTTGCATTTTATTTTTAATTTCCATTTTCCAATTACACTTTACTTTCAATATTATCTTGCATTGGTTTTGGGTAAACAGGACAGTGGTTAGACAATACTATACAAAGTGTTTCCCCCAATATTTACAGTACTCACCTAGCACCATGCATAGTTATCACAATATTATTGACTTTACTTTTTATGCTGTACTTTACATCCCTGTGACTATTTAGTGACTACCAATCTGTACTTCTTAATCCCTTCACTTCTTTTACCCAGTCCCCCAATTCCCCTCCACTCTGGCATCCGCCAGTCTATTCTCTAGGTCTTGAGTCCATTTCAGTTTTGTTTTTTCATTTATTTTGTTCTTTATCTTCCACATATAAGTGATATCATATGGTTTTTGCGACAGCATGGATGGACCTGGAAGGTGTTAATGTTCAGTGAAAATGGTCAGTCAAATAATAAGAGCCTAGAGGTCATTTGCCAACAGGGCCTCTTACACACTCTGTATACCTGGAAGAACTATGCTCTGCTCACTTACTCCCATTGAGTCAACTATCAGAAGAGAGTTCCTGGTTTCACCTTTCCACCAATGGACTAAGACCTGCCCAGGCAGATTAGAACTGCCCCATAACAACCAATCAGAATTCACAGTGCTGACCAGTTAGTACTGCCCTCTTCAGACCAATCAGCAGTGTATGGGTTTGGATACCTCATTTATGTAAAATGAACCTAATTGAGAACTTGGGCAGGAACTTTCCTTTATAAAAGATAGCGTTCCCTTTGTCTCAGTGGAATACAGTTCAGATTGTTACCCAGATTGGTAACTGAGTCTATGTCTCCAGGCTATAGCAACCTTTGCTCAAATATTGTTGACAAAAAAGTTTGTTTTTCCCCATAAAATCGCTCTAGTAGCGCTTATTTGTCTTTAACTTCATTTGAAACAATTTTGTTAGTGTGTATTGACAGTTGTTGTATCAGTGTTCATTTAAAAAAGAACTCATCACCCTGGCTGGCATTAGCTCAGTGGATGGAGCGCGGGCTGAGAACCAAAGTGTCCCAGGTTCGATTCCCAGCCAGGGTACATGCCTGGGTTGCAGGCCATAACCCCCAGCAACCGCACATTGATGTTTCTCTCCCTCTCTCTCTCTCTCTCTCTCTCTCTCTCTCCCTTCCCTCTCTAAAAATAAATAAAATCTTTTAAAAAAAAAGAACTCATCAAAATTGGTGAATTTTTGTGTAGTCATCTTAATATCGAAGATGGAAGAAAGTACACATTTTCAGCACATTATGTTTTGTTATTTCAGCACATTATGTGGACTTTGCAGTCCACAACTGAACTGCAAAGAAAGATGTGTGCAGTAATGGAAAAGGTGCTGTGCCTGATTGAAGGTGTAAAGACTTGTTTGTGAAGTTTCATGCTGGAGATTTCTTGCTGGATGATGCTCTAAGGTCGGGTAGACGAACTGAAGTTGATAATGATCAAATTGAGACATTAATTGAGAACAATCAATGTTATACCACAGGGGAGAGAGCCAACATAATCAAAATATCCACATCAGTAAATTTATTGATGAAAATGAAAAATGTGTCTTCTATGGAAAAAAACCAAGTGGACTTTTTGGACAATGCAATGCGTGCTTTCCCTTCCTTATTACAATCTATAATTAATTTGGTTTTAACCTTACCCAGCTAAGTGTCTGGCAGAGCTACAATTCGGCCCTAAATCTGACTCTTTTAGGTCTTAAGATGAGTTCAAGGAGAGAAATATGAGGAAGTGGTTTTTGGTTTGTGTTTCTTAAGGGTAACAGGTGCTGGAGAGGAAAGGGGCGTAAGTGGTAGAGAAACAAAATGTGAAGCAAGGGCATGAAGGGAAATAAACTATATGTATGTAAAGTGGAAAAAAGATGAAAATAAACCCCTTGGGTTCTGAAAGGACCAAGTACTTTTTCAAAAATAAAGGTCAGAGGAAGGGACCTTTTTTTGAGACGCCCCATCCCTATACTTTCAAGCTGGTCGCCCCACCCATTAGGAAAAGGAGGGACTTCCGCCTCACTGGGCAGCTTCTTCCGGCAGAGTCCGGAAGACTCTAAGGGAAGAGGTGGTGTCAAAACTGAGCAGCCAATCAGGGCGACGCCTTCGTCTTGCCCGGGACTCGTGAGGTAACTTGCTCCTGGGAACCATGACCATGGCGTCTGGCTGCAAGATTGGCCCGTCCATCCTCAACAGCGACCTGGCCAACTTAGGGGCCGAGTGCCTCCGCATGCTGGACTCTGGGGCCGATTATCTGCACCTGGATGTAATGGACGGGTAACTCCGCGGCGCTCGGGTGCGGGTTGCTGCGCGGGGCGGGATGGGTGCCCCTGTATTGAGTGCCTGGCGGTGCACGGCGTCCCTGTGCCGCGGAGCGCCCCACTCGGAACTGGGTATTGAGAACGAGACCGGGCTGGAAGCCCTGGAGGCCCTGCCTGGATTGAAGCCGAGGCGGCATCCCGGACCGCGAATGCGTCGTAGACCTCAACCTCTTCCCCTCTCCCCCTCTCCCCGCATAACGTACGGTCGGTCCCCTAGCGCTTAGCACCTGGAAGCGACCTTACACCTCTAGGGCGGGCCTCTCATTTTCAGACGGAGAAACTGAGGCCCAAGGGGATAGGCATGACTTGCCCAAGCTCATATAGGTTATTGGTGGCAAAGCTTGAGGAGACTGCCTTGGCACCTGGAGTGAGATCGCCCGAGTTCTGCCACCTGCTGGGATGACCTGGAACAAGCCATTTAACCTCGTTGAGCTTCAGTGTCATTACGTGAAACATGCGAGTAATGGTAGAATATACCTCTTAAGCGACTTTGAAAGGTGAAATGAGGTTGTACGCGCCCAGTTCGTAGTGCCTGGCATAGAGTGAATTCTCTATGGTTGTTAGTTGTGTCATTGTTCGAATTTTGATTTTGCTGTCCATTTTCTCTTCAGGCACCCTGCTCTTCAGGGAGGTCAGTTTTTTTTTTTTTTTTGTAGTTGTTGCACATAATCAGTGTTGTTTAGAAGCAGGATGATACTGGTTTCTTAATTTGATTACAAAATGAGGAAACTTAGAGAAAGCAGTAAGAATCGCCCCGGGTTCCTCACCCTTGTGACACAGTTGCAACTTGGGTTTACCAAGTAGTTTTCTGAGTCCCGCTGATAAGTCGTCATAAAATCGTAACAGCCATTACCTTGGGTTGCGGTAGGAAAATAAATTTATTTTAAATGGGTAAAACCTCTGTGTGCCTTTGTGCAAATTTGCAAGTTGTGTTATTTACAAAACAACCAGTTACTTCTCTTTTTAATATCATTCCTCTTAGAAGTTTTATCTTTGTTCTCTCTGGTTCAGTTGTTGTTTCTCTTTTGCATTCTGCTCAGTTGCCTTGCCCACCTTACCTGTGTGCTCACAGGTATAGTGTGACAGTGGCAAAATCTTGACCTTAGAGTACTCTAAGAACTGTAGGCAAAGAGTATAAGAAGATCAGTAACTATCTCTCACAAAAGCTTGATTTTTAGTTTGCTATCATATGGAATCTACTTAGATACTTTTTTGACCACCTTGCTGGAAAGCCCTGAATGTTCACAGGTAATATTGTGGAATGGAGTGTGTACCTCAGAGATGGTAGCTACATTATTTTTTTTTTCTGAGACACACAGCTTTGTGTCAGACACCTGGGCATTTCAGGGTAGAAGGGGCTCCATGTATGTGGATGCTGTCTGTTGACACAGAAAACAGTATGGTTTTCAGGAAGTCTTGTTTGGGTAAGTGAGTGATTGGGAAAATAATTTTCAGTTCACCAAATTCAGAATGTTAATGATAGCAGTAGCTCTCAGCCGTTTTGGTTCTGATGCTTCTTGTGAATGAACTCGTACAACCGGAGGAGGTTGGCACTGTTACCAGCACCAGCATCTGACGGTGGAGAATCAGATGCAAATAGATTGTCACCTGTCCTCAGTTTCAAAGCTAGGACTGGAAGCATGCAACTGCTGTATTGTCTCAGAAATTAAATGTCCTCTGTGGGTACTGGGCTTACAGAGAATGTCTTAGCCATTCTCTGTCCTTAAAGAGCAACTCATAATTTATATACTTATTTTTGCTACTTATTTCATAGCTCTTTAGCTACACTGTAAGCTCCCTGAAAAACAAGGTGTGTCTCTCTGGTTCAACTCTGTATTCTCTTCGGGTAAATCACCATAACAAGCTTAGTTATAGTAGCTTGAATGAATGAAAGGCTATATCATAATCCTGAGCTTACTATAAAAGTATTTGTGTTTTTATTGACTCCACTCCCTATCTGCCAAGAAACTTGTTGGCTTAAAAAAACTAAATTCTGCATACACTATTTAAAAACCCCTTTTCCTCTTAAGCTTCACAACTTTTTGAGCTAACAGCTATTCCTATTCCCCTATTGTAAAGGAGGAAACCAGTTTAAGGAGGTTCAGCCCCTTCCTGAATGTCCCACCAGATGAAGTGAAGCCAGGCTGAGCTGTAGTGTCTCCTAGGCTGGGGTGTGAAAGTGGGGGTGTGGACTTCCACTGTGGCCAACCACATTTTACCCTCTGTCCTCCTTTCTGGGAACTGATTCCATGCTTCTCTTGGCTGGTTCCCTTTACAAATCTCCAACTTTACACTTAGTTTGGATGTGCTTTTGTTTTCTGGTCCCCCACTCCCACTGAGGCTCCCATTTCTCTTCTGATTAAAACTGAATGTCTTCATCTTGAAAAACAAGTTCTGGAAACACTCTTGGGGGTGGGGCACCAGTATGGTTAGATAGTTGAAATAAAAGACAAGAGGAAAAGAAAACTGGAAAGCACATAAATGTGTCATGACCAGATAGGAACTGGAAATATGTTGGTCCTAGGTGTGGAAACAGAGCAAATAAGCAATTTCTAAATTAAGTACCAGAAGTTAAAATTGGAGAGATTTCACATTAGTACTAGATTTTGACTTTGGGAAAACACCCGAAGGTTTGCCAATACCGGGAGGTTTCCACAGTCTCACAAATCCCCAACAGGCTGGAGCTGAACGGCGGCCACCGTTAGCCAGGCCAGATGTTCTTCGTTGGTCTCTTGTCCCCATTTCCCTTCTGCTCTCCCTGTTACCTGCCAGCCCATGTAAGCCCATGAGTTTGTGATTCCTGGCTCACAGGAATTGTTTTCTGATTACAGTTTTGTGACATTTTATATCAGTCTTTGCCTTTTTGGGAGATTTGGTAAAGGTTTGATATGTGTGAAATACATTGCATGACAATTATAAACAAAGTTTAGGGTTGATGGAACATGATGAGAGAAAATAATTGTGTCTCTGTGTTATAGTAATTAAAGTATAATTTCAGTAAGTCCTTTGGGGAAAAAGATTTTTCTATCACATTTTATTCTTTGCAGACTTTACTCCCAAAAATACCCTCATGGACAAAAGAAGTAATGTAATAATAATGAAGCAGACTTCCCTGATGAAATTTCTTTTCATTAGAGTGAAATGTGGTGTTTTCCAATCCAATCTGATAAGCGCTCCCTGTGAACTTAAGAATTCAGATTCCCAGGTCCTCTTTGGTGTCAGTAGGCTTGAAGTAGAGCCTGTAAATCCTTTTGTTGCAAGTGTTCCATGCGTATTGTTGTCAAGCAAATTGGGGGTCACCCTGACTTCATGCTGGGGTGTGTAACCTTTTTTGTTATGTCTTAGCTCTGAGCCTTTGGTTTCTTAGGGCATTGGTGAATTTTTGTTTTCCCAGTGTACTTGCTGAACCTAGTGCATTGAATTGACCTTCAGGTGGTGCAATTCATCATGTAATTTGGGGGGGGGGGGTCAGTAGTTCTATACACTCTGTCTCCCAGTGAAGTAGAAGTATATTTGTTTTAATTCTCATATTTTCCCAAGATGTGGTTATGCTTGTTCTCATGATAATGAAACCTAAGTTTGAGACAACGAAAGTACCGGCATACCTTGGAGATATTGTGGCTTCTATTCCAGACCGCTGTCATAAAGTGAGGATTGCAATGAAATGAGTGGTCATCTTTTCCCTGCTGTAGGGGTCTTGCTTTTGGTTTGTTTAAAAAAAAAAAAAAAAAAGCAACACCAGTGAAATGCAGTAAAACAAGGCCACACAGCAAATTAAAAGAACTGTGAACGAAATACAAATCTTTCAATTCCAGAGTTGTATAATATTAATTAAGCCTCACTGCCTGCTTCTCTGACCCTTGCTTCCAGGTTATAAGTAAACATAAGCCTCTTATCTATAACCCTAGCAGCCGTTGCTCTTAGGCAAATGGTAGAATGATTTCTTAAATACTAAAACCCCAATCTCCAAGGATCAAGGTGCCAAAAGTGAAAGTGTCTGTACCCACCCACCCACCTTACCAGTCCCTCTCAGATGTGTCCTAAGTCCTTTACATCTCCCGCTTAAGTCTCTCCTCACCTGGACTTTAGTTTTCTGTTATTATATTGTTGGTGGAGTGGCAGGTGAGCATAATAAAGGACTTGGACTTTGGAGCCAGGTTGCCTGCTTTTCCTGCCTGCCTCCAGCACTGTCTTGCTTGGGTGAATGCAGATAATGGAGTACCTATCTCTTAGAGTTGCGGGATTTTAATGAGTTAATGTGGAAAGTGTTTAGAATGGTGCCTGGCCGATACAAATTTGAACTTTTAAATTAACAGTCTTTCTGCCTCTCATCTAAGCTTAAAATCCTAACCATGATGTATTTTCTGTCTTCAGTGCTCACCCCCCATTTTATCAGTGAACAAATCCTATCATGTTTACCTGTTCTTGTTCCCGTTGTTATTGTTCCTTGCCACAGGCCAACACCTCTTACCTCCCTTCTTCCAATTTACTGACAAGTCTACTGTCCTACTTTGTCATGTGCATCTTATTTTTTTGTTTGCTTCTTACTTCATATTTGCAGCAGGATGACGTCCAGGCACTGAGCCTGGCATTTGATATCCTTGTTGAGGCAGAGTCTGCTTCCTGCCTTTCACGCAAGCCCAGCTGGTCAGCACCATCTTCCTCCTTTGAACACAACTTGCGTATTTCAGCCTTTGCTTCATTTCTTTCCCCACCTTTACAATTCTGTTTGCTCCTTAAATTTCATGATGTCACCCTTCTTGTAAAGTGCTATACTGCTTGCCTCTGGAGCCGTTTTACCTCCTATTTGTCTACTTGTTACTGTTGAGCTTTTCCTGCAATCCTCACATGGGGTAATACCTATTACTTTTAACACATAAAGCCCATATTTCAGTGGCTTACCATTATGAAGTTTATTTCTGATTTATGTAACAAATAGTTCAGTGTGAATGTCCTTCGATGATGAAATTCAGGGCAGAGACTCCTTCCATCCTGTGGCTCTGCTGTTCCTTAAAGGCCTCTTTATTGGCAGAAGGGTAAAGTGAACGCAAAAAGGGAATACTGTTTAACCTGCTGGGTGCTGCAGTGACCTCCATCACTTAAACAGTCCACTGGTGAAGACTAGTCACATGGACCAACTGGATGTAGAGGGAGTTGGGAATTGTGGTTCTTGGCTGGCTGTGATGGCTCCCTAACAACTGTACTGTAACAGTAGATCATGAATTCTGGTGAGTTTTTAGGCATCTCTTACCAATGAGATTGTAAGGTTTTCTGGGCTAAGTAGGAGCTCTCACATATTTTTATAAAATACAGTATTCTGAAGCACGCAGGGTGGTACTTAAAGGAACACAAGGACTAACTGGGGTAGCAGGATGTTCAGTAATCCAAGCCTGAAACCTGGAGGACTTAGTTTGAATCCTGCCCCCACAAGTAATTAACTGGTTGACTTAAGGAAGTTATTTGCCCTGTGTTCTTCATATTAACAACACATCTACTTCTGTTGTAGGGAGTAGGCTGTTGGGAAGAGGAAATGAAGAGTAAGATACAGTACCTGGCATGATGTAAACCCTCAATGAATAGTGGATTTTAGTACACACCTTAAGTTTCCTTATTGATGACCTTTAAAAATGTCTAAATAAACTCACTGAGTGCCCTGTGGTATAGGTGGATTAGAAGTAGCCTCAGGTAGCCCGTGACAGACTAGGGTCCCGTGAAGACCCATATTAGAGTCTGGAACTTCCTAACCAGTATATGACTTGGGCAAGTCATATAACTTTTGGGGTTTTGATTTTGTTATCTTTCTAGTTCTGTCTGTCAGGGATTACGAATAGCAGAGTTAAATCATGTAGCATTATTATGATTTGTTTAAATATCAAGGAGATATTGCATTGTAAAGCCAAAATTATCCAGATATTTTTGGTGCTATTTAATACTGATAATGTTAAGTATTAAATTGAAAAATAATGCAATCATAAACATTTCCCTCTACCACCATCAGAATGCATATTGAGCAAAATACAGAAACTGAATTGAAAATATTTTCAGAGTAAGATTTTGTTTGTCTTGTAGGCATTTTGTTCCCAACATCACCTTTGGTCACCCTGTGGTAGAAAGCCTCCGAAAGCAGCTAGGCCAGGACCCTTTCTTTGGTAAGTGGGTGTTCCACCATCTGAAGCTGGATGTGTTGCTCCACTAAAGGAAAAGATGGTTGGTTTTATCAACTTTCAATTTCATCTAGAACCCCTTTTCCCCTCGCTCTGTGCTGGGGCTTCCTTGGCTGCCTGTAATAAGCCAAACCCTTTCCTCTCTCGGGCCTGGGCACTTTTGCTAATTTCTTTGCTTGGAAAACTATTCACTTGGCTAGCTCTGCTTCATCCTTTGGCCTCAGATCGTTTCTCGTCTCCTCATAGAGGCCACTCTAAGCACCCTATCTTAAATTAACCCTTATCTATTTGTATCAGCTTCTGGATAGTCTTCTTAGAGCTCCCTTTAATTTCAAGTTATTTTTGTTAGACTGCACACTCCTTGAATGCAGGGATTTCATATATTTTTTTATTGTAGTTTTCCTAGAGCTAAGCATAGACACAAGATTAGAGCTCAGTGTAATTTTAAATGAATTTATGAATTGATTCATTTATGGTCTAGAAATGAAGCCAATGATCTCATACAAATTAGAGCTTTCTGCACATGGGACCTATATAGGTTCCCACTTTAGTGCTGTAGGATGTGAATTAAGACATTTAAGATTACACAGTAACCTAGAAGTTACTTCTCATAGATCATGAATTGAGTCCACACATTGTTGCTGCTCTTTTAAACTTAGTTAGCAGTGGCTTACTTAGCAAATCTCTTGTACATAGGTTTCTTGGTGGCTTTAACCATACTACAAGTTCTCAACCCCATGTGGCTAGTGACTACTGTATTGTATAAGGCCACCATGGAACATTGCCATCACCATAGAATACTGTCGGACAAAGCCTCATCCATCCACTTTGAGCGTACCAGAGAAAATGTACATCATTGCCTAATGTATATGATATGAGGGACACAATGTTCCAGCAACATGTTCATCATTTTGAAATTTCCAAGTAATGGAATGTAATCCTCTGATAATCTAAACCTCTTTTTTATTACATTTTGGAAAATGAATTTTCCACTATAAATTTGCTCTTATGACTGTCAAAGGTCGATGAAATAAGTAGCATTATTTGCCTACAATGGCCACAATGCCCTCTGCTTCTGGCTTTGTGTGGATTTAAGCCAGAATTTTTATTCCCTTTTCTCTCCCTTTTATTTGGGCTCCTAGTGTCGCTTCTCACTGCTGTTTGTGTCTCTTACTATCAGTGCCTCCTGCCAGCCCTACTGCCACCATCACACATAATCTTCTTTTTCTTCCTGTTTTAGTTTGTTATTTGTTAAACTTAATAATTTATCTTTTAGGATTGGGTCTAAAATAAAGATGAATGGATTCCATGTGCTTTAATGTTTGGGTTTGTGACCTTTTTTAAATTTTTAATTCTTGGATCTTATTTGTTGGTTAATTGAAACATCAATATATTTTAGGAACTAAATCACACATTGTATGTATGACTGCTAGAGTTCTTAACTGTGTAATCTCAGTACTGAGTAGGAACAGCCATCTAAGAATTAAAATGGTAGGGGAAAGTCTGTTTTTCTATTATCCAAGTCAGTGGCCTTCAGGTTTGGTCTGATGACCCATGGGAATCCCTTCCAGATGGTCCATGAGGTCAAAACTATTTCTACATTATAACATGATTTGCCATATTTGTACCGAGGATGCAGAAGCAATAGTGAATGAGTTTGCTGGTGCCTTAACCCAAATCAGGGTAGTGGTATTGAACTGTACAAGTAGTCACTAATATTCTTTATCATGATGTGTTCATAGTAAGTGCCCTTGATGAGGTAGTGCAAATGGTTAATGTAGTAAATCTTGATCCTTGAATGGATGTCTTCTTAATATTTTGGGTCACCAAGTAGGTAATCTAAGGCACCTCCCCTACATACAGAGTATGCTGGCTTTCTCATGGAAACTGCTGTGCTGTTTCTTGAGTTGTGAACTGAACTACCTGGTTTTTGTTGTTGTTGTTGTTTTAAGAACAACATTTTCACTTGAAAGAACAGCCGACTGATGAACTATGGTTATCAGACTTGGGTATTTTACTGACATTTAAAAAAATTATGTTAGCCTGTCACTTTAAGGAAAATATCTTCTTAGTTTTTGTTGCCCCCCTGATAAAGTTATAGCTTTCAAGTAAAAATTAGAATTTTGGTAAGCATGTGTACCTGCTGCTGTGAACTTTTCTAGTAAGATCTGTAGTGATATACTAAATGTGATTTTTTGGATAGCATATAATGAAATGTATCTTACATGGGAGATCTGTGTAATTCAGTGAACCAGTACTTAAAAGGTCCATTCAAAGTGTAAGGTAAACCTACAGATTTTAGTGTAACAAAGTAGGAAAAGTTTACTGGTAGGGTTTACAGATTCCACATTGCAGGCAACGTTTAGTAAAGTACAACTTGCTGAGTTTGGGTGTAGAAATGAATATCCACAACTTTTCTGAAAAGAGTGGTAATGTAGTCCTCCCTTTTTTGTGTACTATTCTGCCTTCTTTTCATATAAAACAGCTTATTGTAACAGACTGAATGCAGAGCAGATGTGAGAATACAGACATCTTCAGTTAAAGTAGACATTAGAGATTTGCAAAAATGTAAAATAATACCACTTACATCAACACATAAGATTTGTTATTGCTTATTTTTAAAAGAATTGATAAGTAGACTTCAACATTTTCTTAATTTGAACTTCTAATACACCAACTCTAGATAAATCTATCCCACATCAACAGTGCTTTTGGGGGGTCTTCAGTAATTTTTAAGACTATAAAGGGAGCCTGATAATAGAATATTTGATAACTGCTCATTGTGGTATGTTAATCACAGGCAAATTGACTGAATTGCTGACTCCCTCCCTGATCACTGGAGATTCTCCAGTAAGCATTGTTAGTGGTTACTGCAAGCTAAAAATTGAATGACATAGCAGTCTGGCAACTTAAGGAATGAGTAAACTAGATATTTTAAACCAGATTGAATTTTCCTTGTTTATAATAGAAATAAGAAAGGCCAAAGAGCTCTACCTTTTAAAAACAGTGTTTTGTCTGTTAAAGTATGTGGATTGTTTTTTTGTTACTTTTGTTTAGAAATGTAAATTTTAAATCTTGATGTTATTAGTCAAGTGGTATATTCTTCTCTAGACATTTTTTTCAAAGCCTTAGTGCCTTTCATAGTCTTATTTGAGTTCTAGAATACTAGAATTTTTTTTTCTTTAATATAGTTGAGCTGTGTCAGAAATGTGCTTCCTCAAGCAAAATAAAAACTCAGGTCTTCTCACTGGTGTCTGTCCCACAGAGGAACATTTACTGTTTCCTTCTTCACCACAGTTATTTCTTGATTTAGCCTCTTTTAATCTGCCCTCTCCTTCTCAAGTCAAGATCTTGAAGAAGGCCATGCCCATTTTGCTTAACATAATATTTATATGTGACTTAAGCTTTTAGATTAGGGTGCATGTCAGACTTCTTCTGCTAACATGTCCTTCCCCCTCAAATCTGTGCTTTCCTCAGCGGCTTTCTGCCTCTCAGTTCATGGCGGTTCTGTGCTGGTTACTCCGACCCCAGTCCTTGCATCATCCGCCTCTCCTCGCACTGTCCACATCTGATCCTCAGCAACTGCTGTTGACTGTACTTGGAGACCATACCCAGAATCTCCCCACTTCCCACCTTCTCAGTTGCTGCCATTGTCCTTTCTCACCTGGGTTATTCCTGGAGTATTTTTTCTATGTCATTTGGAATAAAATCCAATGGCCTGCAGAGCTCTACACCGTCACCTCACCCCTTGCTTCTTTGCCCTGATCTACTTTCTCCATTGCTCCGCCCCCCAGCCTCATGGGCTTTGTTAGCTACCATCCTAATGAGTGTATTGTATTTACTTTTTATTTTTTTTTTAATTATGTGCCTCCCCCGCTGAGAATGTAGGTGCATGACAGCAAGGATTTTTGTCTGTTTTTTTTTTTGCTCTATCCCTAGGGCCTTAAAATAGTTAATGATGCAGTAAGTGCTCAATAAAATATTGCTGAAGAGAATCACTTAATTTAGCTTTCTTATTTATTTACTTATTTTTAAGGTTTTATTTATTTTATCTTTAGAGAGGGGAAGGGAGGGAGAAAGAGAGGGAGAGAAACATCAATGTGTGGTTGCCTCCTAGCCGCCCCACCACAGGGGACCCAGCCCACTACCCAGGCATGTGCCCTGACCAGTGACCCTTTGGTTTCCAGGCCAGTGCTCAATCCACTGAACCACACCAGCCAGGGCAGCTTTCTTATTTTATAAGTGAGGAAACAAGCCTTCATAGGTAACATGACTTTTTAAAAAAGTTTTTTAGAGTGGCATTTTCTGGACCTAGGCATATACTTATTGTAGAAACAGGTTTATTTGTTTGTTTGTTTGTTTGTTTTGAATGAATTTTAACCAGAACCTCATCTTCAGGATAAAAGGAGGCTAGTTATACAGAATTGTGACTATTTAACAATTATTGTGATGTCAGAAGAGTTTATATATGAAATGGGAAAAACTACAGGTGGGTTTCAATAATACGGGACAAGTATTTTCCTTTCAGTAATATTTAGGAGATGTGTCTTTTCTTTCTAGACATGCACATGATGGTGTCGAGACCGGAACAGTGGGTAAAACCAATGGCTGTAGCAGGAGCTAATCAGTATACCTTTCATCTCGAGGCTACTGAGAACCCAGGGGCTTTGATTAAAGACATTCGGGAGAATGGGATGAAGGTGAGAGGTCAGCGGTGACAGTATGTGCTATACTACTCACACTCAGAGTTGGGACTGCAGGCAGGAAATGACAGGTAGATAAGACCGGACTTAAGCAGATGTTGTTCATTGGGAAGCCAGAGTTTTAAGTATACCTTGTTTTTTGTATAAATGTATAATACTTCTTTGGAATATTACTGGTTTTTAGAAACATTTATATTTAATCTCCTTGTTGACTTTTAGAAAAATAATTATATAGTCTGAACAATCTATGCTTTCCATTTGTGTATTCTATTTTTTAAGAATAGGTATTTCTACTGGGCCCGATACGCCACAATAATATAATGTGAAGTAGTTGTCAGTGTGATGTAGCAAATTTGTCTCTGTCACAGGTTGGCCTTGCCATCAAACCAGGAACTACAGTTGAGTATTTGGCACCATGGGCTAATCAGATAGATATGGCCTTGGTTATGACAGTCGAACCTGGGTTTGGAGGGCAGAAATTCATGGAAGATATGATGCCAAAGGTAAAAGAATTATTTGAATCTGGGGTGAGACTTATTATTATGTGTGTTTATTCAATAAGCATATATTGAACCCCTTGTATATTTAGGTTTGCCCTGTTGTGAAGGTGGGGGATGGAAATGCCTACAGATCACTGTAATACAGTATGATCAATGCAAAGAGATTTAGGTGTGGAAATCAGAAAATATATCTTAATCTTGAAATTTTCTATGGAAACCATTACCTCTACAACCTTTAGAGCTTTGTGGGTTTTCATTTACTATTGAGTGTATTGTCTTTGTCTTTTTTCCATGAAGAATATTCTCTGTAAAACCATGACAAATTTGCTGCTATTTGTCAAACAGAACAAAGCTTGAATTTAGGAAACTTAATTTGGTTCACTATATTAGAAAGGAAGTTTTCCCCAGTCATAATTTGTATTGATATAAAGTTATTGTGTGAGACGCTTGGAGTCCTATGTTAGTGGCTTGTACTGGCTGTTTGATTTTTTTGTTTGTTTATTTTGTTGTGTCCCCATCACCCTCATATCCACTTCAGGAGTCACTTACTTCCTTGTGTGTATCTAGGTTCACTGGTTGAGGACCCAGTTCCCGTCTTTGGACATAGAGGTCGATGGTGGAGTGGGCCCTGACACTATCCATAAATGTGCAGAGGTGAGACCGCTCCTCAACTTGGCCGTTTCCATTGTCTTGTGGGCCAAAGAGGTTTCCTCTACATTTCCTAAAGTGCCTTTCTTTCTTGGAAAAGTACTTTTTGTTCAAACGTAGAACTAGGAAAATAAAAAAAGCAATAAATGAATATTCTAAAATCACATAATCATTAAATAGTAAGTTTGATTATATCAGAAAGTTCTTTTTTGAAAAAGGATGGACTGAGTGCCTGTCTTTAGAAGATCATTAAGTTCAGGGCCTTAGAATGAGCCTTTTTTCTAAATAGGGAAAGAAAAGATACCTTTCTGTAAAGGGAAAAAATTGTTACTCTGTAGAACTTATGTGTGTTAGTTACCAATCTGTCTCTTGTAAGAGCTTACTAGAGCCGTTTCTGTTGAAGTTTTAGATCTGATGCTTCCTAGCACTGTGTAGAGCTGAGATGAGCTTTTCCCTAGTAGTCAGCCAAGCTGAGTGAGTATCCTGAGCCTCATTACAGGGGTGCCAGCCCTTCGTGTAGCACTGCTGGTGGTTAAAATTTATGTAGCTTGTTCTTACTAAGCAACATGGTCTAGTCTGCACTTCCTGCTTTTGTTTAAATGCTACACTTGTCTGTTTGATATTTGTGAAAAGCTTGACTGTAATGAGTATTTATGGAAGAAGAGCTGGCTGAATGATTAGTGAGGGTAAATCCTTTGACCCCCTCATGGAATTCTTTTTACTAAACTGCTTTGCCATTCTGCTGCTCCTGTTTACATTAAGAGATGTATTAAATCGTAACCTTATAAAGCTTTTTTTTTTCACTTTTATGAGGAATGTTGTAGAGGTATAGAATGCACTGTATCATAGAGTTGACAGCATTTCATTGGAAAAACTTTCTCAGCTTTAGTGGTTCTCCAAAATAGTCCCTCTTTCTTCTGTCAGTGAATCACATAATGGGTTGGGTTTCTTCCCTCTTTGAGTCAAACCCTAGGAAGCAGAGAGCTAAATTTGGACTCGTATTATTTGCTTTCTTGTATTTTTGTTTTTACATTTAAAAATATCTTGAAGTTCCTTAAACCACCTCAGAATTGTTCCAGAATGTAATGAAGCCTAAGTAAAAAGTCATTCCATTCCTTCTAGCATCAAAATGAGAAATTATTTAATGTTGCCATGTTTTATAGTTTTACATTTTAGCAAAATTGTCCTTTCAGACTATCTACCAATTCATTACATAATTCAAAATTAAAACATAGTTTTTAGTACTAGCTATGGGGATATTGGTATATTTGGAAAATCTTAATTGAGTTGAGGATTAAGGGTTTTTAATCCTTATCTAAATATTAGCAAAGATGCAGTATAGCTTATTTAGAGGTCATTACAAAAAAGTCAATGGTTTCTTAGACACATCAAAAACAATTTCGCATCCTCATTTGTTAAGCATTTTAACGTCTTTCTTCATTGAACCAGATTGCTTAAATTTGTTTCCCTCAAAGGGGCGTTTGTGCAATTTAAGTGCTGACTGACAGATGCAAGCGTAGAAACTCTAGTCCGGGAATTCTGTTGTAGGTTTTTCTGCTCCTTTCTTTGAGGCATAACCTAAGTGTTTACTTCTTCCAGGCAGGAGCTAACATGATTGTGTCTGGCAGTGCCATTATGAGGAGTGAAGACCCCAGATCTGTGATCAACCTGTTAAGAAATGTTTGCTCAGAAGCTGCCCAGAAACGTTCTCTTGATCGATGAAAGCACCAGGAGTCCAGTGTTTCTGCCCATGAAATCCTTTTATTGGAGAACAAGAATACTGATTACCAAATCATACCACAATTTAGGCAGTGCTGCTTTTCTGAGCAATTATTCATTCCAGTGACTAGCATCTATTGTGCAGAATATTCCAAGAGGTTATAAATTGTTATGTATTGCTTTAGTGATGAAATTTAAAGATTAGTGTGGCGAAATATCATTTTTACTGGGAGACTTGATTTTTATAAACAGTAAAAATGTGGTGGCTGTATTAAGGTTATAAAAATATGTCTTCTAGGGAAGGCATATTAACTACTATGAAAAAATGTTTTTCTCCATTTAATTTTCTGTTGTTTCTCAACTGTTTTCCAAAAGCAAATTAAGTCCTTATGTTTTCTGTTCTGTGTCATTTTTGATTTGTGTGTATATGTGATAATGAGTAGAAAAAAACTTAGGAAAAAAGTCTAAGTTTGAATCGGGCTGGGATGGCATACTGTATTCTTCTTGGTTTTAAAACATCTATTATTTACTTTGCACCTTATATTTTATATATGTAAACAATGTGTGAAGCCCAGGGATTTTCAGGTGATCTGTCCTAAAATACAAGCATAGATTTTTATCAGGGCGTGATCTTGGCTTTGCTGCAGGGGCAGGTTATTCAGTGATTTCCCTACCACCACCTCATCCTCAGTCACACCCCCAGTTTTTAAGGACATGAGATAATGTGCTAGCTCCAAGCAAAAAGGAAAGCCTCTATTTAGAAGTAAAATTGGATTGACTGTTCTGCTTTCCAACTATTTGACCTAGGCAAATCAAATCAGTCAACCTCTTTGAACTTCTATTAACTGATTTATACATTGAATGTAATAATTATAACAACTCTGCAGGGTTGTGTTGAGTATTAAAAGAAATACTATTATATATGTAAAACTTCTGCTACTCTTCCTAGAATTGTAGCATAGAATTGAGTAGGTATTATTATAAAGTTTGTGTTTTGTAGGTTATAAAGTACTTTGATATAATCTCATTAAATCTGTAAGTCACTCCTTTGAGTGGGCAGACAGGTATTTTTGTCCGTGTTTTAAAAAATGAAGATACTAAAGCTCAGCAACAGGCTGCTAGCATGGAAAGGATCCAGTAGGGATTTCTGGTTTATACTCTTTATAGATGGAGGCCCTGGGAGGTGGACTAGGCAAAGGGAGTTCCCTTTACTTACCATTGTCTTATTTCCCATCTAACTTGACCCTGTAGCAGAACCAGATGGCTGAGGATATCCTGGAACTGTGGATTTTGACTCCAAGGATATATATTTTATTAATCCAAGAAAGACCAGGTAGGCTAAGAGATGGGAGGGTACAGAGTCAATCCATAAACTAAGTGTTTATAATTATGTCCCAAATTATTCTTTGACAACAGATGTGTGTGAACCACTTCATTATTGTAAATACTCTTGCTGTGTAATACATATAGCAAGAAATAATAGGAGCAGTGTCATTAAACTTATCTAGGCTACTGTGAGTTTTAAGAAAAAAAATTTGAAAAATAAGATCAACACATATGGAATAGAGTTTGCTTGGTTTTTCTGACTTTACAAGGTAAAAGTGTGTATCTTAATGTTGTTTATTTTGGTGTGGGAAAGTTTTGTGCCATGAATAGATGGCATTTAATCAAATCAGACAACAGGCATATAGAAATAACTTTAATTAAAAAACTTACATAGAAGATTATAATATCAGACATGACAGAAAGATTTATTTGCCCGGACAACTTGGGTTTGTCTGGCATTTGTTTTCTTTTTTAAAAAATAAATGTACAGTAAAACTACAAGCAAAAAATGGTCAGTATTGAGTTTGAATTCTTTTTCTTTAAAGGGATTAGCATAATTTCTAATCCCTAACAAAACAGTGTCAAATCCTCCAAGTCTAGGCCAGATGGCCAGGATTGTCGGTTATTTGGGTACTACAACTTGGAAAACCTTTTTTTACATGAGAAGGAACGATTCATATAAATTGTCCTCAACTTTTACACAGGAATAGAAAATGATGTCATAGCTTCAAAGGGAATTTTCCTTAATGTACACCCCAATATCCAATATTGATAATATTGAAGCATTTCCTTTAAAAAGGTTTGATTCTCACTCTAGGATACAAGTAAGAATAGATGCTTATTTGAACAGAGTAAGCTATGGTAAAGAATTACCAATTAACTAGAAAAATAGTAATATTTTTTATACTGACAGAACTTTCCTGTGTTGCTTATTTTAAGTTAGTGTCTTCTCTTCATGAGGTACATGACGTAGATTAAACTCAAGTTTTAAAAAAGGTGATAGGTGATAGTTTTTAAAACACCAATGTTTAACTTCACTTTGCTTGTCTTATTGTTAGGGGTACATAAAAAATGACCTGTGTGTAGTTTAACAGATATCAGTGATTTCAAATAAAGGAATATTGTGTTATCTGGTGTAGAAATTGCCATAAATAACTTCTATTGGTTAATCACATTTTTTAAAATCCCTCTTCTTGACCAATACTTTTAGGTGTCCATTGCCCTTGGAAACCTATGCTGCCTTATCTATAGTGCAGCTCTTATTTCATGGGGTAGTTCATACATGCATTTTTGAGTGGTATCTGTCAGTGCATATGTGTGTATATATGTATACTCTATACACACATTTGTATATTCTAATACCATTTGTGTAGAAGAAAGAAGAGCTGTCATTTGATGTATAGGGGTATATGTGTTTATATGTATGTGTATGTGGGTGTAAAATCTTTTAAAAATTATTTACCCAGTAATGTGATTTGACATCAAATTTGTAGCAGTTAACTTTTGGTGCTTTTGATTTGCATCATAAACACAAATGACTAGCACTTGTCTGTAAGTGAAAAGCCAGTTAGTTGCCCCTGTGGTTTAAGAAGGAAAGACATACGTGCCCATTGTATAAATAGCATAAAAGATTACTACATGCAGTACATGCTCGTACTCTGGAATTGTGACTGCGGGGGTCAGAGACAGAGAACAGGGCTTATTTTTTCTCTCCTGTTTTCCGTTCAGTTACATCGTTTGCTTAACCTGTTTTTGTCACCTATTTTTTTTAACATGAGTAAGTCCTACAGGAAAGGTTTTGTACTCTTCCATTCCGTCTGTGTGCTTTTTTGGATGTTGGCTGTTCTCTGCTGCACTGGTACAGAAGACTTCACCGTTGAAAGCTGGGCTTGATCTTTCAATCTGATCTTTTTCATCTTGGCATAGTAAGGTTTCTGTGTCTTCACCCTTCAGTGGAAAAGCCCGTCGTTCCCACCACAAAGACTGAAAGAAAAAATATGTTCAGTTAAGTTTCAATTAATTTGTTTTGTTTAATCAGTGTATCAAGTAATCTGTAAATATCAATTTTGTAATAACTATAGTTCTTTAAGCACAAAAAGCACATAAAGGTGCAAATTTTCATTTGAATTTAAGTATCTAGCAACTCAAAAATGGAACCTACTGAGTATTGTGTAGGGACCTTAGAGAATTATTTGTCCACTTTGCCTGTCCCATGAAGGGGAAGCGCTGCCAGAGGGCACTGGTCTTCACTGTCAGCCGAGGCGCGCCTCGGGAAAGCCCCTTTAGTCTTGATCCACTTCTCCACTCACTGTCTCCATGTGCGACCCCTCATTACAGGCACACACTGACTTGCCCTTTCTCTCAGCTTTCTACACTCTCTCCACTCGAGGTAATGATCCATTGCCTACTTAACGAATAAAAATGCACGAACTTTATTGACGCAGTGTTAGAAAACAGTCCCCTTGCAGCTCTGTGGATCTGTGGGGGTGGGGAGACAAGGGCAATAGCAGCTAACATCCACTGCGGGCCAGGTGCTGTTCTCCACTCAGATTTGTTTTATAATGAAACTTTGGTAGTATCCCCATTTCCTAACATAAACGCGTAGGTGGGTATTGACATGTTCCATTAAAAGGTAAGTATTTATAGTGATGGAACTAGAATGTTGGAGTACAGACCCTCTGATTTGTCGTACTAAATTTGTTATGTGATGATGACTCCTTAATTTATAACAAGTAATTTTTACAAACAAGGTTAAAAAAGATAAAAGGCAATTAAAAGGTTTAACTAGTCATGATTAGACTTACCTTGATTTCTTGATTTTCATTTACTGAAGGTGAGCCATGTGCATGCAGATCCTGGCTCCGAGGACTTGTGCTAGCACAGTGCTGACCGCCGTTACATTCACTAGGGTATTCTTGCAGACGTAAGTCTTGTCCTTCAACACGTTTACTGTAAGCCCTGACAAGAAAATCAAGAAAACATTTAATTATTTCTTGAGGTCTTAATATTTTAGGAACAACCCAAGGTGTCATTAAGCCAATTTAATTAAGTAGGTATTTCTTAAACACTCTGCCACAAGCACGTTTAAAAATGCATCTGCTGATCTTCCCGATGCTGTTATCGTCATATCTCAAAGACTTAAATATATATATGTATTTTTTAATTATATTTTTATGAAGTCTTTTGCTGAACTATGATACTGGTTTTCGTTTTGTTTTGGTTTGCCTTTTTTTTCCCTGTAAGAAAACAAGAAATGACATTTGCTTGACCCTTAGAGTTATTTCTGAGTTTCCACAGCATCCTATGATTACTGTAATGTCATCCGTGAAGGACTCAATTCACATTTTCCTCTGTACTCCTGGAAAGTTATGTCTCTGGAATGTGGAGAAAGATGAGACTTGAATCCCATATATATTTGGATATTCTTAGAATAAGGATCTACAAAAAATCTGGATATCTTGAGACCCAGAGAAATGTGTTTTAACAATACTGATTACATAAGAGATGCCCTCACACCAATGTGACTGACTACCAGACTCAATATGATTTTTGAGTCTTGGCTATATTAAAAAATAGTCAAATGTAAATATAAAATACCAGGGATTTTTCTCAAATACAGTCACACCTTGGTACTCGTCTGCTTCAGAATTGGTTAAACCCTGTACTCGTTGAATTTTGACAAAAAAATGTTTCAGCACTCAATGCTTGCAGGCCACTTGACACTGCTCTTGTGATAAAACAGAGGTTGATGTGTCGGTCTCGTGGTAGCTCGTGAACAGTTCGGCACTCCTCACAAGTTCCAGAACAAGTTGACAAGTACAAGGTACCATGTATATAATTATTAATATTGTTTTTAGGGTTTATACCCTATTCCCTCAAAGTCATGTTCAAAGTACAGTATTTTAGACTATTGGTTTTTTAGACTAAACAGGGTTTTTTTTTTTTTTTTTTTTTTTTTTTTAAGAATTTCTTAAGAAAAACATTTTTGACATGGTTATGTTAAAGCAGATTACCCAAATTCTGATCCCTAGTGTTAGGCCCACTATTACAATACACTGAAGTGACCTCCTTTATCTAGGCAGAATTATCACATATTTTCTCAGTTAAATCTATTCCTGAGGCTGATGGTGAGCATGAGATATGAGTGCAGTAAAATAAAGAAACTCATTTCATCACTATGTATTAGCCCAAATGTATTTTGAGTGTAAGCTATGTGCAGTGTTTCCCTTCTCGTGCAAATAGCTGATGTTATAAAGGATCTTTTTTATTCCTTTTTAGTGATCCCTCCATATTCACACAGAATTTTTGTTGATTCCTTGTGGATTCCGTGTTTTGAGTTTTAAATGTACAACACCTGCCTGCTGCTTCTTCGGTGCCACTTGCTTTGCTCCCACAGTGACCATCTGGCTTGCTCTCTTGCTTCATATTTTTTGTGTCTTAGGGAAAAGACTTCATCAGAAAGATCTTCTATCTGGAATTAGAAATAAAAAGCTTTGCTTTTATCAGAAACACTTTGAAATGTGAAACCAGGTATTCCTCATCAAGAGAGCAAGAGGAAGAATATTCTCAAATGCAGTCTAAATCAAGAGAACAAGTGTTATGAGATGAGCTTCAAATAGAGAGTTAAAAACTTTTGAAAACTTTTTTTTAACTAGTGGATCACATTTGAACACTTAACTAGATTACTAATAGGTTCACAGTACTTTCGTTTTGTATCCAGTATTCTAATGCTATATTTATTCAGTAGTTGTATTAATTGCTCATTGTGAAGTGCACTGTTCTAGGAACATGTTAATATTGAAGAAAAGTCAAGATTGTATGAGTTAAATTAGAATTATTTTAACAAATGACTTACCTGGAGTTTTAAGACTTTGGTGATAATGTTTTAAGAATTTGGGTTTCCTGACTGGGCTCACACTGAACTAGGGAAGTGGATGGAAGGAGGGAGGGACATTAAAAAGTAAATTTTGGTAGTTGAAAAACATGGTCAGAGGGCACAGAAAGGCTGTTACAGAAATGAAATGTCTTTTACATAATATACGGCTTCTATATCACTTTGGTATGTGTTTGGTTAAATAGTATGTTCTTTAATGTTTTACCCATACAGATCCCCAATCCCTTTCCTGCAATTCCAAAAATACGGAAAAAAACAAATTTTCATAAATTCATTTGGTGACATAGCCTGATCTGAAATGGTGTGAGGCTATTCTATGTCTTTATAAATTTTTCATTATAGAAACATTTATATCTGATTATGAGAACTGTTCTAGACTCCTTACACATATTACATGATATATGTACTGCATTATTTTTCTAAAGTTCAAAATTTTCCAAATTCCAATCAAATTGTTCCCAAGATTTTGAATATGGTGGGCTTGACTATTAAGACTAAATCTCGTCATGCAGGAAAATATGACTTAATATGGGGAATGAATGTAGAGATTCACATAAAATCAGTATTTTAACAATTCATGTAAGCAAATCGTATGTTTTTATTTCCTTTATTATTTTTTAAAAATTTTTAAAAGATTTTATTTTTAGAGAGAGGGAAAGGGAGAGAAATATCAGTGTGTGGTTGCCTCTTGTGCACCCTCTACTGGGGACCTGGCCCACAACCCAGGCATGTGCCCTGACTGGGAATCGAAGGAGTGACCCTTTGGTTTACAAGCCGGCACTCCATCCACTGAGTCATACCAGCCAGGGCTGTAGTTCCTTTATTTTTTTATACATTATTATCTTTATAGTCAAATTTGCAAAAAAAACTTTTTTTCTAATCAAAATATCCTTAATGAAGAACTTTGTTTTCATAAGTAAAATGAAAAAAAAAAATAGTATGTTAAAGGGCTTATATTTCCACAAGTATCAAATTCAGCAGACTTTATAATATATAAAGTGCTTTTATCCCATAATAAAAGGCAACTTACCTCTTCTTCACATACATCATATTCATCCAAAGGCTGAAGAACAGCCATCCGCCAGCTGTTGAAGATACAAACCAATTTCAAACAGCTCTAGGTCAGTCACTGATAAACTGGCTCAGCAACACACACACACAGCACACCATCCTGGCCTTGTTTGAATTTAATAACCAGATCACAGAATTTCTCAAGATTAAACAGCCATCTCAACCATCTAACCCTAGCCTACCACATAAATTCAATTATTGTTGCTACAGAACATCATAACCACAAATAATAAATGTTATTCCTTATGTGGAATATATCAACATTCTCTGTAGTAATTCTCATAGTACCTCCTCGAGTATTAGGAGTTCTTAAACCTCCACGTAGTTACTAAACAGTTAGAAATGAGCTGCGATAGACAGCAGTGGGAATTACTGGAGTTGTCACCCAGCTCACACCTGTTTCCAACCTCTTTTTAAAATTATTTTGTTTTTCAATTACAGTTGTCTGTATTTTCTCCCCACCCCTCCCGCCTCCAACCTCTTCTGTCAGTGTTTCCTGGGGCCAGATTCCTAGTCTTAAGAAACAGCTTTCATCATTGCTGAAAAAAATCAAATGATTTCATTGCCAATAGGAAGCAGATCTGTGTATGACATTCAAGGACCTCCACAGTTGGGTCCTAGCTCTTCTAGCATTTAACTCCCTTTATTGCCCTACACAGAGGCTTGCCTACGTGTTTATATGCCTTTGTTGTGGTCTCCCTATGTCAGTACACTTAACCTTCCACCTATAGGATGTGTTCACAGACTTTCCCATTCATCTTTGTGTTTACTGTGTTTATTGCTGACTTGGCAATTATCTACATCAAAATCTTATTTTTGTTGTCACAGGTGTTACTGTCTTAGAGTGTAAATGCTCCTTGCAAAAAGAGTTGCTTGCTTTGAATTCATTTTGCAACCTTGTTGTAAACCTTCATTTTAAAGAGCAATTATTAATTAAATGAAGTATAATTATTTACATTCCTAAAATACCTTTTAGAGCCATACACATAACAGATAACTACATAGTGAATGAAGAAAAAAAAGACTGCTAAAGTAAATAAGTCTCAGGAATTCCCAGTTCTTCACAAAAACTGAGAAGTAAAGTTGGGATACTGTACGCACTTTTTTCAGCATAAGTAATGTATAGCTGTCTCCATTTCCCCTCCGTAGTTACCCAAGTGGGAGGAAGGGGGAGAGGAGGAGCTTCCTTTTATTAATTAATATTTTAACTTTGCTCCAAAAATGTAAGTTCATTCAAGAAAAGGAAAGAAGAAAGAAAACAAAATGTAAGTATACATACCTTGGAGTAAGTATTTCCTTATACTGGAGTTTCTCTAACTTAGCTGGGGCCACTAGTGACATGGGAATCACAATATTATCTATGTCATAAGAACTCTCACTCCGCAGTCTCCGTCGTGCAGTGTTCTGCAGCAGAGCAAAACAGGGTTATTACAGTTGTACAGCACTATCTGGTTACCTGTGACTATACTCTCAAGTTGTATAAAGATGATCTGGAAGCATAACTTTTATATTTTATAAAAGTACTATTAAAAATATGACCATAAAGTGCTGAGAAAAGCAAGGAAGCATACCTGTCTTTTGTAAACCAGACAATGTCTTTTGGGAGGCAGGGCAGGTATGCAGCGCACATTTGTGTGTGCACACATAACAAACTTTTTAAGACCATAAAAAGTAGGAATGCCTTAAAATGCAAAACTCTTTATTATAAAAGATTACCATAAGGCAAAGATCATTTAACAAACTCAATTTTTATTGGGAAAGACTTTACTTGGTAAGTTATTTAGTAAAGATCGTTACTACAGTCTTCATTTATGTGTTCCGGGTCCCTGCACTTCACACTTTTTTCTAAACCTTCCCAACTTTTTACCTCTACTCTGATCAAATGAAAAAGAAAATAACGCAAGTGCTGGATTCTTACTAGTAAGGTTATATTTAGCTTCATGATAATGAGTAGGGAAGGTTATGGTAGTTTGTTTTTAACAGAAATAAAAGCCATAACCAAGGATTAATGAACAAGTAGCTCCCTAATGAAAGAGTTAATCGAATTTATTGTTCCCTAATAAGATAGTCCAAAATATACTAAGATGTGCTAGTAAATTAGGCTATTAACAATATGTACTTCATTCAAATTGGTCAGTTTTAAAATTCTGTGAAGCAGTTTTAGAGTTTAGTATGCAAAACGTACTTGTGATGAATTCTGGGTTCCTGATGTAACACTGGCATTAGTAGCAGCAGTCAAATTGCTATGGGATCCTGGTTCTGTGCGTTGAAAAGCAAATTTTTCACTTTTGGTTCTTTCTCCTGCCATGGGGAAAAAACATTGAGAATGTCAAGCAATGTGACTTACAAGTATTAGAATTATTTTCCTACTAACATGATTCCTTTTATGTTTATTAGTTTTCCTTTTATTATATTTTAAACTTATATCAAAAACAAGAGAGTGGAAAAGAATTTTACCCACAATTTTATTTTCTGGGGTAATTACAGTTTTATACATTATTCTACTTTTTGGAAGATCTTAGCTTGATCTTTTAACCATTAATTTTTGAATTTTTTTCTAATAAATTACTAATTTAGAAAAGTTCTTTTTTCTCTATTATTTTTATAGCATCCTGTTACTTTATGAGAAATTTTTCTTAGGGTAAGTCTACTTTTTTTAGAGGGTAGGGTATTTTCTGTGTCTCTTTCTTGATCCTTTTTTCTATTTGTTTTGGTTCCCTACTTGTGAGTATATATATAATTTATTCACTTATATATTGCCCTTGTTTATTTTACTTTAGTATGACCTCAAAAAATACTTTGCTGTGTAACATAAAGTCTGATACCTAGTCCATATTGACTTTTCTCCCCACTTGTTAAAAAATGTCCTTTATGTAATTTCTTCAAACCAGGATCCACATACTGAAATTGATTCTTGTCTCCTAGGTTTCTTATAATCTAGAATAGTTCATTTTTCATGATATTTTACTAAAGAGACTAGATGAGGAGTCCTGCACTTTATGGAATTATCTAGTTTTTTTGTAGTATAGAATCAAACTTGTTCCATTTCCATGTTTCCATCAAACTTGAACTTATATTTATCAATCCAAGTGAGATATTTACATCTTAGGTAATTTGTATTTCATAGTGCATCTAATTAAGATATGCAGGTTTTCCTGTGTTTCACTGTAGGCATGTCTGAACATTCTTCAAAGGCTAGGTTGTCTTAAGAGTGAGGCACTAAAAAGCATAATGAAATCTCTGGTTGTGGGTAGGAATTTAATTTTGTGCTGCTATAGTTGATCAGGTAGTGATTATCACATTGTAACTTGGTCTATTTTAGCAGGATTTCTAGAGACAGTGATAAATCTGTGACATCCATCATGTATAATTATAGTCAGTACAGTACATCTTGAGTAAAATTAGTATATCTGGGGAACATTTTATTAATGTATATACAGGGTAAGTTAAAAGCAGGTTTATAGCATACGGAAAATAATACAAAAGTTAAACAATATAAAAATAAACTTTCACATACAACTGTAAACCTACTTTTGCCCCAACTTATCTTATATCCACTGAAACAATGAACAAAAAGCATATAATTTGTTATTTAATGTATATCTTTTCAATTGTTTCATTTTTATCATTAATTAGCCATAACCATGGGAACTTTCTGAAATCCCCACCAAATCCTCACTTTATATTACTAAAAGAATCTTAGTTTGAATGATATCTCTCTCATTTGTTTTGGACCTGTTAAGTTCCTAAAGGAAATTGAACTAGGTGGTTGAGTTACCTTAAGTGAATCTTATCCAATTTCTCAAAATTCTGACTAAGAGTCAGTGTGTTGACACCTCCACAGTATGTACCAAAAATGGGGATACATTTCTCTGTGTCAACCTTGCACTAACATAATTTTAGTCCAGAACACAACCTTTGAGAGTAAGTCCTGTCCAGGGCGATAATACATAACTCTGGTCAGGGAACAAAGAAAAGAAATCTTTAATTGGCACAAAGTGGATGCACAGTCCACAATTAATTCTAAATTGATTATGTGCATGTGCAAATTAATGTTCATAGGACCATGGATGTTTTATATAATTAGTGACTCCTGAATTATCAATTCCCATGAAGCAGGGCTGGTTTGGAAATCAGAATTTCAGTTTTTAGTAATATCCTCATTTTAACCTACCTAGTGCTGTTTCACTCAAGTGTCTTTTCTTTCTTCCCTGTAACGGCTGTGCAGAAGATTCTGACCTTATTTGAGGCTTGCATATAGGAGAATATCCATTTCTCCACTGACTCAGAGAAGCGTTGTGCACTAAAACAAGTGGAAAGAAAGGAAGTGGATAGTTTTAATTCCTTAACACAGATAATGGACATTTTAGTGTTTCTACTTACAACATTGCAGGATATTAATATACTATTCAAAATTACATATAATAAGATTCCTTACAAACATCTTCAGGAATGTGTCCAGTTTCCTATAGTAGCTCCATGATTTAAGGGGATGAAAAGGAAAGGGATCTGTTTTCAAAGTCTTCTACATTACAAAATGTTACAGAAGAGATAGGTTCTTTCTGTCTGTAAATCTTGGTTGAATATGACTGAAATCCTTAAGTTAGTTCCTGCTTACCCTTGGATCTGGAATTAACTCAGGACCAATTAAGATTTTACAGAATCTAAACAGACTGGGAGCTCTTGAGAATACAGATTTCATCAGCCTCTGACAGTGCCTACCACTATTCTTTCACTTTTTTAAAGCAATGAATTGTTAAAACTTTATGTCACTTAATATCTCTGTGCCTCAGTTACTTCATCTGTAAAAATAGGGATAACAGGCATTAGAAGGATGTCTAACATGGTTAAGTATTAAATAAAGGTTAGTTTCTTCAGGATCACTGTCTCTTGGAACCCCATATTACCAGTACTTGACTGATCAAACTGGCTGCTTGTTTGAAGGGTTTGGAAATGTGGGAAGGAGTGGAAAAAGGAATATGTGGGCTGAAGTGCCAGATTCTCACCAACACTGAAAAGAAACACAGCCTAGTAAAAGTAACTGGGATTCTTGATTTCAAGATGGCACAGCACTCTAAAAATGACAGATAAAATTTTTATAGACAAGCACAGATCTGCACATATACATCCATACTAACAAGCAAAAAAGGGAAATTGTCAGTGGAGCAGAATCAAAGACTAACACCACATGGAATTAGACTGAAGAGCAAACTCAATGCAAAAACACATGGGAAATGTTACCACAAAAATGTGATCAACATCAAGGGTGCTCTAGACCTGGAGGAAAGGGGAACTGAGCAGGACAACCACCTGGAGCAAGTGATCGGGCGCCAGCAGCTCAGCCAGGCTGAATGATGAGAGATTATCCATCTGAATAAAATTGGAGAGTCTTGAGCACAGAGATGGAGAGAGAAGGCAATGTCCATGTACCCTACTTTGAAATGTCCTGCCCATCCTTAACTGCCTCTGAAAGATAGTACAGAGTGCAAATTTCTACTCTTCCCATGAAAAGAAATGGATACATAGTGTCAGAACAGTGAATAGCCACTTTAAAGATGAGAATACAATCAAGACTCTCAAAGTCTGAGAACCAGATACACCATAAAAAAAGAGGTACAAACGGGAAAACTACCTGAAGAAATAGTTGACAGAACAGATCAACAAGTCTTCAAAGTACTAGCATTGCCAAGAAAAACAGGTGAAAGGCCTCTAGAGAGACCTTAGAGATGGAATATAAAATTTTCATATTTAAAAACAAAATCCAACAGCTGAATTAATGTTCAGAGCTAAAAACCAAAATTAGTGGGTTGGAAGCAGTCCACAATTCAAAGGAATCCAGAGTGATGAAAAAAACAAACCAAAATGGGGTAACAAGTGAGATGAGAGAATGAACAGAAGGCTATATTTGAAGAAATGGTAGCCAAAAAAATTATATTAATGCTAAGATTTCAAGAACTTGAGTGTCAAATGGGAAAAAAACAAACCATAAATCATACAGCACATCACAATGAAAATATCAAGTTACCAGAGAAAGGATAAGATGATTGCAAAGGAATGATAATCAGATGGACATAAAGCAAAACAGTGCAGGGACACGGTGGCTTCAAAGAGCTCAGAGGAATATTAGAATTCCTAGATGGCCTCTAAGATTTTTTTAAGGGGTCAGGACATGTTTTATTATACGAAAAAACAGGTACCAACAGGCAGCAGGACAGCAAGCACTGTGACGATTGTAGGAGGCAGCTGGGGAGTAGCTAGGAACCAGTGTGGCTCTGTCTGGATTGGGAGACCACTTGGACACTACGCCACAGGAAACTTGAAAGCAAAGAGGACGTCCACCTCCTTAGCGCACACTTGCTTAATGAAAACTGAAGGAGTGAAAGGATTACAAAGTACAACTTCAGTAACTGGCTGGTTGGAGAGTTGTTTCTGGACAATAAAAGCAAGTGGGAAACAGCAGATCAGTGAATGTCTGCACCAGCAGCAGGCCCAAGACCACCAGCTTATGTGAGAGCACTTACGGTGCATGGCCACAGCAAGCCACTGGGTGTGCTGGCGTGGATGCACTTTCCAGGGGGATGTAAGGGAGACTGCCAGTATACCAAGTGCTCAAGCTCACCAGGAAACAAACACCAAGAGGCACGGACTCTAAAAACAGAACCAGTATGCCATGTGGGTAAGTCTGCTGCCAAGATTTACCGCTCAAAAAGGAATGTAGAGAAAGATGTTAAGCAGAAGGCAAGATGGCAAGCATAATTCTAAACTCTTCTAAAAAGATACAACTATAATTGTGAAAGTTAGGTTTTAATATGTATGTGTGCCTGGCACATGTAGATGTTCCAATAGTGCCAACTCTTGTGTTAATAGAAATATTTTTAAAATGGAGCATTTTAAAGCAAAGGCCGGACAATTCACCTTTTTCTTCTAAAAGCAATTCACCACCCTCTTTATCTTCTAAAAGCACATCATATATTTTGAAGAAAACTACCAAAGTGATGCTTTTTATTGAATTTTACTCAACAATTTTCTTCATACTTAACATGTTTCTTTTTTTATTGTTTTGTAAGGTTGCAATGGACTCTTGAAACAATAGGCAATATATGAGATTTCAGTCTAACTCCACACATTCTCTTAATCTGTTTTATTTATAATAACCTTCCCAGCCTTTGGGTTCTTGCTCTCCCAAATCCTGCCCTAAATTCTATCCTAAAACACTCAGTACCTCTCCTGCCTTACCTTTTAATTTATTCATTCAGTAACTTCATGGAGGTCCAGTTATGCCAGACACAGATATTGTGTTACATATATCCTAGGGACACAGTGGTGAGCAAAAACCAGCAGGGTGCCTGCCTGTGATGCAGTTTTATAGGCATTATCTCCACAACTGCAGCTAGTGTGGAGACAGAAGTACTATTGAGAGAAGTTAAGAGTAAGACAACTCTAGGAAAGGCTTTCCCAGATAAAGCAATAGATTTCAGCTAGCAGAAGTAGCTGACGGTAAGGGGAAGGAAAAAATGTTGCATATGAAGGCAAAAGGAAGCAGGACGAATTTGGCAACAACAACAGCAGTAGTGTAGAGTAAGGAAGCACAGTGAAAAGTGCACCATGAACAGGTAGGAGCCAGCCTACATAGGTAGGGCTTCCGATTAAGAGTATTTCCTGTGTCAAATATTGGAAGGGAATGGGGTTAGGGAGCAGGTGTGACGTCATTAGGTTTGCATTTTCAAAAGATCGCTTAGTACAGGGATTGCAAGGAAATAATTGATTAGGCTATTTTGGTGGTATAGATAAGGGATCATTAAGCTGGACTGAGTAGTAGAGATGAAGACAGAGTAACAGATGTGAAACAAATTTATAAGACTGCATTGAAAATGTTTTGATATGAGAATTGGAGGGTGGATGAAGAAGGCTACTGTGGTTGTGCTACTGTTCCTCTCTCATCTGTCCACTCAAAGAATAATAAACTTCAATTTGTCATAATTTCAGACTCAGAAAACTTGGCAGTAGTACAAAGAAGTCCTGTGTACCCTTGACTCAGATTCCCCAAATGTTAACATTTATCACATTTGCTTTTATCTTTCTGAATTCCAATGAAATTAAGTTGCTGGCATGATACCCCTCTAAATACTTTCCAAAATAAGTAAAAGGGCATTCTCTTACATAGCCACACTGATCAAAATCAAGAAATTAATACTAGTAGCTAACTATAGACCTTACTCAAATTTCATCAATTATTCCTATGATGTTCTTTATAGAAAATTCTGATCACTCTGTATTCAGTTGTCAGTTCTCATTATATCTGAAACAGTTTCATTGTCTTATCTTTCATGACTTTGAATATTTCGATGAGTACAGGCCCTTAAATTGGCATTGTCTTTTCTCTACGTCTTTGTTACTCTAAGTCAGCATTGCTGTCACAACTGCCAGCTATTATGGGCAGTCCACAGTAAATCCAAAGTCTGGAGAACACATACCACTACTTGCCTTCACACAACCTACCCTACACAGATACCAGGCCATTTGTGTGTACTTGAACACATTGCACTGTCTCATGGCTCCGTGACAAGTCACGTGTTTGTTTCCATTTTAAAACTTTGTTACTCACTATGCACCAATAGCATTTGAGTCACCTAGGACCTTGTTATAGATGTAGAATCTCAAACCCCATTCTAGAATTGCTGAATCAGAATTGGCATTCCAACAATATCCCCACTTAATTTGCAGATTACAGTTTGAGAAGTGGTGATTTGAACACTTCACTCTTCTTCCTCTAAATTCCAATTAAGTAGAGCTATACATCACTGTCTTACTGGAGTTCATCTTGCTCTTTTCCTATCACTCTTAACCTCTCTTCCCCTGCCTTCCTCTAGGCAGAGTTATACACTTCCTCTTCTTTTTAGAACATTTTCATTATATATGTACCCATCACGTCTCAATAATTGTGTCTGCTACCCATTACAATTTCTTTGATTTCCTGATTCACCTTTGATTCTTCACTTAATGCTCTACCTGGCACAGAGTAGACACTCAATGAATGTCTACTTTTACTTAGTTCTCTAGAAGTCACTAACAGTAAAACAAATTAATGACTAGCGAGTTAAAATATTTATATAGGATGAAACCTAAGTAGTGCTTATTTGGGTTGGGAGTGGTAGGACAGGAGAGAAGTGGATACAAAGAATACTTCATTATTTGCCTAATAATACAGCATTCAACTCAAATGTCCTATTAGTTCTTAATTTCCCATTACTAACATTTCATTACATTACTGAGACATTACTATTAATTCTATGCCTGACACATTTACACTGCTCTGTTTTTTTTAAAGTCAGATAAAAGCAACATTAGAATAAATATAATCACCTCACCTCACTAACAATATATAATTTCATTTTTGTATATTTCCTTTCAATAATACATTTCATACTTCAAGTATAATTTTATTTGAATATATGTAAAATGTTTTTTATCTGATAACTCTTCATTGTTATTTTTTGAGATAGTCACCTAACATTCTTCGATTAAATATAATTTAACTATTCCCTAGCCATTAGAGCTCACTGTCATATTATTTCTATTATGGACATTTTTGAAATAAATCATTTCATGCATGCATTTTTCCTACTTTTAAAAAAGTTTAGTCTCAGGATAAATTCTCAAGAGAATTAAATCATGAAAAAGAACCAGAACATAACCTATATTTTCCTATTATTTCTTTATTCTTTTTTCCTAAACATAAACAATTGTTCCTTGTCCTAAGTGCTTTAAATTTACTGTGAGAAATTAAAAAAAAAATGGAGACTAAGATAATGAACTCCCATGTACCTATCATTCAACATCAAAAATTATAAATTGGTAACCAATCCTGTTTCATCTCCCCCCACCATTTTTTGCTAAAAGTGTTTTAAAGTAAATCCCACACATATCTTATCATTTACATATACTCATATGTCAGCTGGAATCTCCTAACAGATATAGTATGTGTATTTATATAATCATGTGCATTATCACATCCAACAAAATGAACAATTCACTGATGTCCAACATCCAGTCCAGGTTCAAATTTCTCTGTCTCAAAAATTGTGCTTGTGTTGGTGTGTAGGTGTGTGTATGCACAGCTGAGTTCAAATCTGGATCCCCAAAAGGCCTACATGTTGCATCTGATTGCTAAAAAGTAGCATTTTTACATGTATCATACATAAAAGTAAAACCTTTTTTTCCTTTTAGATTACTTAACATTCTTTGATAAATGTTTCCATCCTTATATGAGTTTAAGATATTATTGACCTTGGCCAGTGTGGCTCAGCTGGTTGGAGCATTGTACCGTTAACCAAAAAGCTGTGGGTTGGATCCCCAGTCAGGTCAGGGCATGTGCCTAGGTTGCAGGTTTGATCCCCAGTCGGGATGTGTACGGGAGGCAGCAAATTGATGTTTCTCTCTCATATTGGTATTTCCCCTTCTCTCTCTAAAGGCAATGAAAAAAATGGTCCTCAGGTAAGGATAAAATTTTTTAAAAGATTTTATGTATTTATTTTTAGAGAGGGAAGGGAGGGAGAAAGAGAGAGAGAGAGAAACATCAATGTGCGGTTGCTGGGGGCTGTGGCCTGCAACCCAGGCACGTACCCTGACTGGGAATTGAACCTGCGATGCTTTGGTTCGCAGCCCAAGCTCAATCCACTGAGCTACGCCAGCCAGGGAGTATAAAATTTTAAAAAGATATTTTTGAAAGCTGTATATTCCACTACATTAGATAGCTAACCATGTCTATTATGCTCAAGTTGTTTCTAATTTTTTACTAACACAAATATACTAAGTAAATATGTTATAAATAAAGGTGGTTCTATATTTAGGATTAGACTACGTTCTTGGAAATGGGTTTATTGAATCAGAATACAGAGTTGATAGGTTAGTAATTTATTGTGAGCAAGTATACAAGTAGTTTTCATTTTCCTCAATGGTCTTATTTTAAGAAGTAGATACTTTAAAGGTCTTGTAAATACAATTCACAATACTTCCCAGAAGGCTTATATCAATTCTTAGTGGTACCTCAAATATATGGAGGGTCCTATTTTAGCTACAGTCTTACCAAAATTGATGATTATAATGTTTGAATTTATTAATATAACCAGATAAAGGAGTCTGGCATATAAGTATTCACTGAATACAGATAGTTTTTCTAATTCATAAGATAGTTTTTACATTAATTTTTTAACTCATTTGGAATGTATTTGAATGTTTAGCCATCTTAAATTCGTTTAAGTTAGAGGTCTCATTTTATCTTTTCCTAAAAGTCATTATTTAATGCCACTAATTACTACAGAAACAGCAGTTTGAGCATGTGCTCTGAGCCAGATTGCTTGGATTTGAATCCTAGCTCTGCCACTACTCAACTGTGATCTGGGGAAAGTTAGTCAAAGAGAAAAGTAATACTTGCTGTACAATATTGTACAGATTAAAGCAAACAGATATAAAGCCCTTCAATCGGTACTGGCATATAAGGAGTACTTCCTAATTGTTCACTATTATTTATTGACTAGGCCATCCTTTCCAGCTGATAGGAAGCACCACCTTATCATATAATGAACCCTTTGGTCTGTCTCTAGGCCTTTTGTTTCATTTCCTTGATCTGGCTTCCATCAGCACCAACATCTCACCACATGTATTTCTTCTTATGCAGTCTAAACTGAGAATGCATGCAAATGGGTCCATGCAAAATACACCAATTTAATTTTTTTCCAATCAAAATAAGAAACTAGTATGATCTCATTTCTATTAAGTTCTGAAGGTTTACAGCAAAAGTAATTTTGCTTCTATGTATGAAGGTTAAAAACTCATTTTACAAGAGCAACCAATTTCACCATTGAGTAAAAGTAAAAACTGGATTCTTGTTTAAATTAGTCCAAGGTAGCATTTAGGAACTTAATAGTTATAGGCTGCTAAACTGACACCATGACAAACCAAAATGTAGGGTTGGGTCTAGTTTTGTTTTTGTTTTCAATATCCAGTGCTTGTGGATTTAGTTCTGGAAATGTTGTAACTGTAAGTCAAGGATCTGTTTGGATTCCACCATGGGTATGCTCTTTGGGTTGGATGGCGGAGGGTGAGGCACATTTTGCCAGGCCCATGTCAACTACCTAGTAGTCATCAAGGTCAAAAAATTCATCCTTTCCTCCTTGGTATTCCATTCCCTGGAAATCTACACGGTACCACAAGATACCTCCAATTTCACCAAATCTTTTCACAAAATACGATCTTTCTTGTGACTTATCTGTGACAATTCCCAGTGTAGCATAAATTTTTTATAGTTGTTTGCAAACTGAGCAAAGGCATGCTCTCAATTAGTTTGTGTTTTTGTCCTCTTTGCCTGTGAAAAGAGATTTACCCATCTCTTCTTCTGGAGTTAGAGAATTTCCTCCTCTTCTGTGCCTTGGCAGTGAAGAACATATCTCACTACATTCAGATTTTCATGGCCTATTAGAATTTCTACAGCTTCCATTTCTAAAGCCTTTAGTGTATCTTCAACTCCAAAACAGTACTTGCCATGTCCTGGCTGATTTCATCAAAGTATCATCCTAGTAATTTGCTCTCTGGAATAAATTTCATGTTGAAGAGGACTTCAGTAGATAACTCATTTGCTTGGTGGAATCCATTTTCACCACCATAGAATATATCAAATAATTTTAAAACTTTTGAATGCACCCTCTGATCAGACATATCAGATTGACTTAGTTCAGCTTTAAAGTCAACTGATCCAGCTAAAACAAGACCAGCCCCATTCACTTTGTCCCCGGAAGCACACAGCTGCATAGCTGTCTCAGCTGCTTTCTGAACATAGTTAATGTCACTTTTCCATTCTTAAATGGGCAAAACTCAAGGCTGTCTGACCTCCTCTACCATATTTCCTTGGGAAATTCAGAGTGAATTTGTGCAGGATTTCACTGGTGTTTCCTTGGAGCGTGCCAAAAAGTGCACCACTACCATCTATTACAATGAAGCCAAACTTGCTACCCTCTGGTGGTAGCGCTGTAAGAGCCTCTGGATGGAATTTGTTGTCATGTTGACTTTCTTTTCCTTTCCTTCTTCTGTTAACAATTGTACCACAGTAAACAACCAGGCCATTTGGAGGTGCTTTGTTATAAAGTTTGAGCCTTTATTGTCCAGATATAAGGGCTCCCAGGATTGAAAGGCAGTTTGATTGTGACTTAATGTTAGAGACACAGCTCCAAACTCATCTGCTAACATTTTTGCCACTCCTGAAATCTGGTCTTTGGGAGGAATGATCAGTGATTTCATGCCTGTGCATCATCGCAGGCCACTTCCAAGCTTCTTGATTTTCCAGATCCCCACATCCCTGTCCCCAGCACTGGGTCATCTGCCATCTTCTCACCGCCTCCACCCTGAGGGCCCAGGCCTGGGAGGCTGCAGCTGCTCACTGCCAGCTCCACAGGACTTGAAGGAATATAGCTTCCTAATACAGTTTGATATCTGACACCTTCTTACTGATTTTTTAGTTTTTATTGGCCACTCAAATATTCTCTGAGATAAACTTCTGAATAATTGTTTCATTATAAGAATACCTCTGTGATTCTGACTAGAACTACATTATAAATTAATTTGGGGAAAAGGGACATCTTAAGTTATTTAAAACTGTCTTTTGACAGGAATGGGGTATTTCTCTCCATAACAGCACGTAGTCTTATGTTCCTTGGTAAACTTTTGATGTTTTCCTCATATAGGTCCTTGTTAGGTTTATTCCTAGATATATTTTAATGTGTGTAGGATACCATTCCTTTAAAATCTGGTGCTTTCCAGAATTCTAATTCTAAGAGGCATTCAGTTGACTCTTATGTTTTTGAGTAGATGATTATTTCTTCCTGAAATAATTTTATCTTAAAAGTAAAACATTTTTATGACACTTTTAATACTGACGTTTTAGCTTTGCAGATAGTAAAAATATGTTGATACTTTTTTCTGATAGCTTCCAAGCATAGACACTGTCCCCACCCCCATTCAGAGTACTCAGAAACATTTCATTATAATTTTTCAGGTTTTATTTTATAACTTTAGTTTTTTACTTGAAATTCTTGAACCAGTTAGAATTAATTCTGATACATAGTATGAAATGACTGTGCAAATGAGCTTTCCCCCAAAGACTAACAATATTCTTTACTGAATAGTTCTCCATTTTCTCACTGATTTCACTTATATAATAAAGTATAAGCAGTTAGTCTACCTCATGGATCTACTTTCCTAAGTGTAAGTAAAATTGAATCTAACCTAATTATTACAGGTTTTTGTCATACTTCCATAAGTGGTTGTGCTAGATTCTCTCAATACTTTTTCCAGCAATTTTCTTCATATCCTCTCATTTATTTTTCCCAAGGAGCTTTACAGTTATTTTGTTAAGTTAATCAAATTCCATTAGAACTCCTAATTATACTGCATTAAATATTTAAACCAATAGGGAGAACTTACATCCTTATTAATCTTACTGTCCAGGAATGCTGTTTATCCATATTTATTTAAATTTCTTTTTATATTTATCAGTAATATTTCATAATTTCCATTCAGTAAGTATCACACATTTCTGGTTAGGATTACTCCTGTGTATTTTCTGTGTGTGTGTGAAATGTGAATATTAAAAATTAAAGATTTACATTTATTCCTTTGATAAATTTTATTTCTTTCAAAAGCAAAAATAGTAAGTATATGAAAAATATAAAAGGTATATATATAAAGTACAAGATCTGTAAATGACATACCAGGGGATGGAGATAGGATACAGTCTCCTACAAATTTATTTTCGGCAAGATCTCCTTTTATTTCAGTCTTTTTTAACAATGTTTCAAAGTGAAAATGGAGAGGCACATCTGGAAAAATAAATTAAAAAACCATATTTTCAGTGAACACTACTCTTTATAGATTCATTAAGATGGCTTTCTTTCCATAAATAGCACATACCTTACAAGCTTAGAAAAATAAGGAAAAGCTTAAAAAGTCACAATTCTCACAAGTGGCAGAATATTCTTTCAAACATATAGGTAGTGGTATTTTGGAATTGCTGATCGAATGTTCTAAATAAATAAACATGATGAACAACTAAAATAGTACATAGATGAACAGAATTGTAAATATTCACAAATGAAAACAAATGTACCCAAAATGTCTTTAGTCAAACACACAGCCAAACCTGGGGACTCTTTTTAAGATCATTCTATCCTATCTCCAAAACCTTTGCATTGGAAATAATGAGGTTTCCAAAAGATAAAATACATGGCTTTAATTATTTGAAGGAAAAACTTTTCAGATGCCACTTTTTATGAAAATGTCAATTTTTACATTTTCTTAGGTTACCAGTATTATGAATCACAAAATGAATCTTTTACAAGTATTAAAGCCTACTGACAAGATAGCTCTCATTAAAGAGAGACATTCAAGTCACTGTTTGCATTCTATCTTCTCACAACCAAAAGAGAAGCTAAGTAGTAAGATGTGCTTCACATTATCAAGGGTTATTTTTTAAATCAAAAACACAAAAACAAATTCATCTTAAAAAGCATTTATTAAGAGAAACCTAACGTTTTTCCTAAGAAACATAATTTTATAAAGCAATTGATATACTGAACATGATGTTACTGAGAGAAGGTATTTATTTTTTTAAGAAAACTATGAACATATAGCAGGACAGGCCTAGGAAGGGTCTGAATTTTAAACAAAGCAGCATCTCTCCCTCAAATGATGTATTTTGATGGCAGATCCATACTAAAGTGTGAAAAAATATGAAAAAAAAAAGGGTTCATGAGTATCATCACGGAGGCTGGCTGAAACATTTCAGGATTCTGATATTTCCAATTACCAAAACAAGTTTGTTTCTCCAAAGAACTAGCACTTACTTTCATAAAGAGACTATCATCTATTCTACCACTGTTCTTCATGAGTTGTGAGAAAACATGATGTAACTAGGGAAGGTTCTTGTTCTACCCAAATACCTTCCTTAGTACCCACACTGTTGCTGGTGGGCTTTTATCAAAATTCTTCATAACACTTTATTATATGTATTAGTTTACATTTCTATTGTCTTAGACTGCAAGTACCTTGAGGGATTTATTTATATTTATACTCCTAACTCCTATTTAGTACCTAGTATACAGTAGGTGTTCAGATTTTTACTAAGTGAATACAAGAAGAAAAGAATAATCCTAATTAGTAGGTGAGGAAGATAATCTTAACTTATTATAGGGGGTATAAAAGGGTTGAGATAAAGGACTAGCTCTCAGGGTTATATCGTCAGAGCAAATTTACTAATAAGAAACAGGCAGTGAAGAGTAAAAGTTGGGAATATGGCTCTGGAGGATGACTATCTCAGACCAAATCCTACCTTTATCACTAATTATCTCTGTCATCCCAGGTGAGTAATTGAACATCTCCAACATTCTCGTATGTATCTAAGACAGAGGACAATAGTGCCTACCATCATAGAACTGTTGTAAGAATTAAATAAGAAAGGGTAACATGCTTTTATATGGCCCAGTGTACGCTAAGACCAAATGCTAGCTGCATTACTGTTATATTTATTAGTTTCTTTCTATTAAGGTTTCCTCAAAGATGTAATCAAATAGTTCTTGCCAGGAACTCACTTCAAAATATGATGTACTTAAGACACCATCTTAATTCTGGTAAAAACCAAAGTAAGATTCAGAGCAGGGATAGGTACAAAGACTGTTGCTTTACAAAGAGCAGCAGTCCCTGGATGATTAGGACCAAAGGCTGAAAGGAAACGAAAGCCCATTTGAGATATTCCTTAAAGAGAAGAACCTGAGATAACCAGAAGGTAAAATGTTTGTTTGTTTGTTTCTTTTTTTTTAAAGCTCAGTATGTACTTTAGTTCTTAGATAAGACGAGAAAGGTTCCAACAGAAACCAGTAACTGGAACCTTAAAACCACTTTGGGATATGGGGACGTAAATGTCTCATTTACTCTGTTGTAGATTATAGATATTCTCAGGGCTGTGACTTAATTCCTCTATGAAAACTGTGTAGTTATAATATCCAGGATAATTGATAACTAACATGTTATCAGATTCCTTGTATTTATAGGATTAGATTTCCCCTTAGAAAATATTCAGTTACTTAGAAAATTTCTATAAGGGGCTTACCTGACGGCAAGGATAGAACAGAGTGGAAAGAAGAATCTAGCTCTGATACATGTTCTCTGAGTATCTGAGACTTTGAACTGTGTTCGCAGGTACTCCAAGTTGAAGCTGACTGCAGACAAGGCATTTGTGTAGTATTTAAAAACACTGTTTCTTTTGAAGGCAAAGTCTGCAAGAAAAAAAAAAACATCATTTAAAGACTTCATTTTTTTCCCCTTGAAAACTGAGAAAGAGAGAATGTAACAGTTATAGCACAGTATCTGAATAACAGAGAAAGAAGTCCTGGCTTAAGTCACCTTGGAGAAAGACCTTTAAAATGACAGGGTGAGAGAAGTTACTTAAGGCCATGAATGTGATGAGCTTTGACTATTCCTTTTCAGTTTTTCAAAATGAAGAGCAACGTCTATAAAAATGGGTCTTTCTTCCATCTTGTAAAATCATAATAAAGAGAAATGAGTTTGAGAAACTTTGGGTAAAAAAGTGGTTACACTCCAGATTAGTGAGAACTCTAGGAGATCGTGAGCAAGGACTATGGTAAGAACTGTGTATATTCTTTGCCTCCTTGCAACCTATCACAACCAATCAGTGAAACTTAAATTTCTGCCTTAAATTCTACTGACAGACAATATCTTCAATGGAAAAACAGTGAAGTACTATGAGTATTTTACATGTTTACATTAAATTTAATTTAAAGTAAAACATTAAAAAGATATGCATGAAACATGCAATACATTACATGAGTTTGAGGCTTTTAAGATAAAGATTTGAGTCCAGGAACCTCAAGAAAACCATGTTACTAAATCAAAAAAGTATGAATGCTGACCAAATGAATTTTAACTTATTTGCTTAAAAAAATTAAAAAGTGAATAAAACTTCAAGTGCATGAATGCCTGAGACTATTTCATTGACGAAAAAAAGTCCCTGTTAATGTATGCTAAAATTTATCACATAATGACTTGTTTACATTTCATTGGCCAGGACTTAGGTCAGATGGTCACACCTAGTTACAAGAAAGGCTAGGAAATGCAGTTGTTATTATTCTGGGTGATCTAGTAAACAGATGAGTTTTTATAAAAAGATACAACGTGTGGATACATGATTATAAGAATGTTGAGTCATTTCCAAGATTTATTTTAATTATATGTATAAATATATAGGAACAGTTGCTGTTTCTTACATTTACAAGATGCAGTGGTATTTTTGACTCATTATAGAATTATTTGCTCTTTCTTGATGTAGTTCAGAAAGGTATAAGGAACACTTATTTGAAATTACAAAGAGAAAAATGTTCATTTCGCTTTTTCCATATATGGCTAGAGCATTATGAATAAAAGTTAATAAAATCTGAATATTTACCATATAATTAGTTTTCTCTTGAAATTTTTCCAAATCCGGGAAACCCATTAGCCAATTTGAAACTATCCTAAATAATTATGGAGACAAGTGAGGGGCATCTAGGAAAAGGCCTTTTTTTCCCTGCAGAGAAAGTGAAGCCCAGGAGGCTGAAAAGGAATGGATGGAGAAATAAGAGAAAAACCAGGAGATTCTTGCCAATAAAAATGCAAATGTCTAGAGGGTGTGATCAACAATACCATATGGTGCATAAAATTCAAGTCAAATCCTGGAAAATACTCATTAAATTTTATAACTTCAATAATGAAACATTTCATATGTACAAAAGAATATATAATTTATATTTTTTAAAATAACTTAAAAATTGCCTATACTCACCATCTTACTTTACGAAACAGAACATTACCAATACCTGTGATGTCCTTTTCCTCTTACACTGCCCGCACAAGGCTGTAAAAGAGACTGCTACTAGATTGCCACTTTCCTCCTGATACCTGTGCTGTCTCCCTGTTCAAAGCTCCTGATTTTTGCCTGGGCTCATTTGTTAAGCTTTCTTGCATTTAAAAATGACTGAGTTCTAGCCAGAACATCGTGAAGAGAAGTCATGTGTGCAATGTCCAGGAAGTGACCTTAAGAAAGTCACTTACTCCTTCATTCTTCCACCGTGATTACCTGTAACAGCTGTGGTGGTGGGCCTCTGTGCCCACGTGGGTGAGGGTAATGCAGAAACCATTAAACAGGCAGGAGGAGCCTGGCTCCTAGGTAACGGTGTAAAGCACAGCTGTCAGGACTAGAATATTTTCAATCTACTACAAGACAAATAAATTCACATCCTGTTCATGTCACTATTTGGGGTTTCTGTCATTTGCAGCTAAACCTGTATCTTAACCAATACAACATGCCTCCTTAATCGTATTTCTCCTACAATACCCAGGAGTAGCTGCTATCCTGAATTTTATCATTTTCTTGATTTTCTTTATAACTTTTCCAAATATTTACTGCTTAAATCTGTATGCTTTAAAAATGTAGACAGAATAATATTAAGCATATTTTCGTGCTTTACTACTCAAAATTATGTATAATCAATTTATCATTCTCCTGTTTATAAACATCTCGGCTATTTTTAGTTTTTACTATTAGGGACAATGCTAGTGTAAATATCACTGTACAAGAGTGGGCAAAAGTAAGTTTACAGTTTGTATGAAAATAATATAAATATTACAGTAATTAATAAATATTAATTATTTTCATACTCACAACTGTAAACCTACTTTTGTCCACCCCTGTATTTGTGCCCTGACACATGGGCATAAGAATGTCTCTAGCGTATGGTGATAGAAATAGAATTACTAGGTTATACAAATGTATGAATTCACATATTCAACTTGACTAGATGATACACTGTATTAAAAAGTAGTTGTAACTAATTGACACTTCAGAGCAGATCTTAGGTCTCATTGCTTCAGACCCATGCCAACACAGTATTGTCAGACTTCTTATTTTTGCCAGCCTCGGCATACAGATAGTATCTCATGGTTAAAATACACATTACTGTTTATTTTGAGCACCTTTTCATGCCTATAATTGGCCATTCACATTTCTTTCGTTAGGGAAACACATTCTTGATGATCTTTTTATTGGGACGTCTTTTTCTTATTGATTTTAAAAGTTCACTTTATGCTTCTAGAAAGTTCTATATATTGCTCCCTGTCTGAGCTTTTCACTTTCTTTGGTATCTTTTAATCAACAGATATTCTTAGCTTAAATGTTTCCTTTTATAAATATCTACCATTAGAGGTGCCAGGCCCATTCAAAGGGGAAAAATAGTCTCATCAACAAATGGTGCTAGGATAACTGGATATTCACAATTAGGAAGCAAAAGAATGAGGTTGAACTCCTACCTAACTCCATATACAAAAATTAACTTGAAATGGATCAATGACCTAAATATAACAGCTTAATGCCATAAATATCTTAGCAGAAAACATAGAATAAATCTTCATTATACTGGCTTAAGCAATAGAGTCTTAGGTATGACATCAAAGCACAAAAAACATAATTGGACTTCATCAAAATTAAAAACTTGTATATCAAAAATGTTATCAAAAATAAAAACAACCTGCAGAATGGCAGAAAGTATTTAGAAAATATCTATCTGATAAGGGACTAGTACCAAGAATATGTAAAGAATTCTCGTATCTCAATAAAAAAACAACTCAATTATAAAATAAGCAAAGAAAAAAATAAGCAAAGGGCTTAAACATTTCTCCAAACAAGATACACAAATGGCCAACAAGCACATGAAAACATGCTCAGTATCACCAGTCGTTAGGGAATGCAAATCAAAACCACAGTGAGGTACCTCATCACACCCACTAGGATGTCTGTATTTTTTAAAAAAGGAAATAATTAAGTGTTGTTAAGGAATAACAAATGTTGTAGAAATTATGGGACCCTCATACATTGCTGATAGAAATTTAAAATAGTTCAGCTGGTGTGGAAATTAGTTTAGTGTTTCCTCAAAAAAGTTAAAGTGTAGAATCTGCTCTTGCATTTTAACATAAATAGTAGCATATGAGCTGTTTTATATCTTGTCTTTTATTCCCTGGTAAATGGTACGTCTTAGAGACCTTTCAACACCAGTTTGTGCAGAGCCTCCTAGTTCTTGTTTATAGTATTCCAGTGCATGGAGACTCTAATGTATTTAGCCAGTTGCTGATGAGCATCTGGGTTATTTATAGTTTTTGCTTTTACAAGCAACGGTGCAATAAATTATTTCATATCATATATAAATTCATATTTAAAATAATTTGAGGTAGAATTTACATTTCATAAAACTAACCATTTTAAAGTTAACAATTCAGTGGCCCTTAGTACATTTACAATGTCGTGCAACCACCATCTGTAGTTACAAACATTTTTTATCACTCCAAATAAAACTCCTTACCCGCTAAAAGCAATTTCTCCCTATTACTTCACATCCCTAGCCCCTGGCAACCACCAATCTCTCATTATGGAGTTATCTATTTTGAGTATTTCTTATACACGGAATCATACAATATGTGACCTTCTGTGTCTGACATTTTTCAGTTAGCATAAAGTTTTTGAGGTTCATCCAGGCTACAGCATGTGTTGGTACTTCATTCTTTTATGGCTGGATAATACTCCATTGTGTGTATATACCACAGTTTGTTTATCCACTCATCCACTGATGGACATTTGGACTGTTTCCACGTTTTGACTATTGTGGCTAGTGCTGCTATGAACTGTGTGTGTATGTTCTTGTTTATAAACGTGTTTTTCATTTTGGAGGGATATACAGGCATACCTGGGAAATATTGTGGGTTCAGTTCCAGACCACTGCAATAAAGGAAATATCACAATAAGTGAGTCACACAAGTATTTTGGTTTCCCAGTGCACGTAAAAGTTATGTTTATACTATACTGTAGTCTATTAAGTGTGTAATAGCATAGCATTATGTCTTAAAAAGCAATGTATATACCTTAATTTAAAATTACTTTATTGCCAAAAATGCTAACCATCATCTGAATCCTCAGCAAGTCATAATTTTTTTTTTGCTGTTGGAGGGTCTTACCTTAAATTTGTAAAAAAAAATGCAACACCTGTGAAGTGCAATAAAGTGAAGCACAATAAGACAAGGTATGCCTGTACATGGAATTCATCCATGTTGTTGCATGTTTCTGTATACACTGTGATATAGAACTTCATATATCAATATATTACAATGATTCATACAATTGTAACTATATGAATAATTCAAACTGGACTGTTTACAGTTTGAAGGGACTATGAATAGTGCTTGCCCGAATACTAATATACCCGTCCTGTTGACGCACAAATGACGCTCTTCTAGGATATCATTCTAGAAGCAGAATCTTAAGTTACAAGTGTGTTTATTTTCAACTTTACTAGGAAATACCAAATGGTTTGCCAACATACTGTACCAATTACTCTCCCACCAGCACTGCCGTAGCTCTACATCCACACCACTACTTGGTATTATTTTATTTTTGATAATTTTCCAATCTAGTGGGTGTAAGTGGGTCTTTCAAATTGCCAACACTTTTTAAATTTGTTGGATGGGCAGAATCTCTCTTTTATTAAGTGGCATGTTCAAGTCTTTTGTTCATTCTTAATTGGTTGGCATTTTTCTACTTTAGTAATTCTTCATATTCTAACTATGAGTTCTGTGGTTGTTACATGTGTGGCAAGTACCTTCTCTCCCACAGCTACTTGTGTCTCACTATCTTTTGAACAGAAATTCTGCATTTTAATGTGGTTAATTTCACAACTTCATGGTTTATTAAAATGTTTTCCTACTTTGAGATCATCATATATTTTGTAGTATCTTCTAAAGTGCCTTTTAATGGTTCCTTTTATATTTAATTCTATAATGCACCTCTGGATGATTATTGTATGTCATAAGGGACAGAGATTCAATTGTACTGTTCCCATTAGAATCACCAATTTCCCCATCACCAGTACTTAAAAGATTACCCTCCCCTGACTGCTCTCTACTACCACCTGCCACCACCTGACTGACTACCACCTGTCTTAAATCAAGTGTCCATGTACACTGGCTCTGCCTCGGAGCTCTCTAAGACTTTACTGTTTATTTCTCCAGCCCTACACCAATACCACACTGCCTTAACACTTATATATATATAGCTTTAATATCTGGTAGAACAAGTCCCCCCAATGTATTCTTTGATATTGTTATATTTATTTTTAACCTTTGCATTGCCATATAAATTTTTCAATGAATTTGTCACATTCTGAAACAAGCAAAAAACAAACAAAAAACTACACAAATACATAAAACAAACTACACTTTGAGATTTTAATAAGCATTGTATGAAAGCTAGAGTCAGTATGAGAAGAACTGACTTCTTGTAATACTGTAGTATTCCTAATTATGAATATATATAACCATTCATCTACCTCTCAATAATACCTCTCAATATAAGTTTTAGAAATTTTTCTGTAATAAATTTGTACAGCTAAATATATTACAAAATACCAAAATACTCTAACTATATTACAAAGTATTTCACAAATTTTGTTAATATTGTAAATGTTATCTGACTACTAATTTAAAAATTAATTTTATTTTTTCTGAAAAATAATTTTACAAACTGATTATGACTCTAAATAATTCATCTGTTTATTCTTTTGGATTTTCTACAAAAACAATCTACAAATAACCATTCTGATCCCTCCATTCTAAATTATATATATCTCCCATGCCTTATCTTATGATAAGATATTCATCACAGACAAAGCAGTTTTAAGAGGGAAGTTCAGCCCTGGGTGGCGTAGCTCAGTGGACTGAGCATGGGCTGCGAACCAAAGCATCGTAGGTTCAATTCCCAGTCAGGGCACATGCCTGGGTTGCAGGCCATGGTCCCCAGCAACCGTACACTGATGTTTCTCTCCCTCTTTCTCCCTCCTTTCCCTCTCTAAAAAATAAATAAAATCTTAAAAAAAATAAAAGTGGTTTTCCTGTGAGAGTGAGAAAAAAAAAAAAGAGGGAAGTTCATAGCTATAGAGGTCTACCTCTATAGGTAGGCCTCTGTAGGAAACAAGAAAAATTCCAAATAATCTAACTCTACACCTAAAGGAACTAGAAAAAGAATAACAAACAAACCCCAAAATACAGAAAGATGAAAATAAAGATCAAAATAGAAATATAACAGAAATTTTAAAACAATAAAAAAATCAGTGAAACTAAAAGCTGATTCTTTGAAAAGATAAACAAAATAGACAACACTAGCCAAACTCATCAAGAAAAAGAGAGCAAGAAAAGTAACAACACCGCAGAAATGCAAAGAATCATTACAAAATACTACAATTACATGTCAACAAATTCAACAATTTAGAAGAAACACATAAATTTCTAAATGCATATAACCTTCTAAGACTGAACCAGGAAGAAATAGAAATCTAACAGATGATCATTAGCAATGAAATTGAGGCAATAATCTAAAACTCCCAGGAAATAAAAGTCCAGTGCCAGATAGCTTCACAGGTGAATTCTAGCAAACATTTAAAGACTACCTATCCTTCTTAAAATATTTCAAAAAACTGAAGATGATGGAATGCTTTCAAACTCATTATATGAAGCCAGCATCAACATGGTTTGAAAATCAAAGACATTACAAAAGAAAATTTACAGGCCAATATCCATGATGAACATATATGCAAAAATTCTTAACAAAATATTAGCAACTGTTTTCAACAACAGAAGAGACATACCTCAACATAATAAAGGCTACATATAACAAACCCACAGCTAATATCACACTCAATGGTGAAAACCTGAAAGCTTTTCTTCTAAGAGCAGGAACAAGACAAAGATGCCCACTATCACCACTTCTATTCAACAACAGTATTAGAAGTCCTAGCCACAACACTCAGACAAGAAATAAAAAGCATCCAAACCAGAAAGGAGGAAGTTAAACTCTCCTTACGTGCAGATGACATGATACTATATATAGAAAACCCTAACAAGTCCACCAAAAAACTATTAGAATAAATTCAATAAAGCTGCAGAATAAATAGTCAATATACAGACATGTATTGCATTTCAGAGACTTCTGGTCAAAATGGAGGCATAGGTAGACACACTGCCTTCTCGCACAACCAAAAGAACAACAACACATCAAAAAACCACCAGAACTGACAGAAAATTGAACTGTATGGAAGTCTGACAACAAGGAGTTAAAGAAGAAACATTCACCCAGACCAGTAGGAGGGGCAGAGATGGGCAGCTGCGCAGAGAGGACTCCTGGCGAGGTGGTGGTTGGAGAACTGGCAGGCAAAGTGGTGGCAGGAGGGCCCAGGTAAGACTGTGGCTGGTGGACTGGGCAGTCCCATATTCGTGTGCAGATAAACTGGAACAAATGGGGGTGAGACAGACTGAGCAACCCAGGGTTGCAGTGTGGGGAAATAAAGCCTCAAAATCTCTGACTGAAACACCTGGGGGTGGAGGGATTGCAGCAGCAGGAGAAATGCCCAGCCTCACAGGAGAGTTCATTGGGGAGACCCACAGCATCCTAGGATGTATATAAACCCTCCCTCCCAGGAAGCAGCACCAGAAGAGCTAAATTTGCTTGTGGGTAGCGGGGGAAGTGACTGAAAACAGGCAGAGAGTGGAGCAAGTGGCATTGTTCCCTCTTGGACCCCTCCCCCATATATAGTGTCACAATGCAGCAATGTGGGTTGTCCTGTCCTGGCAAATACCTAAGGCTCCACCCCTTACTACATAAGAGGAAAGCTGAAACAAAGAAATAAGGCCCAAATGAAAGAACAGATCAAAGCTCCAGCAAAAAGAGAACTAAGCAATGAAGAGATAAGCCAACCTATCAGATGCACAGTTCAAAACACTGGTAATCAGGATGCTCACAGAAATGGTTGAGTATGGTCACAAATAGGAGGAAACTGGAAAGGCTATGAAAAGTGAAATAAAGGAAAATGTATAGGGAACCAACAGGGACGGGAAGGAAACTGGGACTCAAATCAACAGATTGGAGCAGAAGGAAGAAATAAACATTTAACCAGAAAAGAATGAACAAACAAGAATTCAAAAAATGAGCAGTGGCTTAGGAACCTCCAGGGCATCTTTAAATGTTCCAACATCCTAATCATAGGGGTGCCAAAAGGAGAAGAGGAAAAGCATGAAATTGAAAACTTATTTGAAAAAATAATAGAGAACTTTACTAATCTGGCAAAAGAAATAGATTTCCAGGAAGTCCAGAAGCTCAGAAAGTCCTAAAAAAGTTGGACTCAAGAAAGCACACACCAAGGCACATCATAATTACATTACTCAAGACTAAGATAAGGGGAGAATCTAAAAGCAGCAAGAGAAAAGGAGATAATTACTGACAAAGCAGTTCCCATAAGACTATCAGCTGATTTCTCAAAAGAAACCTTGCAGGCAAGAAGGGGCTGGAAAGAAGTATTTGAAGTCATGAAAGGCAAAGACCTACATCCAAGATTACTTGGAAAGCTATCATTATCAGGAAAGCTATCATTTAAAATGAAAGGGCAGATAAAGTGCTTCCCATAAGGCAAAATTCAAGGAGTTCATCATCACCAAGCCCTTATTATATGAAATGTCAAAGGGACTTATCTAAGAAAAAGAAGAAGACAAAAACTATGAACAGTAAAATGACAACAAACTCACAACTATCAACAATTGAACCTAAAACCAAAAATGAACTAAGCAAACAACTAGAACAGGAACAGAATCACAGAAATGGAGATCACATGCAGTGTTATCGGGGAGGGCTGGAGAATAGAGGAAAAGGTAGTGGGAATAAGTAGCATAAATGGTAGGTAGAAAGTAGTATAGGAGATTAAGAATAGTATAGGACATATAGAAGCCAAAGAATTTATATATACAACCCATGGACATGAACTAAGGTGAGGAGGGAGGAAATGTGGGTGGGAGGGGGGTGAAAGGCAGGGGGAAATGGGACAACTGTAATAGCATAATCAAAAAAGGTATTTAAAAAATATATTATATTTCTATACATCAATAATAAATGAGCAGGTGGAGAAATTAAGGAAACAATCAGCCCTGGCTGGTGTGGCACATTGGATTGAGTGCCAGCCTGTGAACCTAGGAGTTGCTGGTTCAATTCCCAGTCAGGGCATATGCCTGGGCTGCAGGCCAGGTCCCCAATAGGGGGCCCTTGAGAGGCAACCACACATCGATGTTTCTCTCCCTCTCTTTCTCCCTCCCTTCCCCTCTCTAAAAATAAATAACACCTGTTTTTTTTTAAGAAAATAATCCCATTTACAATGCACCAAAAGCATGAAATACCTAGGAGTAAATTTAACCAAAGAAGTGAAGTCCTGTACTCTAAAAATGATAAAACACTAAAGAAAGAATCAGAAGAAGATACAAATAAATACAAGGACATACCACACTAATGGACTGAAATTATTAATATTGTTAAAATGTCCTTATTGCCTAAAGCAAAATATGGATTCAGTATAATCCCCATTTAAGTACCAATAGCATTCTTCTCAAAACTAACACTACCAATCCTAAATACATATGTGGAACCACAAAAGATCCCAAATAGCCAAAGAATCTTGGGAAAGAACTAAGTGGGAGGTATCATGCTCCTCAACTTCAAACCATACTACAAATCTACAATAAAACAGCTGGTACTGGCATAAAAACTGATCTACAGATCAATGGAATAGAATAGAGTGCTCAGAAATAAACCCTTGTTTATATGGTCAATTAATCTACCACAATGGAGGCAAAGTTATGCAATAGATTAAAGATAGTCTCTTCAAAACTGGATAATACATGCAAAATAATAAAATTGAAACAGTTTCTTACACCATATACAAAAATAAACTCAAAATGTAAAAATAAACTCAAAATAAAACATAAATGTAAGACCTGAAACCATAAAGGCTTGGACAACAAAAGAAAAGAAATAAATGGGACTACATCAAACTCAGAGTTCTAGTACAGCAAAGGAAGCACCAACAAAACAAAAAGACAGCCTACTGAATGGGAGAAGACGTTCACAAATGATAGATCCAATAAGGGTCAATATCCAAAATATATAAGAAACTCAAATAACACACAAACAAAAAAAATCCAAATAAAAAATGGCATTTCTCCAAATGGGACATAAGATGGTCAACAGACATATAAAAAGATGGTCAACATCACTAAACATCAGGAAAATACAAATGAAAAACACTGAGATATCACCTCACACATGTCAGAATGGCTATCATTGAAAAATCAACAAGTAATAAGTGTTGGTGAAGACGTGGGGGAAGGGGAACCACCATATACTGTGGATGGGACTGTAAACTGGCACAGCCACTACGAAAAACAGTATGGGGAATTCTTCCAAAAATTTAAAACAGAGCTGCTGTGCAACCCAGCAATTCCACATTTGGGTATACACCACTTTTACCTAAGTAGTAAACTAATTTATTTTCCATTGTTAAACCAATCATGCATCCCTGGTATGAAACCAGCTTTGTCTAATTTCATATTCTTTTTATATACTGCTAGATTTAGTTACTACCATTTTGTTTAAAATTTTGGCATCTCTGTTAAGAATGAAGATCAGCCTAAAACCTTTCATTTCAAAACTGTCCTTGTTTATATAAAGAGTATGCAAGACTCAATTTATTTTCTTTAAGTTTGCACAGGGCTGAGTTATATTTTCCTAGAGACTATTCAGTAGCATTCGATGTTCAATTCGGTGAAACCATCTGAATCTCAAATTTTCTCTTAAGAAGAGTTTCAATTATAGATTCAATTTTTAAATGGTTATAAACTATCCAGGTTTTCCATTTCTTTTTGTTTAACTTTGATATGCTACACATTTTTAAGAGTTTGGTCCATTTTGTATAAATTTTCTAATTTAAGGACATAATGTTGCCTATTTTCCTCCATTGTTATTTTTTGAAAGATCTGTATTGTCAGCAGGACATACTGCCACTCTGTGTAAAATTTAGGGCTCTAATTTTAAGAAAGGAAGTTGATATTGCATAGGCAAGTAGCTGGGAGGTAACAGAACCCAGCACAAACAATATTGACTGAGCTGTAAGATGACCAGCTCCAAGGTACATCAGGAGTAGCCTTGATATAACCAATAGAGCACAGCAGCATCTTGGCAGCTGAATTACAGCAGAACACTTACAAGTCAAATTAAAGTCTTTCCTTAAAACAGTAGAATATCATTAAAAGACCTGTATACATTTTTCTTCTGAAGATATTCTATTGTTACTGAAATTCTAGATATGTTATTTATTTAACCTTTGTCAGGATCCAACTGTGGTCATGAAAAGGACAACGGATTTCTAACTTCAAAGAAATCTACAGGAGGACTGTTTACATGCCCATATTCTTCTTATACTCAGCCCTTCTGGAAGAAAGGCAAAGAAAAAAAGAAGAGAGTAATAAAGCAGCCTAGGAATAATAAGAATGTATGTTGTGGGCCAAGAAAATCCACTTTTAATGAAATAATGAATAAAACATTTCATTCCTTAGAAATGTTTTAAATGATTAAAAAATAGCTAACTTACACTTTGAGACTCTTGCCAAAAATGTTATGCAAGTAAACAAAACTACTACAAGATTTAACATTTTAACAAATGTGTTTTTAGAGAAACATTAATAAGCCATATATAAACTAGTAATGATTCGGTATCCCTAAGATCTCTTAAAAGCTTTTAGATACAGTTAACACTCAATATTATTTTGTATTAGATTCAGGTATACAGCACAGTGATTAGACAATCATATACTTTACAAAGTATTCCCTCAAGATTTTTAAGAAACTAAAAACCTATTATTACTATTTGTTAAGCAACTCCCAAATGCATATGCAAGTGATCTATAACAATAAAGCACTGCATTCATCTATATATTTATAGACTACATTCTTCCAAGTAACACAGAAAGTAAATTAGTCATTTTAACATATTAATGTTGATGTGACACATTGGTACAGGAATGGCAAAAAACATAGCACGTCTGCTGCTAGTCTCTCCTCATCTGTGACCAACATTAATAATCGCTCATAGCCCTCCCCCCGGCCCAGACATCAAACTCTTTCTCAGGCAGAGCTTCAGACAGCCAACAGCCACTACCAGTCAGTTCCAGTGGGCAAAAAAGACAGGGAACATTTTCTGTTTTTTCATAAGTGACTGGAAAGAATTAATACACCACATGAAGGAGAATGAAATGGGGCTATAAGAAAAAAAAATCAAGGACCGCATAAGTTTAAAGTAATGACTTAAGGCTTGTTTATTTGGGTTCTGAAACATGTTTTGCTCATCCATTTCGCAATGGAGTTCACAGAATTACGAATCAGATGACTCCAAGGCAGGTTTCGGTCATGTTCTACTGTAATGTATTTCCTAATGTGAGTATTAATTATCGCAAGACTTGACTGGGCATTTTACAAAGTGAACTAAGCAATATCATAATTTTTTTTTGCCTCTTCTTCCTTTCCTCTTTAAAATTTTTCTTTAATCATATTAAATCAGTTAAGTCTAATCATTTCTTCTTTGAAATGTTTTTTATACCTGTCCATTTCATTCACTCTTTTTAACCTTACATCCGTACTACTGTAATATCCTCTTAATAGGTCTTTTTTTCTGGTCTCTTCCCAGACCAAGTTATCCTGTTAAAAGGAAACAAGTCAATCTTTCAAATACATTGATCATATCAGTCCCCCAAACCACAACCATCACTGATTTGATTCCTCAGAGTTGTCATAATCATTGAATCATAATCACCATCATCTCTGTCATCCACATTTGATGAGGACTTATATGCCAGGCATTGGAGTTAGGTAAATTTCAACCGTGGTATCTCATTATTAAATAAGATACTAAACTCTATGAGGTAGACTTATGTTTTCCTTTCTTTACTGCCTGATTCAGCTGATGTCTTAATTTGGGGTTACCTAAGCCTCAACACAGACCCCAAGTGAAAGAACTGCTTACTGGTGACAAACTCCTCCCATCCCTGTATGTATGTATGTCCTTATGCTGTAACTACCTTCAATTGGTGGTGTCTATTTCTCCATCCCCTTAAATCTGGGTTGGCCATGTGACATGCTTTGACCAATAGAATGCAGTAGAAATGATGTTACTGCGATCCAAGGCCTAGGACTCAACAGACTTGCAGCTTTCTCCTTGCCATCTGACGCACCATCCTGAAGTGTGATGTAGTAAGGCCATTCTAGCTAGCTATTGCAGGATGAGAGGCCACAAGGAAGAGAACTAAGTCTCCTCAGCCAACAGCCAGCATTACCTGCTAGAAAAGCAAATGAGGCTAACTTCTTTCAGCTCCAGCTGACTGTAGGCACTTGAAGGTAGTCCTACTTTTTTATGGGTCAGAAAAATAAGGCAGTGATTTTCACAATACTACATGCTATTAAGAAGAAGTAGAACTAAGATTTCAACCTGAACAATACATTTTACAGAATTCATGAATAAAATCACTAAAATGTGTTGCCTCCCCACGTGAAATAAATTTTAGGCTCTTTAGGATTTGTTACCCTCCATATTTATCTACAATAAAGCATATCTTTTCAAAAATACAATGTTACAAATACTATACATTTAATTTAAGAAGGGACTGAAGAAGCATATTATGACCAAAGAAATTTTTCTTTAATTCTTAATTGCAAATAAATTTGTACTTTAAAGAAAGCAATCAGCCAAATTTACATAGTTAGACTTTTATACCAGAGTATTATTCTGAAGAATATTAATATCTTAAATGTGCCTGCCAATGCATTTTCTTATATCCAAAGATATTTTTATATAGGTAGATCAAGCAATATTACACCAAGCTTTAAAAAGCATCGATTTTTCTGAGAATAAACTAAAGTGTCCTAGTAATGAGTAGGCTTAGACAGCAAAAGATGTGATTCAGCTAGAAGAATAAAAAAGCCAAAAAAAAATGAAATAGATTTAAAAATCACATGGAGTTTTAACAATTGTTGGTATGGAGTGAGATTTCATTGGAAGAAATAGCCTGAAACAGTTAAAAAAAAAATTCAGATCAGACGTTTTAATCAAGCTCATGAAAGACACAGTGTTAAGACTTAGCATTACCACTTAAAACTACAAACCTGCACTTTGTTTACAAAAGCCTGATGTGTCTTTTCATTCTCCTTCATGCTTTCAGTTGTCCACATTAAATGGGTAGTGAATATTAAATAAGAAATATATATATATATATATATATATATATATATAAAGTATTTATAAGTTAAAACAGTGCCTGGCAGACAATTGCTTAACAAATATTAGTTGTTATTATTTGACATCCTCACTGGAGATTGATTAGTATTCTAAAAAGGGCAAAGTAAAGTGAAAGTTCATAGTAATTTATACTTGTCATTAATTTTGACCAGCAAAGGAATGATAACCCCTCCAAATAATGATTCTAAATAGTTATTCCAATCTTTGTGCCTCTATTTCTTTCATCTTATAGCTCTGGCAGAATAAGTAGAGTAACAGTTGCCTATAGAAATGTGGGTGATAAGAAGGGTACGTAATGAACTCTTAGATCTGCCAAAGGAGATTTCTAGGCAGAATGTTCAAAGTGCCAGTGGGTTTTATTTATTGCCTGTGATAAAGTTTGGATGGAGTAGGATGAGCTTAATACAGAGCTGTAACGTTTTCAAGCAGAATTTAGAGGAGGTAAGAGCCAAGACTTGCTGGGTTCAAAAATAAGAGTTTCTTGTTTCCGACCACTTCAGACAGAAAAGGGTTCACACAGTAAGAAATGATATCAATTCAAAGATCAAATCCAGGGAACTGTCAGTAAAACTGGGGCTTCCATCTCAAGGGTGAGACTGTAAGACCTTCGTTAAGACCTTAGAATGGTTTTAAGAGTGTTCATAGATTGTACATCTAGTCAACAGGGCGTCTAAGGATCTTAAAGTTGGGCATCAGTGATTTTCTCTTTTGGTCCAAAATTGTTTCTAAGTATCTTAAGGCTATTATCCCATAGCTGCCTCATATGAAGTCCAAAATCAAGAAGAGATTTGTAAATACTACTTTTTCCCCCATGGAATTCATTTTACTATGATACATAAGAAGTCCACAAAGTTTTAAGGACTTGAACCTTTAAAATTTAATCTCTATTATATATATTTTTCCATTACCATTTAGTCCCCTAGTATAAGACGGACGTAGTTCAAATGAAAAGGCCTCCAGGCCTTCCCCTTCTACAGACAGGTAGGTACAGATAGTGAGAAAACTAATACACATGCAAAGGGCCAACTCAAGTTACACATGGATTTTCAACCACGTGGGCATCCTTTTTCTTGAAGGATGGTACCTGTTGGTAGATGAATAGCTCTGCTTGTCTGTAAAATTTGGGGGTTCCCACCACTTTGATTCATTTTGTCCAGTCTCTGTCCCTTTCGGTCTAAGCTGGTGGTGTTTCTGTTGTTATATTTTTTAAAACCTAGGGGTTCTCCCCTACATATTTGTGAAGATGACCCATGTCATTAGACAAGTGTGTTCTCCCCAGAGCTTTTGTGAATAAACCATCTTTAATTCTGGCTTCTGCTGAGAAGGTTCATTCCTTGAGTCATATGCCTAATCTCTCCAGCAAAAGTTTGTCCAGTCACACCCTTGACTTCTCTCCAGAGCATGCTATAGAATTTCTTGCAACAGGATAAGACTTTTCCAAATTATCAAGCTCTGGTTCCTTTTGCGCAACAACTCCTTCCTCAGTCTATCAAGTTCCCCTCATATTTCACTATAAACAACAAGGAGAAATCAAGAGTGCACATTCCACACGTTGCTTGATAATTTCCTCAGCTAACTGTCCAAAAGTTCAATGTTTACACATTTGATTTTCCACTTAACAGTCGAATATTAATCAGCCAAGTTTTCTACTACTTTATAACACAGACTGTCTTTCTTCCAGTCTATAATAACATTTCCTTCAGAAATCTTGAGAAGCACTTTTGACAACTGTTCATGACAGCCTATGTATTCTCTAAGATGGCAGCACCTTTATCCATCCTTGTGAGCTCTCATCAGTCTAGGCTTTTTGATCATACACCTCAAAATTACTCCCCACTACCCAATTCTAAAGCTGTTTCCACATTTTTAGCTATTTGTTAAAGCAGCACCTTCCTTTATGGTACTAAACCCTGTATTTGTTTCCTTGGGCTGCCATAACAAATTGTCACAAATCGGGTGGCTTAAAATCATAGAAATCTACTTTCTCACAGTTCTAGAGACCAGAAGTCCAAAATTGAGGTGTTGGCAGAACCACAATGACTTTTTAAAAAATCTTTATTGTATTTTTTTCTATTACCACTTAGTCCCTTTATGCCCCCACCTCCCCTCAGCAATCACCACACTGTTACACTCCCTTTGAAGTATCTAGGGGAGAACAGTTTCTTGCCTATTTCAGCTTCCGGTGGTCCCTGGCATTCCTTGGCTTGCGGTGGTATAACTCCAATCTCTACCTACACCCTCTCATAGCCTTTTTATCCGTCCCTGTACCACAAATCTCTCTCCTTTCTCTTATAAGGGTACCAGTCACAGGATTTAGGGCCCATCCTAAATCTAAAGTGATCTTATTTCAAGATCATTAACTTAATTACATCTACAAAGACTGTATTTCCAAATAAGGTCACTATATTATTTTGCTAGGTCTGCCATAACGAAGTACCACAGAATGCTTTACACAACACGAATTCATTGTTTCAGAGTCCTACAAACTAAAAGTCAGATGAAGAAGGTTGCAGCAGGATTGGTGATTTTTTTTTTTTTTGAGAACTGTGAATAAGACTCTGTTCCAAGCCACTCCCCTGGCTTCTGGTTTTTGCTGCCAGTCGTTGGTGCTCCTTGATTTGTAGAACTGACTTCAGGCTTCATCTTCACATGGCATGCACCCTGTGTGCATGCATCTGTGTCCAGATTTTCCTTTTTATCAGGGCACTGGTCATACCAGTTGTGGCCCACCCTAATCACCTCATCTTAACTAATTACATCCACAACAACTCTATTTTCAAATAAGCTCACATTCTGAGTTATAAGGGGTTAGGACATCAACATAGGAGTTCTTGGGGACACAATTCAACCCATAACAGTATTTCATTCCACTATCTTTTTTGCTTGCATGGTTTCTTTTTTATTTTTAAATTTTCTTTCCTTTTTTTTAAAAAAAGATGTCATTTATTTTTAGAGAGGGGGAAGAGAGGGAGAAAAAGAGGGAGAGAAAAATCAATGTGTGGTTGCCTCATGTGCGTCCCCAACTGGGGACTTGGCCTGCAACCCCGGCATGCTCCCTGACTGGGAATTTAAACAGCGACCCTTTGGTTCACGGGTTGGCACTCATTCCACTGAGCCACAACAGCGAGAACTAAATTTTATTATTTACAATTTACATTCAATATTATTTTGTATTAGTTTCAAATGTACAGCATAGCAGTTAGACAATGATATACTTTACAAAGTTTTCCCCAATATTTCCAGCACTCAGCTGGAAACATATATAAAACTATCATATTTTACCATGTATAATGTGCATATTTTTGCCGGAAGTTTTTAGGGAAGAATAAGGATGTGCATTATACATAGGCATAATGATCACATACCATGGGTATAACAATAGGTATAATAATCCAGTGTATCATGTGCACCAAAACATGGGTGCACATTATACACAGAAAAATACAGTATGTGATGCTTTACAAATCTGCATGTCATACTTGTGTGGGGGCCATGCTAATCTTCTCTGTATCATTAGAATTTTTGTATACATGCTGCCAAAGCGAGCCCTTTCATGGTTTCTAATTAGAAGTCAGCTATAATTCTTATCCTTATTCTTCTACAGGTAAGATGTTTTTCTCTCTGCTTTTTTTTCCCCCATGATTTTCTCTGTCTTCAGTCTTCTGCATTTGGAATGTTATGTCTAGGTGTTTATTTTTTTCATATTTATCCTGCTTGAGTTTCCTGCATATGTGGTTTGGCACTTGTCATTAACTTTGGACAATTCTCAGGTACTATTACTTCGAATACTTTTCTTTGCTCCATTCTTATCCTCCTGGTGTTTCAATTACACATTTTATATACCTACCATCTGAAATTGCCCCAGAATTCTTGGCTGTGCTGTTCTGTTTTTTTTTTCCATTCCTTTTCCTCTTTGCATTTCAGTTTGTAAAGTTTCTACTAACCTATTGAAGCTTGCCAAGTCTTTCCTCAGCCATGTCCAGTCTACTGATGAGCCCATGAAAGGCATGCTTTATTTAGGTTACAGTGTTTTTGATTTCTAGCATTTACTTTTGATATTTCTCCAGAGTTTCCATCTCTCTGCTTACATGACCATTTGTCCTGGTATGTATTGTACTTCAGCTGTTGAAAACTTTAACATACTAATCATTGTTATTTAAGAGAACTGGTCATATTTGAAGCTGGTTCTGATGATTTGTCTCTTCAGAGTAGGTTTTTCCCAGAGTGCTTGTAATTTTTTGTTCAAAGTTGGACATGACGTATCAGGTAACAGAACTGAAATACACAGGCCCTAAAATGTTATGTTAATCTGGCTACCAGTTGGACTATTTTAATGTGTGCTATAGTTGTAGGTGTCAGAAGCCTCAAATTCCCCTAAATGTCCTTATTTTTGTCACCCCTGTTGACTTCGGAGTTCCATAAGTACTCCTCAGAAAGAGTCTCTGCCATATGACTGTGTAACCCACTGTTACACCACAGTCTGGTTGGCTGGTGGCAAAGTGTAAGGGAGAGAACGCATATCTAGTACAGCAGCACCATTTTGTAGAACCTTATGATCAAATCTCAGTCTTTGAGTGGATCTGTGTTCCAGACCTGTGTTCCAGGTCTGTGTTCCAGGTCTGTAGAACCTTATGATCAAATCTCAGTCTTTGAGTGGATCTGTGTTCCAGGATCTGTGTTCCAGGTCTTGACAAGTGTTTCTTACTTTCCACTCCCATTCCAACTTAGGTGAAACAGAAAGGCTACATGGCACAGGAGTAGGAGAAATGTTCTTCTCCTAGGAATAAGGCTCTGGTAAAATCTTTTCCCCTGAAGAGTAAGCCTTGTTTTAGACAATACTCTGGGCTTACTTCATAAATGTTATAGTACCCCTTCCATGCCAGAGCCACTATGAATCATTCTTGTCTCTTCACTGTTAGAGCTTAGGGGGTTGCCTAGAAGTGAAGTCCATGAAAGGGTGGGAGCTTCCTAAGAGTATGGTCCCACACTCTCAAGCTAATCCACACTCGGCATCTTGCAATTCATCAAAATTCCATGTAAGTGTTCCTACCAGTTACTTCATGGTTACTGTGGCTTCTGTTCCAGGTAAGCAGGCCATAGCTGTGACTCTCTGTTTTGCTACTCTTCATATTTCGGAATGGCAGTTTGCTCTGCAACCTCAATTCCCTAACAGGTCCATAGAAAGTCCTACCAATTCTTTAATAGTAGATGACTTTTTTTGTAACTTACACATAAGTGTTAGCAATGAGATTAATATCTATTGGGTTGGCCAAAAGTCCATTTAGTTTTTTATGTAAAATAAAAGACACATTTTTCATGTTCACCAATAACTTTATTGATTTGGATATTTTGAGTATATCGGCTATCTCTTGCTCCTGGCTTCTAGTGGGTAAAGGCCAGGGGTGCTCCTAAACATCTCCCAATGCTTAACACAGCTCCAAAGCAAAGAATTATTTGGCCAACATGTCAATAGTACCAAGAAACTTCACAAACCACTTTGACACATTTGATCAGTCATAGCACCTTTTCCATACACTGCACAAATCTTTTTTGTGTTTCAGCTGCATTTTTACTTTTCTTAAAATAATAAAGCCTAATTAGTATTGCATATTTTCTTCCATCTTCAATATTAAAATGGCTGCACAAAAATTCACCAATTTTGAAAGTTTTTTAAAATACACATTGATATATATGACAGCTGTCATAATACAATCGAAAAAATTGTTTCAAATGAAACTAAAGACAACTAAATGCTACTAGAGCCATCTTATGGGAAAAACTAAATGAAATTTTTCGCCAACCCAGTACTATATGGCAAAGACTCCCACCTTTCACTATTGCCCTTCTGAAGGCTTTTCTCAACCAGTACTCTAGTAAGAGTTAAATACTACAGAAAATTATTTTTAAATTATTTGCCAGTACTTCCAAGAATTTTTTCAATTCTTCCAAGAATGTTACACTGTTAGTACCATTCTAGACACACACGGGTTAGTTTATTACATAAAATGAATGGCTTAACCACTTTGCCCCTTAAAATTTCAATATGTATTTGCTAGAGTAATGATATTTTCTTACATAAATGCAAAAGTTATCACATTGAGGAAATTCAAAATTGCTGCAATATTTTACATAATCTACCATTATGGTCCACCTTTGTCAATTATCCCAATAATTTTCTCTCTGCAAAAGAATTCTGACTTGGATCATATATTCATTTGTTACCCCCTATCTTTTAAGTCTTTCTTTGAATCTCTTACAATTCCTCAGCTTTTCTTGGCTTTCATGACATTGACTTTTTTTTTTTTAAGCATACAGGCCAGTTCTCATTTTTTAATAGCATGTTTCTGATTTTGGCTTTGTCTGATGTTTTCTCATGACTTAATTCAGGTTATATCCCTGGTCAGAATACTACATAGCAATATTGTGTCCTTAGTTTTGATCACTCAGGTGAGCTTATTACCTGGATCGCTACCATTTGTATGGTTAAGACCATACAAATACCCTGCTCCTCATCAGATTTCTCAGTCCTGATGCCAGATTTTTCACCTACTTATGATGCTTGCCCCATCAGTCTTTAACATGATTATTGCAATGATTCTCTAATTTCATTACTTACTCCACATTTATTAATCAACATTTGATTGTATGTTGAAGTTCACCCAGTCCCCTTTTGATCAGTTTCTCACTCTCATTAGTGTAGACTGAAGGCTTCCTACTTTTTCAATGGTTCATAACTATCCTTAGTTATTTGGCCAGATTTGATCAGTGAAAGCTTCTGCAAACCAGCTCCTAGCTTCTTTTGTTATGCACCCAGCATTAATTTTTGAGCTTTCCTCTTTTTTTAAAAGATTTTATTTATTTTTACTTTTAGACAGGGAAGGGAGGGAGAAAGAGAGAGAGAGAGAGAGACAGAGAGAGAGAGAGAGACAGAGAGAAACATCAATGTGCAGTTGCTGGGGGCCATGGCTTGCAACCCAGGCATGTGCCCTGACTGGGAATCGAACCTGCAACACTTTGGTTCGCAGCCCGCGCTCAATCCACTAAGCTACGCCAGTAAGGGCTGAACTTTCCTCTTTTATGGTAACATTAAGATGTGCCAGGCTCATCTAATATCTCCTTTTTACCAGCTCTGGAGATACACAGTTCTCCAAAGATGCCTGTTCCTTCCAGTAGGGAATGGTATTAGTGCCAGGTGTACTCACTGCTACTAGGGTAGTTTGAGTCTTGACCTGTCATATCCAATTTGGTAGCCGTTATGCACATGTGACTATTTAAATCAAAATTAATAAAAATAAATTAAAAATTCAGTTCTGCAACTGTACTAGCCACATTTCATGTGCTCAATAACTCTGTGTAGTTAATAGTTGCCCTATGAGTCAGCACAAATGTTTATACAGCATTTCCAGCATTACAGAAATTCTATTGCACATTACTATTCTAAACACTTTCACAAGTCAAATTTAGGCAACACATACACACAGCCGCACAAACACAAGTTCTCACTCTCCATTACATTTTAAAAATCTTCCTATGTTCTACTATATTAATTGTTTCTCATTATTAAACAATTATTTGTTGAGCACATACTATCAGACAGTTACTGTTCAAGGCCCTGTAGATTTAAAAATGTAATTCCCCGTTCTCTGAAAAAATAAATGTGGACTTCCAGTCAAGATGGAGGCAGAGGTAGACACATTTCGCCACTGAATGCAACCACAAAAAGAATTACAACTAAATCTTTAAACAAATAACACCTAGAACTGCCAGAAAATCAAAGTGTATGGAGTCCAACAACCAAGAATTTAAAGAAACCACATTCACCAAAACAGGTAGGAGGGTTGGAGACATGAGGATGGGGTGGAGAGGCGAGGAGACGTGGTGTGGCGTGGAGAGGTGGCGGTGGCAGAATGGGCATGGGCAGTCTACGTTCACTGCGGTGGATAAAAATTGGGAGGGATACCTTGGGAGTGAGTGATCCCAGCCTCAGGCCAGACTGCACAGCCTAGGGTTCCAGCACTGGGTAGATAAATCCCCATTACCTCTGGCTGTAAAAAGTAGTGGGGATTGGGGTGGCAGAAAAAACTGCCAGATTTTCAGGAAACTGCTTAAAGAGCCTGCACAGTCTTAAAACATACACAAACCCAACCACTCTGGTATTCAACACCAGGGCAACAACTGGAAGGGCGCCAGTGGCATACAGGGAGTGGGTCAAGTAACTGAAAATGGTACAAATGCCAGGCAAACCCCCAGGAGCCAGGCAGCTGCACTGTCTCCTCTCTAAGCCCTCCCCACACACAGAGTGTGAAGCAAATTGCCCCACCCTGGTGATTATCTAATGCTCTGCCCCACACAATTTACAGTCACCCTGTAAAAGGAGTCAAAACAGCTCTGCTGAATACATGGAAACAAACACAGGGAGGCTGCCAAATTGAAAAGACAAAGAAATATGGCCCAGATGGAAGAACAGAACAAAACCCCTGAAAAAGAGCTAAACAAAACGGAGATAAGCAACTTATCAGATGCAGAGTTCAAAACACTGGTGTGATCAGAGTGCTCAAAGAACTCACTGAATATGGCAACAACAGAAAGAAGAAATGAAAGTATACTAACTTAAATAAAGAAAAATCTACAGGGAACCAACAGTGAAGGGAAGGAAGACAGGATTCAAATCAACAACTTATAACGTAGTAAAGCAATAAACATTCAACCAGAATGGAAAGAAGAAACAAGATTCTTTTTAAGAAATGAGGATAGTATAAGAACACTCTGGGACATCTCCAAACATGCCAACATCCAAATCTTAGGGGTGCCAGAAGGAGAAGAGGAAGAGCAAGAAATTGGAAACTTATTGAAAAAATAATGAAAGAAAAGTTCCCCAATTTGGCAATGGAAGTAGACATACAAGTCCAAGAAGCACAGCATGCCAAATAAGTTGGACCCAAAAAGGACACATCATAATTAAAATGCCAAAGGTTAAAGATAAAGAGAGAATCTTAAAACCAGCAACAGAAAAACACAGAGTTACCTACAAAGGAGTTCCCATAAGACTGTCAGCTGATTTCTCAAAAGAAACTTTGCAGGCAAGAAGGGACTGGCAAGACATATTCAAAGTAATGAAAACAAAGTAAGTACCTACATCTGAGATTACTCTTTCCAGCAAAGCTATCATTTAGAATGGAAAGGAAGAGAAAGTGCTTTCCAGATAAGGTAAAACTAAAGCAGTTCATCATCACCAAGTCATTATTATATGAAATACTAAAGGGAACTCTACAAGAAAAAGAGGATCAGAACTATGAACATTAAAATGGCAACAAATTCACAACTGTCAACCACTGAATCTGAAAGACAAAGGAAAGAAGCAGAACAATCAGCTGGGAGGGGGAAGGGGAAAAGAGGGTAAAAATGCAGGGATAAGAAGTACAAATTGGTTGGTACAAAACAGACAGGGGGATGATAAGGATAGTATAGGAAATGGAGAAGCTAAAGAACTTACATGCATGACCCATGGACATAAACTAAGAGGGGCATTGCTGGAGGGAAGGTAGTATCAGGAGGAGGGGGGCCAACAGGGTAAAAATAGGGACAACTATAATAATATAATCAAAATTATACTTAAAAGTTAAAATGTGGAATATAGTAAAAAATAAAATAAAATATGTAATAAGACAGAAAAATAAATGGTTATTGTAAAGTGATATATTATTATAATACAGGGTGTTACATCAATATATACATCAATATGTATGTCAAGGAAGGCTTCCTGAAAGAAATAAGGATAATTTTGGGGTTGGGGCATTTGCTATCATCCATCAGTTTTTTCATCTGTTCCAATTATTCATTTAAAATGTCTTCTTTATTTCTCCCATGCTTTTTTCAAAATCCTGTTTATCTTTCAAAGCCAATCTTTTATGATACATTTCTTAATACGTTTGACCAAAGTCCCCTCCCAAACCCCAAAATACACTATCTTTACTGATTTCAAGCACACAAAGATTTGGTTTATTTTTGTTGCTATCAATGTAATGGGTTCTAAGAATCTAAGAACATAAGCTTTGCAATCAGACTTGTTCCTTAATAGCTGTGTGACCTTGGGCAACCTACTTAATCTACCTACATCTCAATTTCTGCATCTAAAGGTAGGATTAATAATAACTCATTTATATTTTCATGTTTGAGGATTAAATAAAACAATGTACTGAAAATGCCTAGTACTATGACTGGAATACAATAAATTATATGGTTCACTAGTAACGATAATCTTACAATTGTTCCTTCCCTTTTTCTCTGAAACTTCTAGATTTTTTCCCATCATTCCTGGCCAATCTTTACACTATCAAGGCATGTATATAGCATGTTAGTAACATCTAGCGAATCCCCTAAATTATTCAAGCAGATTCCTTGCAGTCAGCAAATTATGACATATTCACATGTAAAATATTTTAGATAGATAATATTTGTAACTATAAAATTACAAAGTCAATTTCAAAGATATTATTTCTCTATTGCTTATGGCAACTTTAAACAAAAACCTTTAAATATGATTTCACATATAAAATTATTAAACAAAAATATTTCTCATTTGGTAAATTTTGAAATAAAACTTAATTTAAAAAATATTTTCAAGTTGGTGAAGTACACTAGTAATATTTGAACTACTACTAAATGGAAAAAATCAATCTATTAATAAAAACCAATTTGTCAGAATCCACATTCCTATGTCCAATTGGATCCTATAAAACCATATTTACAATTGGTTACTAATGAAACAAAGCATCTTGATATTGATACAAATATATCTGAAATACTTAATGTAGTTATTATAGAAATAGAACTAGAGAAAACTTACTTTGCCTTTCATCACAGTTTGTTTGGGTATGCACTGAAGATATCTGGCTAACATTTTGCTAACAAGCAATAAATATGCTTTTCAAAATGAGTGCTTTTCATGAAATGTATTTTATTTGTAAAAAGTTAAGCATGGAGGTGTAAAATTCAATCTAGGAAAAAAATACTGAATGCTCACCAGGATTAGCAAATGCCAAACTGGAAATGGAGAATAAATGCCATTTCCTCTAAAATAACTGAAAGCTGGGAAGATTTTTACTTTTGTTTTTACTAATCAAAGACAAATGTGCAGAACATTTGTTTTCCTTACCAGTAAAATTTTAAAAATCACCTTGATATGGAATTTCCCTTCAAATTACTTGTAATAGTGGATTAAAAAAATGGAGATGTGAGAAATTTCAGAATACACGCTAATGTTTTAAAAATTATTAAATCCCACTAATATACTGTCGATACCTATTATACCAGTTATAAATGATATATTTAAAGCTTTCTAGATGTAATTATTCTAAATAACAGTATACAAGCCATATCCTCTTTACATAAAATACATTCATAATAAAATCTCTGTTCATGTTTCCCAAAGGCAACCTTACCTGCGGAGTCCAATAAAAAGTAGGGCTCAATCTGTAGAGTTTTCGTTTGTGGAAACTCTGGAGTGGCCTTGTTCGAGCTGCTGTACTCATGAGAGTCAAGGATGGAGATTTCAATCTTGTCCTGTCTTTTTTCCTTTTCTTACTGTGCTTCTGGTTAAGTAACCAGCTACTTGAGGAAGAGAGCTCATCTAAATTCTCTGAAGTACTGAAATGCCATGAAGTAATTGGGGAGTGGAGGGAATAAAACAAAACAAACAAACAAACAAAAAAAGACAAAGAAAACTAAATGTAAATTGCCTTAATCTATTATGATAGAAGAGTATTTATTTTAGCCAACTTTGTGGTAAAAATTGGTGAAAGAATTGATATTAATGAGGAATTACATATTCAAGTTGTAGAAATAATTTTTACCTCTATTTTCTCCTGCAAAACAAATGGCCTATAGGTTAGAGATGCTCACATGAGTTCACCAGGACAATGTAAGTGTTCACTGTAACTCAACAATACAGTGTTGTAACTATTTAAATTTTTTTTTTTTTGCATTTGGGTGAAATTACACAGAATTACAGGTTTAAAGCAGCCAAGCTCATCACTGCATTGTAGTTCACTACATACTGTTCTGGTGAATTTTGGAAAAAAGAAGCAATCTTAGTTTATTTTGGAAATTTTTAAAACTTATGATACAGAAATCACAACTATAGAATAATGAAAAAGGTCACACAAACTGCATATGAAAAAGCATATTAAATTTATAATTATTATTCATATTAATTTTAAACATTATATTTAAATATTTTAAAACAGAAGAACATCTGGGGAAAGTCAATGTTTATTGCCATGTAAATTTAACTTCATTTATTCCAGTACATTATATATAAAATAATTAAGCTTTTAGTCACTACAACATACCAATTTCAATATTACTTACATAGACAGAAACTACTTTATCTAGTATTCTAAAATGAACAAGTCAATTTGCTATATGTAGTATATATGTTCTAATCAGCATATAAGTTCTAAATGTGCAATTTGGTTCAAGTAGAATCAATATTTAATGGTAAAAGTGAGATAACGGCTTTTCTGTAGCACTATCAGTGGTCTCCCCATATCCATAATTTTCCCCTCCAGTACCTTCTATAGCAGTCCTTTCGGAAGATAAGTCTGATCCTGCCCTGCCTTTTCCTTCCCTGTCCATGCTGCTCAGAATCTCTCAAAGCCTTCCCACTGCTCTTGAGACAAAAACCCTCAGTGTAAAAGGCCCTGATGGGTCTGGCTCCTGCCAACACTCTCCTGTCCTGTCTTGCATCACATTTCCTCTTGCTCCCACTGTTCCAGCCATACCACCTCATTTCATTTCCAGTAACTCACACTCTCTATAACATGATATAGTCATATGTTATTCCTGCTTCCTAGAATTGTCTCACATCCTCCCTCACCTACTTAATTTCCAATAATCATTTGAGTCTCAGTTCAAAAGTAAATTCCTCAAGGAAGCCTTTAAACCTTTACCAGTGTCTCCAAATACTAGGTCAAATCACTTCATGAGCTCTGATAGCATGTTTACCCTTCCTTCACAGCATTTTCCATGGTGAGAATTTTACATTTATTTTTGTATTTGATTAATGTCAGTCTCCCTTTAAGTAGTGTAGATACCATCTGTTTTGTTTACCTTTTATCAGAAGTTCCTATATATATATATATATGCACTGCCTTGAGTTCCATTCTAAATCCTTAACTCTTTGGTTTACAGAAGTTAGTTTTTGATAGTAAGATATAATGTATCTTGTTTTACCTTATAATCAAATGACAAATTTATAAGAATAAGCAGATGAGAGCTACAAGATATTTTGATTTGTAAAAGAAAAGGCATTAATCAAGTCTAAAAAACATCTGAGAGTTTTATCTAAAAATATAATCACAAAGTCCTGATGTCATGTTTTATTAACACTGTTCAATTTCTCTAAGTCATTTAATGACTTTCTGAAAGCACTGGTTTTCTATTACAATCCTGGAAAATCTGGATGACAACAACAGGCATTGAATTTGCTTTTACAGAGTATAAATAGAAAACTTCGAGTGAATTTTTTAAATAATCTATTTCTATACTCTGGTTACTATAGGAACAAAGGCCCAGAAGTGAGTTAATTAATCGTTTACCTGACATTTTACTATAAATCACCACCAAAATCAATTTCTGCAAATAGTATGGGCTTATATCATCATTAATGAATAAAACAACCTAAAGATATAGGCATATGGGGTTATATCTTCACTTCTTGGTGTCATCTTGGTGGTGGAGGTAATGGTGGATAGATGTGGAAGGACCGTCTAATTTTAAACTTTTTTTAACACAGCTAAAATTTTTCATAGTAAATTATTTAAATATTTAATAACCTTTCCTTAAACCAAACTGTGTTCTTAGAAGGACTAGAGTAAATATCATGATGTTCTGCTCAAATACCTAGAGTAAAAAAGAAACTTTTGGACCTGGTTATAAATTTAGAATGCTAGAACCATAAAAGCATAGGAAAGATTTCACAAAGTTATTTTTAATTTCAGGGAATAGAAAAGAATAAATATTCAACACAGAATTTAAAAATACTATTTTAGACCAGTGGTTTAACATTCTCCCCTCATTTACCTGGTCTCGTATTTAAACACACTTAAGAAAAAGCAGAAATCAATCACAGAAAAGAGAATTAGAATGTGCATCCTCAAGATTAGGAGAGACCCAACCCCAGTTTCCCATACATTCATATACACAAATACCGACGACCCGCCACACTGCTTTCCACAATGCCCTCACAAAATGTACATTCACCAGGAAGTTCAAAATGTGACCTTATTTGGAAATACAGTCTTTGCAGATGTAATTAGGTAAGATGAGGTCATACTAATTCGGGTGGGCTCTAAATCTAATCACTGATGTCCTTATAAGAACACAATGACAAGACCCACCCAGGGAAGACCCGCCATGTGAAGATGCAGGCAGAGATGGGAGATGGTATGTAAGTCATAGAACACAAAGGACTGCCACCAACCACCAGAAGCTAGGAAAAGACAAGGAAGGGTTCTTCTCTAGAAGCTTCAGAGAGCAGGGCCCCACCTGACACCTGGATTTTGAACCTCTAGCCCCTAGAATTGTGAAAGAATAAATATCGGTTATTTTAAGCCAACAAATTAGTGGCGATTTGTTAAAACAGTACTAGGAAACTAATATATCCATAAAAATACACACTTAAGAATATTGTTTTTCCATGATTTGTAATCTCTACTCCAAGTTTCCTTTTCACCACTTGGGAGTTCTTTGGTGAATTCAACCAATACCAACTAAGGTAGGCAGCAAGCTTTCCCAAATATGCCCTGATGCCCACTGTCTGCCAACAGTTGAGTTTATGACGTTCTTTTCCTTCGATAGTGTTTGAAGAAATAAATTCATCATAGACTCAAGTAACTCAATGAAGGTTAGGATGATAGTAACCAATTTTAAAGAAATTTATCAAATCAAACTTACATAAACTTACTAAAATGGCCCACTAGGGGCATTACTTACCCTCCAAGTGGTAAAAATAAATACCTCTTTCAAATGACTAATAGATCAACAACCAGGCATTACTTTTGTATAGAAAAACAGAGCTTTGACTATGCTATTTCCCCTCCCTTGGATATTAAGTAACGGAACTACACCCCTTACTCAAAAATACAAGTCTCTTCAAATCTAGCAATAAGAAAATGTGTTAATGTATATGTAAAATGGCATTCAAAATTAGATGTGGTCGCTCTAGAAAATTCAGGCATATACCTCTTCTAAAAAATGAAGGCACATCTTAATGCAGCCACAAAAATGGAAAAAATATTTTAAGTATAAAAAGCTTCAGAAAATTCCAATAGATCACAATTATAAAAATAATAGGAAGGAAATACATACTGAGCAATATAAGTGATTCCCATTTTATTCTTAGCATTTTGTGATTTTCTAGTTTTCCTACAATAAGCTTATACTATTTTTATAAGAAAAAAACAAAAAAAAACGTCATCCAGAAATTAGTCTTTTTTGTGTTAAGGGACTTCAATAGTAGCTAAAAGAGAATAAAAGACTTCAGAAACATAATAACCAAATGTAATATGGACTTTCTTTGGATTCTGATTCTAACAAATTAACCATAAAAAGACAATTTTGAGACAACTGGGATAATTTGAATATGCATACAGAATTTCATGATAACAACAAATTATGGCTCTTATATACAGTAAGAATAATAAGCACATGATTACATGATGGTATGTTTAAAAAGCTTATCAAAAAAATATACAGAAATGTTTACAATTAAAATAATTGATAGATTTGCTTTTATAAAGTCCATAGAGAAAATTGTGTCAGGAAGGGAAATGGCTGAAATGAATTAGCAAAATCTTGAGAACTGTAAATGCTGGAAATATATGAATTCACTTTACTATGCTTTCTATACATTAAGGTTTTCCATAATAAAAGGTAGAGAGAAAAAGAGAACCACTATCGCAGTGCTATCTGCCTCTTAACTTCATGTGGGACTTCCACAGGAAGCCCGTAAAATAGTTACATTTTTCTGAGAAATGAGACATAAGGTTGTCAAATATTTCTAGCTACTATATAGTTTGGGAGATACAATTCAGATTCTTCAGTGTAACCTCTGAGCTGTTTTCTGACATATGAGATTTACATAGTTTAAATTGGGACTCTGTTTTACTAATTACTGTTTTTCATTTTACAGAAATCTGTAAACAAAAAACTTAAAAAACATGAAAACTAAAATGTTTTTCAAAATCCCGTCACCTTATACATACAAACACAGCTTTCAATAAAATTTTGGTTTATAGCCTTCAAGTCTCTTCAAAATATAAAATCATACTGTACACTGAGTCTGTTATCCTGATTTTCCCCCTTAACATTCTAAAATAAGCATGTTCACATGTGATTACATACTTTCCATGCACATAATTTTTAATAGTTACATTGCATTCTATCCAGTGGTTTTATAACAATTTATTTAAATATCCCCTATAATATTAGGCTTTAGAGTTACATTAATAGAAGTAAAAAGGGAAAGCAAATGTTTACAAAAGAAAATAATTCCTGCTGCCATCACTTTAAAAACACAGAAAGGAAAGTTTTATTTCCTTACTGGTGTCACATGCATCTAGCTAATATGATAAAGTCATTCATAGTCACCTAAGATTATGTTGAACACATTGGCCTGGAATATGCTGCTAACAATATTTTCTTATATCTGAGAAGTGACTGTAAAATATTATGAGGGTAAAAGAATCACATGATATGTGATTAATCTGCCAGTTTTTCAGTTAGGGTACCTAATTAGAAAGAATGACTGCATTTCATGAGATAACTGCCATTAGTGGAAATAAATAGCATGGCAGTGATTTGCTGAAATTTAATTTCATATTGTATTCTGGGACTCATTAAAGCAAAACAAACATCAACAACAACAATAAAAATCAAGACATTATTTCAAGTAGAAATTCACTTTCTCAGAGATAATGCCCCATGGGGTAAACAAGAATCCATTTACAACATTTTATCTTCATTTGAGTACAAGATCTAAAAACCAATAACTATCTCTATGATGATAAAGTACAAAGCTTCATTTGTTTGAAGACTTAATTTGTTCAGATGAACCATTCCTGGTGACTCATCCTGATGACTGCTGCCAAGATTAACAAAGCTTAAAAAAAAAAAGATTCTGACTTCTGAAAGACACTGCCTCTAAATAAGATGGGGGTGGGAATCAATGAATAACAAGTGGACAAACAGGTGCCCTGTAAAACAATTAACCAAGCGAATTTACTTTAGACATTGTGAGACAGTACCATTAGGATATTAAAAAACTGGCCTTAAATACTTTTATAAATTTTATTAAACAGTAAATTCTAAGTGGTTCACTAAAAAAATAATATACAGAATAGGTGACCAAACTTTAAAAATTCAAAATGTAAATTTCTTCTAACCTACTTATACACAAAAATTACAATATAATGTGATGTAAGGCTAGACTATATAGGCTTTAAGTGAACTTCACTTATGAGATTACTTATCTAGCAATCTCAACTATACAGAATGCAGCTGGAATTGCAAAAGCCTTTTAAATACCCTAAAAAGATCTCAGTAAGCCCATGCACGAAAGCTCATTCTTGTTGCTATTCAGAGAGGGCTTCTCTCTTACTAGAGAATGTCTCAACTATACTACTAATACACCTACCACTTTGGCCATCTGATTTTCTTGTCCAGAGTTAAATTAGATGAGAGGAAGTAGGACTGCAAGGAAGCAGCCATGAGAGCAACAACTAAAGTATCAATCCATGAGGAAGAAGAAACAAATATGGAGTGCTAATTACCTGCAAGAAATCCTGAAAGATCTTTCATTCACTCAACAAATATTTATTCATGTTCATGATATGACTCTTACTAATCTAGATGCTAGGAAAACAGCAATTAATAAGATGGACAAAAGAATGTCCTACTCTTACAAAGTTTACATTTTCATCCAGGAAGACAGGTAATAAACAAGTAAAAAAATAAATAAAATACCACAATTGTTATGTCACTTGATCCTCAGAAGCCAGAAGCAGAATGTTCTCCTTTTAATTGTGATGTATAAAGTTGCCCAAGATCACAAGCCTACCAAGTGGCAAAGTAGGGACTGATCTCAGATCTCATTCCAAAGTGATACTCTTAACTTTTCTTCATAGCACTTGATCAGGGTATACAATTATATTTATTTGTGCAATTATTAGGTTGATATCATTTCTCCCTAACTAGACTGTGCTACGAGGACACAGACCACATCCCAATTTTTGTTGTTGTCCAACATCATATATGCAGTATGTATGTATGGAAAGATATATACACACATGCGCACGCACGCACACACCTCCACGATGTCCAATCCAATGCCTGCACACTGAAGTCATTCAGTAGGTATTTGTTAGCTATTACGTGAATTATTTTACAGATATACAACTATTAATCTTAATAGGTCCTGAGGATGTGGTCATAGTGATAAATCTGAATTATCAAAAAGAAAAGGAATTAAATCAGTATCATCCAAGAAGCAATGTGTAATATATTGTACTGAAACAATACTTTCCAAAGGGTTTATTTCAAAGTTTTTTGCACTTGAAATGAATCATCATTCCTCCTACTGTCTTGGGTATGTCTTTCCATAATACCATCTAGATTGTTCTTAAGGATTCTAGCACATGTTGGGTAATTTCTCTCTATTCACTATTTCTCTTGATTTAAGCTCACATAAAATTATTACATCGAAAGCAAACCACAACAGTGATGTGACAAGATATATACACTGTAGACTGTATTGGACCTTCATGTTTTTATTTTTCATTTGTTTGAAAAAAATGAAATTCCTCAAAAATAAACATTTACCTGAAGAATATTAGCACTAGGAATATTTGTGTTCCAGGAAATTTAAAGATAAAGAAATGAGATGTAAGAGAATAATGACTTGCTTAAGGTCACTAAATGTCCACAACAACAAAATGTAAAGTGTGTACTCCTATAACCACAAGTTACCCTAAAGCTACTGAATTATATATTAAAAAACAGTAATTGATTACAATAAACAAAAATTAAAAATTTGTGGGGAGGTGGAGGAAGAGATTAAATACCCCAAGATGGTCTTTTGAGAGATATGTTTTAGGTAACATGCGAATAAAGCCCAGTAGTGTAAGTGTGTTCACACTGAATTTTAGAGTACTTGATTTAATTACAGAATTCCATACAAACTAAGCAGACCAAAGACAAGATAGCAACTTTACATCTTCCAGGAGATGTGACTCATACCTGTATGATGAATGTCTTCAGTAATAGCTGGCCCATAAGTCTTTACATGCCCTCAAATCTTTATCTTAATCCAGGCCACTTTGCAGCATTTATTTTAAAAAGTAACAACAGTTTTATATCAATGACTAGTATGCTGCCCAATATATGAAAGAAATAATGAACCACATCTACAACTTTAACACATATTATGTCATTACATAAAAATATCAATGGCTAATATTTTTAGGCTTTTTCTATGTGGTAGGCATTGTTCTAAGAGTTTTATATAGACTATCTCATTTACTTCTTACACAAATATATACTGCATGTCTACTGTATGATAACCATATCTGGTTATGCAAGACATACACTAATTTTTAGTCAATGACCTGTTGAGCTGTATACTATATTTTAATAGACCCAACAAGTATCTTTTAAGATAATATGACTGTAGATAGAAACTGGATTAGAATGGAGACTGAATGATTGTTAAATGTTGGTTAAGACTTTATGAAATCTTTGAAACAGAGAGACTATAAATATTTGGACACCACAATGACTTTAAAAATGTATAAAGCAAATATATATATTATTTATCATAGTAAATTACTAAACTTCCTGTTACTCTTAAACATACTTTTGTCTATATCTACAAATATTCTGCAACTTCCTATTCTCGTACTGCTATTCTTAGTTTGACATTTGTACTAATTTACACATTTTAGTTGAGTAGGTGCCTCAAAACTTACAACTGAATATATGAGTACTTTTCAAGTTGTTGGGGCATTAAAAATACACTAGCGGAAAAGAACCTATGCAACCACTGTTCATAGCAGCGCTATTTACAATAGCCAAGCACTGGAAACAGCCTAAGTGCCCATCAGTAAATGAATGGACTAACACAGTGGTACAACTACACAATGTAATGCTACCCAGCAGAAAGAAAAAAGAAGGAACTCCTACTCTTTGTGACAGCATGGATGGAACTGGAGAGCATTACGTTAAGTGAAATAAACCAGTCCGTGAGAGATAAATACCATATGATCTCGCTTATTAGAGGAATCTAATGACCAAAATAAATTAATGAGCAGAACGGAACCAAGACATGGAAACAGGGAACAGTCTGATAGTTGCCAGAGGAAAGGGGGTGAGGGGAATGGTGAAAAGAAGGGGAAGGGAGTAGTCAAAGACCATGTATGCATGACCTGTGAACATGGACAACAGTATGGGGATTGACTGTGGGAGTGGGGGGTGGGCTGGGCAGAGGAGGGCAAGGGGGAAATATTGGGACAACTGTAACAGAACAAGAATAAAAAGAAAACTTAAGGAAATACACTATAGCTACTGATCCTTTTTTTTTTTTGCCATTCATTTGTTTCCACAAGCATGTTCGAATGCTTCATTAGAAGGCAGAACAGACATCCTAGATTAAGACAAATTTAACAGAAAAAGACAATGGCAAGGGTTATAAAATGAACAACTAGATAAGTTTTTATCACCAAATTTTATGGTAACATATTGAGATTTAATTCTTTGTTTATTTTTCAACAAATTAAATGTCATATTCCTACTTGTCTTAAAATTTTGATATTCTATGGTTATAATTTTAACAATGTGGGACAAGTCAAATTGTGCTCACAAGTTTAGGGTGAATAATGTCACTTAAATACATTTTCAGAACTATGACAACCATTGTACTTTCTAGTTAATCTTTTTGGAAGTATATAATTTGTACCAAATTTTTCTTAACTTTATATTGTAAGATATAAGATACCTACAAATAAATACATAAAATATTTATCTCATGTTTAACTTGTAAATATGATAATGTAATATCTCACCTTACTTCTCCCATAAACACAATTCAGGTCAAGAAACATTATCAGCAGCTAAGAAGATTCTTCCCCCACATGAACATTCTCTTCATACTTAACTTAGAATGATAGAAAGTTAAATCCATACTTTTAGCAGCCTCCTGAATAATTCAATGTCCTGAGAACAATTTAGATTCATTATCTTCCTCCTGATGTATATGCTATCGTTACCATGGACTTCTTTTTTTAACCCCGTTAAACACATTTTACTACTGTTTGTTCACATATGCCCATATAATTATTTACCATTGTATTTCTTTTTACACCTCAATGACCTGTCTGGGGTCATTGCTTTCTATTGCCTAGAGCATATCCTTTATGGTTATCATTAATTAGAGTCTACTAGATAAACTCTCTCCATTTTGATTGTCTGAAAACATTTGTTTCACATTCAAAATTAAAAGATGTTTTTCCTGGGTAATTTTCTAGGTAGACGGTTTATTTACTTATTTATTTTTTTGACACAAGGGAGATACAATTCCACTGTACTCTGGCTCCAATTACTACTCTTGAGAAGTCAGCTGTCAGTCAAATCATGGCTTCAATTAAGGCAATGTCTTCCTCTTCCCTGGCCTCCATTGTTGCTTTTAGATGTTCCATTGGTCTTTTTCCCCCCACGTTTTCTCTATATTTCTAATGGTAGATTTCTTTTTATTTGTCCTCCTTAGCAAATCTGGTTTAGCTTCCTGAATTTGGTGTCTTTCATTAAATAGGCAATTTTAAGCCAGAACCTCAACTATTGCCCCTGCTTCCTTCTCTATCTCATCTTCCAGTTCTCAAATTGAGTCTCATATTAGACCTGCTCAATATGGTCTCCACATTTTAAATGGCTTTTGTATTTTCCATTGTTTTATCTCTGTTCCTTCATTCTGGAATTTTCTTCTAATCTATCTTCTACATTACAGATTCTCTCTTCAATTGTGTCCACGTTGCTGCCAAACTCAGTAACTAAGCTTTTAATTTCAATATTTCAATATTTTTAGAAGTCTTATTTGGCTCCTTTTCAAATGTTTGCTATGTTGCTTTTATAGTTTCCTTCCTGAAGACATTTTCAAGCTTACTTTTAATTTCTAAAATCAGAACAAGTACTGTTTTTTAAATAATCAGTGTTTGACAATTCTAGTATCTGAAAACTTTATATGTTTTTGCTGTTATTTACTCTTTATTCTCAGTCTTATTACTCTGTTTCCTCACATGTTTGATTATATGTTACTGTGGGCTAATCACTGACCTTGAAAAATTATTCCTGATAATTTCCTGGGGCTAAGAAAGAAGGTGCTTTTTTCCAGAGAGAGTCTGCATTTGCCTCTGCCATCTAAATCATTTTTAAACTAGGGACTCTTTGGATGACTCCACGATGCAAATTTGGACTGAAAGCTCCATGTGAAAGTCCGTACCATGGTCAGAGCATCTCAAAGGCAGGTTTGCTTTTTTCTTTTATCTTCTGCTTTGCTCAACAGCGAGAAAGATCTTCCCAGTGGTACCCAAAGGGTGGGGCAAGAGAAGTAGTTTACTTTCTGATTACGTTTACTGCAAGGGTGTAGCCTTGGAGGAGGGTTGTCCCAGCTAAATATGGGAAGAATTTCATTTCATCTCTCTACCACAGGCAAGGCCATGCTTCCTCTAAACCCACAAACTATTAAAATTTCATTTGATTTTTCTGGACTTAGCTTTGATTTCTCTCTATCTGAGAAGCTGTCAAAATCTTAATTATTTCAGAATCTGGCCTCAGACAAAATGAGATTGCTGTGCTTTGCTTAGTTTTCTGAATGCTTGTTTTTTCTGAGCTGGTGGCTTAGAAATATCATTAACAACATTCAATAATTTCTCATTTTCAAAATAAACAATAAAATATTCTTATACAATCCAACAATTCCATTTCAGGGTATATATCCAAAAAATTAAAAATGGGGACTCATACAAATATTTGTATTCATAATAGTCAAAAGGTGAAAGCAACCTGAATGTTCATCCAAGGATCAATGAAAAATCAAAATGTGGTCTAAACATAAAATACTATTCAACTTTAAAAAGAAAGGGAATGTTAACACATGCTATAATATGCATTAACCTTGATGACATTATACTAAGTGAAGCAAGCCGGTCACTATGTGATTTCACTTACATGCGGCACCTAGTCAAATTCATACAGACATAAAGTAGAATGGGGGTTGCCAAGGACTGGAAATAAGGAAAAATGGGAAGTTATTATTTTATGGGTGTTTCATTTCAGGAAGATGAAAAAATTTCTCAAGATGAATGATTGTCATTGTTGCACAACAACATGAATGTACTTAATGCCATTAAACTTAAAAATGGTTAAAATGGTAAACTTTATGTTACATACATTTTACCAGAAGTTTGAAGAGTTTTATTCAAATGATGAATTTTCTTACCTTCACATTTACTTAAATACACAAAATGAATAGTGTTCATATGCTTAATAGGGACATCTTCAGAAAGTGCTTTGTGTCAAGTCTGAATACTATTAAACAGACTGAGCTGTGACTCTTGAAAAGCTTTGAGTATGAAAGACATTTTCTTCATATATAATTATATGTAAAGAAAACAGTAACAACATACTGGAAAAATAGCAAGATACAAGAAACAAAACTAGGCCTCAATTCGACATTACTCACAGGGTCAAAAGGCTCATAAATAGATAAATTTCACATTGTTTCAACATAGATACCTTTAAATAAAGCTTTTTCATATTATTATAATATATGACTATCTCTTCAATTCATTTTCAAAATCTATGGTAATATCCCCAAATGTCAATAAGGTAAAATAATCTGTTAAATTTGTAGATTTTTCACTACTACGCATTTATAACTAGTTTTACCAATATCAATTAAGTATTATTTAGGGGTTTTAAAAAACCCTTAGAAACCACATAATATCATTCTCCAGGGATGGGCTGCCCATGCTACAATAAAAGGTGGTGGGTGGGAAGTACAAAAAGAAGAAATAGTATTTCACTTGTTAATGTCTATCCAAATGTTTGCCTAACTCCTCCAACTCCATTTCCCACTCTTAACTGTGCTATAACCAACCACTTTATAAACAACTACCTCTACACCTATCTTAATCTCTTCTATGCCACCCTGAAGAATATATATTTTCTCGTGTCATAAGGTCCCTTTATCATAACTTTGTGATATGTATTTCTACATTCTCCATCTCTAGCTCTTTCCCTTCCCTTTATTTTAATAAAGTTACTTACATTTCTCCCATCTCAAAAAGAAAAATAAATACCTTACTTGACCTTGTACATCCATTCTACTTTATAGTCTACAGTCAAGCAGCCGTGAAAGTATAATCTCAATTCCTTCTCTCTACTTCATCTCCATCCTCATCTTTACTAACCAGCTCTTACTGCTTTCTCCAGCATGCCACTACACTGCTCTCACTAAGGTCTCAATTTATACCTGACTGACCAAGAGACATTTTTCAGCACCTTTCTCTGGCATCTGACGCAAACACAACATCTTCTCAAAATTTTCTGCTTTTCATTCAGTTTTTACTGTCTTATCTGAAATATACTCCAGTTTCAATGTTCCTTGTTAAATAGATTTGTTTTTATGGTATATATTTTATGGCATATATTATCACAAATAGAAGTTTTACAAAAATGCTAAGACCAGGAGTATATCCCAAATCTTTTGTTTCATACAGCAGTTTGCTGGTTATCTGGCAACAAAGGTTTAAAATTTGCTCACCTTCTCTTTGATGAAAAGTAGCTATATTTTATTTTCTAGCAAATGTTAGAGAATAAAACAATCTTTCCTTGAAGGGAAACATAATATTTTGATAACAAATATGAAAATAAATTCTTTCTGAAAGAAATGTTTTACATAATTTTGAAAAAATGTTGATTGTTGCTAAACATAAATTACTAAGAAAAAATTAGTAAGATTAATTAAATCACATATCAGCACATTTCAAAAAATAAAGAACCAATTTTTCTCTGCTTTTCATTCTTTTAAACAAAGGATTTTAGTAGGCTTTGAACCTGTCAAAAAACTCTCTAAAATAAACCTTCTAAATAGTTTATAAGAACAAATGCTTGACATCAGGAAAGATGGCAATTACCTCCTGATTTCAACAAGGCCATTTTAACTATTAGACAAAACTGAGAAAGTATGATTTAGTAAACATAGCCAATTTTACATTTCTTTCATTTGGATATATGTATCTTTACTAAGTATCTTTTTCAACTATGACAACTGTTAAAAATAAAATATTCAAATAAGTCACATAATACCATTATGACTGTATGATATTTTAAATAATTACATGGTTCACCTACTAGAGTACAAGTAATTTAAAAGTAATATCTTCATCTTCTTTATCTTTGTATCCCTAGGAGGTTGACTATATAGCATAAAATAAATAGTTATGCAATGAATGCTTTGTAAATGAATGACCAGTTATACAGGCGAGTAAGTTAAAATGTACACACATTCACACACATCCCTAAGTATATGTGTAATACCTAGTTAAGTAAATAAAATATTACCTAAAATAGGTAGGCCCATATCACAATGCACATACATCAATGCACATACATCAATTTGATAGTATTTAATGGCTCAACTTATAATTATGATTTCTTAATTAGGATATGTTCTTATAAATAAATATACCATAGTTTTCTTATGGTATTATGTGAGTAACATGTGAGAATTTTTACTTTCAAAGTGAGTCATAGGTGATATAAGGAATGAATATAAAGTCAACAAAAAAGTAAACCAAAACTAATTAAAAAAACTAATGACCCAGTATATGTAAAACTGTAAAAGTATTAAATATTAGACTTTTAAAATAAGCTAGAACTAAAAATCAAATAATAGGATTTCTACGTTAAGACTTGGTTTAGATTCACCAGTCTCATTAAGAATGTGATAGCCATTTAACATAATTTTCACCATAGTCTAAATATTCCTTTCAAGTTATATTTTAAAAATTTATTAATAATCATACAATTATTAATATAAAAATTTCCCAACACTCAATTATACTTAGTCCTCTATAGTGGTTAAAGCAAAGATGTCCACATTATTGAACATTATTATTGGAAAAATAGTAGATGAAGCAACAAAACTATATTCTATTAATATCTTTAATTATAATTTCATCTTTGAAAGGAAAAACTCAAAGAGAAAAATAAGCAAAATAAAAGTACAAATGCTATTCCCCCCAAAAATCAGGATTTTGTATATTTATATATCATGTAACATAATAAATTGTTACTGTTCTAGGAATTATATTAATTACATGTGGAAAAAAATTCACCTTATAAATACTGAGACACAAAATGGCTGTGTAAACCTTAATTGAATTTTATGAATATTTATCATTCTTCTATACCCAAACCATATCTAGAATCTTTTGTCTCAAAATGCATTATAAGGGCACTATGGAGCTTAAGAATATAAAATGTACCAAATGGAAGATGTATTAAATAAAGCAGTAATCTGTAGCATATGGTATCATTGTTTTTCTTTTTATAGAAACATTATAAAACTTCCTGGAAAGCTGTCTCCCTTGTTCTCAGATTTATACTTACCTTAATTATATATGTTTGATGTTATCTAAAAATATATCTATGGTCTACTGATAGTACTCTAATAGTGCTTAAGAAAGAAAAAAAGCTGTAATACTTAAAAAACAACAAAACAAAAAACAAAATAAAAAAATACGTGAAGGCAAATTTGGAAGCAAATTTACCCCATTGATACCTACCTCCTGGAAATGCCATTGGCCAGACATTTATGGCTACAGGATTTGGAGGAGAGGGGTGATGAAGTTGGGGACAAGTTGAGAGGGGCAATCAAACTGTTGATGATTTCAGTCAACTGTGCACTCTGCAAGAAAACAGTCAACTGCTAAGCAAGAAATGTGAGTTAAATCGACAGCCTTTTAGTGTCTATTAAATGCTTAATTTCTCATGGAACAAGTAAGTGTTCATATTTTATAGTAAATACAGGTTTGGGCAAAAAGTAGGTTTACAGAAGTGGGTATGTGAAACAGTTTATTCTTGTATTATTATTTAATAATAATTATATTACTTTTGATACAAACTATTGCAAAACCTACTTTTGCCCACCCTTATACATGTATTTTAAACTACAAAAATGATTTAGACAGCTACTCATATTTCTATTTCTTACATGTAAATTTACACTTTAAAGTACTACTCCTTTTTCATATCCTTTTTTGTTACAGTTCCTTTATCTACTCATCCTGTTCTCTAAAACATTTGAAGTCAGCTAACAGCATCTAATAATACTTCCTTTGAGGCAGCAAAATTAATAACAAAAATCCTAGCTGTAATTTACTAAGTGTGTACTATGTGCCAGGCACTATATTAGCCACTAGAATATTTCTAATTGTTACAACTAACCTACAAAGTACATAATATTAGAACTTCTGATAATACAATATATAAGGTCAATTACAGATGAGGAAATCGAAGCAAAGAGAGATTAAGCCACTTGACCAAGGATTATAAAGTTGATAAGAAATGGAGCTCTGATTCAAATTCAGGCTGGACTTTCATGCTACTTTGTTTCTTACTATTTTTTCTAATTCAAAATTATCTAGGTTTTTTTTTAGGTATCTAAAATTTCCCTTTATCCTAAGCTTAAATATATGTAGTATGTTTGTAATGTGTAATGAATATTAAATAATTCTCAAAACAATCATCTGAAATAACTAATAAACACAGAGCACACCAATAGAAACTGTACCAAAAAAAATGACGACAACTATTAACTACATATATAGTCTATGTTCATTATTTTAAAAAGGAAAGCAGGGAGAGATTTAAAAAATAAAAAGAATATCACCTGTAATCACATGCATAGAGAAAGCCATTGCAATATTTTGGTGTATATTCATACCTCTACAGTAAGTGTCTGAGCACATGTGAGCGTTAGTGTATATACAACATGTGTGCGTATGCACACACCCTCCCTTTGAATTAAATCATGACACATCAATTTCCTAAAACTTGGTTTTCTCACTTCATATCATGTGACTACATTTTTAAAAATCCATAGACCTATTCCATCATTTTATTAATGTAAGATATTCTACTATACAGAGTAGAGGTAAATGAAATAATTATTTTTAAACTCTTCATTTGTATGAAACTAACGACATGCTATTAGAAATAATAAGATTCAAGAATACTAAATCTAAAATTTGAATTCTTCAAAAAATCTTTTTTGAAAAATGCCTTGAAATGTTTTCACCATTTATTTTCTTGAAAAATAATGCATACTTAATAACTTTATATTTAAAATTACTACTCATTTTTAGATTGAAGCTCATATTCAAAATTAACAATACACATCAATTCTTTATCCAGTAATCAAGCATTTATTGGTTTATTCATGCAAAGAAATGTACAGAGTGTCTATTTTCCAGTCTGAAACACTGACATACTCTTTTCTGCCTGCAAAAATATCATCCAAAATATTCTAAGCCACTGGAGGTCACTGGTCAGATATGTCTGAACACGTGGCCCAGAGGAACAACATTACAACCAACCCTTACTTAGATTTACCCTAACAACCATCCCACTTCAGCCCAATAAATCTCATATGTTTGAGACCATATTTGGGATAGTGAAAATTTATTAGGAACTTACTCAACGTTCTATTTACATGATCATTTATTTGCACAAATATTAGTGAAGAAAAGTATATTGTTTCACTCCACTTTACATGATCATGTTTATGAAAGCACCCATATTCCAATATTACCTTTCACTAAAAATCTGTCAACAAATTATTCAAATAATCATTGATCATTCAGATTTACTAGGTGAAAGCAGTGTTCTTTCCCTGTGAAAGAAGTTCAGTGATAAGGAATTTTGTTTGAAAAAAAGATTTTTCCACCCTAGTATAAATGAGTTATCATCCTCTGGCTATTACTAATTAATACCTTACATATTATATTTAAATAATCTTAATTAAATCAATAATATAATAGATACCAGTCATATACTAAGTATTTGAATTGTATTTAATGTCAGATTGCCAACTTTAACAACCCATACCCCAAGGAGACGCACATTTATTTAAACAGTATAACTTAGAAGTCGTTTCATGCCACTCACACTGTGCTCTTCTCATTACCTGTTTCTCTATGTTGCGAAGAAGCAGTGTAGGGCTACTTGGTGACATTTCAAAATCCTGTTCTGGTAAAGGGTCTTGACTCTCTTGGGGAATCTGAGGGTTCCTTGCAATATTTAATGAAGTTGCTTGGTCTGCAAATTGTATTTGTTTTTTCAAAGTGTCTTTTGGAAGTTGACATTCTTCTAGGATCACTATCCCCTAGGCAAACGGCAATTAAAGAGTTGAAATCAAAACAAATTGACTGCTAAATTAACCTTAATGTTATAATGCACTTGAAACCATGCTTCTTATTACCCCTTGGAAATTAGAGAATACACACTTGAAAGTAGTTTTAAAAATAGACTGATTTAAAACATGTGCAGCTAAAATAACATGTATGCCTGATGGATTGAGCCTGTAAAATACTGTCATAAATTATATACATACAGTTATTGTCTTATTGGTTTTAGTTACTAGCATTAAAAGTGTGACATGTTTAGAATAAAGCTGAAGGCTTATATGCAGAATATGAACATTTCAGACTGAAATTTAGAACATTTCCTGATTTAATCTTATGATACTTTGGTTATTAGCCTCTCCATTTGAGTTTTATATTTGAGCACTCCCATTTTCATAAATTAAAATACCAAATTTATAAACATCCAACAACAATCTAACATTACATTAACTCCTTTCAGAGCCCTGTGAGGACAGGCCCCGAGCCTGCTGCTGCCAGTCAGTGACCATGGGCAGGAATGGTCACTGACCATTGAGAAAAAGGACTCTCCGGGCCAAAGTTCTTGATGTTTAGGGTGAGCTTATAATAAAGACACAAGCTGTTGACGTCGATGGGGTATTTTCTGAAATGTAAGTAATCAAAGGAGTAAGTGGGGATCTAGCTTCCTCTACACACACACACACACACACACACACACACACACACACACAGTATTTTTCAGACCCAAATGTAAGGGAAAGGTGCATCTTACAGTCCAAAAAAAATTGGTGCTTTTCCTTCAAATGGCTAGCTAAACTTTCTCCCACATTTCCCAGCTGGTTCACTCCAACTGCTATCACCCTTAGGCCTCTCAGAGGGAATGGGAACAGGAGAGAAAGGGGGAAAGGAGTGTGCAAATAAGATCTTAATGATTTTATAGTTAGTTCTCACCACAAAACTTCTTCCCTTTCTACTCTTTTTTTTAGCCCCTGTGAAGAATAATACATGTTATTATATAATATGTAGTAGATGTAGATTTTTGCAAAATGCCAAAAAGCCCCTACAGGCTAGTTGAAAAGGTATTAAATGCTTCATGTGGTTAAAATATTATATTCTTGAAATGAAAAACAGACTAACACATTAATGTAAATATCAATATTTCAAAATGGAACAAATTAAATGACTGCTGTGGGTCAGCTTACATCACGTATGAGTGCTACTTATAGGATGAAAACTGCCTATGGAGTATAATATGCTATGTATGAGTAGTTCAGTTTATACTACAGTGACTATAAACCTGTACAATGAACACAGTCATGTTGTTAAACATACATTTTATGATTTTGTAGTAATATATACCTTGACACTTGGTAAAAGTAACAGATAAATTCTTGTTTTTATTTATTTATTTATAAATATATTTTATTGATTATGCTGTTAACATTTGTCCCATTTTCCCTTTTATTTCCCTCCACCCTGCACACCCCCTCCCACCTGTATTCCCCCCTTTATTCTTATCTATGGGTCCTACATGTAAGTTCTTTGGCTCCTACATTTCCCATACTATTCTTAACCTCCCCCTGTCTATTTTCTACCCACCATTTATGCTTCTTAAATGGTAGGTAGCTCTATACCTCTTCTCCCTCTCTCCCCTTCCCTGTCCGCTGCTGAGAACCCTCCACGTGATCTCCATTTCTGTGATTCTGTTCCTGTTTTAGTTGTTTGCTTAGTTTTGTTTTTGTTTTTGTTTTTAGGTTCAGTTGTTAATAACTGTGAGCTTGTTGTCATTTTACTGTTCGTATTTTTTACCTTCTTTTTCTTAGATAAGTCCCCTTAACATTTCATATGGTGAGGGCTGGACAATGATGAACTCCTTTAACTAGACCTTATCTGGGAAGCACTTTTTCTGCCCTTCCATTCTAAATGAAAGCTTTGCTGGATAGAGTAATCTTGGATGTAGGTCCTTGCCTTTCATGACTTCAAATACTTCTTTTCAGTCCTTTCTTGCTGCAAGGTTCCTTTTGAGAAATCAGCTGATAGTCTTACAGGAACTCCTTTGTGGGAAACTCTCTCCTTTCCTCTCGCTGCTTTTAAGATTCTCTCCTTATCTTTAATCTTGGCTAATGTAATTATGATGTGGCTTTGTGTGAGCTTCCTTGAATCCAACCTCTTTGGGACTCTCTGAGCTTTCTGGACATCCTGGAATCTATTTCCTTTGCCAGATTGGGGAAGTTGTCCTTCATTATTTGTTCAAATAACTTTTCAATTCCTTGCTCTTCTTTTTCTCCTTCTGGCACCCCTATGATTCGGACGTTGGAATGTTTGAAGTTGCCCTGGAGGTTCCTAAGCCTCTCCTCATTTTTTAAAAAATTCTTTTTTCTTCATTCTGTTCTGGCTGAATTTCTTCCTTCTGCTCCAAACCGTTGATTTGAGTTCTGGTTTCCTTCCCATCACTGTTGGCTCCCTGTACATTTTCCTTTATTTCACTTTGCATAGCCTTCATTTTTTCCTCTAATTTGCCACCATATTCAAGCAATTCCATAACCATCCTGATTACCAGTATTTTGCACTCTGTATCTGATAAGCTGGCTATCTCTTTGTCACTTAGTTGTAATTTTTCTGGAGCTTTGATCAGTTCTTTCATTTGGGCCATTTTTTTTTTGTCTTGATGCACCAGTTACATAGTGAAGGACAGAGCCTTAGGTGTTCACCAGGGCGCAACCCACGTCGCTGCCTCGTGAGGCAGTATGGGGGGGCAGGATCTGAGAGGGAACAATGGTGCTTGCTCCATTCTCTGCTGGTTTTCAGTCATTTCCCCCTCTTCCCACAAGCAAAGTGGACCCTTCTGGTGCTGATTCCCATGTGGGTGGGTTTGTGTACGTTCTAGGGCCCTGTGGGTCTCTCCAACGAACTCTCCTGTGAGGCTGGGAGTCTTTCCTGGCACCTCAATTTCCACAGGTGTTTTCAGTCAGCAGTTTGAGGCTTTATTTCCCTGCGCTGGAACCCTGGGTTGCTTGGTCTGTCTTGCTCCTGAATTGTTCCTCCCGGTTTATCTGCACGCGAATGTGGGACCACCAGCTCTGCCAGCTGCTGCCTCGCTGTCCGCCAGCCTCCAGCTCACCCATCCCAGCCCTCCAGCCTCCGCCTTGCTGCAAGTCCTCTATGCCAAGCTGCCTGTCTCCGCACCTCCTACCAGTCTGGGTGAGTGTTTCTTCTTTAACTCCCGTGTTGCTGGACTTTCATACAGTTTGATTTTCTGGCAGTTCTGGTTGCTTTTGTTTTTAAATTTGTTGTTGTCCTTCTTTTGGTTGCACAAGGAGGTACAGTGTGTCTACCTACACCTCCATCTTGGCCAGAAGTCACAAAAAATCAAATTCTTATTTTTATTTATACTTACAACAATGCAAGTAACTTTAAAAAGTAAAGGGGATCCAATTTTTAATCCCATCTTAATGATCATTTTCCTAATATGCAGAAATATGGCTGTCAAGAAATCTAAAAAACATGTACTTAAAAGAAGTTTATTTGATATTTAAAAAATTAAATTAGACTTGATAAATATGTATCATTTGTCCATTCAAATTTGTACAAGTCTCTTATTAAGTTTTTTGCAAGTACCTCATGCAAAAGAAATACAAGTTTTTACCATATCAATTTAACTGTAATTCTCTTTGGTTTGATTAGTTTATATTATGTGCCAGGCTCTGTGAATTAGCCTGATTTCATAATCCCTAGTTATAATATATTTCTACAGAAAAACTGATTCTTAAGTTCAAAAGCCCAATTTATAAACTGTTAAAATACTACACTACCTTTTTTATAAGTAGGGGCCCTAATATAGTTAGTTCAATGAAGAACAGTATTTTTAAAATTTAACTGGGGAGAGACTCATAGCCAACTTCATAATCTATTTTTCCCTTAAACTACTGCCCTGGATGAAACTCTCACAGTGTGAGGAGAACAGACCATGACTCTTCTCTGTCATGGCTGAGAAGACAGAACAGGGAAGAGGAGTGCATCCTCTGGAGACACTGCAGAGACAGTTTCTGTTCTTAAAAACCAGAAAAAGAACATGTGTGTTGGGTCATCACCATGTACACTTCGAATATCTTTTAATTTCATTTGTCAACTATACCTCAATAAAACTGAATTTTTAAAAATCAGGAATAGTCTAATGATAGATAAAACAAGTCAAATAACAAAGATATGAAAACTCTTTAGAATTACGGATTGAGATAACTGAGACAAGTGAAAACTCTAGCACGAGAAGAAAGCAAATCAACTTCCCCAGAGGAAACAACTGTTTCTGATAATAACACTAGAGAGGTCCCCACCCCAACTCCCAGGGTCTTCCTAGAAGAGACATAATGTGAAAAAAAGAAACAATTGTCTTAGCAACATCTTTATTATTTATATAAAGTCATCGAGACTAATTTTAAGCAAAAAACTTAAATAAAAATTTTAAAACACAAGAAATGTACAATTTAAAATGTAGAAGACCCTATTACAGGATAACAAACAAAAATGTAAAAGAAAGACCATAGCTAGCCTCTCAACCAAGAATAACTATTTAAAAATTTTTTGTAAATGTGAGAAGAAGCTGTTGTCTTACTGAACAGCTAAAGTAGAGAAAAGGAGAAATATGCAAGTTGTAATGTGTTACAAAGCTGTTACAAGAACAAAGAAGAGATGTTAATATCTGCTTTCCTCTTCCTAAAAATTTTTTAAAAATTTAGGCCACCTGGAACCTGTTAAACAGAGGGCAAATGACAGCTTAAAGACCTAACACTACTAGTAAATCTATTATGTGTGTTTCCTGCACTTAATTAAACAGACTATTTATAAAAGAGTATCTATCAATCTCTTTCCCTTCCCCTTATCTCTGATTTAACCTAGAAGAATATTTTTCATTCCTTTCAAGATATATTAAACAGAAAGTTTCTGTCCACTCAAAATAATCACTATTCTCAATGCTTTTTTTCCTTATAATAACTCAAGAAGCTGTAAGAGCAAAGAAAGCACTTATTTTCCTATTAAGTATAACAGCAGCTCAACTACATGGAGGACAAATAAGCAATTAAATATCTTAATTCCTAAGAAATGTAAGAAGAAAGTATCAAAATAAATATTGTATTTCAAGAGCATAATTTTAATGACATTTTCCATAAAACAAATATAATGTCATTCTTAAGAGAACAAATGGCCACATATACATCTAGCCTAAACCAAGATAAATGTAAAGCCATATAAATTTTTATTTATTGATTGATTTTAGAGAGAGAGAGAGAGAGGGAGGGAGGGAGGAAGGGAGAAAGAGGGAAAATAGAAGGGAGAGAGGGAGAGGGGAAGGGGGAGAAAAAGAGAGAGAGAAAAATATCAATTTATTGTTTCACTTATTTATGCATTCATTGTTTGATTTTTTTGTATGTGCCCTGACTGGGGGTCAAACCCACACCACACCCTTGACGTAACAAGCCGACACTCTAATCAACTCAGGTACTGGCCAAGGCAGGCCATATAAATTATTACTAGGCAGTTTACATTTCTTTCCTTAAAATTATTTAATAGATATAAACATATAATCAAACTTTTAAAAATGTTTAACAATTATATAGCACTGCATAAAACAAACAGAATATTAAATATATTTTCCCAAGTCAAAGCAGTATAAACTAGACTGTCTAGATTCAGACATAAAAGTTAGTAATCAATTTAACTGGAAACCCACTTTCTTGGAAATTTGTAAGTTGTTTTAAACTTGAATTATTCTTAAAACTCCTTTTACTATATAAAATGCTTGGGATATATCCTTTCAAGAACGTGATCAAAGAGCAGATATTTGGTGATCTTCAAAGGACTGGGAAATCACTACAACTGAAGGCCCCAGTAGAGACAAAATTACAAATGAGAAACAGTTGCTATAGTAATTGAATAGGAAACTTCCATCAGGAAACTATTCTTGAACATAGTGCCCTCAAATCCAGCTGATAGAACCAGTCAGACCAAAGTTTTATTTCTGTCCTTCTACCCACCTTCCTACAGAAATCACCACCAAATTCTAAAATGCATTAAACGATATTTCATTACTGTCTACCTTCCTCTCCTGTCCTTGCACAATTCATACTTTCTGCTCCAAGCTATACTACTATGTTATTCCTAAAAAAAAAAATTGTTTTTTGCCTTCAAACCTTTAAGAAATGCCCTTTTCTATTTTCTAGTTCCATTGATTCATTGAGCAAACTATTATTTATCCTCCAAAGTCATACTGAAGCATCAACTCTTTACTGATGTTTTCTCTGACCTGCTAACCTCTAAAATAAGAGTTAAGTATTCTCTCTATGCCACTTCTGTATGTTATTAAAAACATGTTATCACTCCACATATTAGATTACTTGCAACTATCCAGCTATGTGGTCTAATTCTCCTACCAGAAAATAAACTCATGATAAAGCTTAAACATTATTAATCTTTATTTATGTGTAGACCATAGATGGGGTTGGGCTAACCACATGGTTCAAAAACTTTCCTTCACAGCTTTTTCTTTTCAGACCAATCACAGTTAATACTTACAGTATTATCTCCATTACAATATTTTTTCCACATTTTTGCCATGTAGAATAGTTTCCCAGAAAAACAAATTATAAAGAGATATTTAGCAATATTTAGATCCATGGAATTGCAAAAGAACTCTTTATGTTATTGCTTCTACAGGAAAATATACCACGTTTCAAGCAAACAGCCTATAATTTTGGGGAAACAATATATCTGCAAGCTGAGGAAATCCCATGGTTAAATTTCCCATGGTTGGAATTAAACCTGTATTTATTTGTGTAATCATTTACTTAATATTTACACTCAACAGACTGTAAACCCTACAACACGAGAGATTTGTACTATTTACAATTGACCAAGAATAGTATCTGAATTCATTCACAAACACACACCACCACCACCCAAAGACAGTAAAATGGATAAGTTAGTCTTAGACCAAAAAAAAGTATAATTAATTACACTGAGGCCCAATTTCCAACATTCAGTAACAAAACAGCAATAAAGTAATATTTCACACCCATTACACTGGAAAAATCAAGAGGTCAAAAATTATATAATGTTGGCAAAAATGTGGAGGAAACAGGAGCTGGCCAGTGGGAATACTTATTACCCAATCACATCAGTGAGTATAGGAAAGTCGAAGACAGTCATGCCTAAGATCCAGCATGCTGCTTCCACTTTTAGGCATATAGCCAAGAGAAGCTCTCCACAGGCTCACAAAAAAAAACTTAAAAGACAGTCATTGCAGTATTGCTTTTACTGGTGTAAAAATAGAAACACTGCCTATCAAAAGAAAGTAAGAGAAGAGATAAACAATCCATTGTATTCATAAAATTCCACTCATTTAATTAAATACCATACAGGAGGTATAAAAATGCATAAATAGTATACTGAGCAAAAAGAAGCAAGTGCAAAGGAGTTTGTAGTATAATTTATATAAACTTCAGAAGCATGGAAAATAAATATCATTTGTAGAAATACATAGATACCTGTCTGCCACTAATATAAAAACATATATACTGAAATTTATGTAATTCTATTAACTGTCACCCCATTAAATTTAATAAAATAAAAAAATACATAATAATATCAAAAAATATTGGAATCAGAATAGTGGTTACAGTGGCATAGAGAAAGAGAATGGGATCAGGTAGGACTACACACATACTTCAATCATATGGATACTGCTTTATTCTAGAAGCTAAACCCATACTAGCAAAAATTTAATATACGATAAACTTGAGGGTGGTACACAAGCATTCATCATATTGCTTTCTGCAACTTTTTATGTTTTAAAACAAAACAAAAAAATCTAAGGAAATATCAATAAGATACAGTCAGTATTTCTTACATATGATAAAATAAATGCCAACAAAGTAGAGGTTTACAAAAAATACTTATCGTTTCTATTAACTGAAACCCAACAAAGTTCTGAATTGCTTAAGTATGATAAAATGATCACAATATATGTACAAAGGCATTACAAAGATAGCTTCAATTTACAGCAATTAATATATCAAAAATCTTAATATTCACTACATTTTTACAAAACCTGTAATAATTATTTTGTGTGGAGAAATGAGGAGAAACTCAAACAGTATAATTGTTTTTAAAGAACAGAAAAACACAGAAAATACCTTGGAGGCACGAATCTGCCTATGGACATCCGTTAGTTGTTGGATTTTGTATTCTAGCTCTGAAATCTGGGCTTGAAGCCATGTCCATCGGCTGCCAACTCTTGCTCTGTCTACAAGCCACTTCCATTCAGTACTACAGTTACTGTGAACAACACATACATTGTTAGTCAAAGCGCAAAGGCAATCAAGTTCTCACAGAGGCTGCTTAATAACTTCCTTGACTCCTGTCATACAATCCTAATTTCCTTCCCAAACATCTAATTACATGAACTGAAGATGGCATATCAATTTCTTATCAAAGAAAAAGACATAATTTTCTTATCTTTCTATTCCACAAACACTTGTTTTTATTCAATATTACTATCCAACAGTAGGATAATCTCCTTTGCTACTTAATACTTAATTAATGCTGAAGGGTTGAAATAGAAGTGGGCCAGCAAAGAAAAGGAAACAAGAATGACAATACTAACACCATGTAAAAACTGTCACATGAAGCTTTTCTATGCAACCAGATGTTGCACACAAAAAGTCATGTATCAGAGAAGTCATTCGAACTGTGCTAGATCTAAATCTATGTAACAAACCTTAGTTATTCAATTGTACTCCGTGTAAGTGTTGTTAAAACAAATCACTATTACCTCATCAAATATTTAAAATCAATTTAAAGAAATTATTGAAAATTATTAATGCTCTGCTACATTTCAAATAAGCATATCAAATATATAGATTTTGACATATTTATTAAAATAAACAGCTTGTTAAAAAGCTGATTCCTAGCATTCACAGGGCAGATATGACCAAGAATTTATATAAAGGTTATTTTTCATGCATATTTGAAAATAAGGGTTGAACCCTAGAGCATCTATATTTGGTGAGGGTGCTGCTCTGATACACATTTTTAAAGATTACAAATTAATTACTTTATGAAAATACTCCAACCATTTCAGCTAGAAAACAGTTTTTTGGGAATGTGTGTGTGTGTGCATGAAAATTAATTAGGAGCTTCAGATTAAAGGAAAAACGTGACAGAGACTGAGAGTGTAACTGAAGGACAATACTTAATGGCAAAACACAAACTTCATGAGGAACTTGTTTAAAACAGCACTTATTGTCAAAATCCATAGAATGTACAAGATCAAGAGTGAACTCTAATGTAAATTATAAACTTGGAGCGATAAAGATGTGCTAGTGTAGGTTCACAGATTGTAAAAAATGCACTACTTGGTGTAGTATGTTGTTAGTAGGGGAGGTTACATTTGTGTGGGTACAAGGGATATGTGGGAACTCTTGGTACTTTCTGCTCAATTTTGCTATAAACAAAACTGCTGTAAAAATCAAGTTTATTAATTTTTTAGAAACACATTTAATCATAATGGAAAGACTTGCATATATACTTTAGTCATAGGAAATACTTAAGAGATCATTTATTGTCAGGGAACCATACAACTGTAACTTTACTGTACATAACTTACCCATTATAATAGGATTTTATATTACCGATGTTCCGCAAAACTTATTTTTTAAAAGATTATAATTTCATACAAAATGATTAAGAAGATCTTCATAAATTAGGGCTACTCTTGGCATTATTATTTATTCAGTTTATAATCAGTATTGTGATTTTATAAATTTCATACTCTTAAATCACATTTTCATAACTATGGACAAAATAAAAAAGAGTGCCTGTTCAAAATACCTATTCATAGATAATATTTAATAACACTAACTAACAATCATGAGACTGATAGAAAGGCAAGGGCCACTTATACAGTTGCATAAATGAGGATAAAGTGTTGGATTTTATGCAAAAAGAAAGTTATTACCAAGCTCATAACAAAAACATTTTTCCAAACACTCTGGCTACAAGGTAGGGGAAGCACTGAAGTGGGACATGAGAGGAAATAAGGAAACCTGTTAGGGTACAGCTTTAATAATCTGGATCAATAACCTGGATATGACACAGATAGTGATCTCCAAATATATCATGTGCTGTTCTCCATTTCCCGCCTTCCTTGCAGCACAGTTGGAACCATGTGACTAGTTCTGACCAATGGGCTGTGTGTAAAAGCGAACTAGTCATTTCCAGTCCACTTGACCACCTTCAAAGCTACTAGTGCAGAGAGTATAGTTACAAGATGGAGGAGGATCACAGACCAAACCACAATGGACTTTATGTAAGCCAGGTGAATCTCTGAGGTATTAAACTACCGAAATTAGGAGGTTAACTTGTTACTCTAAATACAGTCTATTCTGACTAAAACACTGAGTAAAAAATGAAAATGGCTTGGACTGGGAAAGGTGTGGGAGATGAAGAGTTGAAGAGAATGAACTCAAGGCTCATTTTAAAGCTGATAGGACTTGTAGAAGTATGGCATGGTAGAAAGCATGGGGAAATCAAAGATGATCTTAGATGTTCTTTCAGTAAATTTTGCTCCAGTTGGAAAATTTCCCCACAACATGAAATTTTGCTTGGCTGTCCAAAGTGATGATTAGCTAATGGTCAAATATAATGAAGAAAAAAAATTTTCATGGAGTTCACGTTATTGTACTTCTAGTAAAAATATTCTGATATTCAAATTATATTTAGAAAAATCACTTTTATGTGCATAAACTATATTATATTTTTCTAACATAGAAAAATAGCAATATCAAGAAGCATAAAATGAAGTAAAAATAGCCTCTTCAACAAATGGTGTTGGAAAATCTGGACAGCTACATGCAAAAAAATGAAACTCGATCACCAACTTACACTATACACAAAAATAAACTCAAGATGGATAAAACACTTAAACATAATTTGTGACACCATAAAAGCCCAAAGGAGAACATAGGCAGGAAAATTTCAGATATTCAATGCAGCTATATTTTCACCAATATATCACCTAGAGCAAGGCACATAAAGAATAAGCAAATGGGACTTTATCAAAATAAAAAGCTTCTGCATATCTAAAGAGAACATCAGCAAGATGAAAAGAGGACCAACCATATAGGAAAATATATTTGCAAATGATATCTCAGACAAAGGTTTGATCTCCAAAATATATGAAGAATTCACATGACTCCATTCCAGGAAGACAAACAATTCAATTAAACAATGGGCAATGGACCTGAACAAACAATTCTCCAAGGATATACAGAGGGCCCAGAGACATATGAAAGGATGCTCAGCATCACCAGCCATCAGAGAGATGCAAATTAAAACCACAATAAGATACCACTTCATACCAGTCAGAATGGCCATCATAAACAAATCAACAAACAAGTGCTGGTGAGGCTATGGAGAGAAGGGAACCCTAGTGCACTGTTGAGGGGAATGCAGACTGGTACAGCCACTGTGGAAAACAGTATGGAATTTCCTAAAACTAAAAATGGAACTGCCTTTTCACCTAGCAATTCCACTGCTGGGATTATACCTTAAGAATCCTGAAACATTAATTCAAAAGAATCTATGTACCCCAATGTTCATAGCACCACAATTTACAATAGACAAGTGCTAGAAGCAACCTAGGTGCCCATCAGTAAATGAATGGATCATAAAATATGATACATTAACACAATGGAATACTATGTATTGCATGCATGCAGAAAGAAGGAGCTCCTACCCTTCACAAGAGCATGGATGGAACTGGAGAGCATTATGCTAAGTGAAGTAAGCCAGGCAGTGAAAGACAAATACATATAGAAAGACATATAATCTCACCTATAAATGGAACCTAATCAACAAAACAAACCAGCAAGCAAAATATAACCAGAGACATTGAAATAAAGAACAAACTGACAGTAACCAGAGGGGATGTGGCAGGGAGATAACAGGGGAAAGAAGGAAAAAGAGTCATCAAGGAACATACAAAGGACCCATGATAAAGCCAAATGGGAGGTAGGATTGAGGGTGGGAAGTGGTGGGGGGCTCAGGGGAAAGTGGTGGTGGGAAAATGGAGACAACTGTATTTGAACAATAAAAAATGATAAAAAAGGAAAATACCAATATCATAATAAATTTAAGTCAACTAAATAATGTTGGGGCTTTGTGGTACATGAAGTGAATTGTCTGTAAAGGATACATTATCCTACATTTTAATAGGAGTGAAAAACACATTCTCTACAATTAAAGTGGTAAACAGGCTTTTCCAACAAAAATGCTCCCTTGGTTGAAAACCTGTTTTTCTCAAAAATAATTAACATTGCAAACAAGTTACAGATAAGCATATGGTTATCTCACACAAAAGGAGATTAACACCTGTTGTACCCCAAAGTCAAAACAGGTTGTATGTGAACAACTTATACAACCAATGATGTAATAGCTTATATAACTTAGATCATAACCAATGAGAACACAGATGATGCACCAACAAACAAATAAGAATATGAGGCATACTTAGTGTCTAGACTTCCCAATTAGCATGTAAGATTGGCCCACTAGACCACTAACATTGACGCCCTGCATCTCTCTGGGGTGTTTAACTGATCGTAGACTACCACAAGCAGACCATAAAGAGGGGCTCCTCCTTCCAGTGAAAACATTTGTGAGTGGAGACCACCTGGGCAGTGAGACTAGTCAGTCCCCAGAATAGCTGCATATGCCTTCAATCCCCATTCTTGCTTATTTGCAGTCATCACTTAACTTGCTCAAGAAAAATAAACACAAACTGTTTAAACCAAGTTGTTTTGAGTACAGTTTCTCTTGGCACTGACTTATCAATATCATGAAGCTACATCCCTGTTTTGACCTTGAAGTGTAGTTCCTCAGAGTAAGTCAGTGCTTTCTAATATTACATCTTAAGTTACCAAGACTTAAAAAGGGTCTGGTATAAATTAAATTTTTCCTTTAACATGAAGAATTTTTTAGCTCATTAACAACAATAAATTAACTACAACAAAGAATAAAAAAAGGTGGTCCTGGCTGGGTAGCTCAGTCAGTTAGAGTGTTAGCTCCATGTACCAAGGTTGCAGGTTCGATTCCTGGTCAGGGCACATATGAGAAGTAAAAAGAAATGCATAAATAAGTAGAACAACAAATTGATGTTTTTCTCTCTCTAAAATCAATAAAATGAGCCCTGGCTAGTGTGGCTCAGTGGATTGAGCACAGCCTGTGAACCAAAGGGTTGCTGGTTCGATCCCCAGGCAGGGCACATGCCTGGGTTGCAGGCCAGGTCCCCAGTAGGGGGCACTCAAGAGGCAACCACACATTGATATTTCTCTCTTTCTCCTTCCCTACTCCTCTCTCTAAATATAAATAAATAAATCCTTTTAAAAAATAAAAATTAAAATAAAATCAATAAAATGAAAAAGAGAAAAGGAAGACCCATCTGTGGAAAACAACTATCCCCCCCAAATAAGAGTTATCTTGGGAAAAATACATTAAATCATGCCAAACTTAGCATGGTTTCTAGCACGAGCAAACTATTTGCTCACCTAGAAAGAGCTTCTCCTTTAGACCAGGGATTGGGTAAACTTTTCCTGTAGACAATCTGATAGTAAATATTTTAGGCTTTGTGGGCCACATGGAGTCTTTAACAACTACTCAACTCTGCTATTATAGCATGAGAACAGCCATAGATGGTACATAAATGAATGGGTGTGACTGCATTCTGATAAAACTTTGTTTACAAAAACAGTCAATGGGCCAAATTTGGTCCATGGTCTATAGTTCTCCAATCCCTGATGTAGGGCATGTTTTCGTATGTTTCTCATGTTTCCCAAGGGATTATGACAAAGTGTCTGTTCAAGTCATTGGCTCACATTTAATTATGTTATTATCTTACTTATATGAGACCTGTGTCAGACTACATGTATTGGACATACATATAGCTCCTAGCCTGCAGCTTGCCTTTCATCTTCCTAATGGTGTCTTTCAAAGAGCAAGATTCTAATTTTGAAAAGTCCAATTTATCAGATTTTCCTTTTATGGATAGTTCATTTTATGTCCTAAGAAATCTTTGCTGAACATAAAGTCATAAAGATTTAATCATGTTTCTAAAATTTCAGAGTTTTAGCTTTTAGATCTATAATTTAGTTTATTTCTGTGTATGGGTCTAGATTCATTTCTTTATATATGAAAAATTTAATTCCTGAACCATTTTTAAAAGATTCTCTTATTTTAATAGAAAAAAAAACTATCCATGAATAAATAAAAGACTGTCTATAAACACGGTCTATGCACAACACACACACACTGTTAGCATATCTATCTCAGTGGCTTAACTCAATACCACAGTATTACTGTGGTTTAGAGTAATTCTTAAAATCCAGTAGTGTAAACTCTCCAACTTTGTTCTTTACCAATATTTTTGACCATTCTAAACTTGAGAATCAGCTTGTCAATCTCTACAGAAAAAAAAGGAAAATAAACACCTAGTTACGGTGCTTAATATTTCCTATATGTATTATTGTCAACTGCAAATAAAGACAATGTTATTGATTTGTAATCTGGATGCCTTTTATTATTTTTCTTACCTTGTTTGAATGGCTAGGAATTACACTACAATGTTAATTTAAGTCAAGAGAGTGGACATCCTGACGTTCTCCCTGATCTTACAGAAAGAGCATTCAGTCTCTCATCATTAAATGTAATGCTACCCATATACCTTTTGTAAGTGTCCTGGTCAGACTTAAGAAGTTTTTGTCTATTCTAAGTTTGTTGTAAGTTTCTATCATGAATGGGTTTAAATTTTGTTGAAGTATTTTTGATTCTATGGACATAAGTGTTTGTTGTTTCTTTTTTGATTGAGTTTCAAATATTAAATTGACTTTGCTTCCTGGTATTAACCACTTTGATCATGATGTATTATCTTCTTAATATTTTGGTTGACTCTACTTGGTATTTCATTGGGGATGTTTTGCATCTACAATAAAAAATATTGATCTGCTTTTTTTCTTGTAATGTCTGTGTCTGGTTTTAGAATCAAGCTTATACTTGCCTTATAAAATGAGTTAAGAGATGTTCTCTCCTACATTTTTTGGAAAAGTTTGTGTTGAATCAGAATTGTTTATTATCTGAGTTTTAAGAAAAGTAATTAGTAAAGCCAACTGGGACTGGAATTTCTTATCAGAGAAGGTTTTTAATTATTGATTTGATTGCTTGGATACAAGGGGTTTTTTTTAAGTTTTCTATTTCTTTGTCAGTTTTGGTAATTTGTCTTTCAAGCACTTAGTCTATTTTGTCTGAGTTGTTGAAATTGTTCATAATATTCCAAGTATTCCATTAATGCTTATAACATCTGTAGTTATACTTTTCTTTCCTATTATTAGTAATTTTTTCCTGATCTAACTAAAAGTTTATCAACTTAATCTTTTCAAATAACCATCTTTTGGTGGTTTCTCTAATTTTGTCTATACTTTTGGGCTTTATATTTCATTAATTTCACTCTTTGTAATATCTTCCTACTTACTTGGGGTTTGATTTGATCATGATGTTGTAGGAGACATAGAACAAAGACTTTACACTTTTCTTCTATTCTTATATAAGCATTTATAGCCATAAATTTTCATCTAAGCACTGCTTTAGTAATCTAGTAGCTGCATCCCACAAATTAGATATGCTGTTTTCATTATCATTCTGTTCTAAACTTTACAAATTCTCTAGTTGACTGTTTCATCCATGAGTTATTTGGAAATGTGTAGTAGTCTAATTTCCGTATTTCAAAACTACATATTCACCATTTCATCCCTTTGTATAGATCTGAGTTTTCACTCTATCATTTTCTTTCAGCCTGAAGGACACCTTTTATGTTTTCTTATAGTATTGGTATATTGAGCAATATTTGTTTTGTTTCAAAATATTATTTTGTCTTTGTTTTTTACAAGATCACTTTACTAGGTAGAGAATTTTAGGTTGACTATTTTCAGCACTTTAAATACATCATTCCATTGTTTTCTGGCTTGCACATCTTCTGATGAGAAGTCAGTTCTTTTCGTTGTTGTTGTAATATCTTTGATCCAATATGTAAAGTGTCTGCCCTCCCTCTTACTGCTTTTAAGATTTTTCTCTGTATCACTAGAACTTCGTGGTTTGATTACAACATACCTTAGTGATTTAACTACAAAATGAACTATAAACAAGTTCCTTTTTATCCTGTTTTTAATATATCAAGCTTCTTAAATCTATGATTTTATGGTTTTCAGCAAATTTGGAAAAAATATGGCTATTATTTTTCCTGTTTTTTTCTTTCTCCTTTTTTACATTGAGAAGTCCAATTCTATGTATGTTAGAATTTGATATTGTATCCATGTCACTGCTATTCAGTTCATTTTCCTTTTGGTATTTTTACCCTATGAGCTTCAGTTTGGGTAGTTTATGTTGCTGTGTGTTAAAATTGATTGAATATTTCTTCTGAATGTCTAGTGTCTTGTTAAGCTGAAACAATAGTTTTCATTTCAGAATTTGTATTTTTCCCCTGAAATTTCAGTGGTTCTTTTCTATATATTCAGTTTCTCTCATTATATCACATTTTGCTTTTAAGCCCTTACATATGTTTACAATAGATATTTTAAAGTCTTTCCCAACTACTCTATCATTATGTCTGTTATTTCTGTGTTTTTGTTGATGATTTTCTCCTCCTTCTTTGCATGTCTAGTAATTGGTTGTGTGTGTAACACATTTATTATGGACACTATAAATATTGTTGAATTTCTGGGTTTTATGGTCTTCGTTTAGAGTGATTTTGTTTCAACGGGTTCTTAAATTACTTGCTGTTCAAATTTATTCTTTTCAGTCTTGCTTTTAAGATCTGTTAAGAGTTATAGAGTAGGCCCTGGCCAGTGCGGCTCAGTTGGTTGGAGCATCATCCCATAACTTAAGTGTTGTGGGGTTGATTCTCGATCAGGGCACACACCTAGGTTGTGGCTTCAATCTCTGTTCCATATGCACACAGGAGGCAGCCAATCGATGCTTCTCTCTCATATCAATGTTTCTCTCTCTCCCTTCCTCTCTTCTCTAAAAGCAATAAAATAATGTCCTCAGGTGAGGATAAAAAAAAAATTTAAAGAGGCATAGAGTAGCCATTGACTAGGGCTAATTCAGTCTTACTCTTGAAGTGTGGCCATTCTGAGATCTCTAACAAATACTCCAAATGTTCAGCGAAGTCTCTCCACTCTGTTTATTCAGAACTCAAACATATCTGAACTGTGTATGAGTGCTGGAAATTGTTCAGATTACAGCTTCCTAACAGTTCTTTGTCCCTGTGGAGTTTTATGTACACATGCATAGCTTAGTATTCAACAAAGTTCTCTCAAGGGGGCCACATGAAGATTTCTGGTGCTTTTTCTTTGCATAAGTATATCCCTCAATTTCAGTATTCTCTACTAATTCCAGCTACCTCGGCCTCCCAAACTCTAATCTTCATCTCAATTAAGATCACTGTGCTCTGCTTAGCTTTTCTCTCCCAGCACCAGAGACCAGAGGTGCCTTCAAGCAGAAAACAAGAGGAATCACACAGGAGTCACTTCTACTGTTTCTCTTTTCTCAGGAATCACTGAAACTCTGCCCTTTGCTCCCTTACACCCACTGTGTCCATTTTCTGAAAACAGTGACTGTCTCATGTACAGGGTGAGACAAAAAAAGCAGGTTTACAGTTGTGAGTACATAAAAGTTTATTCTTCTGTTATTGTTTATTAATTGTATTATTTTCCATACAAACATCTGTAAACCTACTTTTACCCTTTGTATTTTGTCCAGTTTTCTAGTTACTCACAGCCAAAGAGCAAGTATAGTACCAGTAACTCCACTCCATCATTGCTAGAGCTCAAAGAACTTTTACGTGTGTGTGATCTCTCTCTCCCTCTCTAATGGCTTCCATTTTTGTTCTAATATTTCACACTCAAAATTCCATTGCCTTTAAAAAAACACAACAGTTGCACATTGGGCTAACATCTTTAAAGAAAAAAAAATATGAAAGTAGTCCATAGATTCCTTTGTTAGTGTTCCTGTACAATTTCATGGAAGTAGAATTTTTTATCCATACTGTATCACCCATTTATCTCTCAACTGTTCTGTGAGAAGAAAAAGTTATATCATGCTTGAGCTACTCTTCCCCATAACAACCTTTATGCTAAATGTTACAGAAACTGCTATGAATGATTGGGGGGGGGCATGAGGGAAACCCCAAACATATGGTATTAACTTAGGGGTAGGACAGCAAGCAGACAGGAAAGAGGTAGTATAGGTTAGTTTCCCTTTCTATACGACACGATATATACCATATTAGGAAAACATGATCATTTAAAATAGAGATCAAGTACCTACCCAAGACTGTATTTTAGCAGAAGCAGTTAGAAAATGTTATAATGGAAAAAACGAAAAAGACAACAAAAGAAAATTTATAATGTTCTGGCTGTTCCTTGCTGTTTAAGCCTAATATAAATTAATTTATGCAAGCAGTGATTTACAAGCAGAGAAAAAACCTTAGGGTGGCTCCCTCTGACTACACTACTTCAGTCAGAGAAAGACAAATACCATATGATTTCAATTATATGTGGAATCTAATGAACAAATTGAACTAAAAAGCAAAATAGAGACAGAATCAGCAGGATGACAGCTATTGGGCTGGGGAAGTTAGTGGGTGGAGGGATTGAGCAAAAAAGAAAAAGGACTCATGGACATGGACAACAATGTGGTGATTGCAGGCAGGGGAAGTACAAGAGAGTTACATGGTAATGGAAAAAATACAATAAAATTTTTTAAAGATTTTATTTTTTGAGAGAGGGAAGGGAGGGTGAGATAAAGGGGGAGGAACATTGATATGAGAAACATTGATCAGTTGCCTCTGTTACATGCCCTAACTGGGACCAAACCCTCAATCTAGGTATGTGCCCTGACCAGGAATCAAACCAGCAACCTTTTGCTTTGGAAGACAACACCCAACCAACTGAGCCATACCAGTCAGGGCCACACTATTTCTAATTTAATAAAAATTCAATAATACAGGGACTTTAAGGATCAGGCAAGTTAACTGCTTCTCTACAGATGACAACAAAAAATATATTCCAAGAATCTGTCTTAAGAGTTCTAAGCCACACAATGAAAGACAGCCTAGGAGCAAAAATCAGATGAATGTACTATTTTGGTGGCCTCAAGGTAGCAGTCATTAAACTGAGGGAGAGAGGAAAATAACTAGTAAATTAACTAGTCTTTACGATTAACAACTATAATCAAATAAGAACTTTTGCTGTGTTATTTTCACATATAAATGACTGGAGGCCAATTAGAAAGTAAATGACAAAGCTCTATTAGTAAGAAACAAACACAAACAAAAAACAGAAAACACCACAAGCCTAACCTAACATGTTCTACCTGGGGAACCCAAATCTGCATCAACAGGACACAGGGTAAGAATACAGGCAGCCTTCAGTAAGAGTACACCAGCACTCATTTCCGATACAGACACAAAGGACAATGGATAAGAAATAATTCTCAAAATGGAAATTCAGGGACTATGGAGCAGAATTAGGATCCTATCAAGTCCTTATTCCAGTTTCAGAGCAAGAAGTCTTATTAATTACAGTAAGGACCAGGAACTATCATGTGTATCCCATTCTTTTATTTTCCCAGTGGGAGTTTTTATTTTAGCTTTTCTGTTTCTACTCCAATATATATAGACAAGTAAGAGGGCTAGATGGTTAGAAAACTTGTCTATTAGTTTATAGGTCACCACATCATAAGGAATCACATCTTGGATTTGACAAAGAGAAATTTACTCCACCTACTAAATACCACTTTCAGTTGTGATCCTTCAGGAATTGATGTGTTTTCTCTATGAGAAGAGAGTGCATGGATATGTGGGTGGCCAACAGGGTAAATTGAACAAACAGACTGCTTATTTTCCCTCAAATCCACTTTCTATTTTTGATAATAAAAGCCCCCAAGTTTTACCTGAGCCCATAGCAGCTCAGCTACAGACATTATTTTCCAGCCTTACTTGCAATTATGTGTGGGTATGTGACTAAGTTCTTGACAATCCAATATGAGCCAAAATAATGTGTGCAGCCTGTCACTAAAAATGATTGGCTGTGGAAATCAGGTGAAGTACTGGTGAATTACTTTCAATAACATCCCACAGAACAGCAAAGCCAACAGTTCCCTGCAAACAAAAAAAACCCATAAGGCAAAGCTAATTCTTCACTATTAAACGAGAAAAAAAATTCTACATATTCATTTTGAGGTCTTCTTAATTTGACAGTTAGCATAAACCTTAATAAACCCCTCCCTCAAAAATGTTTTGTGTCATTAGGATCACTTAGGTTAAGAAGTTCTGATTAAAGTGTTCATTCTCTTTAAGAAAATTAAGCCTCATTGACATACAAGTTGATAACTTGAATACTCTACCACATAGTTGTATATACGTTCAGGAAAAACAAATAAGCAAACTAAATGAATAAATAAATGAACAGTTAAATTCTAGGAAATTTTGACACAGAGATAAACCAAGTGGGGAAGCCATTTAGGGTGTCCAAGGAAAATCTCAGACTGGAACTTGAAAAGGGCTCCCTAAAAGGAAAGAGAAATAAAAGGGAGAAAAAATCTCTAATATATTGTGCATTTCTGACTAGAACTCTGGTAGAACCAAATGCATCAACTGCCTAAACCAAAATTTTCAGTGTAAGTTTACAAGAATTGACAAATGAGATTGCCAAATTTAGTCTTGTTCTCCTACTACCATCTATCTGCCCCATTCCCCCAGCCAAAGAAAAGATATGAGAAAAGAAAAAGGTTGGGGACCACTTATTCACCCTAATGCTATTCTATTTCTATTATATAGAAACAATTTTGAAAGCTAATGGTCTGATAAATAGTCTTAACTGTGTTTTTATTTTTTTTAAAGATTTTATTTATTTATTTTTAGAGAGGGAAGGGAGGGAGAAAGAGAGAGAGAAAGAGAGAAACATCAATGTACAAATGCTGGGGGCTGTGGCCTGCAACTCAGGCATGTGCCCTGACTGGGAATCGAACCTGCGACACTTTGGTTCCCAGCCCACGCTCAATCCACTGAGCTATGCCAGCCAGGGCTTAACTGTGTTTTTAAAATCTGTACACAATATCCAACATACATATTGACGCTTACAAATAAAATAAATTTTTTAAAATGAATCAAAATGTGTTTGCTAAATAGTTTGAAGTCACATACTTTAGCAATTCAACAAGTACTGGGTGTGTGTGTGTTGGCACGTGTGTGTCTTTTGTCCAGGAAACCAGGCTGCTAGGTGGTGTTTCCAAACTACAGTAGTCCTCACTTATCCACAGGGGACACGTTCTAAATCTCCCAGCAGATGCCTGAAACTGTAGTTAGTACCAAACCCTACATATACAATATTTTCCTATACAAGCATACTTATAATACAATTTAATTTATAAATTAGGCACACTGAAATTAACAACTAATAATAAAATAGAACAATTATAACAATACACTGTAATAAAAGTTACATGCGATCTGTCTCTTTTCATGTCTTCCACCCACAAATTTTAAGATGGAAAATGCCTTTCCCATCTTAACTAAGCACTTATCATGCACCTTGGCTGTAAATTTACAGTATGAGGTGTCCCAGCAAAACTAGCACAAATTTATTTTTTCTTCTGTACAACTTCATAGAAGCTTCATTCTTACTGTACATCTTAGCAACCTCAGCATATGACTTCTTTTCTTTTCTTAAGCCAAGACCTTTACCTTTTCACTCAATGGAAGCACTTTAGAACTTCTCCTTGGCATATCTGAATTGACATCATCCCCACTCTTACACTTTGAGGTCATTATTAAGTAAAATAAGGGTTACAGGAACACAAACACAGATACCGGTGATAGTCAATCTAAGAACCAAGATGGCTACTAAATGACTAACAGGCTGGTAGCACATTAAAGCGTGGATAAGCTGGACAAAGGGGTGATTCATGTCCCGGGCAGGATGGAGTGGGTGGGACAGCATGAAATTTCATCATGCTACTCAGAATGGTGAATGACTTAAAACCTATAAATTGCTTATTTCTGGAATTTTCTCTTTAATATTTTCAAACTGAAGTTGACCATGAGTAACTGAAAGCACAAAAAGTCAAACCAAAGACAAGAGGGGAAAGGGCAAGCAGAGCTAAAATCCAGCAAAAGTTCTCCATTCCAAGCTCTGCAATTATGAATCTAAACCTGCTCAGAGGAAGAAGCACCTTCTATCACATACAAACGGGCTAGTGATGGCTCTGCTGGCCACTACAATGGGCAATGGGGAAAAAAATGAGATAAAAGATCATCAGATTATACTTGTTACTCAAAAAAGTATCATCACTATCAGATCAGAATTGAGTACAACTGTTTCTGCTATAACACAATATATGCATTCCCAAATAATAATGTGCTCTATAAAATAAAAACAGCTGAACTTACAGAGAAAACACAATTAGAGCCAGACTACTCAAAATCTGTGGAATTTTCAAATCTGAGTCCTAACAAAACAACAACAATCCTTAGAAAAATATTAGTATAGTTTACGTTTCCAGTGGCATGTGTATCAATAAGCCAGTTCATCCTTTCAAGTTTCATATCCTGAAGCTCATGCTTCTCCCTTTGAAGTGATTCCTTGAAGATACTCACTTCTAATAGAGAACAGGTCATGAAAAATTAAAAAGATCATCTAGAGGTAGCTTTCTCCATCAATTTCTTTTTAACAAAAGTGAGCTATCCTTATAGCTTCTTCAACAAAACTTATAATTTCCTCAGATCTTGTAACATAGTGGAATAAATATCAATTTTCAAGCCAATAAACCAGTACTTTATTGCAATATAGAAAGGTACTTTTCCAGAATTTTCAGCATTTTTTCTTAAACTAAGGCTCTCTCTTTAGTTGTGAAGGAGCTTTCCTCTTGATCATTCCAAAACATTAACGTGTTTAAAGTGGTTTGGAAAAAAGTTCCAAACCAAATTCCACATTATTGACATCATTCCCTTATATGCCAAATGTTTAAAAAAGGTTTTCAGACAGAAGGAAAATTATATAGGTCACAAATAGGGGTCTATATAAAAAAGAATGCTAGAGAATAAGTGAAGGTAAAATAACAGCTTTTATTTTGCTTATCTTTAATGGATAAGCAAAATAATTATCTAATTGATAATGGATCTAATGGTTTGTTGAAATAATAGCAACCAGTAATCAATTATGTATACGTGTGTATGCTTATTTACAAGTGAAAGTGACACAAAGGACAGGAGAGAAGAATTAGGATTATTTTGTTATTATAAGGCACTTGCACTACCCAGGAAGGGGTATGTTATTTGAAAGAATACTTGGATTAGGGGTATATGTACATTGCAAACTCTAGGGTGACCACTAAAAAAAAGTTAAAAAAAAGAAGTATAATTGAAATACTAAAAAAGGAGAGAAAGTAAACCATATAAAATGTTCAACTATAGCTACAAAATCCAGAAAAAGTATGGAAGACAAAAATGTTCTTATCAAGACTGCCTATTTACATACCAAAGTACAAATTTAAAGAATATTTGAACATACAGGAACTAGTTTGGGGAAACATCTCCAACATCCAAGACAGTTGTTTGATTTGGAATATACCGGCAAGTTTCCTTGAATAAAACAAAGAAACATGTCTTTATGTGTCAAAAATTTATCCTGAAAGTAACTGATTTCATTTCCCACAAGAAAGAAAAAAGAAATGCTAGAACTCTAAGGTCCTCCACCAGAATTGAGATAACATAATTGCACTAGAGTCTGCCAGTGACCAATCCACATCCTCTTGCACTTGCTGGTTTCAGCACACACAGACCTGGCTTCCAACTACCTGCACGTGTATTTCTTTGACTAAGGTTTTCTGTTGTTTTTGCTTGAGCCTGCTTTGTCACCCAAGTACAAAAGATTTACCACAACCAGGAACAGCCTTCACTCAGTAACTGAGGGGATTTGCCGCACAAATTCTCCAACTTCCTCACCTCAAATGGTTAATTCAGGGATGTAGTTTACACTGGTTCCCCAAGTTTCCTGTGGAATATTAAGCTCCATTCTTTCACAATAGCAAACCACCTGATAACAGATTATTGGTGCTGAATCTGTGCCTTATTATGTGTAGGAACTTTGCTTCAATACTTTATCTAATTATCTACAGAAAGAACAAGAATCTGATTCAGAGAGTTAAGGATAACCTCAACTTTTGCTCAGTGTCACAGAGCAAGCCATGATTATAACACAAGTATATCCAAAACCTCTGCTCCTTCACCAAAGGAACAGAACATCATGGAAACTGCGGGGAGGGTGTCCATTAATATTAAAATGCTGCTATATTTATTTCCAAAGAAAATTTAAAAATTTTTAAAGAAACTTTAAAAAATTTTTCTAATTCATACTATACTCCTAACCAAAAGTTATTTTTAAAGTGTATCACTTATGTCATCATGAATTAAACTACTGCTTAAATTTTTGGAGGGAAAGGAAAAGGGGCAAATCAAATATATTACTTATATTTAAAATAACAATGGTAATGGTAATGGCAAATGTGTGATTGCCTTCCAACTTCCTAAAACAATTACATTCTTCACAGCTAGGAAAACTCTAACTCTTCCTAGTTAAAGGAATTTTTCTTATCAGGGCTATAAACTTTAAAAAAAAAAAAAAGAGAGAGAAGACAGAAAGATAAAAAGAAAAGGCATTTACAATGATATAATCTGAGATTATGAAGATAAATAAAATACATTTTACTTATCAATTTTTAAAAGTTGCAAATGTTAATACTGTAACAAAATAATTACTTTTAAATGTCTGTATTTTTGCATAGTTCATTCATTCATTCATGGACCACACATTTGTGCTGGTTCTAAGATAAACAAAATTCATCTTGTGCCATTTTTGGTATTAGAGACAAAGGAAGAAAGTAAAGGAAAATCAGTAAACAAAATGGAAGATAAAGAGGGAGAGCGAAATTTCATGGATTGCTGACCTCAATTTTCTCTCCTTTACAACTACATATACAAACACAGAAAAATTCATTCATTCACTCAACTAATGCCAGACAAGCAGTAAAAGGTAGACAATGCTAGGCAGTGGGTATGAAATAAAGGAAAAAGTAGTACTCACCCTTAAAGTTGTTTAAAATTAAGTTGAAGTCAACTTTAGTATTTGTCCCTGAAGACCTTATAAATTAAGAGGTCAATTTATATTTAACAGAGATAGTAAAAATGTAATTGTGTTAGCACCCACTTAAAAATTTAGATGCACAAAATGTATCTTTTTTACCTATTTTAGGTTTAAGGTTTAATTCTGAACTTTGTTCATTAAAAACAATCATCCACATTTGACAAGCGAGTGTCCAGAAATATAAAGAAGAAAATTATGAAAAAATTATCAGGATAAATGTTTTCAATTTTAAAAGAAACAACTTGAAACACAACTAATTTTAATTTAAAAAAACTATTTTTACACTCACATCAAAAGACACAAAAAATTAAAATTCTTATTTGTTCTCAAAATTCAGTCAACATCAAAATTAATAAAATGTTAAAAAACCATTGTCCCCACAAATCTATCAGCATTAATAAAAATCATCAAAACAAACAAAATTTAATATTAAAATTTTGAAGTGGTATAAAAAATGTCAGATATTGTTCAAAAAGCAAAAAAAAAACAAGTAAACAAGCCTAAATAATTATCAAATTGTTTAATTCATTGATTAGTGAATTAAAGATTTCAGAAAGTTATTACATAAATTTTGTATTACTGATTTGAATCGATCACATGACTGTACCTTAAAAAAATTGTATTTGACTCCTAGAACTATAAATATGAGCTTTACCAACTAAGGCATTATATTAAAAGGTTAGTAATGCAAGAAGCTAAAAGTATATCTAAAGAATATTAAATGTTTTAGATGAATTATTTTCCTAAAATGTGTGTATAATATCTTTGAAGCCCTTCTGGTTGATTACAGGAAAAAGAAAGAGAATGAGAATTGAACTTTCCAAGCCTGAACCTAATTTCTTTCCAGGCTACTTTACTTCAATTTTCCTAATAGAACTGGCAAAGTTAAAAAGAAATGAGTGCATGTTGCCTGATGGTTTGTATAAAATTTTTTTTCAATAGCTTGATTTTCTTCATTTGTGTATGTTTTATACAAATGTCTGAATATAGTGTTCTTTCAATAAACTCAGGGAGTAAGTACAAATATTAATACAAAATGTATTGAACCTATCAGTAATTATTTGCTTGATATATAAGAATTATAAAAGTATAAAATGTGGTTTCCACCCTTACTAGGTATTGGGTTATTAAGACTAATAGATATATTAGCAAATCATATAGGATAAAATATGATTTAATGGTAAATTGTATGGCAGATTAAGTGTTGTAGGAGATCAATTAAAGAGAACATTAATAAAGGTCAAAATCATCTAGAAAGACATGATTGTCTTATTTCTGTTTCTACCTTAAAAGAGACACATCTATCCATTAGCTCTTCTCAACAACAAAATAATAAACAATGTACTCCATATACCTACTAAATTTTATTAATTTAAAAACTAATAAATTTCTGTACTTCTTTTAGAACACACTTAATAATTCTTGTGGCTATAATTATCCATGACACAATGGTGACAAAGTTGTATGATCCAACAGAAAGAGCACAACCTTAAACTAATGGGGAAGATTTGTAGCTTCACCACTTGACTTTTTGACGATGGGCAAGTTACTAAATCATGCTAAACCTGCTGCTTCTTAAGTGAAATAAGGTAACAACAACTACCTCCTCTGGCTGTTGAAAGGATCAAATAATATATCATGTGGTAAATAAATAGCACAATGTCAGAAAAATATGTTCAATAACTATTAGCTCCCACATTCAAACAAATTTCAAATATAGTGGTAACAGAACACCAAAGACTTTGCTTTACATTTTATTCTCAATGAAAATGTATTCTCATTTTATTCTTTATGAAAATTAATAACAGTTCTTTTTATTAATAAAAAAATGTGTTCAGCTTCTAATTTTATGATTCTCATTCATCTTTGAGAATTTGATAAAAAGGTTGAACTTCCTCCTCCCAAAATACCACATATATGCAGGATATTTTGTATCAATTTAGGGACATTAACAGATTCTCTGAAAGGTAGATTAAAAACCATGTTCTATCTGGCTATTTAAATAAAATTAATTCAAATTAAATAAAATTAAAACTTTAGTGCCTCAGTTGTGCAGGTGACATTTCAAGTGCTCAACAGCCAGTCACACGAGGCCAGTGCCTACAGGATAATGGATACAGGACATCCCATCATCTTTGAAACTATTAGATAGAGCTGTTCTCAAATGTTAACATCAGTAAAACTATTTTGCTGTGTGTTTTTTTAAATATCTATAAACCTCTCTTTGAAGTAGATTCCCAAGAGGGGAGGGGCTCTGAATATTTAGAGTCTTTAGGGTCCAGCCCATAATAAGCATTCAACAAGTAGCTGGTAGCTAACATTATAGTTTTGTTTTGGCTACATTAATCTTGCAAAAATTGACGAAGTTGGTGAAGGCCAGAGCTGAAAGCTGTGAATATAAATATACAAACAGTTAAAAATAAAAGTAGCAGGTCAACTTATATATACTCTCAACTGACAAACTTCTGAAGTCAGTGGGGGCTCCCCATGTGCAAACTTTCTATTTTTTGACTTTTAGCTATACATATTGGCTAGATCACTTAAGCAAAATTTTAGGCCTTGTCCATAGCCTATTCTGCTCAAGAATAGGAAAAATGCTTCCTTAGAGCCAGTTAGCTTTTATTATTCCTGTGTTGGTTTTTCCTAGATAGAGCAGTTGAGTAACTTATTTTTAAATAGTATGTATATATTTACAAACAGTAGTTTAAAAGATGAAAAAATTTTACCAGTTCTATAACTTAGATTACAGCATTACGATTTTAGAAAATCTATCTCCTTTTAATATTTCTTGAAATCAAGACAAAATTGCTGCTATATGCAGAACAACAGTAAGAGATCTAATAATAATTGTGCACTTACACTGCCACATTTTTTCTAATGGTATATTCTTCCAAATCGTCGTCAGAGCTGCTATCAGTTGCATCAGAATCCAGACCCTCTTCAACATGAGACAACAGCCCTGTAGCAGATAGTGCAAATCTTTGGATTTCTGCAGCTGTACATTGTGCAAAGCCATTTTTTGTTTCACTCCACAATTTATTCTCCGCAGTCAATAAGTTGATGTCTGGCTTAATTTCAGTGCATTTAGGTAAACCATTATTCAAAATTGTGGTAGGTTCATGAAAGATCTTCATTTTGGGGAGCTGATGTTTCATAGAAAATTTCATTTGCTGACCATAGTGCTTAACAACATGCTTTGCTAGGAGCATCTGCAAATGTTTCTGAGTTCTTCTGGCCTGGTTAAGTAAAATTTTCTGTTTGCTTACACAGTTAAGTAAACGAGCACTCACTTCCTCCTCTTTTTCAGCAGCTGAAGAACTAATAGGCATATTTGAATGGCCAGGACCAATTTTCTTTTGAGCAGAATCCAATAAACCCCTTTTAATCTCAGCATCAGTAACTTTATCCAAAAGTGCATTCTTTTGGTATGATTTACAGTTTTGTAGTTGGACTTTATCTACATTAGTGTCTTTGGTTATATTTGAATCTAAAATAAGTTTTACATCTGTCATGCACTGGCTTGTGTTATCTGACAGAGGTTCCTTTTTGATGAACTCTTCAGAATGAGAATGACAGATTTTACTGAGCTGAATGTTGCTGCCATTACACAGTATGTTTTTCAGCTTACTGCAGTTGGGTTCTCCTAATTTCTTTTGTTTATAATTCTTATTGTATTTATTTAATGTAGAATTAGAACCCATTAAAAGAACTGTCTGATAATGTTTTGAAGACTGAGGGGAGCCAAAATGTTTTAAATTCACAAAATTAGTGTTAACAGTAGGTTCAGGAGTTGGAAATCCCAGCATCTGAGAGAAAGTGTCTCCCTTTAGCTTTTCATCTACAGTTCTTGGACCTTCCATGCACAGCATCTTGTCAGACTCCATGGTACTCGGTAAAGATGAAAAGCAGATACCCTTTGTTGTTGCCTCCCTCAGAGCTGGGGTCATGGCGAATCCTGCAGATAATTACTGGAAACCTAAAGTAATGTAAAAATAAATAATCAAATATCTAGAAAAGTGTTATGCTTGTATATGTTTCAAGGGCAACGTTTTTAAATGTTTGATTAAAACATGAACAAATTCAAACTCCTTTATTTCCCAACTCTTAACACCATCTCTGCTCTTTTCTAGCTCATAAGAAATCAATAGCTATTCTTCACTCTGCTGTGGGCCTATACCCAAAAGTCTAATTAATTAAAGTTCCACACTACCTAGCTCAGTAAGCATTAGCCAAGTATTTGTGGATATAACATAGCTGGCACTTAAACAACACAGGGGTTAAGGGCACCAACCACCCACACAGTCAAAAATCTGCATATAAATACTTACTCCCCCAAAAGTGATAACATATATAGCTGATTCACACATATTCTGTATGTGATATATATTCTTATAATAAAGTATAAACTAGATAAAATAAAATGTTATTAAGAAAATAAGGAAAGAAACAGATTTACAGTTTTAATTGAAAAAATAAAACAACTGTGTACAAGTGGATCTAAGCAGTTCAAACAAGTGTTGTTCAAGACTCAACTGTTCATCTCAAGATTCCATTTTTAAACGTCTAGAGACAGTCAAAAAATTCCAACCCTGAATGTGGGAATCATACTTCAAAAATGTAACTCAATCTCATACTTTCAGCCAAAAGAATTATGTTTATAAAATATAATAAATTGCCCAAAACCTCCATTGCTCAATTTAAATTTCACAATCTGAATAGTATTAATAACAATAACTAAAATATACTAACATGTAAGAAGGTGTAAGTAAACTGAACTACAAATAAAAAAGTGTATAATTTTACAACTGTTAAAAATAACGTGATAGTGAAAACTCGCCTAATCTGCAATGTGCAAACCTTTCCTGAAAAAACACCTGCAATAATGTTTTTCTTTTTCACAAATGCATAGTCATCAGTTATCATCACAGAAGCTGTTAATCCTGGGAAATGGGACTGTTACAGATGACCACTGAAGATTAATCCCCACATTAAACAAATTCATTGTATTTTATCAAAAGAAAAAAATGAAACTATATATTCTGAAATATAGAAAATGTTAATTCAGTACCATTAAAAATTATGAAGACTGAATAGTGAAAAAAATTATCATTAACAATTAATAAGTTTTGGAATATACTTTGGACTATAATATTCCATAATTTAGTTTAAACACATATGACAGTTAATAGTCACTTAAATGGCCACACTATCATTTTGTATGTCCCCATATAATATGCTAGCTGTAACTCTACACCTTCAATTCCTAGGTAAAAACATAAAATCAAAAGCTAATTCTTTGTAAAGATTAGTCAGAATGGTCAAAAGGAAAAAGAAGCACAAAACTGTCTATGCAGTTAAAAAAAAAACACATAGAGGGTTTAAAAGCAAGTGACATACTAGGAAAAGATATCTACAACATATATAAAAAACAAAGAATTAGTATCCAGAATACAAAAAGAACTCCTACAAATGGACAAAGAATAAAGCAGTCAGGCATTTCACAGATGATGACATCCAAATAGTCATTAAACATATACTTATCTCACCAGTAATGAAGGAAATGTAGATTAATAAACCAAGAGACCAGTCTTCCAATCACCAAATTGAAAATAGTTTAAGTCTGAACATATCACAGGTGCACAAAAGAGCAGTGTTTTTAATAGCAAAACATTCTTTCAAGGCAATCTAGACATCTAACAAGAGACTGGATAATAAAACATGATGGAATACTATATAGCAGTTAAAAAGAATGACCTAGATCTATACGCACAATATGGACAAACCTCAAAAACAGTATAAAGTTTAAAAAATGGTGCAGAAAATATATAGTATACCATACAAATAAAATACAAACACAAAACCATACCTACCATATAGGTACATATGTGTCTGTCTGTCCATTTGTTTAAAAAACCAGAAAAATAATCACCGAACTTGTAACAGTAGCAGCATCAACTAAGTTCCATGAAACAGAACAGAGGTGGTTTAAGAGAAGCTGAATTTTAACTATAGAATTTTCTTATTTGGGGGTGGAGGGAAGACTAAATACACAATGAACCAATGTTAATGGTTGTTAATTCTGTGTGATTAAAAAAAAATAGATGTTCGCCTTTTCTATACTTTACCATATAATGTCTAAAAAAAGTAGAGATTTGTGTATAATTCTCTTCCAAAGTTTTTACGTCTCAAAATGTATACACTTTTATATAATGCCTAAAAAGTAATAAATCTTATAGTAACAGATTCTCATTTCTCCTAAATTCAAAAAAAAGGAAAAGAAAAATTACCAGATTATTGGGTTATTATTATATATTTTACATTCTACTTTCATGAGATATATAAAAATAATTATAAAACAAGCTATTGGCATTGGTAATTTTTTTTAAGAATTAATCAGTCACTTTGTAACTCAATGACTGTATCTCTAATCTACAAACATCTATGCCAGTATTTAGGTAACTATATTGCTCTCTAAGGGAACTGCCTTAATGACTGTCCTTGCGGATTCATATGGAAAAGATACTATACTCTACCTCCTCCCTACCCACTTACTCTATCTCAAAATGTGCTAAGGATATAATAAAAGAGGCTAGTTGAAGGAGCAGAGATGGAATATCATGAGGCAGTACAGTTGATGTTAGGCCCTGGACAAACTAAAGGAAAAAATAAAAATAAGAGGTAGAAAAAATATACACAGGTTAATGGCTAAGAACTAGAGTTGGCAGCAAAAAGAGAAGGTAAAGAAATAAATGTAGGTTGAGAGTCAGTCGCTAAGGCATTTTATGATAGAGAACTAGAATAAGACACATAAAAATACCCCTCAAGATATCTAGGGTGTACCTGGTATGATAGGAAGTTTTAAAAATGATTTTAATAATCCCCTTCTCCTTATATTCATACCCTTATGTAATCCTCTCCTATGAACCCAGAGTATGGACTAGATTTAAGGACTTGCTTTTAGCAAAGAGAAAGCAGCAGAGGTGATGGGATGTCACTGCTGAAAATAGGTTACAAAAAGACTGTGGTTTCCATCTTGCCACCCTGTTACTCAGAGATGCCAAGTGCCATGCTGTGACCTGCATAGCAAAGACCATTGTCTCCAGCCAATGGATGACCTAAGGCCTGTCAATAGGTGGATGAGCAATCTGAGAAATCAACCCTTCCCCAGTAAAGCTTTCAGATGACTACAGCCAGAGTCAACACCTTGACTGCAGCCTTGTGAGAAACCTTGAGCCAGAGGCACCCAGCTGAGCCACGCCTACAGCTCTGACCTGCACAAAAATACTACAAGCCATTACATTTTAGGGTGATTTGTTAACTAGCGATAGATAACAAACACAATTAATACGAAGACTATTGGGTTGTAGTCTCTGGAAGGCCAACCCATATCGCAGTTCCTATTCTAGGATTTATGTGAAGTTCCTCTATATTCTATTCTCAAGCATATCCTTATGAGAAATTATAGCCTGAAAATCTAATCTCCAGCCAAAAGAAACTGATGAAAACAGTTGTCCCTGTAAATTGTTTTTTAAAAAAAGGTCAATTATGTTCACAGTTTTAATATGAAATGTAAGTGCATTTATTCCAATTATTTAAATATGTAATCACTGCACATAAAAATGTTTCCTAACTGAATATTCTAAATTGTACCACTTCTGACAACCTCCATAAACAGCTGCACTTATCATTAATACTTCTAAGGCTTGAATTTTGCTATTTTATTAACCACTATATCGCCAACATGAAAAACTATATGATACATAGCAGATGCTCAATAAATATCTGCTGAATAAATAAGTGGTTGACATATACTTAGAAAATAACCCAAAGTCATCCTTGCCATGCCTGCAAAGTTCTACATTATCAGATCATTGACTACTTCACCTTCTGCAACTCTCTCCACATGTCACTACACTTTAGAAACAATGACCTCTGTGCTATTCTTGAAACATATCAAGCAAGTCCCTGCTTCATGGACTTTGTGCTTGCTATTTTCTCAACCTAGAAAATTTTTTCCACAAAGAAGACTGGTTCCCTCACTTCATTTATGTTTCTGCTCTACAGTAACCTCATCCGAGTTTTTTCTTGACCAATATATTTAAAATAACTTTAGCCCCTCACTTCATGACTCTCTATTTCCTTACACTGTTTTACAGTTCCTCATGGTACTAGCTAACATTTTATTACATTCTAGGGAGGAATATAGTTTGTTCAATGTTCTACTCACCAGCACTTAAAACAATGCCTGATATACAATAATTGTCAGATATTTACTGACAAAATTAAAGAAACACACAAATCATAACTTTTAGAAGTGGCCAGGGTTTAATAATTAGTAGTAAGCAATAACACATATTTCAATTACTACTTTTAAAACAAATGTTACAAACAGAGTAATAAATAAAACAGATATGTCACAAGCAAGTGTGGCTTATTCCATAAATGCCAAGACTAGCCCAACATTTAAAAAGCAACCACTGAAATTCATCACATCAAGAAATGAAAAAAGAAAAAAATATGATCCCAATAGATGAAGTATTCTACGAAATCCAAAATCTATTCATGATTAGGGGGAAAAATTTAGCAAATTAGGGAACAGAGGGATACTGCTAACCTGACAAAGAGTATCTACACAAAAACCTAAAGATCACTACATAATTAATGATGAAAGACTGAACACTTCTGCCCCCAAGACTGGGAATGAGGCAAGGTGTCTTTTTTTACCACTCCTATTTATTGTCATACAGGAGGTCCTGGCCAGTGGTATAGGAAAAGGAAAAAGAAATAAAAGGTATACAGATTGAAAAGTAAAAATAAAACGGTGTCTACTCACAGATGAAATTACTTTCAACATAGGAAATTCCAAGGAATTTACAAAAAAGCTCCTAGATCTAATGAGTTTACTAAGGTAGCAGATACAAGGTCAAGATACAAAAATCATTTATATTTCTATATACCAGAAGTGAAAAACTAGAAATAGAAAAATTTTTAAGTATTAATTCCAATAGCTCCAAAATCATGAAAACACTTAGATATAAATCTTACAAAATATCTCCATGATCTATATACTGAAAAAAAATTTAAATCATTGAATATCTAAGTAAATAGAATGACATACTGTGTTCATGGATTAGATTATTCAATGTTGTCACAATGTTTATTCGTCCTAAAATGATGTATAGATTTAACACACTCTCACCAATCGAAATCTTGACAGGATTTTTCCTGATATCAACATGCTGAAAAATGTACATGGAAAGGCAAAGGTACCAGAATAGCCAAAACAACAAAACAAACCTGAAGTACTCATATTACCTATCAACTTACAATAGCCAAAATAGTGTGGCTTTGGTAAAAGAATGACCACAGATCAGTTGGAAGAATGAGAACTCCAGAACCCGCATAAATGGTCAACTAATTTTTAACAAAGATATAATGATAGTTCAATGCAGAAAGACTAGTTTCTTGTTGTTGCTGTTGTTATTGTTATTTTAAACAAATGGTTTTGGAACAATAGGATATCCAAATGCAACAACAACCACAACAACAAAAAAAAACACAACTGGGTCTTGAATGTATGCCTCATAACTTATATAAAAATGGTTACATCCACCACAAAAGATTATAGACCTAACTGTAAAATGTACAACCATAAAACTTCTGGAAAACAAAAAACACAGAAAACCTTTGTGATACTGGATTAGGCAAAAAAAAAATTTAAGATATGACACCAAAAACATTATTCATAAAAGAAAAAAAACTGACAAATCTAAGTTCCTCAAAATTAAAATAAATACTAAATAAGATAAGCATTTAAAATTATTTTAAAATAATTTTAACATAACAATTGAGAGTACAACTCCTGGAAGTCACTAAGTTTACCATTAAGGTTAACTCTGAATAATGGTTTCCACCACTATACATTTTTACATTATAATTATTTTGAATCATGATTTCATTTTATGCACAATGAACAAATGTTTGAAGGCAGAATGTATAAGAATACTTACTTGAGAGCATAGAATAATAATAATTCTGCAAATACACCTCAAGATGATCTCTATTAGTCCCACAGAGCTGTGTTCCACGTGATCACAGCACTTTACAGCTCTTAATTAAAGCAGGAAATGAAGAACTAGCCAACATTGAGTCATATAGGTTTGTCTATTTTTGGTAGAAGCCAGATTTTTTTTAAAGATTTTATTTATTTATTTTTTAGACAAAGGAGAAGGGGGGAGCAAGAAAGGCAGAGAAACATCAATGTGTGGCTGCCTCTCCTGCACCCCGTACTGGGACCTGGCCCACAACCCAGGCATGTGCTTTGACTAGAAATTGAACCAGCAACCTTTTGGTTCTCAGGCCAGTATTCAATCCACTGAGCCACACCAGTCAGGGCAGAAGCTAGATTTTAACTTCCATTTAACATATATTCAACCTAAAACCTAACATTCAATAATTCAGTTAAAACATATTTATTAAACAATGTGTAACAGATACTATCTTGGGTAACAAGATAGCAGTGAACATGAAATATAAGGTTTTGATTCTTATATAGAGCTTACAATTTAGCAAATGTTAGATTTAGATAAATATTCAAATAAGAAAATATCATGTAAATAAGGGTTCCATAGGATCTTTATGAAGATTAAACAGAGTGACAGAACATGACTACAGTAGGATAAAAATTAAATTAGATTTATAGATGAAGGCAGGCCTCTGTTTGAGTGACATCTGCCCTGAGACCTGAGATGACAAAAATAAGCTAACCAAGATTTTGGTAAGAGACTTCCAAGGAAGAAAGACAACTAATAGAAAGCTTTGAGAAAGGAATAAAATTGATGTTTTTGTGGAACAAATGACAAATATGTCTAGAACATAATAAGCCAAAGAAAGAGAGTAATAGGAAATAAGATCAAAGAGGTAGACAGATAGATAGATAAGACAGTAGACAGGGCCCAAACCATAGACACTGGGCGTAAATCAAAGGAAAGCCACTGAAGGTATCTGGATAAGGAAGTAACATGATCTGCTTTACATTTTTATTCAACAAATAATTATGAGTGTTCTGTAGATAAAAAAAAAAATTGTATCGGAGAGAAAATGAAAACAGCTTCCGTGAGCAGCAACAGAGAGACCAGTTAGGAAGCTACTGAAGTAATCTAAAGGAGAGATGGTAGTGGTGGTTTGGACTAGTGAGATGGTAGTAGATATGAGAATGGACAGATCTAGCATATGTTTCAAAGCAGAGCTGAGAAACTTCTGACTGCCAAGATTTTGTGGGGCTTAAGGAAAAGGAATCGTGCATAACTCTTAGGTTTTTACTTCAGCAACTGAGTGGTCAGTAGTACTATATTTTGAAATGGAGCAGACTTGGGGAGACAGAAGGTTGAAGAAGAAAAATTAAAAGTTCTGTCTGGGATATGTGGGCTTTGAAGTGCATATCAGCCATTCAAATAGAAGCAGCTGGGTAAACAAGTCTAGAGTTCAGGCAAGAAGTCATAATTATAGATATTACTTTGGGGAGTCTTTGGCATATAAATAGTATTTAAAGTCAAAGGACTAGAAGAGTATATCTAGAGAGAGACTATAGACAAAGAGAATGGAACTGAGGATCAAGCTCTAGGGTTAACTCATATTCATTTGGTCAAAGGAGGAAGAGCTACAAAAGAGAAAGGGCCTTATTTAAAACACACACACACACACACACACACACACAACCTTAAAAAGTCTTTCTTTCAGTGAGGTAGGAGGAAATTCCAGAATATGGAACTGTTCAAAAGTAAATAAAGAAGATATGGACAGCTCTATGAAATGCTACAGTAAGGTCAAATAAAATGAGGATAAAGAAGTGGCAGATAACATATTACTATCTAAGAAAACTGTTGAAGAGTGTGTTTCTTTGCTAAAAGTAATGAAGAATTTTCCAGCTCCAGCCTGTACTAGCTTTCCATGTTACGGAAGGGAAATTCCCAACACTCCTCCCCGCCCCACAATTAGCCATCTTTTCCCACCTAAGTAGGGGTTAAAACTGAGACTAATCTAAGTTCACAGCCCAGGGGCACAAACTCTGTAAAAGACACACTTAATCATCAATCAGACTTTAGAACACTTCCCCTTCCCCTCACATCTTACTAAAGACCTGTTCACTGGAGTTCCTTTTAACCAGTACATCATGTCTCCACTTCCAACAAGAAATTACAAGTTATACTAAAAAACAAAAAGTACAGTCTGAACATACAAAGCAAGCATCAGAATCAGATTCAGATATGGCAGAAATGTTGGAATTATTGGACCATGAATTAAAACAAGTTAAATGACAAATCATGGTTAATTTGCTAAGAGCTCCAATGGAAAAAGGAGACAACTGGCAAGAACAGGTGCATAAGATAAGTAGAGGGAGGGAATTCTGAGAGAGAATCAAAAAGAAATGCTAGAGATCACTGACACTATAACATAAATGATAATGCCTTTGATTGGCTCATCTGTTGACTAGACAAGGCTGAGAAAAAACTCTGAGTTTCAGAATATATCAACAGAAAATTCTAAAAACAAGAAACAAAGAAAAAAAAGGCTGAAAAATAGACTATCTAAAAACTGTGGGGCAAGTACAAAAGGTATTAACAAAACTTTTATGTAATGAGAATGCCAGCAGGTGGAAGAGAACAGAAGAAATACTTGGAGTAATGATGACTGAGAATTTCTCCAAATTCTCAGGAAGGCAGGATTTGTTTTCATTCACTACTGTATCCTATTGTTTGGTACATAGCAGGCACTTAACAAATATTTCTTCAATAAATACCATCCAAAATAATAAAATTATTTTAACATTTCAAGAAAGGAGGTTCATTAGATGTTTTATTGTGAAGGGAATCTTAAGGCTAGGAAACATTAGCATGCAATATCTCTGTCCAATATAAATATCACTTGAATTACATTTGTAATTTTAAATTTTCTACTAAACATATTTTAAAAGTAAAAAGAAACATGAAATTAATTTTAATTTCATCAAACCCATCCCATAAAATATTACTTCAGCATGTGATCAACATAAAATTTCTTGGTAGGGTATTTTATGTTCTTCTGTATGTGTGCTGTCTTCAAAATCTAGTGTTTGGTTTGTATTTGGCAAAAAAACAATTTGTACTAGTCACATTTCATGTTCTCAATTGTCACATGTGGTTAATGAACTGCTTACTATACTGGACAGTACACAGTATAAAGTATATGGCCCCTTACTCCCACCAATTAAATAGGAATCAACCATTAACTAAAATACTTCTGTCCTCAAAGTTCCTAGCCAAACATGTTGTTTAGTATTTTTAGACACCTGTAATACTCCAGGTTATACAGAAAGAATATGGGAAAAGAAAATCCTCAAAGACTTTTGTAAGAAGCATCCTGATCTTATGACTATTCAGTTTTTAATTATGCACATAATTGTGTTGGGGGGAAAGTATTTGGAGCTTAGCTAAATCTAAGAAATTTCCTTCTAGGTTCTAAAATATTGTATTTATTTGAGCCACCACCATAATTTTTGATAATTATTTATCTCATATACACCCAAGAGACTCAGGCAAAAGAGGTCTCTTCTCTAAAAGAAGTTACTCTAATGATATGGGACTTCAAAAATCTGGAAAGGATAAAACTGAGAAAAAAATTAAATTCCTTTAACCACAACATACAGAAACTAAAATGTTAAGCTAACAGGATTTAAGAAGCAAAACCACAAGAAACTATATCAGTACCCTTTCAAAGCAAGCAACTTTGTAATTTTGACTATCTGTCAAGAGGCAACAGCTCTAGATAATGCAAAACACATTTATATTTCCTGGACATGAATTTAACTATTATGTTTTACAATGTAATTTTCAACTTACATTCTAGTTTAACTAAAAATAAATAAATAGCAATTTCTCTGCACGTCTTCAACCCAGAAATTTTGGGGTTGGCAAAAAAAAAAAAAAGAAAAAAGCAACAGCCTGTTGTAAAACTGTTGCAGATAATCCACCAGTAAACCACCCCCCAGTGAACAGTACAGAGCTCAGTATATACCCATTTTTCTTAGAATCTCATTAAGAAGTACCAACCAGAGAGAAAATTTCAGCAAGGCAAGCCAAAGTTTATGCTGTAAACAACAAACACTTAAAAACTACACAGAATCGAAACCTTTTTCTTTCTTTCAGGTTATATTAAATTTCATTATTATATACAGCCCTGGCCAGGTGGCTCAGTGGTTGGAGAGTTGTTCCGTGCACCAAAAGGTTACAGGCTCAATCCCTGGTTTGGGCACATGCCTAGGTGGTGGATTCAATCCCTGGTTGGGGGAAGTACATGAGACAACCAATTGATGGTTCTCTATCACATTGATGTTTCTCTGATTCTTTCTCTTTCTGTCTCTTTCCCCCCAAAATGAATAAACATATCCTCTGGTGAAGATTAAAAAAATGTTTTGTTATTATACATAACATCAAATTAATTCAATAAAAAAATGGGGAGACTATAAAGTAAGTCTACAGTATAAATTCTAATTTTGGTCTACAATTTAATAAAAAAAATTATTGTAAACTAAAGAGGAAATTAATTATTCTGACAGTATTATTACTACAAATAAAAAGCCTTTCCCTGTTGTCTAGAAAATGTTTTCATTAGTGACCATCTTCACTTTTAAGATTTATAAATCATATATATTTATGAATTTAGCATTAATTAAATGCAATATCCTTGGACATGATACATACTAAACATGCCATCCCTCAAAAGATATACACATAATTACCATGTCAATAATTAGAGTTGATCCTGACACTTACTAATCAGGTCTATACAAATTAATACATAGATCACATACACCAAATAGTTTTTGACATACTTTCTAAAAAAAATAAAAAATTTGCCAATCCGGCCTACAGAGTTAAAACTGATAATCTAGAGTCTAGATGGTATAGATTAAGAACCACCTACTCAGCCATAAAAAGAATATTTTACTCTGCAACAGTATGGATGGACCTGCAAAACATTATACCAGGGTGAAATAAGCCAGCCACAGAAAGACAAATACCATATAATTTCATTCATATGTGGAATCTAATGAACAAACTAAACTAACAAGGAAAATGGGGACAGACTCATAGACGGAGAGCAGGACGACAGCTCTGGAGGGAAGAGGAGATTTAGAGGGTGGGTGGATTGAGCAAAAAAAGGACTCATGGGCATGGACAACAAGGTGGTGATTGCTGTGGGAAGGAGGGTATAGGGGACTAAATGGTAAAGGAAAAAAATACAATGAAGATTAAATTAAAAAATATATATACCACCCTTCTCCCTGAGAGGAAACATTAGAAATTGAAGACCAAATCTGATTTTCCCTACCCTAAAATACTGCTTCAGATTTGACTATGATTTATATTCTAGCATGCATATGTATATTCATTCCATTAGTCCATGGAAGATATCCTATCCAAACTACCCTTAAACATTAAATTTGCTCTTTCAACTGGAATCTCGATAGTTCCAATTTTTCTAAATGCAGAGCAGTAACACAAACTAGGAATGAAGTTTTCACAAAGAAGGCAGACTCATCGGTGAGTTAAAAGAAAGTGAAAAGACTACCAAGGGCATTTTGAGAGATGGGAGAAGCCTGAAGTAAGAATGAATATTAAATTACTTCCACACTTTCAACTTAAATATGTTTCAGATAGCATCACTTATAATAAAAGAGCAAGAGAAGGAAAAAAATTCTTCTAGCAAAATATGACCAGCTCTTTCAAACATTACCAAAATATACAGGAACTCAATTTCTAATTTCTAATCTCATAAAGCAAAAATCCTATTAAAACAATACAAGTAATGAGAAAGAGTTTCCATTGGTAAAATTTTATTCCTCTACAAGCCAGGAATTAATGAAAGGTATGAATTCAAAATACAGTGTTGTTTTCAAGATTTGTTTATCACATACGGGCATTCTCAATTTACAGCAGAAAACACTGCAGTAATTGGCATGACCAGGGTACAGTTACCTCAGTACTTTGTACTCAACAATGTTTATAGAAAAAACTTCCACTTTGAAAACTTTGCCTAAAAAAGGAATTCTCTTTGAAGACTAAAAGAATTTAATTAAAGATAAAGCTACTTGGGTGGTCATACAACACATCAAACAGATCATACTTCAAGCAGAATTATTATTACTCAGTTATAAGTACATGACTCATAAGAATATAAATGAAATGGCTTTTTTTTCTCCTGTATACATCAACTTGGAAGTATGTTTTTCTGTGTATATCAACTTGGAAGTACATTTAGAATTATACTATCACATTTGCTCAGTCTATAGATTTTGGCTCCAATTTAACTTTATGTGGTTAAACACTGATTAACAAATGACATACTACCAAATAAAAAATTTTAATTACTTTAAAAAACATGCTTAAGAATCCTTGCTTTTATAGAACTAGAAACATACGCTAAATAGAAAGTTCATTAAAATCATTAACAAAGCTTCAACATTATAAATGAATGCATTTCCTCACAATTATGCAATACTCAGAGAACTTTTACATCTGTAGTATTTCTAAAAACCTACAAATATTATCAAGTATTAAAAACTTCCATTATGAATTGTCTTCAGATTTTCAATATAGACTCTCTACAGGCAAATACAATATTACCATTTTCACTAACATTTGCTGGTAGTTTATTTATCCCACATGATCAGGGAAGAAGTACAGCTCAGTGAAATCTCTCTTCAGGACCTTTAAAAGGAAAAAAAATACAAATCTTTTGGAAATGATATGGCTACCTTCCTTGCCTTTCTAAATGAAACATACTGAAAGTAAGGTCAGAATGTATTGATGACTCAGGGACATCTGTTATAGTCCTTAATACAGTAAGGATTTAAGGACAGAAGTATAAGAGATGACGTGCTTTAAAGTCAGTAAATCGACTGCTAATTACCTACTGGCTGTCACTTCTGTTGTAAGCAAACCCATTCCTTGCTGTTTATAACTTGACAAACCTAATCAATAAATCAAACCTAATCCCAAAAACAGTTCTAAAACCTGAAGAAAACAGCTTTCTCCTCCTTCAACTACATGATACTGTATAGACAAATGTAAAAGGGCATGGAGATAATTAAATAAATGAAATTATAAACAAAAATTACACATGACATAAGTTTTACATGGTAGATTAATGGCAGTAAAAGATGTTACAGGCAATAATTGGTGCGTTATCTAGAACAATCTGAATAATGAAACTAAAACTTTAGACAGTAGGCTTTTTTTCAGACAGAAAAGGCTACAAGTGAAAGAATGATTGAAGTGAAATTTGTAAGTGAATTCCATACTAGACAGGTAAATGAATAAAGGAAATGAAATAATCTGAGTTATCATGATAAATGGTCTCAAAGGTGGATGGAGCTCTTAGATAATGCAGCAGTTGGTGCAATGGAAAGTCACTGGACCTTTTAGTAGACAACTGTGATAAGATCATGCCCTCCCACCACACACATACACACCCGAATGAAAACTTAAATAGACCAGTGAAATTACAAATAATACACAGTATATTACCAAAAATGTACTAATAAATTAAGACACAAAAAGATAATTTCCTGAGCTTCCAGAAGTCAAAAAGGTAAATATTAACAGGCAATTAGCAAGTATTTATTCAGTACCCACTATGTGACTTGCAGCATGACAAATGTGAAATATATCCCTCTCCCTCAAGAAGCTTACAATAAATTAGGAAAATAAATATATCATAAAAGAAAAACTTAATGTCTATCATATATTTATTTTCCTAATTTTCCTAATTTTTCCTAAAGAAAAATTATGCAAATTAAAGCAAGGTTTTCACTTTAATGCTAATACCAGATTTTGAACTAAGTTGTAATGTGACGCCTGGTCATACACTAGACGAGTAGGAACCAGTAACAACATTCTGGACAGTCACTTGGTGATGTTACCAGAATTAAATACACACACACAGACTCCCTGACCCAGTAATTCTACTTTTACAAATCTGAGGGAAAATTTTTTCCAAGATTTATGTAAAAGGCTATCCTAATAACGAAATCTACACTAGCAAAACGTTAGAAACATCCCAAATATCTGCCAGTAAAAAATTTAAATGATAGTTACATGATGTAATGTTAAACAGCCAAAAATAATTTTTGCAAAGACTATTTAATGATATGGGGATGTTTATGAGCTAAAGTTAGATGAATATGCTGCATGCTCCCATTTCTAGGGAAATACACAAAATGGGTAGGAAAATATTTAAAGAGAAATACAAATTATTTGTATTTTTACTTGCACTCATCTGGATTTTCCAAATTATTTTGTAATAAGATTATGAGCAATTGATGTTTGAGAAGGCTCATTAACAGACACCCCCAAAAAGTTTTTAAAAAACCAGTGTGAAAGAACTGGCCTGGATTAAGAGAAATTTCATGTATTTAAAAAAAAAAAACAAAACGAAAAAAGCCTCCCCAAAGGCTGGGAAAGAGAAGTAATGACTGTCTAGATTAAACCTTTAAAACTATGAGGAAATGATGGCACCCTTGACACTGATCTAAATCAGTAAATTGAAATTGAGGGAGATCAAAGATAACAGTTACAACAGATTTTGCAGATATTCAAATATATCCCATTTCATGATTCAGTGTTCATATTTTTCCGGTATGCTGGTTTTATACAAAACAAAAACTCTGACTTTTGTTATAAAACCGTATTACGTAGCAATTTTTTTATTTGTAATGTTGGTAAAGATTATAAATCCCTATTACTAACACAAGGCATTTGATTTCATAATAATCTCTTAAGGCAAGGACAATGCCATGAAACTATTTACAAGAGAAAACAGATCGGAGGAGAGGTTGTGACTTGCCCAAGAAGGCAGCTAGTTAACAACTGGAAACAGCAGAGACCACTCACTACTAAGCCTCTTTCTCAAGCAATCTACAGTCCGGAACAACAGATTTTTCTCGACTATTAATTATTCTTAGAGCCACTTTTTCCTAGTCAAAAACACACTGGGGGTCTTGTCCGCAGTACTGTAAATATCTCACTCAGGTTTTTGTTAATCTGCCTCTTCCTGCATTTTGAAAACATTCCTACTAACCAAACCTCGGCACGAAGTTAAGCAAACCGATTAAGGAAACACGCAAGAAAGCTCTCCTCTTAAATCCCACCCCCTGACTGAAGTTTGGGGAAAGCAAAAGGAGTGTGCTTCCCATAACTTAAAAAAACACAACCCCCAAGCAAGGAAAAAACCAAACACTTAATTTTTTCGGAGTAAAAAAACATTACACGAACGTCCATCCAGTGCTTCCCTCTTGGATGTAAAACTACCTATCGTACTCCTTTCCAGTGGTTTCTTTAATGACCCGAACACAGCCTCCTATTTCTTGCTACGAAACTGCACAGAGCCTTAAGTTTTCCAGCAACACCGGTCCCTTCTCACACCGAGAAGTGACACAAACTTACAAACATCATTCCTCAGTAATTATCTGGACTCCCTAACTCCACCCCATCTAATTCTACAGATCAAATCAACGTTTGCTTGAAATACAATGTGAAATAAACAAAACAAGGGTCATGACTAGCATAACAACCGACTCTCCTAGAAACCCCCAAAACAGCGTTTGCCACCGCTGCACCCGCTGTGGTGCCGCAACCCCGAGCAAGGGGCGGGCCCGAAGACCACGTGTTCAGCCTTCTGCGCACGCGCTGCCAAAACAAAAGGAAGGCCTGCCAAGCCCCTCCCTCCCCCACGTGACTGTTCCTAGGTCCGCCCCCAACCTCTCCCTCCACCCCGTCCCTCCCCTCCCTTGAGCTACTGCCAAGGCTGTTAGGTTTAGCCGTTTAAATCTGGCTGCGGTCCGACCCCTGCCCTACAGCACAATCCTGTGCGGGACCCAGAGTCGCACAGCCCAGAGAATTCGAGGGGCAAGGGAGCTGCCGGTCGGTCACCTGGCCCGCAATCTAGCCAGTGGTCTTCTCCGCCCTCTCCTCCCCGTGCAGCCCCCAGCCCCAGCAGAGGAGACCCACCCCCCGCCGCTGCGACGCCGGCCACTCGCCTGCTGGGGCGCCCTGGCTCCCCTCCGCCGCCGCACCTTTGGTCCGGCCGTGGTGGGGGCTGCTGAAGTGATCTCTAGCTGCCCGCCCGCCTCCCCCACCTAGGGCGCAGCTGACTCGTCTCCAGAGCGCGCCCCGTTCCTGTCCCGGCTGCCGCCACCGCCGCCGCGGTTTAACAGTCCGCCCGCAGCCCGAACCTCGGGGCAGCTCGGGGGACAGAACCCTGCCGTGGTGGAGGGGCAGTGGGCGGGGCACAGCGCAGGCCAATGGCAACGGGGGAGGGGCAGCACCATGCAAATGAGCTCTGGTGGCGGGGAAACCCCGGCCAGGGCGGGGCCTACAAAAGCTTTCTGGAAGTGGTTGGAGCTGGACCCCACAACACCACTGCAGAGGCGCGGCGGGCTGCACCCTCAGGGCGTGTTTCGCGTCTCCTCTGCTTCCTCCTTTACCCTTTCCCCGTGCCAGCTGGGAAAAGCATAAATACACAACAAAAACGCTGCTCGGTGACTTCCCGCCCCTGCTTTGCTATTTCTGTGCCACTGTGACAGTGGAAACAAAGCGCTGGGGAAAGTAAGGCTGCTTTACTCCCTGCTGCTCTAGCCAGCTCCAGGCGTCCTGACTACTCCTCCCCGCCGCTCGAGCGTCAAGTTTTAACAAAGCTTTGTCATAGACGCTGAGTTTACGTGTCTCCGTGCATTTGCTTTTACTCGGGCTGTGCGTTCAAACCTAAAGCCATAATTCTGTACAATCCCCAAAGGGCCCTGGAATAGGGTGACAAATCTGCCTTGGATCCAGTTGGATCGTGTTGTAAAAATCCGGATCACCAATTCAAGCATTTTTAAATCCGTACAGAGCTACTCTGAATGGCGTTGGAGTTAACACCGTCCTGCAGTAGCGCAAATAAACGGAGTTTTATGTGGAGATAGTTGGCCAGGGACACATAAAAACATACTTCAGAGTTTTGCACCTGGCCCAGTGCTCCACTCACTACTAAGCTACACCCAGCATTTCCCCAGCCACAAACTCAATTTTTAAAAAAACAAAAACAAACAAAAAACCCTCGGCACTAAATATACCTCTTTCGATGATGAATTACAGGCTTTACTAAGCACCTAATTCATGCATAGAATGATTCGGGGATGAAGCGCAATAGAATTTTAGATCCAGAAAGACAACTGTCGTCATTTCAACCTTATTAATTGGCTATGATCCGGGGCCGGGGGGGGGGGCATGGAGCACAAGGAGGCGGCAGGGGAAGGGAAGGAAAATCCAAGTAATTGGAGTTACAACAAAACATAATACATGACACAGATTACTGGAATTGGAAAATATCCGGCTTGTTACTGGCCTTTTTGGCAGATTGTGACCTGACAGAAATAATTTTTATAACAAGCTGCATTTATGGGAAAGATATGTTTCAATCATTGATCAAAACAATAACTGTACCTTCATTTGGGATAAAGGAAAAGTTTTAGGAAATTAATTTACCTTCCTTGGAATAAAAATTATAAGCCAATAGTGTGTTGTGGAAATTGAGTCAACAAATATTTATTGGATATTTATCATATTCAAAGGGCTGTCATAGTCCCTGGAAACAGAGTGTGAAAATGATTAAGGCATTAAAATGTGTATTGTTGTTGTTGTTGTTGTTTTTTAATTAACAGTCTGGGAAGTCAAGTAAGCCTGTGTTGAGATACTTCAAAGGAAGATTTTCTCACTAGAGCTGGGTATTTTAAAAGACTTTAGGCAGAAAAGGAAGAAAGGCATCAAAAGTTAGGACATAGTACCTTTGAGTTTGAGTAGAAGTTGTGTATATCATATTATTGGGCTGGAAAATTACAATGCCAACTAGACTGAGTAAATCTTGAATAATAGAAATTCAGATTTTAACCTGAAGGAACTGTAGTGCCAATGAATCACTTGAGGCTCCAGTTTAGTCCTGTGAAATAATTATCAATTACTGAAAAACTCATGTATTCGCCAAACGGTTATGAATAGGAGATACGGCAATAAGCAAAGTTTCTGTCCTCATAGAATTAATAATGGATGATACAGGCATTAAGCTTTGTAGTTACACAAGTAATAATTCAGAAGGCAATTTTACATACATTATCTAGTTTGCTCATCACACAACCCCTACCAGGAGGTAGGCTATTTATAATTCTCTAGGTGAATTCTTTTATAGTCAGTCCGGCAGTCTGCCAAACTTGCAGACCTTAAATAAAAATTTTAGTTTGTCAAGCCATCATACAAGTAAAATTTTATCATTCCTTATATATTTGGTTTATGATACCTTAAAAAAAATACTAGGAATTGGTGGGAAAGAGGGGTTGGAAATGAATTCCAGTTTTTCAGACACTATAGAATATCACAGCTCCTTAATACAAAAACTGCCATAACCGAACCATTTTTCAAATTGTTTTCTACATTTATTGTTCAACAAAAGTCTGAAAATTGCATAAAGTGAATTTTTTAAATCAAGGATATGTCATTATTCAGAAAGTACATTAAAAGCATTCTGATTTCCAAGAAAAATATAATAGTGGCTATCAGACACAAAAGAACCAGCAGGGCCCTGGCTAGTGTGGCATAGTTGATAGGAGTATCAGCCCATAGACCCAAAGTTTGCAAGTTCGATTCCCAGTCAGGGCAGATAATTCAAGTTGCGGGTTCCACCCTAGTCCGAGTGGTACAAGAAGACAACAAATCAATGTTTCTCTCTCATATCGGTGTTTCTCTCTCTCTCTCTCTCTCTCTCTTTCCCTCCCTCTTTCTCTAAAAAGCAATGAAAAATAAAAGTTCTCTGGTGAGGATTTAAAAACTCCCAGCAAGAAAGAGCAAAAGGAAAGGGCACCATTCTCGCTGACATAATTAGTACCTGTCTGGAAGTGTCCAGGTAAGCTACATTACAATGATTTCATGAGATGAACTTCTTCTGACACTTTTTAGCCAGTCCTTTCATTCAGGAAACACCTGTGTGGCACTGAATTATACAGCTGACATTGTAAAAAATGCTAGTGATACAGGAGAAAGCTCACACCCGAGTCTTAAACAGCTCACAACCAGGGAGAGGTTACAAGCACAGTGTTTTCTGTTCCCCTCTCCTGCTCTGTTTTCCTATTGGCACTTACCACCATCTAACATAACACAGATTTTGATTGTTTTGTTTTTGTTTTCTCGTCTCCCTAGAGTATAATGTAAACTCTATGAAGTCAGACTTTTGCTGTTTTGCTCACTGCACTGCTGTGTTTCCAGAGCCGAGGACAAGGCTTGATATACATAAGTTGTCAACACATATTTGTTGGATGAACTTATGCATTTAATTCTCACATTTTGCAAAGGGAGTGTTATGTTCATTTTCCAGAATAAAAAAATGGAGGTTAAATATTGTATTCTATATTCTCACATTAATAAAAGGCCAATCTTGGATTTCAAGGCAACCATACCTACCTCGAAAGCCAGAATTCTTTCCTCACTAAACTCTCATGGAATAAAAAGCTGGTTTGGAAGCCTATACTATTTACTCCTCTATGTTTCCATGCCCAGGGCAACTATCCTCCACTGTCATGTTCTAGCATATTTAATTCCTTCTTTTTGTGATCATGTTTAGAAAGTGGCATAGGAGAAGCAGTAAGGCTAAAGGCAATTACTATTTAGGATAGATTTAACTATAAGTAGACAAAGGGTGGGTGTGGGTGGCAGGAGTATAGGATTTGAGAACCAGGGAGAATACAAAAGTAGTTAGAAATGGCCCATGGCTATAGGAGAGTCAAAAATGACTCCCTGTGTGTGCACATTTATTCACAATAGCCACAAACTAAAGACAAGTCTGGATACATCACCCACTATGGTTAAAAAATAAACAAAAATACTTAAAAATAAAACAAAAATAAATAAGTGGGACTACATCGAATTAAAAATATAAATAAAAATAAACAAATTATGGTACATCCTTCAAATGGGATACTACTCAGGAATAAAAGAAACAAATTATTGATACACAAGATAACATAAATGGCCCTGTCTGGTATAGCTCAGTGGATTGAGTGCAGGCTGTGAACCAAAGGGTCGCAGTTTCAATTCCCAGTCAGGGCACATGCCTGGGTTGCAGGCCAGGTCCCCAGTGGGGGCCATGTGAGAGGCAACCACACATTGATGTTTTTTTCCCTCTCTTTCTCCCTCCCTTCCCCTCTCTAAAAATAAATAAATAAATCTTTTTTTAAAAAGATAACATAAATGAGCCATGAACAGTGTGTTAAAAGAAGCCAGACATAAAAAGAGTAAATATTGTATAATTCCACTTATATAAAGCTCTACAAAAGACAAATCTAACTAAGAATGACAGCAAACAGGTGAGCAGTTGCTTAGGCTGAGGTGGGGAGAATTGAGTGGGAAGAGTATGAGGAGTGATGGGAATACTCTATGTTTTGATCATGATGGAAGTTAAATGGGTACATGCATTTGTCAAAGCATTGAAATGTTTTCTTAAAACAGATACATGTTATTATATGAGAATTATAGTTCAATAAAGCTAGTTTTTAAAGCAAGGCCTATCTGATGAAGGTTGACTCAGAAGTCTCAATGAGTTTTAGGTCCAGAACATAGACAGACAGAAAAATGGAAAGCTCATTTGTACCAGTTAGGATATGGATAGTACGTGTGAAATGTATCTGAAAGCCCAGATATGATGGCATACAGAATAAGGGTTACTTATCTCTCTTATAAGTTATTTTATTGATTCTAAGACACATTATTTTTCAAACTTAAACATTTCCAAGATTAGAATGACCCATTATTGATGTAATAACAAAGCATTGATTCAGTTTTATTGCCAATGGGCTTTTTTTCTTAATAATATACAAATACTGGTGCATCTTAAGATTTAATAAAATGTGGTTTTAAAAACAAAAGTTTAAAGAGAGATGAACCAGAACTGATATAACAGCTCCACAAGGTCACCAGGAACCCAGGCTCCTTTCTATTATTCTCTTCTGCCTCCATTCTCAAAGTAACTTCATGGCCCCACATGGCTCCTGGAGCTCTAACCATCACATCCACTTCCCAGGCAGGAAGCAGAGAAAGGGAAAAAAAAAGGTTAGCAGCCTTTAAGTTGCTTCCCCTGAAGTTCCTGTCCACAATTCTATAACTTTATTGTGTGGACATATCAGATGCAGGGAGACCAAGAAATACAGCTAATGTCGAACACATTGTCAATCTCCAATAATATAAAGATTGTTATTTATTAGAAAGGGGAGAACAGATGATAAGGCAATGTTCTTCACTAGTTTCCAAAGTAAAATGTCTAAAACAGCTAAATGTAACAAACTGATATAGGGGCAGGGAGGTCAAAGAAACAGCTAAAAGAGATTTTTTTGAACTATGTTCCCTTTTTTTCAGGCTCTGTGGCTTTGCCCATGATTGTTAAGGATGCAGAAGACATTGATATAATTAGAGAGACTAATGGTGTGCAAGGCTACAAAGGTAGGCAAAGGTAGTTTAGGACCAAAGTATGGAAGGATTTGATGCAGGTTTAAGTAAGGAAGGAATATAAAGCTTATTCCATAGGTACTAATGGAACCATTGAAGATTCTTGAGTAAGTGAAGTCATAAAATTGCTCTTTTGAAACACTAATTTTATAAGTCTTTACATTAAACAGGCATATGCAGAAATACTGGTGAGAAATCACTACAATCGAAAAAATATCCCAACATTCTGATTCATCTCATACACAAGGTGAACATCACGGCAATTTCTTGAGGTCCATGAAGGTACTACATATATGTTGTAACACCGGTTCTATTTCCTCAATGACATATCATCATGTGTAAGAACATATGAAAGTCGTTTTGGTCACGATGGGCCAGGTTATGATGCAGTAACAACCCCAAAGTCACAATGACTTAACACAAAAGAAGTGTATGTACCTCACACAGACTTTATTGCGAGTCCAGGCAATTTTCCAGGGCACTTATCTTGACTGTCTGTCCAATCTGGGTTCCAGGCTTTGATCTTAAGTTGCCTCCACAGCAATTTAACAATCAACTGCCACAGGATAAGACATGTCATTTCCATCTGTAATCCTGTGGGAAGGACTAGTCATACCGTCCTGCCCAATTACAAGGGAATGAGAAAATACTAACTTATTTGCACAGATGAATGTTAAAACTTTCTACTATAAAAGTCATGTAAATTTTTTTTTAATGGCATCACCAGATGAGGCTGTGTCTCATTTGAGATGTGACACTCTCCAGGCACTAATTCCAACAACCAAGATCTAGAGTGTAGTTTTTATAGTAGATATTTTTAGTCGCCTATTTGATTTCTATTCCATAATTTCCCTTTCCTAATATTTTCTTGATTTTCATGCTAGCATCAGTCCTCCACCCAGCTCATGTGCTCTGAGTGAATCTGTTCCTACCTGCCTGTCCCAAAGTGTGCTTTAACTGGCTTAAGCCAACGAATGCATTCCACTTCCCTTAGCACAATCATTGGTTCACAGGTCGGTGTGTGATAAAAACTAGCCCCATGTGAATGAATTTCAGCACTCACACCTAACATGCTGGGCAAAGGTGCATTCTCTCACTCTAGTCATGAACAAGAAAGCCCATTCCCATGACCCAGTTTTAGAAGCAGGCCCGCATGAGAAAAGGCAGACCACAGACACGGAAAGCAATTGGTAAAGTGGATCCTTATTGACAAAGCAAAGCTGTTTAGTCAACCAGCTTTAAATCTGCCCTAACTCTGAGCTTTCCAGTTTTGTGAGAACTTTCTTCATTTTTTAAAGCCAGATTTGATGTCATTTTTCTGTTTCTTTCAACACAAAACACTCTACCTAATGTAATATTCTGTTGTAAAATGAAACATAACTTCTCTTGGGATATGTTAAGATAAACTTCTGGTGAGTTTAGGTTTAAGAAAAAGACTGAAAAAATATGATTTTTAGTAATGAAAATAATTTCAGGAAGGATTTGATGAACCAGAATGTAAAATAAAGAAAAAATAAACAAATAAATCTGGCAGTAGCTTGAAACCGGAAAATTCCCACTGAAATAAACGAGGGATCTTTGGAAAATGGCTGATTTCAGCTGTAGGGCAAACATTGCTCATGGTTGGTATGGGAAATGTTGTTCCAGAGAGCAAGGACTCAATGCTAAATAACAAAGGATTACATGATGTCTGGTATTTGCCTTAAAATAATCCATGAATGCAGGGGGGATGTGGGGAAATACGTGACTATACATTAGTCGTGAATGGATGATTGCCAAAGCTAGGTGCTGTATACATGGTGGCTTATTATGCTAGTCTCTGTATTTTTGTGTATCTTTGACACATTCACTAATAAAAAGGGAAAAAAATGTAAGAACAAATTTGAAATTCTAACTGGCCAAAGGTGAAATTATGCATTAAAAAGAAAAAATGGCTGCAATTAGTTAAAATACATCAAGTTTCCAAAACCCATGAGTCATTATTTATACCAAAGGTATCACTACCACTGAAGGTTGCTAGGACACCCATTCATTACAAGAAAAACTGATGAAAGGAGAAAATCAAGAATTCGTTCTGCTTTTCATTTACAAATTGTATTTCAGGACATGGCAGCCATGGAGGTATAACTCCCAGAACTCCCTTGAAGAAAGCCCTTTCTGTTTTATGGTAAGAAATACAGTTAACTGCCCCTCCAGCGGTAGCGCCTTTAGGATCCACATTAGCTTTTGACCTGAGGCCACCTCTTTCCAGGCAGTCCACAGACAACTAAGCAGGGCAGAGGAAGCTGGCGCTGGCCATTCCCACCAGATGTGGGACTTCTCCAGTGGACAGTCTCTCCTCCACAGGTCTTCATTGTGTTGGGTGAGACTGTCAGACCTGCTTCACAATCTCAGGCTTCAATGGTCCCTGCCCAATATGACTTCCTTCCCTTTTCATTGTTCACGGGTAGTTACCTCTCAATAAACCTCCTGCACTTTCATGTCTCAGCTTCTGATTCCTAGAGGGTGCATCAGACATACAGATTAACCAAAAAGTTGATGAAAGTCCTTCTTTATGAAAGTCAATAAATGCACAAGGAGTTAAAATATTAGAAAGTCATCTTTTGTAAAAACTGACCACTTATTACTTTTACTGGGAAATAAATAAATAAATAAATAAAATCCATGAGCCTGAATCTAATCAAGCCTCTGGCTCTATCAATTTACAGGAAACACAGCGACCAAAGGAATAAAGTAGAAATCGCCATGAGAAATCAATCAGGCAAGTCAATAATGTTGGACATTCTACATAATAAATGACTAGGGTTTTTTCCCCAACAAATCAGTGTTACCGAGGAGAAAGAGAGAAATAATCCTCAACTCATAAAATTAGGTGACCATTGCCCTGTTAGTAAAACCAGGCAAAGACAATGAAAGAAAAGAAAATTACAGCTGATGTTCCTTATGAGCATAGATGCAAAAATTCCCAATAAACTATAATCAAATTAAACCAAGCTATACGTGAACACTATAATACACAGTGACCGAGTAGGATTTATCCAAAGGATGAAAGCTTGACTTGATATTCAATATATAATCAATGTAATCTGTAATCTTAACAGTTCAAAGAAGGAAAACCACATGATTATATCAATTGATGCAAAAAGCATTTGACAAAATTCATTACCCATTAATGATTTAAAAAATCTCATCAAATTAGGAATAGAATGCAATCTCCTAAATCTAATAAAGATTGTCTACAAAAGTCTAATTAAAAATATCATATTTAATGTAAAAGCCTGACTACTTTTCCCTCAAGGTCAGGAACAAACCACGATGTCCATTCTCACCATTCAAGGCAGTGTAGTGTTGGCAAACCAGGGAGGGAGATACACAGATCAATGAAATGGAATGAAGTCCAGAACTAGAGCCATACGAATATGAGAATGCAAAAATATAAGATTGGTTCAAATATATGAATTGAGAAATATGGTCAATTGATTTTTACAAAAATGCAAAGGCAATTAAATACAAAAAAGGACACTCTTTCCAACGAGTGGTATTTGAAGAATTAGACAACTATATGCAAAGAAATGAACCTCAACATAAATCTCACACCTTGTAAAAATTACTAAATGGAACACACATCTAAATGAACAATGTACAATACAAAGTTATTAAAATAAAACATTGGAGGAAAACTTTAGGACTAGAGTTGGGTCAAAGAGTTCTTAGATGTAATACCAAGTGCACGATCTGTAAAAGAAAAAAGTTAATAAATTGGAATTCATCAAAGTTAAAAAACTTTTGCTCTACAAAACATACTGTTAAGAGAACGAAAGGACTAGATGCAGGCTTGTGACCCCCCCTGGGACCTGAGAGGGTGGAAGATTTGTGAGATGCTGCTACAAGGCAATGCCTCAATTGCTTTACTGTCTACCAAAGAGATTGTCAGGGACATATTCTTCCTGTTTAAGAGTTCTGATGGAGTCTGAGGCTTTTGGCCTCACCACCCTTAAGGCACAAATGCAGCTATAAAACTATTTAGTAGCAACATGCAGTGGACTCAGCAAGAGTGTCCTCTTATTCTTGTGTCAGTCATCTGGTCTGCTTGTTTCACTGTCATCCTGTGCCAAGGCCTCCGAAAACTGACACCTGTGACTGCTCACCTTTTCACTCTCTGTGTAAGCAATAAACTGAGTCTTCAAAAGGTTCATTGTTCCTTTACATGCTAAATCTGTCAGCCTGGCTTTGCCTTGTGCTTGACAGTGTAGGGATACATGAAAAATCCTCAAAGCTCAATTAAAAAAAAAAAAGCAACCCAGCTAAAAAATGAACAGAATTCGCTGAAGAAGATATGTGGCACGCAAATATGCACATGGAAAGCTGTTCATTGTCATTAGACATTGGAGAAAGGCAAATTAAAACCATATACCACTACATACCTATCAGAAAAAATAACATAAAAAATACAAGTGCTAGAGAATTGAACTTTTACATTATTGGTAAGGTGGCCAAAATGGTACAGCCATTCTGGAAAAACAGCTTGGCAATTTCTTATAAAGTTAAACATTACATTTACCTTTCTAATGCAACAATTCCTCTTCCTAGATATCTTAGCAACCAAGATTTCTTTTTTTAAAAATTATTTTATTGATTATGCTATTACAGTTGTCCCAATTTTCCCACTTTGCCCTCCTCTACCCAGTACCCTCATTCTCTCCAGCAATCCCCCTCCTTTAGTTCATGTCCATGGGTCAGGCATATAAGTTCTTTAGCTTCTCCATTTCCTATGCTGTTCTTAACATCCCCCTGTCTGTTTTGTACCAACCAATCTGTACTTCTTAATCCCTGCATCTTTTCCCCCATTCCCCCCTTTCTCCCTCTCACCTGATAACCCTCTGAATGATCTCCACATGTATGATTCTGTTCCTTTTCTGCTTCTTCACTTTGTTTTTTAGATTCAGTGGTTGTTGGTTAAGAATTTGTTGCCATTTTAATGTTCATAGTTTTGATCTTCTTTTTCTTACAGAGTTCCCTTTAACATTTCATATGATAATGGCTTGGTGATGTTTACCTGCTTTAGTTTTACCTTGTCTGGGAAGCACTTTATCTGCCCTTCAATTCTAACTGATAGCTTTGCTGGAAAGAGTAATCTCAGATGTATGTCCTTGCTTTTCATCACTGTGAATACTTCTTTCCAGTCCCTTTTTGCCTACAAAGTTTCTTTTGAGAAATCAGCTGACAGTCTATGGAAATTCCTTTGTAGGTAATTCTCTGTTTTTCTGTTGCTGGTTTTAAGATTCTCTCTTTATCTTTAATCTTTGGCATTTTAATTATGATGTGACTTGGTGTGATCCTCTTTGGGTCCAACTTATTTGGGACTCTCTGTGCTTCCTGGACTTGTATGTCTATTTCCTTCACCAAATTAGGGGAGTTTTCTTTCATTATTTTTTCAATAAGTTTTCAATTTCTTGCTCTTCCTCTTTTCCTTCCAGCACTTCTATGATTTGGGTGTTGTTATGTTTGGAGATGCCCCAGCAGCTCCTTATTCTATCTTCATTTTTTAAAATTCTCTTTTCTTCTTGCTATTCTAATTGAATGTTTTTTTCTTCCTTAAGATCCAAATTGTTGGTTTGATTCTCAGCTTCATTCTCTCCACTGTTGGTTCTCTGTAGATTTTTATTTCACTTAATGCAAACTTCATTTGTGGCTGGGTCTTTTTTATGCTGTTTCTGTACCCAGTGAGTTCTTTGAGCATCCAGATCACACCAGTGTTTTGAACTCTGCATCTGATAGGTCAGTTATCTCCATTTCATGTAGTACTTTTTCTGGAATTTTGTTCTCTTCTTTCATTTGGGTCATATTTCTTTGTCTCCTCAATTTGGCAGCCTCCTGTGTTTGTTTCTATGTATTAGGTAGAGCTATTTTGACTCCCTGACTTAGAAGCATGCCTATTGTAGAAAAGTCACCTGTAAATTATGTGGGGTGGAGCCTTAGGTAATCACCATGGCTTGGCAACCCATGTCACTGCTCTGTGGCTCTGTGTGGGAGAGGGCTCAGAGAAGGGACAATGCTGCTGCCTGGCCTCTGGAGATTTTCCCAGGAGGAAGCTGTCTTCTGGCACTTGCTCTATTTCCAATCACTTTGTTTTCTCCCCATAGGCCACTTGTGCCCTTCCAGCTGTTTCCTTGGTGCTGAATCCCAGAGGGTTTGGGTCTGCATAAGTGCTGAAACCTTTGCAGGCCCTTTAAGAGGAGTCTCCCGAGAATCCTGCAGTTTCTTCTGCTGCCCCAACCTCCACTGATTTTTACAGCCAGAATTTATAGGGAATTATCCTCCTGGTGCTAGATCCCTGGGCTGGGTGGTGAGGTCTGGGTCTGGCATCACTTGCTTCAGAGGTATCCCTCCTGATTGCTATCCACCGCACATGACTGTGGTACCACCCATTCCACTGCCGCTCTGTGTCTCCGTGCCTCTTCATGTCTCCACTTCTCTCCCCTGTCTGGGTGAATGTAGTTTTTTAAAATCACTCAGACTTCCATACAGCTCAATTTTCTGACAAATCTGGATGATATTTGTTTTGTGGTCTAGTTGTAATTTTTGCTGTAGTTGTGGGAGAGGAGAAGGGTGTTTACCTGCATCTCCATCTTGACCAGAAGTCAACATTTCTTCAAGAAGGCAAATGAATAAACAAATTGTGAGACATTCATACAGTGGACTACTATTTAGCATTAAAAAAGGAGCAAGCTATTAATTAATGCAATATGAATGAATCTTAAATGCATTTTGTTAAGAGAAAGAAGCCATTCTTAAAAGGTTATATATTATATGATTCCATTTATATGACAGTCTCAAAATGACCAAGTTATAATAACAGAGAACAGATCATGGGTTGCTGGGGGCTTGAGGTATAGGAAGTGTGTGATTATAAAGGGAATGAGGGAGTTTTTGTGTGGGTGGAACTATTGTGTATTCTGATTGTGCTGGCAGGTGCATGCATCTCTATACATGCTAAAACTCAGAAAGCTGAAAAAGGGCATTTTTACTGTTTGTATGTAAAACCACAAATGGGGGATGGTGGGATGAATTTACTCTATGTTAATTTAAAACATAAAATTTAGACAGGAGGAGGAAAAAAAGAGAAAGGGGGAGACTATGATAAAAAAGAGTTAGGAGAAAATGCAAAAATATGTAATTTGTGGACTTTTTTGGATCCTGAATTAAACTGATCACAAAAGACATTCTTGATACAACCAAGAAAATTATAATGCTAATTTGGACCTATATGTTAGATTTAAGTGTTGGAAGGACGATAGTGAGCTTGTAGTTATGTAGAAAAAATCTTAATCAGTTAGGAATGTATTCTGAAGTATGTGTGTGTGTGAGAGAGAGAAAGAGAGAGAAAGAAAGAGAAATAGAACTAAGTCTGGGATTCGCTTTAAAGCAATGAAGAAAAAGGTGGGAGAAATAACATTGGTAACTGTTGAAGCTAGGGTTCATTTTACTATCTTCCTATTTTTAAGTATGTTTGATGTTTTCTGTAATTTGTTTCTTAAAAATGGAAAATTAGATTTCAAAAAGAGTAGAACTTCTTTTGAACATGTATTATAAAGCAGTAGACATAATAGGCATAAGTTTGGTTTCCACTGCAGTGTCAAATCTTTCCAATGACTCAAAATAAATAAGTGCTGTGTGTGCCAAAAATAATACTGACATATGAAAAAATCCAGTCTCCTAGAAATCTTATACCTTGAGCAATAAACTACTAAAATTACTAGATTAGTAAAGATTTGCAGTTAGATTTTACAATAGCAAATCAAAACAGCTCCTTTTTCATAATGTCATTTCAATGACACCATCAGAGAAATAAAGGGTAAAAATAATTTTAAAGCAATAATTACAATTCTAAAAATCTCAGCCAAAACCCAAAATTACTTGGGCCTTCTGATTCTCGTTAATTATTTACACAGTGTGGCTTTCTTGCGGTTTGGTCCAGTCTGTTCTTCTGAGCATTTTTATTTATTATTTCTTGAGCACTTAGCACTGAGTGAGATGTAGATGATAAATTCTCTTCCTAGAGGACAATAATCAAAGCCACATAAGCAAAACACAAAGATTAGCTATTTAAGAAATGAAAACCAAACAAAAGGTTAAGAAACATGCTCCGAACTCTCCGTTTTGCTTTGCTTTTTCAGGGCACGAAACAAGATTAGTTTGCAAGATAAACAACCCATTTAGAAGAGATGGAAATCATCCCAGAGATCATTCCAACAAAATGTCCTACCTTAGCTATCCTTACAGTTTCTTATACATAAAAGGTACTAGAACCTATTGCTAGCTCCAGTGGACTGTAGTAGTTTTGTGTGTGTGTATGCGAGTATGCTTTAGGCCTGCCCAGCAGACTTGGCTGTTCCCTTCCTTTTGGTAATACCACTCCCTGTTTCAGGAACTGCTCCCCCTAGTCTCTGTGCACCTGATGGGACTGTCACTCATAGTGCTACTTTCTTCTACTTTATGATGACATTGGGCTGAAGGATGCGGGCCTGGAGCAGCACAAGGTCATTTTTATAGGCCCTGTAATGAAACTTCTCTGCAATGTCCGTTAGGCCAATTTGCAAACAGAAGTCAAAATAGGTATGTATGGTGTAAGCGCCAGCAGGTCTAAGCCCTAGAATCAGGTCCTTTAGACTAGTTTCTACAGTTCCATAGATGGTACTAGCTACTCCGCAACAACCCTTTTAAACTGGCACATTCAAGTTTTTCTTTGGGATGGTATGAATTGGGTTTCTTTTGTCATTTGCACCTGAAAAAAATCTTGAGTTAAATAAATGGCTCAAGGTCCAATGGCTCTTAAATGATAAAGTTATTCAAACCCAGGTAGGTCTACCTCTATGTAGCAGGCTTTTCCTTCTATGCTAATTTACTTTGCATCCTAAAGATGCTCTATTTCTAACATGTAGTTGCCTTCAAGATTGGAAAAGGAAGGGAAAGGGGCTGAAAAGAGAGGGTCGGTCTGCCTAATCCTATGCTGTGTTCTGGTAGTATGAGGGAGGTGAGCGCTGTAAGTATAGTAATATCTAATATTACTCCAACTCATGTCGCATGGTATTTGATGCATATGAGTGAGAATTCAAGCCAGCAGTCATACAAACTTCTACCCAAGAGTAAATCCAAAGCATACAATTCTAGGAATAGTATCAAAGTATATTCTCTTCCCTCTGTCTACCCAGTTTGTAATGATTGCATTGAACAATAATGTTTAATACCAACAATACCAAATAAAATGTTTAGGTTTGCCGAGTTGAAAAAGAATACACATTTTTGTTTCTATTAAAAACTACTTTTATTCCCTGTGTCAACAGTATATGCAAAGAAAATCAAGTACTAAAATGATGTGAGCCATTTACAAATTAAATTACTGGTTTATGTTTTGGTAAGAATTACTTCTAAGTCTGAAAACAAATGTCATTTCCTCGCTTTCCTATTTTAAATGCTTATTCTCTTTTATTGCGTTTGTAATTTGAAATTATCTTGTTCATTGACTTACTTCTTATATTATTTATTAATTAATTCATTACAGTAGACTGTTCCAAAATGAAAGTCACTGTTCTGATACTGATAAAATACACCAAACGCTTAAAGATAAAGGATGATGGATTATTTTGTGTTCTCCTATAGAACTGGGTGTCAGGAGGTGAGAGAACAAACAGCATTCTCTAGCGGGGTTAGGCAGGGACTTAGCTGAGTGCCAGACAGGCTTCCTGATTCAGCGAGAGCACCTCTTCATTTACCGCCATTTTACAGGGACTCCCTGCATAAGCTTTAGTTTGAAGAAAGGGTTCCATTACTTAAAAACAGAGGTTTAGGGTAGTGTGGGAGAATTCCATTGTTCTGGGAAATTTAGAGCAAAACATAGGAAACATAGGAATCAAAACATAGCTGAAACTATTTTGATTCTAAATTATATTATTTCCCTTCAAAGTCAATATGCTGTAAGCACCATTATTATTTTTAATATTTTGTTGTTAATATTAATAACAAAATTATTTCTGCTTCAATTTTAAAGATTTAAGCAATTACACATTTTTAGAATTTTAGGAAAAATGAAACACTAATGCCTCTAGAATTAGAAAATCTTTGTCTTTTAGCTACATAAAAATTAAAAGTTCAACTTTGTGTTTGAGAATTTTAGAATCTTTGGAAAGATTTCTTCTCCCATTGTGTTAATCTTATATTTGCATTTAATTTTTTTTTCTATAAGAGAGCATATGAAAACATGTTTAGTGTTTCCTCCCTGTCCAGGTTGCATTTTATCTTGAGTAGATGTAAAACCAGATTAGTTGTAATAGGATTCCAGGATGCGGGCAGATGGCTATTAGTCTTGGATGATGTCTCTTGCAATCAGCTCCTTCATTATTTCATTGGTACCACCGTAGATTGGCTGAACTCGGGCATCCACGTAAGCTCTGCATAATTCAGAAAACAATTGAAGAATAAATAAAAAAATATTAGATGTTATAAATTTGGTGTCACCACAAAACTGTTGATGACTTTAAGGTAGTCACTTCATAAAATCCAACCAATAAAAGTTTTTCATAATTACTTTTTTCCACTTTGGCATTCATCCTCAATTAGTATAATTACACAATTCTATTAAGAGAGTGATCATCTGTATACTTTGTTTTAGTTTGCTGAAAGATATTATAAATTCCAAATAACATCTGTAGGTTTGTTTTAATTTTGTAAAATTCAGCACATACAACAGCACTCTTTAAAATGTCCACTTTAGATTTAGAAATGGGTACAACCTTTTAATGTCTTGTTATCTTTTATGATTCCTAAAAAAGTTGAAATCCACTGGTTTTGTAGAAAACAAAAGAGAAAAGAAAGTGCGTATTTTCTAAAATTCCTTTGGATTCCTGCCACCACTGCTGCCATCAGTGGTACAAATAGATGTTTTAGAAAATGTTGCTTCCCACAAAGTTAACAAGTAACTCATTTTTGGAAATGGTTAATAGTCACTCCAGTAATGTATGAGGTTACAATACTGAGGGCTGAGTTCACTAGCCACCTCCCCCCTGCAAAAAAAAATAGTTATAAAAATTTACTTTGGCAGCAATGGTAGTAACAATGACACTGTTCTTACCATTTCTCATCTCACTTTATCCTGCCAGCTCTGAGATCAGGGAGGAGAAACATTATACTGTTTTGCAGGTAAAGGAACTGAGGTGCAGAGAAGTTAATACATTTACTAATTAATGGTTGCTATTTGATGGTCAAAAAGGAAATTGGCAGACTGGAATGAGAAGGCAGGTGTCCTGCCACCCTGGCAAGTGTCTCTCGTATTGTATCATAATGTTTTCATTGACACAGGTGCGCAGGACTTTCATAGTAGACAAATTCGAAGGCATTTCTTTCTCAAGCATAAAACCTGTTTGTTTTTTAATTGAATTTTTGAGACAAATTAAATGTGCCAATTCTGGACTTCTCCTTTGTCCTATTCATCATGAGACCTTGGAAAGAGTAAGCACTCAGTCAGTATTTGCTGATTTGATTTATTATATTACAAAGATATTTTAGTGTCTCAATGCCAACTTTCAGAAAATACTTGAAGTCTAAGGACATTTGTGTTTTCAAATATATATGTGTGTGTGTGTGTGTGTGTGTGTGTGTGTTTTATTTTGAACAGATTCCATTGCTGCCCACAAAATCCAGCCCCTGCATTTGGAGGACCTCCCTAGCATTTCAGTCTGCTTCTGCAATCTGAATCTTCTAGACATTTTTTGATTGGGTTGGGCATTTTTTTTTCCACATGACAGAAGTTCCAATGGAATTGGTAATGACAGAAATCAGTAGACCTTTTATAGGTTACTAATTAAATTCAGCCATCAACTAAAATTAACAGAGAAAGGCAGCAGAATAAATGTTTAACCACACGATGACGAAGCTCTGTGTCTCAGGCCGCTCTTCCTAGCAGTGGCAGAGAAGTCTCGAGATGGCAAAGGCTGTCTCACTTCTCCCAGATCCCAAGCCCCATGAGTAAGACTGAAGTGAACTCATGCTAAAGAGCAGTTACTTAAGGACGAATAACAGATAAATAAAATGAAACAAAACAAAAAAGTACCTCTTTTATCTGCGAAACCAAAGCTCAACAACACACACACACACAAATAGTATAGCTTAATCTTAGGATATGACAAACACACGTAGAAAGTTTTTTTCTATTAAATTATAGTCTGTTGTACATCCACATACCGCCTAATGTGTCTAATTAGCCTTTTTGATATTACCTATTACTTTCTTTCTTGTAATTTTATAAAAAATTCCTTCCCCATGTCTTTGGGGAGAAAAATAGTAGTCCAGTTGAAAAGTTCATACAATCTTTGAAGTAACAAGCTGCCCAAGAAGGGGCTGATTATACCTGAAAGGAAATGTACATCTCTCAGACTGAAACTGGGGATTCCAAACACTGAGCCATAACTCCACGGTCTGTGCTTGCTACTGTCCTGAAGGGGCAGCCTCCCGGGCCATGGGCATGGTGACTCCTCCTTAACTGCTACACTTTTCTCAGAACCTGAACTAAAACCAGACACTGAGCCTGCTTGTCTGCTTTCCTCGTGCAGCTGTGACTGCACAGTTGAGTAGAGAACTATAAACACCCATTATTATGTCGCTTTTCTCCCATAGTGAATATTGTGAGTCAATTATTCTGAGTAAAACATGAAATGCACAGGAAATATTTCAGTGATGATTTAATTTGTGCTGGCAAAATTCAATGTTTACTTTTGATTTCATGACTATGCAAAGATAAAAAATAAATCTGCTTTGGATTAAGGTCTGTTTGAAGTAGTTCTAAAAGGATATACCAAAATCCAAATCCAAGGTTTGATTAAAAAAAAAGAAAGAAGTCATTTAGCTATTTCATGCCCACATTCCCAAGAAAGTAAAAAGCCTACTTACTGCTGAGTTTTTATAAAAAGTTATAAATTATATATATCCTATGCTTAAAGCTTTATGAGCTGCCCAGTGGCTATAGAAAACTAGTAAATTATATCTATGGTGAAGCTTCTGTTCTTAATGTAACATTAATAAAATGTTTATTTTCCTCATTAAGGACTATAAGTGTATCAGATGTTCCAATTATGCTTGCCAAAATGATACATTTGAAAGTTAATTTGAGTACTAGTTTGATAATTTTCTCTTTAGATATCTGTATTTAGATTAAAATTAGAAAAAGTGTTTTGGCTTTCTCATCCTCTGATGCAGAACTAAATTGGATTTCTCTTAATATAGCAAAAAACTTTCTTGGGAAAATTTTATAAACTGAAAATATTGCTAAATAAAAGGAAAATATATTCTCTAGAGTGATGAAGAGATTTGCTATGGGGAGATTCCTGAGGCAATTTCATGGACAGATAAATGGATAAAGAAAATGTAGTATCTACATACAATGGAATACTACTCAACCTTTAGTCAGAAGAAAGCTCAGCAGTATGTGGCAATCTGGAAGAATCTTGGAGACATTCTTCTAAGGGAAATAAGCCAGTCACCGAAACACAAATACTACATTGATTCCACCTACATGAATTATCTAAAATAGTAAACCTCATAGAATCAATGACGAATGGTAGTTGCCAGGGGCAAAGGGGAGGGAGGAAGATGGAGTGTTACTAATCAATGAGTTTAAAATTTGTTAAGTAGGATAAATAATCTCTAGAGATCCATACTACAACATTGTACCTCCAGTTTATAATACTCGACAGTACACTTGAAATTTGTGAAGAGGGGAGATCTTATGGTGAGTGCTCTTACCGAGGTAAAATAAAATAGAACAAAAAGAAAAGAAAAGAATTAATAGTCACTCAAATTAAAGGAAGAATAATAACCTACTTTTTTTCAACCTATTATATTAACACTAAATTTAAATGGCAATAACATTCATAGCTTAGGAGGGTAAGTCATCAGACTTTGTTCATTGTGAATTGCTAGCAATTAGAATCTGGAAATTATAAAAATTTAAAATAGGCATACTTTCGAACTAACAATACTACTTTTGAGACTCTTCTGTTGCAATCACAAACACATGTATTTAAGATAATGTAAAAAGGTGTCTGTTGTAGCATTGTCAGAGTAAGAAACTAGAAATAACCTGAATAATAATGGATAATCGATAAAACATTATTCAGCTATTTCAAAAGTGATATTAGTCCTTCTATATAACAATTCAAATAAAGTCACGTATCAAGCTTTAGTATATTGGTCCCTTTGCTTTCTTTAAAAATGGTAAAATCCTAGGAGGGAGCCAATAACATAATGGTGTTTCCATCATGTTATTGAGCAGAGTATCTGCTTGAAGATACTCTGTAGTAGCCCTGGCTGGTGTAGCTCAGTGGATTGAGCACAGGCTGTGAACCAAAGCATCGCAGGTTTGATTCCCAGTCAGGGCACATGCCTGGGTTGCAGGCCACGGCCCCCAGCAACCGCACATTGATGTTTCTCTCTCTCTCTCTTTCTCCCTCCTTTCCCTCCCTAAAAATAAATAAATAAAATCTTAAAAAAAAGATATTCTGTAATCAGTTGAAAATTTTTGCATCATCTTTCCTTCAGTGTATAAAGTACAGTGATTTTTCTTTCTTTATATCATCCAGAAGAGTGTAACAGAATAGCCACACTCACCTTGCAATTGGGTACTCCCACATGTATCCCCAGCCTCCATGGAGCTGTACACAATCATAAGCTACATGGTTTTGCATTTCAGAAGACCTAGGTGAACAAAATATAAAGTGGAAAAGAAACATTTGAAATCAATTTGTATGAGGTGCTTCACAATCAGGGAACAAATGATTTGTCAAATGCATACATTTATCAAATAATTAATAATAGGTATATTGTCCTGGCTGGTGTGACTCAGTTGGTTAGGTATTGTCCTGCAAACTGAAAGGTCACCGATTTGATTCCCGGTCAGGGCACATGCCTGGGTTGCAGGTTTGGTCCCAGGTCAGGGCCTGTATGGAAGGCGACCAGTCGATGTTTCTCATTTACAATGATGATTCCCTCCCTCTCTTTTCCCCTCCCTTCCCCCTTCTCTCTAAAAAGAATAAATAAAAAATAGGCATATTAGCCAAGCAGAGATATAATTGTGTATAAATCATATATGAAATAAATCTCAGGACAATTTTCACATAATGAATGCTTTCTTCATCAATTATACTTCTGGCTGGGTTTTTGTTAAGCCTGGAAACAAAGTGTGGAAGGCACAGCCTGTTAGGTTTTTGCTACTTTACACCTGAAAAGGACATAGTAAAAACTTGAATTTGGTTTCAAGCTTTGAATCTAATTTATTTAGATTCTCTAGATGACCTAAGTTAACAGTATACTGCCATCTATTTCCTTTTATTTTGGAATGCCTTTTTTTTTTTTCCTCCAAAGATGTCACTTCCTACCTGAAAGCTGCAGGTCTGAATTCAAGTAACCGAGAAAAAAAATTTCTTAGGGCTTTCAGAAATAAACTGAAAGTAAAAGCCAAAACTTAAGGGGGCACACTACTATTGAGTATTGCAACCATAGGACACTTATTAAAGGTTACTTGGAAATTATCATCCATGAAATACATTCTAGTATAATAATACGAAATATTTGAGAAATATGCTTTTTGATCTTATCACAAAAACTTCAACTATCATTAAAATTTATAAGCTAATTGGAAAGGATTTTTTATTTATCTTAACGTAAAAAGTAAGTTAGTTCAAGATTATTTTCTACTTTTCAATAGCAGAAAACAAAGAAAGGTAAGCATGGACACATTTTCCTATTAAAAATAATCTTTAACTCGAAATAACAATATCCTGTAATAATTAACAGACAAGGCTCAAGGGCAACAATATTTGGAATCCTATAAATTTTTGTATTTGGCAAGTATTAATATATTAGTGAAATATTTACTGGGCTGTAACTAGTTGCTTTGTCCGCTTCAATGTAAAGTACCAGTATGTCTATATACCTGGGGTTTTCAAGAATAACGAAGTCTATAGCTATCTAAATATCTCTTTTTCCAAAAATATCTTATTGAAAATCAGTTTTATAGTTTTTAAACCCATCAAAGAACTTGCTGTAAGTATAAATATAAAATATCACTCCTCCAAAAAAGTCACCCCCCCAACCCCAACAAAAGTTCAAGTTTCTAGTAATTCCACATCAATTTCAACCTGGCAAATTTATCATTTTGGAATCATTACATAAAGTACTATTCCGCATATTTTCCCATTCTACTTCTGATTAAACTGAACATGAGTTAATGAATAATGACAGGAATTTTTTCTAGGTTATTTTTGGGCTAATGAGATGTGAGAATGTTTGCTTTTAAAACAGAGAAAACCAAACCCACATCCAGAATCTGATTTAAACTGTGTTCGTGCATCTTAAAATACACAGAAGCCTTATGGGGTCCCTTTTTAAAAAAATCAACTCATCTTTAATACCATGGCTACTCATCTTCAATACAAATGTAAGTCTTTCTGAAGTTAATGGGACATTGTTTTCCTCCCACTGAATAGAGCATGTGCAACTTTTGATTAGACAGTCAATTCTTCAGAAATTTTTCTTTGAAAAACACCTCAAATAGGAAAATCCTGTCCAAGCTACTCATTTCACAAATAACAAAATGTTTTCTCAGAGAGAATGGAATTTAATTTTAGTTATTCAATGAAAGAATAGGGACTACTTCAGGGCTCCTAAGTTTTACTGAAAGTGTTTGGGCTCACTCTGCTGTCAGGCTGCAGATAATTTGAAATTAAACTTAATTGAATGAACTAATCCGTCATCCTACTTCGGTCTCTTACTGTTTTATTTTGAATGGCATGCTAAACATTAAATACCAACTTGAGTAATTTTTCGCACATTATAAATAGGCCTAATGGGGCCTTTCAGCATTTTTTGCAAAGTTGGTTCATACTGCGAGTTCCATTGACACAGCCTTCTCCCTTTAAGGCCCTCAAGGCCGAGTTGAAAGTTGGACGACTTCCGTAACAGTCTGTGCAAACACCGCATTTTAATCGCCGTGGCACACATACCAGTATTTCGCCATGGAAGCAGTGGCAGAATCCAGACGTTTTGCTGCATGCAACTGGAGACAGCTGTCCACAAAAGCTCTGGTTACACAGATCTCTGTTTTTAATTCTGCTAGTTTATGCTGCACCGTCTGAAGTTGAAAGGAAATGAAAGATAAAAATAAGTATGGCAGAAAAGCATGTTTTGAGTCACCTAGCATATCAAAAATTATATAATAAAAGATTCTTCAGGCAAACCAAAAGTGGAGTTACTAGGTTTTCTTTTTTTCTCCTGAAAGCAGGCCTATGCTAAAGAAAGGGCTTAAATTTAAACCCGCAGTATATCATTGCTAAGGAAACTTGTAATGAAAGAAAAGGTGCACAAATAAATGCATAACTATCTTATGTTCTAGATTTAAAAACGTAGACCATTTAGGGGAGTTTCCTGAAAGACACGGGGACTGATGAGTGAGCACCACCTTGTGGTATGGCCCTTTAGGTAGTACAACTGTGAAAAAGGTGTTTTCCTCCAGAATGGAAATCCACGAAGTGTTCTCTTTTAATGAAATTGAGTAATCACATTTCTCAATTCTGCTTCTTTGTCTCAGCATAAAGTAACAAAGTAACAAGCCTGAGTGACAACATAAAAATATGTTACGTTGCACACAGTATTTCATCTAGATCTGTAGAATGCAATAGAAGAATAACAGAATGGAGATCTCAGTGGATCAGAGCCTGTACCCCCAACCTCTGCTGCCTCTCCCCACCCGTCTTCTTATTCCTCTCAGTAGCCTGTCTAGCAGCGTCTAACTTGAATCAAATGGTGAGCAATTGTCAATGCTAATCTACCTATATACCTCCTCCTCCTGCTGGCTGTAGACAACCAATAGTATTCTTTCTATCCAGATCAGCCTCAGTCGTTCTCGACTGCTCTTGCTCCCACCAAATTGTCTTGCATTCCCGACTCTTGGCTCTCACATCTTGAACTTTAAGTTTACATGTGGTCTCGTTAGCGCCAACTCTTGATCCGCCTTCAGAGGCTGGATTTGACGTGAAGTGCTGGCTTTCCACTTTGGGTAATCTCCAAAAATGTATCACATTAGTTGACCTGATAGGTTCAACGCCCGGCTATACAGTCAGCGGGCTCTACCTTCCATGTGGAGATTTAGATAGAAATAGAGTTTTGATCATTGTGCTGTGGAATATTTGAGTGAGACCTTCACTGTGGCTAATAAAAGGAATGGAAGTTAGTGGCAAAGGTGACTCGGTGAAACTTAAACTAGAAATTAAATGTATGCCACCCATACACTGGCAAGTCCAAAGCCATGACTGAGTTCTCAAAGGAAGGTTTGGGGGACCAGATTCTCAGAGGATGCTGGCCTGTCTTTACTACTGGTTACAGTAGTTCTCAAACCACAAAACTGAACCTTTCGGCATCATTGTGGTGGAGAAAATTTGGGTACTTCCATTTCTGGAAAAGAGTAGACAAGGAGAATGAGAAGACACAGGAGGAGGCGAGATCAGGGTGTGTCAGGTGGAACAGGTGCTCTGATGGACAGATTCCTCGTAAGTGTTCCAACGTAACTGTGGTGCTGATGAAAAACCCAGCTGACAGCATTTCCCATGGCATTAACTGTCCTGTTCTAGAAACAGATGATGTGGCTGGCGTCTAATGATTCCAAAACTAAGCAGTGGGAAGGCCGATGCCACGCTTTCCCACCGATATATCTTGGACTCTAAATCAGAACATGCTGGGCGACATCAAAAGCTTCTTCTCTTCTTGTTCTTTCTCTTACTTTTTCCATTTTTCTTTCTATTCACTTAATTAGGTCAAATCTCTACCTACTAATCAGCACAAAGTTTCCCACTCCCACCCCACACATCCAAGTTTACTCATAGAAAATCTAAACGTGGAATAAGAAATGGAAAAAAAGTGGGGAAACCGTTTTCTATACATGCACCACAGATGAATATATGTTCCATGAAAGTCCCTGCAACTCAGTTCTGAGCCTACTTCTGGTTTATTTAGCTCAATGGCCCTTCATTTGGAAAACCACAGGGAAACTGACAAGTCTCAAGAAACTTTTGACCCAGCCTCACCCCCGTGGATGGCACATTTGTGAAGTCATGCACTGTTCATAGGAGAGAAGCAAGATCTCTTAAGTCCAATTCTCTCACATGAGAGCTGTCCCGATGGGAATGCTAGGAGCTTCTAGAGGCTGAAATTAAATTTCAGACCAGGAGGGGCACATTTAGAATTCTTGTGTCAGCACATTTGGTGAGGTCCAGAGGTCTGAAGGAACTGAGGTCTTCAAGAGCGCATAATTTAACTCCTTGGAGATAAAGAGATTAAATATTTACACGTTATTGGCATTGACTTGGGCATGACTATGCAGACTTGGTCTTTGCTCTTCACTGCAGACACTATGTCATACTTTTAGAAATGATTCTCTACCGAATGGCAGCTCCTAATTGTACCACACATTATTAGCAAGGTGCTCTCGTGAATGATCAACATGCTCATAGCAGTATATTTTAACATTCATTAACAGTCACTAGACCATATTGCAGCCAGTATTAAAAAAAAATTTTTCCTTGTTACCAAGTAGACCAGATAACCAGATAGAGTCTCCTTCAGAGTTCTGAGTGACAAAATTCTTAGAACCACAGAATTGTGGAACTGGAAGACACCTTGGAAAGTTATGCAGCCTAGCATTGCACTTAAACACCACCACTTGTTTCACTCTCATATATTTCACCTGAAATATAAAATATAACATCTTGGGTACACTGTCTAATTTTACAGTTAATTAATCTTAAATTCAAGTCCTTAAGAATTAGATATTCCCTTTTTTTGAGGAACATAAGAAGTGTTATTTTTTTCCTCGCCTATTCCTTCTTCTAATACTTTGTGTCCTAAGAATTAAGAGCACATACCACTCAGGAAATAACTAAAGTTTGCATTAGAAAAGAACACTGAATTTTCACTTCCTTGAACATCCTATCTACCTTAAATTTCTGGGTAAGAAAACTAGCATCTGAGTTAAGAGTGTAGGTTCTGGAGTCAGAGTATCTATGTAATCTTGGGCAAGTTACTTAACCTCTCTATCTTTCAATCTCCTTCTCTGTAAAAGAAGGATAAATATAATAGTTATTACATGGAGTTGCTGTGAAAAAATGAGACAATTCATTTAGCAGTGTCTGGCACATAGGCACAATGTAAAATAATGATAAATGACAGCATTATCATTATTGAATATCTGAATTTTACAGTTTTATTGTCTATTTAATGGAAAATTTGACTTAACATCAAATATAGAAAGTATGAATGAAAAGAAATGGAAGTCCTATAACTACTTAAGTATGGTAGGTCTCCATCTTAAAAAGAAAGTAAATTTTTGTGAAACACATCCAGAGGGCTAGAGAGGACCACCATGTTTAAAATTCAAGGATAAAAAAGAGAAAGGAAACTGAATTGTTATATGTTCATAAAATGATATTTAGCTAAGTATAACATGGCATTTAGAAGTCTTCTGTTTCAATGTAATGACTAGAACTATAGTGTACCCAGCTCTAGAATAGGGTGTGTAGGCATGTACCGGTCATTCTTCGTCTATGAATACACTAAATTCATAGATTGAATATTAAAATATTATTCAAAGGTACTTATCTAGATAAATCAGAAAGACTAGAAGAAATATCTCAGAAATCTCAAAACAGGCATTTACGTGGAAACCAATACTACTCATGTCAATGAACATGCCGGTGGAAGTAGAATGCTACTGCCACCTAGTGAAATTTTAGTAAATTACCTCTGAAAGAAAGCAACCAAAAATTGGCACCTGCTTTGCGAGGGATCGAAACTATTCTTTTTGTTATCTCTCTCTCTCTCTCTCTCTCTCTCTCACACACACACACACACACACACACACACACACATTTCCCTCACATTTAATGTCTAGGAAACGTCAAACCACATTTAACATTCTGAGCTACACATTCTGGGTAATATTACAGTTATCTTTGTTGTGATTTAATATGACTTCCATACCAAAAGCACAGGAATTGTATATTTCCAAGAGGGAATAAAAATATATCTTTTTGGTTCATTTTTTACATTATTCAAAACAGGTCTAAATGCATGAGCATTTTAATAAATATTTTTGATGTGAAAGTGGTGGTGGCTGGACTTCAGAAGCGAGTGATACTAATTCCACTTTGGGTATGGCTGGGAGAGTCACAGGGCGATACCAAGTGGCATCACCGCTGTTATATTGCTTCACGCCTATAGGTACGACTCATGCCAACAAAGTTACATCTGAGCACACGAAATTTAGAAGGCAATCAATACCTATGTGCTCTGTGAAACAAAAAGGAATAAATCATGAATGTGAGTATTTTTCAGTGGGAGACTACTGGCATCTTGACTGAGACAATTAGTTGTCCTGCAAAGCATCTCTGAGTTACAGAACATTTAACCACGCTGGCGTCCAGGGCTCTGCACCACCTTCCCTGACCTTTGTAAATGCCTGGGGGGAGGAGGGCAGTGATGGAGAATCACTGATATGTGTAGATCTTGCATTACATAACTGCAAGGGAATATAAAGTATAACATCTAGGGAGGTCAAATCATACAGTTTTTTAAAACGTTTCCTTGGCTAAGCATGGGCCTCATTTTGTAGATTCAGAACAACTGAACGTAGATCTGTTATGTCAGTTAGAAAGTTAGGATGTAAAGAAGTCTTTTCAGAATGGGAAAAGTTAACTAGATGAATATATAGGTAGGAAAGGGGTCCCAAAATGATGTGGAGTTGGTCCAGGCCAGGAGCAAGAAGTTGATAAAAAAGGCTCCCTTCATTGGAACAAAGTAGAGGAAGACATTACTTAAGAGGGTGAAGAAGCTAATTTAATGAATGCTTACTTTGCCAGACTATATTCTATGCACTTTGTGTGTATTACATCATCTAACCCTCACAGTAGCTCCCCGAGGTGACATTATTCACATCAGACAAATAAAAGAATATTTCTGAGAGGGATAATACAACTTCTCTAGGTCACAGGTATGCAAGAAACTGTGCTAGGAGTTAAACCACAACTGGACTTAATTTCTACAATACTGGTTCTAAAAAGCTACCAAAGTGTTTTATCTCTTCTTTTCCCCTCACAAAGCCTTTCAGCCAAGTCATTCTACTTAAAACTTTCGAGTTGATTTTCAAAATCAGGTGTTTTTTGTTTTTTTTTTTGCTGGTGAAATGTTTCACCAATTTGAAGGGTGCATTGTTTATAAACTATTCCTCCATTTAAGGTGACACTAGACAATCTAACATTTGATCAGCATATTTAGTGATTATGGACCTCATATGCTGAGTTCTTCTGAAAAATACCTTATACTTGCTGGCCAAACCAAAGTTAATGAAACACCATCATTCACTTTCTCTGTACCTGAACCTAGGCAGCTAAACCCTTTTAGAAAAGCTGTTACACAGAAAAGTAGAAGGTACCCCTAGACGTTCATGATCCATAATTTCATCTGGGTCCTCAATACTGCTTGCAGGCTTACCATTTTTCTCCAGTTAGTTCAGTCTCTCGCTCTGAGGAGGGGATTGCAAACCTCCAATTACCATTCACAGCCAGCAAAAGGAAAGAGTTGCCTACCATTAATACATTTTTACTTCCTCATTTCCATTTATGCCTCTGCTCACTCTATTCTGGCACCACCCCTGCACCAGTCCATTCGTGACTCTTAGAAAAACACCTCTGTATCATCATGTCCAATGGGCACTCTTTGACCTTCCTCTTATTTTCCCTCCAAGCAGCTTTGGCCCCACTCCCTCCTACTAAAAATTCTCTTTTCTTTCAGCTTCCGTGACACTTGCCTGATTTGCTTTCTCCTTTTTAGGTGTTCATTCTCAGTTGCCTCTGCAGGTTCTTCCTCTCCAATCCCACCTTTAAATTCTGTCTTCCCCGCCCCCCCCTCAGGATTCTGTCCTAGGATCTCTTCTTGCCTCATTGTCTATTCCCTCTTCCTCGGTGATCTCATCCACTCCCATGGACTCTATTACCACCTCCATGAGATTTACTCTGTATGTATGTGTAGCCTGGACTAATTTCAGATGGGTAATTGATATCGTGTAACACTAAATCATGACAGCAAGCTTACCTGTAGATGTGCAATTGTTTTCCCAAAAGCTTTTCTCTGTTTAGCGTACTCCCTGGTTTCTTCAAACATAAATTCGCTGGCTGAACTTGCTGATATGGCAATCAAAAGCCTTTCCTATAACCCAGAAATTAAGTCTTGAACATTATTCTAATTACACAAGTGGTTTTCACATGATTTCAATGATAATACATCCCATAAATAATCTTTAAAAAACTCCAACTAGTTTATTTCTTAACTGTTTATGAAAAAGGCTCCTATGGAGATTTCTAATATTTTAACATATCTGTAATAACTCCCTAAAGCAAATCCTTTATGTTTATGATTGATTGTCTTTACTATATATATGTAACTATATATGCAATTTATGAAATTTCCTCCTCTCTTGATTTGTCTATGAGAAAAGAATTCCGAAGTCGCTGGTTTTGACTTGTTGATCTCTGCACAGCACATACCCTGCAATATCTGTGGAAAACAACATTTTAAAGTGCACAGCTTAAATTCTGCGTATTAGTGCAAAAGTATTCACAGTTAGTTCAGTTCCATCTTGCTGGTGATTTTGATACTCCATTTCTTTTTTTAAAGGTTTTATTTACTTGTTTTTAGAGAGAGTGGCATGGAGGGAGAAGAAGGGAGAGGACCCCGGCAATGTGCTCTCGCATGCCCACAACCCAGGACCTGTGGGTCCTGGCCCACGATCCAGGCATGTGCCTGGACTAGGAATTGAACTGGTGACCTTTTGGTCTGCGGGACAATGCTCATATCCATGTCTGTGACAGTGTCTCTAGCCCTAGCCAGTGTTCCTGGTCCCCAACTTCATGTTTAGCTCATGCTACGGCAGTTTCTAGGCAGGGGTGACCTCTTCTGCTGGCGGGTCAGGCTTAACGGTCACTCAGAAACCACACTCCAAAACACAGGTGTGAGGGCTGGCCCTATATAGCTAAAACTACTTAGTTTGGACTTAACAGTTTTCCTCTTTGATTGCCACGTATTATTATTTTTTTAAAACCTGCCAGACATTTTGGCTGATAATTCCTTACAAAAAGATAATAATTCTTGACTTGTTGTTTAGAAGCTAAAATAGTTACAAAAAGGAATCACAGAACTGAAATTTTCCCTACTCATAAGCTTTGACCGAATATCCCCAAGTTCAGTTATTTACTTATCTAACCTACAACTATTTTTTACATCTTTAAATTATAGACAAATGATTGGCTGTATTATAAGTTTTATATGTGTGGATTTATATAGTTCTATATTACTTTATTCGAGTCTATTATCTAATCAGAAGACAGAATTTTTAATACTTCTCACCTGTGGAAGCTCTTTCATGAGGTAATAGAAGCCCTTATTCTCTTCCCCCAGGAGGGCACTAGCCGGCAACCATACGTCTTCAAAGAATAATTCTGCAGTGTCCTAAGGGGACATACAATTAAGTACAGCATTACCCATTTAAATCTCACGAGGACCCGATGAGGAGATTATTTCCACTTAAGAACCTGGGGGCCAAATCGGGGTGGTTAATGAACACAACCAGTAAGGGGTAAATCAGGGATTCAAATCCAGGTTCATCGGACTCCAGAAGTTCTGCCTTACCCACTACACTGCACTGTCATTCTAGCTCCAATGCTGTCCAGATCTGTAGGCACTGACAACTAAGGATTGCTAATGAATATTAACTAATTTTTTTCTTTTTAGTAGTTAAACAATCACAAAGTAGTTACCAAATAATAGAAAAATACTTTTATATTTCATAATTTTCTTTAATCAAATCCAAAGAGGGCCAATTATCATTTAATTTCTAAATCATTTAACTTCCAAATCATTTATAAAGATGTTTAAAACATCCTGATTCACTTGCACTGTTCACCACAGAAAAAGGTACAGTTGCACAAACAGTGGAATAAATATCCATGATCATTTCTGGAAAGCATTTTTTTTTTTAAGGAATTCAGCATTGGAAGGTTTGATTGTGCTTTATGTAGTTCCATATATTATATAAGGCATAACTGAGTACATTCAATTATTTATGCACAGAAACGTATTATTAAAAATTGAGTAAACTTAATTATTACCTGAATATGATTTATATTATGACTTACCTGGGCTTTTAGTCCCATTTTTTGGAGCTTCCGTCCCTTGATAAATCCTTTCATTCCATCTTCCACCAGAAAAAGGCTGATGCCATGAGCAGGAGAGCGAGCATTGGGATTTGTCACTGCCACTACGATCACGATGTCACAGAGCTTCCCGTTAGAAATGAACACCTGGAAAAGCCCAAGCACACTGTGATGCTCCACAGTAATCCAAGTCCATGTGCAAGTCAAGGCCGGGGGAGGTACAGTCAAGAAGACTAAAGCAGACAATGCATGCTTTATAACTCTGTATTCTATCCAAGTAGCGGGACTGATAATTATGTTTACATAAGGTTATTCATATGTAGAAGGAAAATAACCCAGTGCTTCAAAGGATGAAGCTCATGCAGGCCTTACAGAAAATGAACGTCTTCTTTTTTAAACACTCAACCAGCAACAAATATATTTACCGAGTATATACCAGGCATAGTTTTTGGTGAACAAAAACTTCTGCTATCAGTGATATTAGATTTTAAGGAAGATATTTACTCTTGAGCTTTCTAGTTTTATCAGTGGGTTGATGTGCTCTTAGAAAGACTGAAGGGCTCTCAAATTCTATCAAAGATGTCTTCCTCTCCAGAGATCTTTGGAAATGCTTCATGATATTGACAAAGGAAGCATTTTCCCCAGTTGCTCATCCACATCAAATTTATTAACTATTGTTTGTTCCTTGTTTGGCGTGAGCCTTACCTTCTCTTTTTCTGGCTCGATGAATATTGTTTGGAATCTAAACTAATATTTTCTTTTCTTTTTTTTTTTAAGATTTTATTTATTTATTTTTAGGGAGGGAAGGGAGGGAGGGAGGGAGAGAGAGAGAGAGAGACAGAGAGAGAGAAACATCAATGTGCAGTTGCTGGGGGTTATGGCCTGCAACCTAGGAATGTACCCTGGCTGGGAATCGAACCTGGGACATGTTGGTTCCCAGCCCGCGCTCAATCCACTGAGCTACGCCAGCCAGGGCTTAAACTAATATTTTCTATATTGGTTGAGGGGGCATGCAAATGGAACAGAGAAATGGAATAGGTCTTTTATAATGTAACAGTTGCAAAATTCTACTGGCAAAACACAACGACTCAGTTCCTGGGTGAACTCAGACAACCTCAGTTCCTGTGTGAGTCTTCCTAGATATGCTCGAGTCACTCCTCAGCAGTCTTCGAGACACTGTTGCCATGGCCTGCCCCTGGAGAGAGGGGCTCTGGAAGCCCCTCCTGACACACCTTGCTGCCATTAAGAATCCAGTCACTTCCATCCTTTTTAGCATGTGTTCTTATTCCTTGCAAGTCGCTGGAATTGTAAAAAAGGTTAAAAAAATCATTAATTAATAAAAATGGAATCAGGCCAGTGTTCTTACGTAAGTATATAGATGGTCTGATAATTTGAACTGGTTACACCATTGTAAAATTGATCTTTAATATTAGGAATTCTCACCCAAATGCTCTAAAAATATCTAATGTATTATATTCAAAATCATTTATACAAATAAATACATGAGTTAAGATTGCATAAACTAGTCAGATATTATTGAGCATAACAAGGCCCAACGAGCATTTGAGACCCCCAGTTTGGACTCAGGTGATTTTTCAAGGCCCACCTTATCCGTGAGATTGTTTGCCATGTACTTGCCTGCGTCTGTTCACCTCGGTTCCTTCCCTTTCTCTCTTAATCAAAAGCTTAGCTATTTAAAAGGCTGTTTCAAATGCCACTCCCCCTAACAAGCTTCCTCTCCCCCTAACAAGCTTCCTCTCCAACTAGATTATTTTTTCTAAATATAAAAGAAGTTATATCTTTAATACCATAAACAAATATTCATAATTAAAATACAAAAACACAGAGAATACTCTAGACAAAGGAGAAAATGATTTAGTAAATATTTTATATACTGGAATGAACATTTAAAAATATATTTTTTCTGTATTTCTCCATGGAAACAGATATATACATGTATGCATTTTGATAAAAATGGAACCATACATACGATTTTGACCTCCTAATTCTAGCCAAAGTTTTTCTATAAAATGAATTTTATTAGCAGCATAGAGTTTCATCCTATGGATTTATAATGATTTTTTAAAAACAATCTCCTATTGTTGAAGTAGCTTCCAGTTCAAAATATCCTATAATGACTAATGACCCCCAAGGATGGCAGGTCCTAATCCCTGGAAACTGCAAGTGCTACCTTATATGGAAAAAGGGTCTTGCAGTTGTGTTAACTTGAGATGGGGAGATTATTTTGGATTGTCTAATGGGCCCTAAATGCAATCACAAATGTTCTCACGAAAGGGAGGCAGGTGAGATTACAAAGACAGAAGAGGAGGGGCGATGTGCCCCAGGAGCAGACACCGGAGTGATGAGCTCACAAGGCAATGGATGCCGTCAGCCACCAGGAGACGGAAGAGGCAGGAAGCAGATTCTCTTTACATACGAATCACACTCTCTCTGTGTTTTATACAGGTTATTATGGTAGCCAAATAAGAAAATCAATGTGGAAGCATATGAAATGTTAAGGTATTATACAAATATGCGTAATTATACATAATGGAGTCCCCTAGGTGTGTGCAAGGGAAAAAACCCAGTGAAGCCCTGGATCTTTGCCAGCAAACTTGACCTTTTTTCTGTGAAGGCCAAATCAAAGCAAGAGAACAGCATGACCAAGCCATCTCTGAAAGCAGGTGAAATGGACCATGTCCTATCTTCTTTATTCTTCCCTCTCATACGTGTTTTCTTTTAAAATGTGTGTGTGTGTCTGTGTGTGTGTATAATTTATTTGTTTTTAGAGAAAGAGGAAAGGAGGGATAAAGAGAGGGAGAGAGACACGGATGTGTGAGAGAAACGTCACATAGATTGGTTGCCTCTTGCAAGCCCCTGACTGGGGACCCGACCTGAAACCCAGGCATGTGCGCTGACCAGGAACGGAACTGCCAACCCCTCGGCCTGCCGGCCAGCACTCAATCCACTGATCCACACCAGCCGGGGCCACGTGCCTTTTCTTTATTTCTCACTATAATTCCTCAAAACTCTAATCATCTTCACGTGCAGCTTTTCTCCATTTTTGCATTCTCTTAGCCACATAGCCCCTTTTCTTGTCCCTAAATATTGAACTACTTGGCTATCTTTCCATTACTCTCACCAAACTTCCCCCAAAATCTGCCTCTTTTTTCTCCATTCTTATTCTCTTTCCTTCACAATTACATAACCACAGATAAGGACAGAAAACGTAAGTGAACAAAAGTCAAGCAAGCCTTTGTATGAGTTAAGTTGGATGAGTTAAGATACGTCAAGATCTTTCATTATCCTCTTGCCTCTATGTCAGCACAAACTCCCAGTTGGTTGGAACCGAAACATAGTATGATGCGTCAGAATACTGGGCTGTCAGCCAGTTATCTTAGAGAATTATCTTAAAAGCAAAGAAAGAAGATTAAATTCCTACCTCTTTTAGGTAACAGTTTTAGGCAAAAGAAGTAAGCCAAAAACCTTTTATTTTGGCAAAATTAAGTATCAGTATTGGCCTGAAATTATAGGTTTCTATCTGGGAGAGATAAACACAATTACAACATATTGCCAAATGACACTATGAAATATTACGACATTTAAACATAAACAGCACTGTCAAAAGAGAAAATCTAAAACATTAGGGCCTGATGTTTGCAGAAACAAGCCTTAGATGTTTAATTCTGCTTTGCCACATCTTTAAATTCTTCCTCTCTATTGCCTGTTGCTTGTTGGTCTATACATTGCTGTTCTCTTGGACATAAACCATTTTCCTTACCATGCTAGCTTGTTAAACTACTGTTCCCTCTCTACACTTTCTTTTACCATGCAACTCGGAAAAGATTAGTCTGTATCCTCTGTCTGTTTTCTCAATACCCACACCACTCCTTCCAAAGTTACTTCTGCCCTTACTCTCTGCCGAAATCACAATCAACACATTACCCCTAGACTGTCATGACATTTTCTCAACTCTCAACCTTTTTGTGGCCTTGACATTTCTAACTCCTTACTCCAATCCTATCGCCTTTTCAAACTCATTCCCCCTTGTGCTCATGACGGAAATGTATAGATTTCCTTCAAACTCAATCCTTCTGTTTCTGTTGCCACATTTTGGGGGGCTACAATTTCAAGGGAAACATAATACCCAAGCTTTCCACCCTTTCACTTTACCCCTTGAAATCCGGTTCCACCATGTGACATATCCAGTCATTTTTGAATAACCGGTTATTTCTCATTCATCAGATCTCAGTGTAATTATAATGATTTTTCATAGGCTTTCTCTAGCACTCATATCTAAATTCATTTTTCCCCTTCCCTACCAAACACACAGGCACCATTAGTCTTTATGTAAATAGTCCCTTGTTTCTTCATAGTACTCATCACAACTTTTTTTTTTTTAAGATTTTATTCATCCGTTTTTAGGGAGGGAAGGGGGGGAGAGAGAGAGAGAGAGAGACAGAGAGAGAGAGAGAGAGACAGAGAGACATCAATGTGCGGTTGCTGGGGGTTATGGCCTGCAACCCAGGAATGTACCCTGGCTGGGAATCGAACCTGGGACACTTTAGTTCCCAGCCCGTGCTCAATCCACTGAGCTACGCCAGCCAGGGCTTACTCATCACAATTTATACTTGTGAATATATCTATTTGTTTCTTCTCATTCTCTTTAATAAGCATGTGGGCTGCATCTGTTTTGTTCACCACTGTATACATGGCACATGGAAGGGTCTTACTAAGTAATTGCCAGATGACTGAAAAAACATTCATTTTTATGAATGGCTTTTAAAACCTACTGCCATTCCGGCATGTCTCCCGAGTTTCAAGTCCATATTTTAAAAGCCTGCTGAACATTTCCATATGCATGTCACACCACATCTAAATTTCATCATGCCCCATATACAACGCATATCCTATCATTTCATTTGCATTACCTTATGTAAATAATATCTCAAACATAGCAGGTATTATAAACTGCTTTATTGCTATTTGTATATAAGGCCTTATTTTCCCATTGGAATTTGAAATTCTTTGAAGGTGTGAATTATGCTGTGTTCATCTTTGTATTCCTCCTAGCATATTGCTCATAGTTTTGTATAAAGCGAGTACTGAGACAAATATTTGCTGGTAGAGCTTTGCCTCCTACTCTTCAAAACCATTAATTGCATGTTCATTTACCTTCCAGCCCCGGGCTCTGTCATTGCTATGGCACCAATACATTTCCCTGCAGTCATCGGGGGGATGAAGTGCTTAATCTGTTCTTCTGAGCCATAGTTCGCAATGTAGGCCATGACAATATCTGAATGGAGACTAAAACCCGGGCCTGAACAATTCGAATAGACTCTTAGGGAAAAAAAAAAGAATTTAAAGCACAAAATCATTATTTTGTTCAGTTTTTAGTTTCTGATTTTCAATAAAAAAAAGCAACAACACAGTATTAAAAGTCTTACAGTGTTATAATAGCATGTATTCCCCAAAACCTACAAAATTCCTGAAGGTTTTCTCTCTTAGTTTTTACTATTCTTTTACTTTCTGGTTCTAACATAATAACAGTACTCTAATAAAGTTTGATGAACACTTAGTAAATTAAAAGATAAAACATTCAAAAATATTAATGAAGTACAACTGTATCACCCTAACATAGCAACTAATTTCATTTTAGCAAATTACCTTTATTATAACAATCTATTCTAATACAGCTGCAGTCATGGCGTGAATTTTGCACTTAGCTGTGTTCTTTTTAAATTATATGAAAAGATCTTATTTTTTACCTAGTTGTTGTAATAATGATCTTAAGTACCCACAAAATGTTACAAATTGCTTGTGTATTATAATTCACCTTTTCATTCTCCCACTGTCAGACATTTAGATTGCCTCCAAATTTGGGGTTTATGATCTAACATAATAATTATTTCTCTATATAACTCCTATTTTTTCTATTAAATTATTTTCTTAAGATAAATTCCCCAAAGCAGTATCCTAGATCAAAGAGCAGAAATACTTTCATTTTTATGAGTATCTATACTTTTAATCCCTGAAACATTTATTGTTCTACCTTATCATGCCACCAAGAGTTCAGGAGAATGTCATTTTCACTGCAACCTTGTCAGCACTGTGTGTTATGATTTTTTGTTTTCACTAACTTTTATAGATAATCAAAGTGATATATCTCAGTTAATTTAATTTGCATTTGATTGGTAGTAAGGATGGACTTTCTCATTTAAAAAACCTGCCTGCATTTTTTTTTGCTGAATTATTGGTTTAAATCTTTTGCCCATTTATCAACTAAAATCTTTATTTGTTCTTGTATTTTAAACTTTTATTATATTTAATGGAAATATTTTTCTACTATTCTATTCTCTTTCACATATCTTTTTAAAAGAGAGAAAAGTAACCAAATGGGTCAATTAGAAAGGAACTATCTATGTAATTTCCAACAGCATCTGTTTAAACAACTTAAAAGGGGATTTCCTATATTCTTACATTTAAAAAATGTGCAAGAGTATATGGGTGATATAAACCTTTACATTTTATTCTGAATTTTCAGTGCCATAAAAAGATTAGAAAGCATTATTTATGATCATCTCAGAAAGGTGAGCAGTGTGCTTACAAACAAGACTGAACTTCCAATGTCCCCATACTTACTGCTCCTCAAAAACAACAGCTGTCGAGTAGAAGTCCCCACCAATGCCACCATGATGCTCTGCAATATTGATACCGAGCAGTCCTTGTTTCCCAGCTTTTTCCCAAAGCTCCCTACTCACTTCTCCAGCTTTCTCCCACCTGCAAATAACACACATTTTAAAATCAGAAAAGCTTTTTTCATATTATTGTTTAAATTGACAACTGAAATTCATGAATACTTTAGTGCAGAAGTACATTTTTAATTCAAGGAAATTATTGTTGACATTTTCATGCCCTTCTATTTGCCTCTGACTCCTCCTATTTGCATCTGACTATTTTATTATTTCTCCTTGTTCTTGTTCTCTTTCTCGCTTATATTTGCCATGCACACCCCCTGTTCTCCCTTCATATTATTTACTGGACCTCTGAATTGCATCCACTGACATTCAGGGGTTCGGTATCTCTCAGCTGATAATCTTAGGCAGCAAGCTTAGTTGTGTCATATATCATATAGTCACGGAATTTGCCCAACTTGTCCTGGAAAGACAGCTGTGTCTGCACACTTCCTTACTATGCTGAACTTACAGGATAAGCGCATGTGAAGGGACTGACAAGAGCAGTCAGCATCATTACAGTTGAAGTAGGAACAATGAAGGAGCAGAAGTGCCTCGCCATACAGCTCTGTCACGTGAACTGAAAAGATTATGCGTTTGGGTAGGATGGTGCAGCTGCTGCCTCTCTTTAAAAATGACATGATGAGGAGAGATATGGCTAGCTGGAGTTTAAGAACCTGAGAATTTTTTTGAAGTGGTAATTAGGCAGTGAGATACTGGCACTTGAAGGTAGTGATTAAAGGTAAATACAGACACTTCAAGAAATTTTAAAGGAAAGAGTTTGATTATTATGTGTTGTTTTGGTGTGTTTTGTATACTATCTAAAATAGCTTTGAAAATTATTTTATGATCGACTCCAATTTGTCAACTTTCATCATTTTTACTTCCAGTTCCCACCAGCAATTTTTCTGGAATGAAATTTAAGAGATTTAAAAAGTGAACAACAAATTCTCTTAGAGTGAAGTCTACTACATTTCTTTTGTCTTTAAGAACCTCATTACTTTTCACCAAAGGCTAGTTGTATACGGCATCAGAGTTTAGCTATTTTTTGTCAGTCTTACCAAGAAGTATTAATAAAAACTTAATGAAAGCTATTTCTAAATAATTTTTGGAAACCATTTCAATTGTAGGAAAGTACTGGCATTGAATAAATTTTTGGAAACATGACAAAATCCTGTTTTAAAAAAAATGACAATTTTTGGTTAGTAGAGTTGGTGATCATTATTAATTAACTAATCTCATCCAGTAATAAAAGGATACTTTGAGGTAGCTAGTTCCCTACCAAGATTTGCATCATGCTGGCCTTTTGAGCTTTTATATATTTTAATTCATTCATGAAGCAGAAAAAGAAATACTATGGAATTGACTAATATTCTCTTGCCACTTAACCAGTTTTCAAAAATATATTCTTAGATTGATTTATAAGTTTTTAACATTTTTAAAAAGATTTTTTTAAAAGATTTTATTTATTTTTACAGAGGGGAACAGAGGAAGAAAAAGAGGGAAACATCAATGTGTGGTTGCCTCTTGAGTGCCCCCTACTGAGGATCTGGCCCAAAACCCAGGCATGTGCCCTGTCTGGGAATTGAACTGGTAAATCTTTGGTTTGCAGGCTGGCGCTCAATCCACTGAGCCACGCCAGCCAGGGCAATTTTTTAAACTGAGATATAAGTAACATATAATATTATATTAGTTTAAGGTGTACAACATAACAATCCATTATTTCTATGTATTGCAAAATGATCACCACAGTAAGTCTAGTTAACATTTGCCCCCCAATACACAGTTACACATTTTTTCTTGTAATCAGAACTTTTAAGATCAACTTTCAAATATGCAATGCAGTAGTGTTACTGTAGATAGCAGCCAGGAATGAGTAGCTGGAGGGGAAATGAAGCAGGGCCCCCACCATTACAGTCTAATAAAGAACTCGAAACAGGAGGCTGGAAACAAAAGGGAGACATGTCCCGCCCACTGACCTAGCAGTCCTGAGCCTGGTCTGATAGGATGACCAGGCATCTGAACATCACCAGCAAAACCACGGTAGCGCAAGAGGAGGCGAGCCCTTCGAAGCCTGTGTTTTCCTCTCCACTAGCTGGGAACGAAAGCCTTTGTGACAGTGTATTTATTAATCCAAAGGTCTGGAGAGGGGCCGGGGAGAGGGGAACTTAGAGTTTAACTAAAGTAGACAACCTCTGAACTCCAAATAGTTGATGCACACAGATTAGTGGGTGCCTGCTGATAGCTAGGTGCTCAAGTGTACAAAACTAACTTACTAACAAACTTACTAACAGCTTTATTTCCTCCATATGTAGGGCATTCTGACTACCTGAGTGCTTGCCTCTATTTCATAAATAAACTTGCTATCTCATCTCTCCTATACGTGTTTGTCTCTCACATGAATTTGTTTCTTGCCAGCGGGGCAAAACCCGAGAAACAAGCCGGGGTTGGGGAGCCCTGACTGGGCTGTGTTCCTGTAACAGGAATATTAAGTACAGTTACCATGCTGCATATCACATCCCCATGACTCATTTGTTTTATAACTGGAAATTTTTACTTTTTGACCCCTTTCATGTTTTTAATTATATATTTTAAATTTACATTTTTAAAATATATTATATTGATTATGCTATTATAGTTGTCCCATTCCCTCCCCCTTTATTCCCTTCTGCCCTGCACACCCCTTCCTACCTGCATTCACCACCTCCCCCTTAGTTCATGTCCTTGGGTTGTACATATAAGTTCTTTGGCTTCTACATTTCCCACACTATCCTTAGTCTCCCTCTGTCTATGTTGTACCTACCTATTACGCTTCTTATTCCCTGTACCTTTTCCCCCATTCTCGAGCCTCCCACTTCCCACAGATAACCCTCCATGTGATCTCCATTTCTGTGATTCTATTCCTGTTCTAGTTGTTTGCTTAGTTTGCTTTTGTTTTATTTTTAGGTTTAGTTGTTGATAGTTGTGAGTTTGTTGTCATTTTACTGTTCATATTTTTTATCTTTTTCTTAGATAAGTTGCTCAGTGGCAGGACATGCTGCAGTGTTCCCAGGGTATAGCATGGCCCGTGTGACTGGGCCTCAGCTCGAGTTGACCCCAACAGAGCCAATGAGGGGTGAACAGCGCAGTCCCGGGACCTCTGCGCCCACGAGACCACCCATGTGCCCTCCCCTGCGTGTGGTGCAAGGGGGCTCCCAAAGAGAAAAGATGGTGGTGGTTATGGCCTCGCACCCTCAAGGGTTTCCTTCTCCTCTCCCTTTCTCACAAGTGTGCCCCCACCCACTGGGCTTGGCGCCAGGTCTGGGGGTTCCAGGGGATCCCTGGTGTCTGCACTTAAGGGGTCGGAGGGGCTGCCCCACCTTCTCTATATTTTAATTTTCATTTATAAGCTTTGAACTAGCTTAGAAATCTTGTAATCTTATAGTATTATATTGAGGACAGTAAAAAAAAAGTTTATAAAGCACTGAACATGATATTTTTTTTCTATAGAACATTCCACAGCATTCTAGGAAATAGTACTTATCGTATTCTTGGTGTATATTATTTTAAAGAAAAATGTGCCACTTACTCTGCATGATATGGAATCACTTGTTCTTGAAAAAACTTCCTTACACTTTCCCGGAAAATGTCATGCTCGGAAGAGAAGATTCTTCTAATTCCTATGTCTGTGAGTTTTTTAGCAGAAGGACTTTCAAGGCGTTCCTCCCCTCCAGAATGAGAACATCTTAAAAATATATATGCATACATTAAGAAAATTAAGTGAATTGTTTCTCTTCATACCAAAATTATTGTCACTGAACAACATGAAAAAATCTTGATGATTTTCTCCAGAGACACTTTGGAGGCAGGTAGAAAGAATCTGAAATTTGACAAACCTGTTCCCATTTGAGCATCACCACTTTTGATAGGATCTTCCTTACCTGGATGAGATTAAGAAGTAATTTACCGTTTTTTTTTTTTTAAATGATCTTTTTATTTCCAAATCCATAAAAAAAGAAAATCATGCCTAGAACTAACTCTAAGTGGGAGTTGAAGTAAAATATTGTAACAGTGATTGAAAATAACTAGTTAGTGATCCCAGTTATATATTCTGTAACAAATCAAAGTGTAATATTAACCCTATGTTTTTAATCAACTCTATGTTTCCCCTCTGGCTGAGTTCGTGTTGTTGGTGAAACAACCCGTTCAGAACGAGGAGCACACTTTGGCAATGAACCACAGAGGACGCAAGACAATATTAGAATGAGAAGAATGAGTTCGAGTGGGAAACGCGGGGCTCTGTTCCAGGCCCCTCCCCTCACTACCAATTCCTTTTCTCCAGAGATTCTGCGTGTCTGCACTTTCCTGGTTTCAGTGTTGTCAGTGATGTAGACTGAATCATGTAAAATTCAAATATTACAATAAAATAATACTGTTAAGTCTTCATGTCACATAAAACGTTTACAATTAAGCAAGCCCCTCCAAATTAATATTTTATCCAGGATGACACAAGTTCACATAGCGAGTGTATAAGATATAAACTATGTTGATGCTCTTGTTGCATTATAGAGCCAGTTTGGGTGTAAATCTAAATCAAAGTGCCCACCAAGCCAGGAAGAGAGTCCTCACCAGGAAATGAAATTGGTCAGCACCTTCATCTTAGACTGTTCAGCCTATAGATTTATGAGAAATAAACTGCTGTTATTTAAGCCACTCAGTCTATGGTATTTTTTATGGCAGTCTGAGCTGACTAATATACTTAATATACACTTTGTGTTGTTTTGTCTTATACTTGTCTTTTATATACTTATACTTGCTTTAGTCGAGTTTTAATTTGTTAATACAATCGGAGATACGTTTTACATGGTAACCTTTAGTTGTGAACATTTAATACTGCAATTTCTACACTCAATCTGCCTTTTGTCTTTGTAAAAAAATGTTCTGGTTGCTACTTGTCATCAAAATCACTTCGAATGCCTTATTCATTCATATAGTCAATGAATACTTTCTGAATGCCTATTATGTATCAGACACTGTTCAGAGGAGACTGAATAATAGTAATAGTAATGATCAATAACTTAAAAAGCAAATGATGTAATATACTAGGAGGTAATAAGTCCTACAGAAGAGAAAAGCAGATCAGGGACCAGACCGCGAGTGTCTGGAACTGGGAAGGGAAAGGTCGCAGTATGAAAGTGCAGTCAGGGCTGGTCAAATTGGGAAAATGAGATCTGAGCAAACAAAGATGCTAGAGTGAGTGAGTCAAGCAGATTGCAGGCATAAAAGAATGTCAGAACAAGAATAAGATGAGGGCGAAGCCTGTGAGGCAAGATGCTCTCTGATGTTCTCTACAAAGAGCAAGGAGGCCAAGCGCGGACGGAGTGAGCAGAGTGAGAAGAAGAGCAGTGGGTGAGGGCAGGTGGAGTGGGACCGGGACGCGCAGGGTCCTTGCAGACCACTGTCCTGTGGCATCACATAGGCTAAAATTACTTTCCCATCATCAAAGTGATTGGTTTCAGTTTCTTGCTAGTAGAAATAAAACTGTAGTGAATGCCTTTGTCCGTATAGGTTTCCATTCTTGGGGTTTTTCCCCAGAAGGAAAAATGTGCTGAGGCTAAGAAATTGGTACTTTAAGACACTGAATCATTTGTCAAAATAATTAGTAAGTAAAAGAGCAGAATTTACATTCAAGTCTGCCCGGTTCTTAAAATTTTTATTTCCCATGTTATGTTAAGGAAACCTTTGGAATATTTCTAAGCAAAATACACAGTGCACAGGAAAGTGAAAGAAGTGTCAGAAAGAATAAAGACTTTCAATTCTCGAAAGTGTTCCAGAGAGAATACACAGAGGGTATAAAATCAAGGCATTTGGCAGCAAGTTTGTTGGAACACCCATTTCTTACTTTAAGGCCAAGGAATGGGTACTGAATAAATGGGCCCCTTTTCTTCCTATGAAGACCAGAAAATCTGTATTGAATAAACTGGCCATTGTTTTTCTAAGGCTAAGCTCAAATTACTCTTCTTCTTCTTATTAAACCTTATTTATATTATAAAGGGAAGACAGACCCCCCCTTTTGGCAACATTTGGGAACTTGTTATACATACACAATCTCAAATCTCACCTTAGACCTACTGAATCGGATCTTGTATTTCCCTAAAGTGATTCATACATAAGCACATTGGAGTTTAAGAAGCTTATTTTATAGGGGATAGTCTGACAGTGGCCAGAGGGGAGAGAAGAGGGAATTTCAGGGGGGAATGGGTAGGGATTACAGGAACAAATTTGGAGGCCACATGGACAAAAACTAGGGGTGGTGGGTAATGGGGGGAAGGGGGGAGGGTTGGGTGGATGGGCTGGAACGGGAGTAGGGGGGAGAAAACTGTACTTGAACAATGATTGAAATAAAAAAAAAAGAAGCTTATTTTAATAACAGCAAAATCTCTGACCTATTCAGAGGGTCTCTGAGGTCCTCCCTTTCCCAACATTCCCTGTATGAGAAATTTCCTTCCTATACTTCAACCAAAATAACTATTCACAATAGACCTAATGCAGAAGCAGATGAGAACTGAGCTGTCTTTTATTTAGCTGGACAGCAAAAGCCTTAGACAATGTGACTCTTCTCATTTTGTGGGGGGAGGGTAATTTTTCATAAAAATGTTATGTTAACATGTAATGCATTTATTTTTGTTACTTTTCAATGAACTAAATATTTTTAAAATTTCTGTGTTGCGGATGTCTATTGATATTGATAGCTGCAACCCACATAAACAGATCTTTGAGATTCTCTATTTTCAAGAGCTTAATGGAGTCCTGATGTTACGGGAAAGGGGACAGGGCCAAAGCAGCTCTACCTAGGGCCCACTGGTAGTGTGTGGGTTCTTGACATTGTGTAGGAAAGAGCTCACAAAATGAGTAAGTGACTGAAAGCTGGGGACAGTGAAACGAGGAAGGGCCTAGGATACAAGTGTGGAGAGCAGGACCAATAAAATGGCATTTTTCTGATTAACATAGCCTAAAGCACATAAAGCAAAGTGAAGTCCCTTATGTCAACTAAAATCGCTGTCAGTCAGCCATGACACTTTGGTTCAAGAAGAAAATTACCTAAGTCAAAGTAAACACATCAGGCAAGGAGGCACACCTGAGGTATCTGTACACGTGGTCGGAGCAGCCATGTCTACAGAGCAGGACCACTGAAAGGTACTCTCCTGGGAAGATTCCCCACTTGCCAGCAAGGGTGTCAAGCAGAATAGCATGTACCTCCCATAGGCTCCTGGGCAAATTCCCCACTTGGCATTTGGGATGCCAAGACATTTATTGAAGACCCAGAAGGGTGAAGCATACCACTTTGAAGGTATAACTGAGGCAGGCTCCAGACCACTGCTGAGACAGCTGAGCTCCACACACCAGCGTGCTGCTCCACACCACACTGCTCTCCCTTGGCATCGGCCACCGGAGGCTCTGCCCTGCTGGACTGAAGACTTCATCTGCCCTGCTGCCCACCCGGCTCAGGAGATCCTTGTCCACCATGCTGTCTCCCAGATCTGCAGACTGAGACACTAGGACTCGAGTTTGTTATCCCCCATTGATTGCTGCTTGTGTTATATTTCTCTTAGATGGTTCGAGTGTGAGTAGGATACTAATATATGTTGATGTTCTACTGTGAGTGGCCCTGCATTCAATAAAAGCTAAGTGAAAAGCAGCATAGTTACGGTGTGTGACTCTTGCCTATTTGTTGGTGCCAGGCTTCTCAGCAGGCAGCTAGCTGAGCAGTTGCCCAGCTGACTTATAGGAAAGACTGTATCACAAACATACACTTGTGACAAGAAGCAACAGGAGAGAGACTAGGCAGGGCTGCTGTGGTTCTCTGAAAATGTTTTCAGGAAAGAAAGGATCCTAGGAGGGGGCTGCATCAGCTGTCTGGAGAGTCAGAGGATAGTTCATGGGGTTGGCCCAGGACCAGCTGGTGCTGCCCATTGCTCCCCTGGTTGCAAGGCACATGGGGACCTTTAGAGTTTAGGAGAGCTTGGGCTGGTCTTTTGTTTTGAGGGTTTTAAAGGCTGGGACTCATGGAAAGTCTTTGAGGAGGATCTCAATAGAATATTTATCAGCTTTTCCAAGTGTGCCCTTCCAGAGTCGGGGTTTCCCGTGATTGGTCAGTGCCAGGACAGGGGGTCTAAACCACATGACCAGGCCAGCAGTGTACCAGTGGAGGAAAGGCCTCCCTGAGGGTGTAGGGGTGGTGGCCCGAGGTGAGTGCCAGTTTTGTCCATTGCTGGGTACCCAGGGCTTTCCACCTGGTGAATGTAAATTCATCTGGCCATAAACTGTTCCATTAGTTTGTTTAGCTATCTGTTTCGGCTTTCCCACTCCACTTGCCTAGGAATTTTCCTAGCTTCTTACTAACACACCTCTCTGACATCAAACACTTTGAGGATCATTGTCTTATGAGGTTTTGGGGAAGAGCTTAGAAAAGCTCTTCCTATAGTCCAGTTGCCTTCTCCGTGAAGCCATTCCCACCCTCTTCAGGAATAGCAGGCATTTGTCTCCCTGGTCCGAAAACATCTGAAAGTACCTCAATGTTGTAAGGAGCTAACTTACAACAGGAGCTGTCTGGTTACCCTCATTAATAGCGAATCCTCCCTGATTCCAGTGTATCCAATGAATGGATTTAATGTGTCACCCTGGCATCTGAAGATTTGACATTATAAACACTACTGTAACATTCATTGAGCCACTTAGAGACTGTCTCCACGAATTCCTCTGCGTTTTATTAAAGCATTTGTTCGCAAATCTCAAGTAATGTTCTCGTGTGATGGGGCCGTGCCAGGTATCTGCTGTTCCAGGGTGTCTTCTGGGAGACACTTCCCCACGCCCCAGCCAGTGCTTTCTCCAAATCAAAGTGGCCGCGGGAGTCCCACCACCTAGTGGGTCCCTGCCTCGGGCCACAGTTCTGAAGTCAAGGCAGCGCGAGCTCTACGCCCAGGGGTGACCACCGACCCTGCTTCTGGTGTCAACTTCAGAAGCCGACCAGCTGGAGTGGAGCAGGAGAGACAGGGTTCGGCGACACCCGCCTTTCCACCCTCCGATGGTCCCAGTAGCTCCCACTGCGTCCCAGACCCTTCCGCACCTTCTCCGGTGGGCCCAGCCCCAGTCCTGGCTCCAGCTGCCTACTCGCAGTTCGGTTCCAAGTCCCCAGGAGGCGTGAGTTCCGCCGCCCAGGCAAGGCAGCCTTCTCTGCAGGGACAGCTGGAGCCGGGGGCACTCACCTTGCTGAACGTGGCGGACACGGTGCGCACCAGCCGCCCCACAAGCGCAGGGACCTGCGGAAGAGGCGTGAAGCCATGGCTGGGACAGTGAAGGGAGGCGGGGCGGAGGCCTTGACTTTTGGGGGACTTGAGGGCGGGACACCCGGTGGGCGTGCTGTCAGCGGGACCATCCCACTGGGCAGTCCCACCTGCAAAGTGACACACTGCCCTGGAGTTGAAAGCACCCAGAGCGCCCAGTTGGAGCTGCACCCCGCAGCCCAGACGCCCCAGGCTCTCCGCTCGGGGTGTTGCGGAGGGTTGCAACATTTTCCTCTTGCAAGTCCTACAAAATTAAAACAAAACCATTTGTTCTCTGCTCTGCAGAATTCTAACTAGTTCATCTAAGCAGTTCTTCTGAGAATTCGTGAACAGCTATGAGACACGTAAGTAAGCCGCCTAGCTTCGAAATGGACCCAAACACAAGCCCGCAAAAAGTTTTTTTTTTTTTTTCCAGCATGGAAAATTGATTTACTTTGCACAGACAACAATACAAACACTAGTTTCAAAGAATTGTGCTGTTATTTTTTTTTCTGGCAAAAATTAGTGACCACTTCCTGGAAAAGAGTCATAAATATATTCAGTATGCAAATCAAACTCGTTAGTTCAGCTCTCCAACAGTATTTGATTTAAATTCATGTCTTGCCATTTTCTTTTTCCCCAGATTCTTCTGAATGAAGTCTGAGCTCTTGACATTTATGGGTTTGGTTTTTTGGTACTAGGGTATCTCTGAAAGTCTGAGCGCTCAAGAGTCCGCAGAGTGGATTGGAAGGGGCTTACCCCATTCTAATAACTGATGGCAGTGATCAAGGGCCTGCAAAGGCACAAGGGAAAAAGGGATTCTGTGTTAGAGATTAAGAACTAGCAACTAACAATGCAGAATATAAAGAAGTTAAACCAGAGAAAGTATAATTCCAAAGAGTAGTGTGTGAGTATTAGCTGATAGGGGTTGACGGGGTTCCCCATGCTGGTTTGCTAGAATTCTGGACTTGCCGGCCGGTCAACTGACACTACTTTGACCATTAAGAATCTATGTTAGGGTATTTGCCAGCTTCATGGGATTACTGAGGGTAATAATAAAACACGACATAAGTGTGGTCTGAGAATCACTGCAGTAGCTCCTCTTGTTGAATCAGAATGTCTGATGATGAGGCCCAGGATTTTGTATAGTAAACATATCCCACAGGTGATTTTTCAAAAAAAAAAAATAGGCTTAATGCATTCACTTTACTTTCCTTGTATAAAAACACCATGTGGTGGCCAAAGCTTGAGCCTGAGTCTTCTGCATGGAGACCCTTCTAAGGATCTTTACTAGAAAGTCAGTGAATTCCTGTCAGGGAAACTGGGTGAGTATGGTCTCTTTAGAGGTGTTTGGGTGAGATAGCTGTAGATCTTGGAAATGGCATAAAAGGCGGCCTTGGCAAAGCTGTCCAGGGCGGCAGTGCAGCCTCCAGCCTTCCATACAGTCATCCTCAGCAGCTTCTTGGGCAAAGAGGCCCAGATAATAACAGCGGCTCTGGGGGTAGGTATCTGGGGCACCGGCACAGAGATGCAATGGCCTCTCACCTCTGACCAATTTCTATCATTTACGGAAATTCCAATATTATGACCAATCACTGTGCAGAATAAAGAGTACTGTTTCCTTGCTGTACTAACAGTATAACCCTGAATCTCATCCCATGCTATGGCTTGAGTGCCTCCAGTTCTGAGACCTGCCTCTTTGGTGTGTGTGCAATCAACTAATACTGATCAGTGCTTTGGAGATTCATTGGTTTTACTTTGGCTATTTCTGGACTTTTGACAATTCCTCCAGGTTCTCTTTCTCATTGATGGCATTTTTTGAAGAGTAAAAGCCAGGTATTTCATAGAAATAACTCCATCTGGTGGTTCTGAGGTTTCCTCATGGCGGAATCAGTACAAAAATATATAATATGATGTCTGTCTCAGCACAGAGCATTAGAATGTCCCTGATGCTAGTTTGTCCCATTCTTGGTGAGGTTAATTTGAACCTCCTTAATTTTAAATCCTTAGTTTGGTTAAAATGGTGTCCACCAGATTTCTTTACTGTAAAGTTACTATGTTCCAAATTGTGAAATAAGAACAAATATGCTTCTAGACACAGAGTGATCTGAGCTAAAATGAAATGAAATGTTTCACAAATTACCCAGTATTTCATGAACACTTTGAACCATTTTTATCTTTCTGGCAGGAATAAGTCATTTACCCAGGAGTCCTACCAGGCATGGTTTTATTAATTGAAATACCAGTTAGGGGCCAGAGTAATCAGGGAATGTTCCAGTTGGTGCATGTTAACTTTAGGAGCTAACAGAAGGGAAAGTAGGATAAGGTCACTGGAGGCATGAGGAACAAAATTATGAAAGAGGTATGGAAAGGAGGGACAATAAAGAAACCCGTCCAACTGAAGGATATGTGCTGGGAAGAAGTAGAAATTCAGGTTCACGTGAGCTATAGGGTGTAGTGGACAGATTTCCATGTGAGACTACAAGGGTTTGAATCCTGGCTCTGCTCCTTAACCATTTGTCAGTTGTCATTTTGGGGGTTGATTGGGCTGGTGTTTATCAAGGGCGTGCCACCGAGGTTGGCAGCATTGTAACTATTCAGTTACTCTTGGCAAGTATGTTTATTATTATTGAATATCACACCAGGGAACTATTCATTCCGTTATTCAGTAAATACTTGTTGAGTTTCTCCTAACATTGAGGGTTCATGCTATGCAAGATAAAATCCCTGCTTTCAAAGACTTTGGAATAGTTATGAAAATAAGACTGGTATAAGATTATACAAGACACAGTATGATAAATGTAGGAGAAAGCTAATGCTTCAGAGTAGGGAGCTGACACTGTGGGTGGCCTAATTGGTTTGCTTCTTTTCTCGCTTAATTTTTACCGGATAATAGGAAAAACATGGGCTATAGCATTCCACAGATGAAGGTTGAAAACCTCTGTCTGAGTTACTGAATTTCTCTGTCCCTGTCTCTTTATTTGTAAAATGGAGATATTAATAGTATCTACTCTCAGGGTGGTGAGGCTGAAACAAAGCAAAATATGTCAGGCATTCAGTCTGGCAGCAATAGGAGCACAGTATATAGTAACACCATTACTGTTTTTCCTGAGCTTAATTCTTAGGAGAGGCCATGCTCTTCCCAAGTTGCCAGGGAAACACATAGGACCCAACCCTTCTGGTTTAATTACTGTCCTTCATTCAGAAAGGATTTATGAGACAGAGGAGTTTTAACTTTGGTTGGTAAGTACTTATGCAATACACAGATCATGTATGATAGAATTGTACGCTTGAAACCTATATAATTTTACTAACCAATGTCACCCCAATAAATTGAGTTTTTAAAAAAGGTAAAAAAAGGAAAAGAAAATGGACTTGTGGCAGCTGCTCCTTTAGTTTCCAATATTTAGACTGCAGGGCAAGCAAGGGTTACTAGTGCTTGCTTTAGGTCTACGTCTGCCTACTCTGTTACTAGGGAAAATGAGAGAAAGAATGGCAAGGCCTCTTTTCCTAATACTATTTAAGAAAATGCTGCCCTTACCTGTCCTCTGTCCCAGAAAAGTTTGTAATCAATACTAGGTTTTTTTTTTTTTTAAGCTAATAGCAGAAAAAAGTTTCATTTCCCCAGATTCTAGAACTGAATACTAACTCTGGCTAAATGCACTAGTCTGGTATGTACAACCACTGAGAATGTTAGACTTTAAACTTTCTTTGTCTCTGGGGGAGCAGAGTATTCATTCTCTGAAGGAGAACACAAAAGCCCAGACCATGAAGGAACAGAGGTTTTGTCCAACTCTTTGGAACCTTTAAAACGTGTTAAGCTCTAATGATGATTATGGCAGTAGCACAGGATCACACATCAGACACAGGGGAGTTCATGAGAGTGGAGCCAAGAAGCAGACTAAAGTTAACAGATAATCCTATAATGAAAACAGAAGCAAAGGAAGGCGCTGCAAGGGCAGGGTTCAGCTGGCTTCTTCTGGACGTTGGGAAATCGCTCTGGCTTGCTGACTTTTCCAAAGGCTCCTTTGTGCACGGGCGGTCTGGAGCACGCACAGACTTGGTTGGTACCACATGAATTTCATAAACCTCCATTTACCTGCCCATAAATGGAGAATGATGAACCCGTATCATGGGGTTGTTGGAAAGATTTATCAGATAATAGGGATCAAGTGGTTAACACAGTGGCAGGAGTATAATAAGCATTTATAAATATAAATATTAAGGAATATTTTTATTTTGGAGTGCAGAAGCACAGAGTGACTACTAAAAACACTTTTAAAAAAAAGCTCTCCAAGTTCAAAGAAGGAAAAAAAATTACCCCTAGTTTTTTCAATTGAAATATAAAATTCTGAACCCTTTGGAGTCTCTAAAGAAAAACATCCCCTCTAACTATATTTAGCTCCCCTTCCCTGATGCTTATAGTTCTTATTCGACATTGTATGGAGATACACTGTCTCGTGCTTGCAAACTGCTGTCCGCCTGCTTATGCTTCTACTCTGATACCTGCTAGCAGGTGTCGGGGTTCACCCGGTCCTCTCCCGGGCTGATGAGAGTGCCCCCTTCTCTAGCTGCAGTCACTGGGTTTCAGTCTGTTTACAAATGTAGGAACACTGAGTGATTAGGAACTACTGTTTTATTATTTTATATTTTATTTGAAGGATAGCTTGATAACAACGAAGAAAACCGAATCTGGAATTTGTTTTTCTAAATTTGTTTGATATATACATATACGTACATATATACACATGTATACATATAGGAGAATTGCTTCTGTAGGGTATACTCTCTAGGTGGCAGGCACCTTAATCAAAAGAAAATATTTAATCAAATTAACCTATAATTACAAGCTAATATTGTTGAGTATCAGCTTACAGACTAAACCATGTGGACTGTGAAGTACACTTTTAAGTCAGAGCATTTTTTTTTTTTCAAAATTAGCTGTCCCACTCTGATCTCCGCCACCTGGGGGAGCCCCTTCACACTGCTGTCTCCCCTTCCACATTTACGCATGCCCACTCCTCCTTCCCTTCGGTCTGAGAGAAAGAAGGCTCTGTTCCCTCGCTCCAAAAGTCCTCTCTCTTTCCTCCTTAAGGTTTTTACTGATCTGCCAACCCCCACCTACCCTTATTGTAGGTACACAAATGTACATAAAATACACACATTGCCAACAACAAAGTAATGCCACTTTACTAGTTGGCAAAAAATAGCAATGACTTATGGGAATAGATAGAAGTTCCCGAATCTGTGGCCATGAAAAATTTATCGCATGGATTCCATTATAATTTTTATATATAAATTTCTGATCTCTCTGAAACTTATTTTGGTATAATAATGTATTTTTCCCAGATGACTAACCATTTTTCCCAGCACTATTTATTGACTATTTGATTTTTTTATGCTGATTTAAAATGCTATCTCTATCATTTGCATTCCATTTCTTTTTCTTTTCTTTAAATTGAATTTATTGGGGTGACATTGGTTAATAAAATTATATAGGTTTCAGATATATGGTTCTATAACACATCACCTGTACATTGTATTGTGTGTTCACCACCTCAAGTTCAATCTTCTTCTGTCAGCATTTATCCACCCCCCACAACCCTCTCTTCCCTCCCCGCAACTCCCTTTCCTACAGGTAATCATATTACTGTTAGCTGTGTCTGTGAGGGTTTTTTTCTTATTTCCTTTACGTTTTTCACCCAACCCCACAACTTCCCTCCCCTCTGAGAACTGTCAGTCTGTTTGTTCTCTACCTATAGCACAGGTGGCAAACACAAGGCCTTCCACCTTGTTTTATCCAGCCTTGCACCTTGTTTCTACCCAGTGGCAGCGCCAAGCTCCTTGCCCCTAGTTAAGGAGTAGTTACGTTTATACCGTCCTCAAATTACATCCGGCCCTTTGAAAGCAACCTTGAGGCTGATGCGGTCTCCAGTGAAAATGAGTTTGACACCCCTGACCTGTAGGTTGGTTTCAATTTTATTAGTTTATACTGTTCATTGGATTCATATTTGGGTCTATTTCTCGACTTTCTATTCCATTTATCTGTTCATTCATTCAACAAATATTTGTTGGGAGCTTTCTACTTGACTACATGTCAGACACTCTTTCAGGTGCTATAGACAAAAATGAGCAAAACATGTTTCTGAACCCTGTGGAGCTTGTCTGTGGAAGCAGACAATAAACACATAGATATGAATCAGGTGGAGAGTCTGATTCGTAGATATGAATCAGAACTTATCTCCATAACAATGGAGATAAGTTCTGTGACTGTTCATGAGACAATTATGCACTGTTTTAATTATTTGGGACTTCGGCCCCAGAGAGAATGGGGTGGAGAATAAGGAAGGAAAGACAGAAGGAAGGAGGAGGGGAGAGAGGCAGAGTTGTGTTAAAGAAACACTATAGAAGAGTGAATGCTCTATCTGCTCTGCCACATAACTATCTGTAGAACCCTGGGCAAGCTGCTTATCCCAGATCTCAGACGTCTCAACTGTGAAATGGGGGTACTGCAGTGGATTGTTGTGAAGCAAATAAAATGTAAAGCAAAATAAAGCAAACAAAGTGTGAAGCAAAGTAAAACTACCTGGCTCACTATAATCCTTAAAACATTTTCTTCTCACGCTTCTTACATTTTAGGTGGCTAAAGCCTCCTGCCATTCAACTGCTTTTCTTTCAAAATGGAATTTTCAGAACATGGCCTGGGTTGGTGGTGGGGTTCAGAAATATTGAGTGGTTGCGGAAGACTTCGTCTCTCAGGGGAAAACTGGTGAAAAAACAGCTCACCCCTGCCTGAAAATCCCCACCCAGTCCTTCCTGCTTCCAGGAACTTCAGGGGTTTTAAGTTGAGAAGGAAGGGCAGGAAATGCAAACGACCTTGGTGCCCACCAGTGACACAGAGCGGGAAGGCTACATAAAGAGCAACTCCTGGAAGGAGTTGCTGCTGTGATGCAAGTTGCATTCCAGGGCAAAGTTCATTACCAGTTATCATACAGGAGGATAAGGTGCAAAGCTTGCAGGATCGAGAAGCTCCTGTTCTTGACAGCCATGCAATATTGTGTCAGCTTTCTAGTCCCTGGCTGGTTTCCTGAGGTCAATAGGTAAGTGTCTCACTTGCAGGCTGGGCGGAATCCACAGATGGAGGGCGGATGTTGCCCCAGCTACTAGGCCTAGTTGAAAGAGGTGTAACATCAAGTGAAATCCCAGGCATTTTCTTTGATTACCCAGAAGGTGATCGTGGTTTTTTTTTTTTTTTTATTTTTAATTACCCAGAGAGAGATAGTTACTAAATGACATTTTCATTGTGAATATTCACCCAGGTGTTCTGGAGGAAATACAGGCTATGCTATAGTATGTCACCTTTGCAGCTAATGAAAATTCTAGCACAATGTTACCTTTCTAGATTACAAAGAGTTGATAAATAATGTCTTGTTTTTGCAATTCTAAAGTACTTACCTTCTGGGACATTTAGCAAAGTGTCTTCACAATCTATAAAGCAAGCCATAAATTTGAAGGTAATTACATTGGAAGGTTCACTCACATAAGCTATGTAGATATAGATACCTTGATCTGCTCCAAAGCTGTATAAATTTGCTTTAGAATAACCTTTTCCTGGTGCACTATTGCAAAATTAGAGTGATACTAAAATCATCCCTAGAATTTAATAGTCGAACTCCAGTGGGGAAAAGGAAAAGGTTTTTCCCCCCTCATTTTTAGTACCTTTGAATTTTCTTCCTGCTACAGAGGGCAATTTGATCACAGTTTGATTATGGAGGAACTTTGTTTATAATTAATTTATTTAAGTTGCTCACAAGTAAAGTCCCTTAAAAATACAATAGCAACAAATATTATCTCTTTATCTAAAATCATTATTATTTGGGTATACTCTACATGGTCTCTCACCTTAGGACTTATGAAACTTGGAACTAATTGCTTGTACTTTTGCAAAATTTTGCTTAATGTTGTAACTGTTTGGCTACATTACAACCCTTGAGTTTCTGTTTGTCAGATCACACTTAACTGTGGAAAAGTTCAAGATGGGTGTAGCTTCTTCATTTTTCCACATTTTGATGGCAGCTCATAATAAAAGCAAGTCTCGGACCAAATTCTACCATGTATACAGACATTTAATAAACACGTGTTTATAAGTAAGCACAAAACAATTTGTACTACAAGGGAAAACCCCAGGTCTTTGTCCCCTCGAGTGCTCTACTGATCTTTGCATAAGAGTCTACTTGGAGCTGACTCAGAAATATTCCAGAGGCAGATTCTATTAACCTGATAGTTGATGTCACAAATGCAAAGCTTGGACACCGGACCATTTGAGGACCAAGCTCACATGGGACATGAGTTAGTCCTTTTTCTGGAGTATCCATGCTGAATATGCTACCTGCCTGTTAGTCACTTAGTAATGATTTTGGTGATTAGCTCGACTGTCACAATAAATCAGTGCTGTGTTCAAGTGACCCTTATTTTACTCAGTAATGATCCCAAAGCACAAGAGTAGCGATGCTGGCAATTCAGATATGCCAAAGAGAAGCTGTAGGGTGCTTCCTTTAAGTTCATAGTATATATAGGGTTTGGCATTATCTGCATTTTCAGGCACCCACTAGGGATCTTGGATCATATTCCGCATGAGTAAAGGCCACCTCTACCCTTGACTTGTCAAGGGCAAGGGCAAGGGTGGGTGTTTTTCCCACCTCCAGGACTATCAATAAAGAGGAAAAGAGAGTGAGCAGAAAGTCTACAGGGAGACTTACCTTTCCAGGCCAGGCCTCGAAGCCAGGCCTCAAAGCAGCCTGTGTCCTTTTCACCCATGTTCCATGGGCTGTAACTACTTACATGATCCCACGTGGCCTCACTGGGCTCCAACCAGATTGAGGAGGCTGGGAAATATTGTCTTCCTTTGTACTCAGGAGGGAAAAAAAAAAAAAACGGTTGATAACCATGCAACACTGATAGCATTTCTGCCATGCCCATCTGGTAAAATCCTCCCACCAGATGCGATTTTCCATATTTTCATTTAAAAATTTTGACCTGCTGAGTGAATTATCTGTGTTTTTAAGTATATTTTATTGATTATGCTATTAGTTTTCTTAATTTTTTCTCCCCTTTATCCTGCTTCTGCCCTGCACCCCTCCCACCCTCCACTACTCTCACCCCCTTTTAGTTCATGTCCAGGGGTTGCACATATAAGTTCTTTGGCTTCTCTGTTTTCTATACCATTGTAAACTTCTTCACTACCAACTATGCTTCTTATTCCCTGTACCTTTCCTCGCTTTCTTCCCTTCCCCCTCCCCTCTAAAAACCTTCCATGTGATCTCCATTTCTCTGGTTCTGTTCCTGTTTTAGTTATTTGCTTAGTTTTTGTTTTTTAGGTTCAGTTGTTGATAGTTATGAGTTTATTGTCATTTTACTGTTCATAGTTTTTGATCTTCTTCTATTTCTTAGATAAGTCCCTTTAACATTTCATATAATAATGGCCTGGTGATGATGAACTCCTTTAACTTGACCTTATCTGGGAAACACTATCTGTCCTTCCATTCTAAATGATAGCTTTGCTGGATAGAGCAATCTTGGATGTATGTCCTTGCCTTTCAAGACTTCAAATACTTCTTTCTAGCCCCTTCTTGTCTACAAGATTTCTTTTGAGAAATCAGCTGATAGTCTTACAGGAACTCCTTTGTAGATAACTGTCTCCTTTTCTCTTGCTGCTTTTAAGATTATCTCTTTATCTTTAATCCTGGGTAACTTACTGATGATGTGCCTTGGTGTGTGGGCTCTAGCTTCTTTGGGACTCTCTGGGCTTCCTGGACTTCCTGGAAGTCTATTTCCTTCATCAGATCAGGGAAGTTTTCCTTCATTATGTTTTCAAATAAGTTTCCAATTTATTGCTTTGGTTCTTCTCTTTCTGGCACCCCTATGATTCAGATGTTGGAACCTTTAATGTTGTCCTATAGGTCCCTAAGCCTCTCCTCAGCTTTTTGAATTCTTAGTTCTTCATTCTGTTCCAGTTGGATGTTTATATCTTCCTTTTGTTCCAAATCATTGATTTGAGTCCCAGTATCCTTCCCTTCACTGTTGGTTCCCCGTAAATTTTGCTTTATTTCATTTTGGGTAGCCTTCATTTCTTCCCTCATTTTGTGCCCAAGCTCAATCAGCTCTGTGAGCATCTTGATTACCAGTGTCTTGAACTCTGCATCAGATAGGTCACCTGTCTCCTCATCACTTAGCTCTTTTTCTGGAGTTTTGATCTGTTCTTTCATTTGGGCCATATTTCTTTGTCTCAGCTCACCTGTTATGTTGTAAGGGGAGGAGCCTTAGGTATTTGCCAGGGTGGGGTAACCCTGTTTGCTGCATGGTGGCACTATCTGTGGGGAGGGATCAGAGAGGGAACAATGCCACTGGCTCACTCCGCTGTGACCCCACTTTCCAATGAACTCTCTCCTGTGAGACTGGGAGTTCCTCCTGCCGTCACAATTCCTGTAGTAGTTTATAGCCAGTTTTGAGTCTTTAGTTTCCAGTTAAGCCAGCCCCGCCTCACCTGTGTGGTCCACTACCTTGCCGCACATCCTCACTGCTCACTGCCCATCTCCCATTTCCGCCCCTCTTACTGGTCTGGTGGATGAGCGTTTCTTCAACTCCTTGGTTCTCAGAGTTCCCTGAAGTTTGATTTTCTGACACCCATGGTTGTTTATTTTTTTTTTAAATTGGTTGTTATCCTTCTTTTGGTTGTGCGAGGAAGCAAAATGTCTCTACCTATGCCTCCATCTTGGCTGGAACTCCGAATTATCTGTGGGTTTATCTTGCTCTCCTCTGAGGTTGACTCAGTCAGTTAGGGACATGTGTAATTACACAAACATTTACTGAGTTCCACAGATACAAAGATGATCATGACCTGCCCTCCGTCTATAAGAGACCACTGTCCTGGGTGAGACATAGCTGTAAAAGGCACAGTTATAAAGGTATTTACAGAATTCCAATAAAGCATAGAGGAAATAGTTTCTTGATAGTGAGGACTCTGTATTATTTGTGTATCTCCGCGAGTGTAGAGGAGAATCTGGCACTTATCACATGCTGAGCACTTAATGATATTTGATGAGTAAGTAGAGTGAGTAAGCCAGGTAATAAGGAGAAGAGTAATGGATTCATAAGGCCTTTGAAATATGCAGAGGGACCTATATAATATATAGGGATTGTGGCTTTCATAATTAAGTGTAAAAAAATGCAAAAAGATTAAATGATAATTTTAGGCAAATAGGGGAGGCAAAATACTGAGAAGCCTTAAAGAATATTGGCCTCCATCTATAATTTACAAAGAGGTAAAGACCTCTTCACAAAACTGTGCTTTGGTGAGCATAATATTTGTGGGTATAAAATTGTACTTTTTATGATTTTGGCATTATACTCAACATATGTATTATGATGTTTAATTTCAGTTGGTAAGGGGACTTGACAACTTTAAAAAGTAACAAATAATCACCAGATGCAGTGAAATGTAGATTTTTTCCCCCTGGAAGTTCTACCTCCTATGTAAAGTCTTAAGAAAGGGTTCTGTTATCTCATGTACCTACCCAAAGCTTTTATTCAACTGTGAGTGAGTATTTGAGCCTCCTGAGGAACATCTTCAAAATAACCTGCTCCCGTGTCAGATTTCAGGAATTAGTCACTGAAAGGTAGAGCCCTAATTGAGAACCTTTGGTGTATAGCACCTACCTTCTAAAATTTCTGTCTCCCTGTATTAGTTTCCTATTGCTGGTATAACAACCTGCCAAGAATTTAGAGCTTAAAGCAACATGACTTTACTACTTTACAGTTCTGGAAGTCAGGAGTCTGAAATAGTTTCATTGGGCTGAAATCCAGGTGTCAGCAGGTCTGTGTTCTTTCTAGAGTCTCTAGGGAAGGGTATGCTTCCTTGCCTTCATCATTTTCTAGAGGTGGCCCGCACGTCTTGGCTCATGGACTCTTCTTCAGTCACTGCAACCTCTGCTTCTGTCCTCACATGTGCTAATGGCTGTGATCCTCCCACCTCCCTCTTATAAGGGCCCTTGTGATTGCATTGGGCCTACCTGGAATCAAGAATCCACAGTTTTTAACTTAAATCATATCCTCAAGGTCCCACTTATCATGCAAATTAACATCTTCACAGGTTCTGTGGATTAGGACTCGGGCATCTCAGGCTGAGGAAGCCATTATTCAGCCTTTCACATTTCTTTCATATATATAATTTTTAAAATGTGACAATTAGTTTAGATGTGTGAAGAGTAAATGAAAGAAAACTCAATATTATTAAAATCTTCCCAAATTAAAAAAAAAAAAGAGTAAATGAAAAATATATGTGAATACAACATTTCGCTTAAACTCTGACACAGGAACTATAGCAAAGAAATATTAGCTATTATACTTTAAAAATGGGTTTTTAATAGAATTTTAATGAGTCCAGCATCATCTTGTCTTGTTCACTGCTACATTTGTCCTGCACGTGGTATGTTTAATGAATACTTGCTACATGAATGAATGAATGCTGAACATCTGCAGTGGATTGGACATTGACTTTTCCTTACATTTCATCATTTCCTTATATTCCGTAATTACATGAGTCAGTTCTTCATAATTAATTTTTCTATCATCTTTGTTATTTTATGGTTCCGATTTCTTAAAGAACTCTATGTATACTAATAACTACTGAGAATTTTGAATTCTGTTAGAATCCTGGTGATAGTTGCTTCATCTCTAGTCAGTTGAAACTTGAATAATGAGCTGGCCACACTAAGAGTATTTCCTCTTATTTCATGCTCCCTGCTTGCGTGATCTGTCTTTTGACTTCAATCAAGAGTAAAGCAGCAATTAGAGCTATAGAGAGTAAATAATACAGATTTTGTTTCTGAACAAGAAGCTAGAGAACTCCTGTTTTGAAAGCTGTCAGACTTATAAAGATTCATTAATTAGGGTTAAGTAATTCAATTCCCTGAAAGATAAATCTAGGGAGGGTGGATGCTTGTGGAGAAACCCATTCATTGCTTAATTCAGTTTTCCTATTCCATCTAAAATCGTTGTAATTATACCAATGGCCTATTTTTTGATAACAGCAGGAAAATGACATTAAATATGACAGCTCTAAGAGGTCCAAATTTATAAATGAAGGAGGGGACAGGAGGCAAAGCTCAGGTGGAAATGCGAAGTCCGCCTGCCGCTCACCCCCTGCTGGGCTGCCTGGTTCCTAACAGGCCGTGGACCAGTCCAAGTCCTGCGGGGCTGGGGACCCCTGCTATATGAGACATCGAAATGGAGTAGCAAATGGTTTTTCATTTTGTGGACCATCTCTTCTTTCCAGGTAGAGAGAAGAGCAGGCGCAAAGTCGGAGGCAAAACCTGGCGGGAGAACTTGGCAGTTTGGCATGTTTGAAATGTAACATAGAGAGTGAGTGGGAGAGTGGCGTGAGATGTGGGAAGGGGGTGGCAGGGTGGGGCCAGGTCATGCAGGGCCCTGGAGCCCAGAAGAAGGAGTTAGGATTTCATTTTAACATCAGAGGAAAGCCATGGAGGGCTTTTAGGCAGGGCAGCAGAGTGATTATTTATGTTTGTAGATTGGAGCCCAGTTAAGAGGTCGCTGTGCCCTTCTAGGTGAGATAGATGGGAGTAACCCAGAATAGATGTGGTAGTGGAGATGGCAGGAAGTGCACAGACTCTCAATAAATATTTTTGGAGATGGAATTGACAGAGCTTTCCAACTGTCTTAGCTGTTCAGCCTGCTATAACAAAATACCATGGACTGGGTAGCTAATAGACAACTGAAATTTATTTCTCACAATGTGAAGATCGGAAGTCCAAGATCAGGACGCCAGCATGGTCAGGAGAGGTCCCTTTTCTGGGTACTGGGCTATTGGCAAAGGCCTGTGTGAAGTTGTTGTTTTTTAGGAATTTTAAAATAGACTTGATTGTTTAGAGCAGTTTTAGATTCATAGAAAAATGGAGCAGAAAGTACAGAGAGTTCCCATATACCTTCTGTTTCCACACACGCACACTGTCCCCCACTATGAACATCCCAGCACTGAAGTGGTGCATCTGTTACAGCTGATGAACCTACGGGGACACATCATTATCACCAAAGTCCACAGTGTGTGTCAGCAGCCACTTTTTGTGTTGTATACACAATGGGTTTGGACAAATGTATAATAACATATATGGCCCCCATTGTTGTGTCCTACAGAGTGTTTTCACTTCCCTAAATATCCTCTGTGTTCAGCCTAGTTATCTCTCCACCCCGCCACCCTGACCACCAACTCCTGGCAATCACTAATATTTTTATTTTCTCCGTGGTTTTGCCTTTTCCAGAATGTCATATAGTTGGAATCTTACAATATATAGTATTTTCAGATTGGCTTCTTTCACTTAGTAGTATGCATTCAAAGTTCCTCAGTGTTTTTTCATGGCTTGGTGGCTCATTTCCTTTTAGTGTCAAATAGTATTCCATTGTCTGGATGGACTACAGTTTATTTGTTCATTTACCTGAAGGGTATCTCGGTTGCTCCCAAGTTTTAGAAATGATGAATAAAACTGCTACAGATATTCATGTTCCATTTTTTTGGCTTCTTTGGGTAAATACCAAGGAATGTGATTGCTGGATCTTATATTAAGGGCAAACTTAATTTTCTAAGAAACCATCAAACTGTCTTTCAAAGTGTCTGTATTATTTTGCAGCCCACTAGCCATGAATGTCAGTTTCTGTTGCTCCACATCCATACTAGCATTTGGTATTGTCAGTATTTTGGATTTTGGTCATTTTAATAGATGTGTAGTGGTATCTCCTTGTTGTTTTAATTTGCAATTCCCTAGTGACATATAATACTGAGCATCTTTTCATATGTTGATTTGTGATATGCATGTCTTCTATGGTTAGGTATCTGTTCAGGTCTTTGGCACATTATTAATTGGTTTGTTTTCTTATTGTTGATGTTAAAGAGTTCTTCATATATTTTAGATAACAGTCAGATATGCCTTTTGCAAATATTTTTTCCTACTTTGTGGCTTGTTTTCTCATTCTCTTGACAGTGTCTTTTGTAAAATAGAAGATTTTAACTTAATGAAGTCCATCTCATTAATTATTTCCTTCATGACTCATGCCTTTGGTATTCCATTAAGAAGTCATCACCATACCCAAGGTCACCTAGATTTTCTTCTCTGTTATCTTATAGGAAGGAAGTTTGCATTTTTGTACTTCTCATTTAGGTCTGTGATTCATTTTGAGTTAATTTTTGTGAAGGATTAAAGTCTGTGTCTAGATTCATTTCCTAATGTGTGGATGTTCAGTTGTTCCACTACTATTTGTTGAAAGACTATTTGTTTCTCCGTTGTGTTGCATTTGCTCCTAAGGATCAGTTGACTATAGTTATAAGTCTATTTCTGAGCTCTCTATTCTGTTTCATTGATCTGTTTGCCTATTCTTTTACCAACACCACGCTGTCTTAACTACTGTAGCTTTATATAATCAGTCTAAAATTTGGGTAGTTCCAGACCTCCCACTTTGTTCTCCTTCTTCAGTATAGGCATAGCTCAGAGAGATTACAGGTTTATTTCAGGTCACCTCAGTGAAGCTCATATTGTAGTACAGTAGTCATATGAATATTTTGGTTTCCCAGGGCATATATAAAAGTTATGTTTATACAATACTGAAGTCTATTAAGTGTGCAATAGCATTATATCTAAAAAACAATGTTCATGCCTTAATTTAAAAATGTGTATTGCTCCAGAAGGCTAACCATCATCTGAGCCTTCAGCAAATCATAATCCTTTTGCTAGTGGAAGGACTTGCCCCAGTGTTGATGGCTGCTGACTGATCGGGGAGTGGGGGTAGGGTGGCTGCTGTAGGCTGGGCTGGCTGTGTAAATTTCTTAAAATAAGGCACTAATGAAGTCTGACACATTAATTGATTGTTTCTTTCACTTGAACTCCTAGAGGCCATTGTAGGGTTATTAATTAGCCTAGCTTCAATATTGTTGTGTCTCATGGAATAGGGATGCCCTAAGCGAGGGGAAATGGCTGGTCCGTGGACTAGTTAGAGCACACACAAAATCTGTTGTTTGCCATCAGTTATGTGGGTGTGGTTCATGGGGCCCAAAACGATGAGAAGGTGACATTCAATATCACTGTTCGAAGATTGCTGTAACAAATATAATAACAATAGGAAAGTTTGAATTACTGGCAGAATTACCAAAATGTGACGCAGAGACATGAAGTGAGCAAATGCTGTGGGAAAAATAGCACCGATAAATTTGTTTGAGGTAGGGTTGCCAGAAACCTTAAATTTATTAAAAAACACACAGGATCCGTGAAGCACAATAAAGCCAAGAGCAAGAAAGACAGACATGCCTGTGTTATATAGGCTGTTCCTGGTTGTTGCCTCTCCACGCGTTCTTCGCCTAAAGCTGTGCTGTCTGTTGCGACCTCCTGAGCCCACATTCTGTGATAATAATGTTATGAACATGTTCCTCGCTTATCTTCACAAACAGATCAACATTTATAAAATGCGTTTTGTAATGAAACCAGAAGATGGCAATAGAGTAACATAAATCTAAACATCAGAGGCGGTTTTTGTAGCTTTTGTCCTTCAGAATACTTGCGTTGACTAGTTCTCTAGTCCCTTGTTTTCCATTTCTTGCAAATAGCTTGTTATGCAAATGGGCCGAAACACATACCCCCGCCCCACGCCTCCCCCAAAAGGAAGAAAACGAAACAAAAACACAAAAGAAAGGATGCCAAATAACAATGAAACCCCACAAATGTCCGCATCCTCTTGCTGTGTGCCCCAGAATATCCAAGACCCTTTCTCAGCCAGGCAAGTTCTCATTTCAAGAAGTTTGTGAGAACACAAAGAAAGTGAAGGCTGTCTGGAGGAAGTGGCACATCCCAGAGCCGTGAACAGACATGCATGTAACTTCTTTCAGCCCTAATCTTTGATGTGTAACAAAACCTAGTGGTTAGGTTCGTGGGTTTGCAGAAATATTTGGGTTCAATCCTAATTTTACGATTTACAGGCTGTGTGATCACGGGCAAGCTTTTCTTTCTGAAACCTAATTTTCTTGTAGTAAAATAGGGGTAATAATAGCTGTTATCTTGTGGTGATACTGTAGGAATTAACTGAAACGATACATTTAGTTCAGTGTCTGACATGTAATAAAAAGCTAAAATGTGTTAGCTATTTTCTTACCACTAAATTTGGTTGAAAAAACTTGCTTTGTAATTAGTTTTGAAAGAATACTAACTATTGAATTGTGTCAGAATCTTTTGTTGTTGTTGCTGCTTGTTTAGTATGTAATTAAAATAAAATAAAAGGGAAATAAAATTTTTCTGGAATAGGTTGCAACTTTCTACTTATAGTGGATGTCAACTACTGCCATTATATCAGGGCTACATAGAGACAGGTATTTTTTAGTATTTAGAGTGTTTTCCTTTCTTTGCCATAGATATAGATTATCCTTAACAGTGAGCATTCAGTCTCCTGTAATTCGTTTGTCAAGTAACTACAGGCTCATTTCCACTCATTGATGATGCCATTAGAGCTTTATAGATAGATGGAGCTAGACTACATGAAGTGATCTTACTTGTGACTGATGGTAGTAAAAATATCAGTAAATTGACATCTTTCCATTGCTCGAGCTATCCTATTGATAGCTCCAGCTATCAGTAGGAACTCAAGTGGAGTATATGAAGTTTTGCATTTTAATTTGCATAAAATAACAAACTACATTCAGATCAGCTGAGGGGCTCCAACCAGAGAGAGAGCGAACCATTAAGGATAACTTGTCTTCACAGAAGTCTCTGACTCTGTAGAAAAAAACATCATACATCATCATACCAACATCATAATAGCTTATTTCTTTCATAGCAGTTAAAACTGAGACCAGAGTCAGAGAACTGTGAATTGTCCTACCCACTGTCTTTATACACATGATGTTACCTGTGTATTGTTATTTTGTTTCTCTCTTTGAAATCCAGACAGCATGTGTGCTGGGCACTGCTCATTGTGCTGAGCACAGTCCCTGCCCTGTTGGAGTTTAAATTGTGCCAGTGGGGGAGGTGCTAAGGCAACAAATGAGCACATGGCGGTACATCCAAAGATGATAGCATCTGGAGGGATAAATGAAACAGAACAGGGACAGGCTGTCCAAGGCCAGCGATTGGACTCATCTGAGCAGGTATTCAGGAGAAGTGAGATAAAAGCCAGGAGTGTAACCACCAGAAGAGCTGTCTAGGTGGGGGAATCACAGGTGTAAAGGCCTTGTGTGCTTGCCACGTTCAAGAATCAGCAAGGGGATTGGAGTAGCAAGAAGAGAGTGTGACAGAGGGTGATGCGTGGGTCACTGGCCAGCAGTGATCACAGAACGCTGCGGATGGCTCGTTGAACCTCGAGAAAAACATACACAGAGACAATCAGGTCCTGGGGGGAATAGGAACAGCAGGGCCACTCCTCACGTGGGGAGCGCCTTGGCTACCCTCTCTCCTGGAGCGCGCTGCTTGGCCACCCTCCCTGGTGGGGAGAGCACGCCGTCCCCCCTCCAGAGAGACTTTTTATTGGTTTCCTTTGAATAAGAATTCAGGTAAAACTCATTACTCATTGCTAGGAAGTAAGGATCAAACAATAGATAACAAGGAAGGCCTATTTTGAGTCAGGATCAAAGAGATATAAAACTCTGAGGAACAAATTAAATAGGCCTGATCACCTGGGGAACCTGCCCTTTCCAGCACAGAGCTGTACCACCCTGTCATTGTTTCAGGCTTAGGTGGAGCAAGGGAAGTAAGGCAACCAAGAGAGAGGGAGATTTTCTTCCAGACAATGAGGACTCAGGCTACGTCAAAGCCGAGGAGCGAGGGTCCATCACCCCCTTTTGCTGTAGCCCCCAAAGTCCTTTCTTGGGGGCCTTCCACGTGATGGTGCCTGTCTTAGGTCGTTCCCCCCTTGGGGAATCTTACCCATCATTGGCTAACCAACCAAACGCTGGGGTTCAGTTATGAATGAAGCAGCAGAAGCAGTGCTCCTGCCAGGGAGATAAGCTTTTGTCTCCTTGCTGGCTTACGGCCCAAGGCCACTCCCTCAGCCTTAGCCTAGGTGGGGGTTACAGCTTCTGATACCAGGCAGGGCGGTTCCCAACAAGAGGGAGGATAATTCAGGAGTGAAATGAGAGATGTAGTGGGATCGATCCAGATACTGTAAGACCTTACAGGACTTTGTACGGTCGTTGGCTTTTACGCTTAAGTAAGCTGGTTGTGGATTGGAGTTTTAAGAAGAGAGTGAGGTAATTTCACTAGTGTTTCAAAAGGGTCACTGTGGCTGTGTTGTGGAGAACAGGTTGTAACAGGGCAAGAATGGAAATTGGTAGAGAGTTTCAGAGGCTATTGCTGTAATCCACCTGGGCCATAGTAGCTTGAAAAACAAGGTGGTAACAATAGAGGTGGAGTGGGTTGTGGTCAGAATTTGAGTGTTTTCTGAAGATAAAGCTGACAAGAGTTGTTAACAGACTGGATGTGGGGAGAGAAAGTGACAAATCAAAGATTATTTTAAGGGTTTTCACTGAGATGGGGAATACTGAGTAAGAAGGAAGTTTTGGAGGGGAAAATTAGAATTTCATTTTTGGATGTGTTGTGTTTGAGAATACTGTGAGGCAAATAAAGAGGTTGACCAAAAACTTAGATATGAGACCTTGGAGTTCTAGGGAGAAAACTAGGCTGAAGAATTAATTTAGGAGTTATTAGCATATAGATGATATTTAAAGTTAAGAAACTGGATCCCCTTGGAAGTGTGTGAAGAGAGAAATAGATGACAGAGGTTGGGGAAACAAAAGAAATGTCAGGAGACAGGAAGAAAATCAGAAGATCGTAGAGTCCTGAAGAAAGCGTTTCAAAGAGGGGCGGGCAATTCTGTAAAGGGCAACTGATGGGTCAGTTAAGTTGAGGACTGAGAATTCAGTTATGAAGTTGGGGTAAAGCGTTGCTTTGATCAGAGCAGCTGTGGTGGAATGGTGGGAGTGAAAACCCAGCGGGCTCAAAAAGAAACAGTAGAGAGGAGGAATTGAAGATGATGAGAGAAGACAATGCTTTCAAAGGGCTTCTTTGTAAAGGCACAGAGAATTGGAGGAGAGCTGGAGGGAGCAGTGGGGTCAGGAGTGTTTTTTAAGACAGGGGAGGTATTACAAGTGTGTATGGTGACTGACATTGTCCAGTAGAGAAACTAATAATGCTGGGGGTGGAGGGGTTATAGAAGCTATTTCCTTGAGAGTAGGAGGGGATGGAATCCACGCACAAGTGAAGGAGATGGCCACAGCCAGCTTTTCCAGAGTAACTGGAGAGAAGGCAGAGCCTATGGACACAGAGAGGTGGGGAGAACTTACGGAAGCTCTCTTCTGGTTTCTTCTGTTCTCTGAGTGAAATAGGGAGCAACGTCATCCTCTGAAAGTGAGGTGAGGCAGGAAGAGTTGGAGATTTGAGAGGAGAGAAGAAAGTATGAAATAATTATCCAGGATCATGAGAAAGTAAACGCCTGATAGAAATGTAATAATAATACTACTGGACTAAGCGCATGCAAGGTTGTGAAGTGAGACCAGTTACCAAGGGTGTTTTTCCAACCACTGTCTTCTGTGCAGGTGTCACAAAGTAGGCTGGACGATGGATGTGGCCGAAGCTGAGGTTTGGCCATGTTGGCAGTACAGATGACAACAGGAGCAAGGGGGGACTGAAGAGGTATGCAGGAATGTGATTATGATTATGGAACATGGAAGCTAGATAAAGTGTGAGCTGAGGGCATGAAAGGGTGAGGGACAGCGGGGAATCAAATGGAAACAGGATCAGTGGTTTGCAGACTTATTGGATGAAGCTGCTAAAAAGGTGGAAATAGAAGGTTAGGAAATGCTGTGATGTTTGAATCTGAGATTTTGGAGGGTGTGCAATTATTGGTAACGGCCATGTCCAGGGGCATCACTGTGAGATTAGGTGGCCAAGAAAAGATTGGAGAACAAGATCGTTGGAGTGGAAGGGCCATGGCATGGTGAGGTCAGAATGCTGGAAGGATGATTTGCAAACTTGTGGGGGTGAGCAACTTGGGGGTCTGTAGTGATTACAATGAGGAGGGGCAGCCATTGTGGCATGGCCTGATGGCAGTAACTTCAAAGCTGGAGTGTTCTGCGGTGGGGGGAGAAGAGTGTTCTGGAAAAGATTCACCTCATCTCTAGACTGTTTATATGAGGTGTGGGGAATAAATAGGTACCACTTGGCCAGAAAAGGGTCCTCAGGGGAAAGCCATTTTGGTTAGAGTAAGAAGATGAAAGGAACTTTAAGAGATTAAGGATATACTTTCTCTCTCTCTCTTTCCCTCTCTCCTTTTGAAACTGTTTGATGTATTTTTTCTTTAAGATGTTAATAATTGTTTTACCACAAACTGTTTTAAGAATATTGCTGCACATCATTGCTACATTAACTGGAGATGAAATGTTTATGAAATAATCTGTATTTTCCTTATGAGGCATAGATTTTTTTGGTAATGGAAAGTTCAGTTGAATGCTTTAATGAAGTGTAATGTAAGGCATATTGAACCAATTAATCTAGAAGGCTAATGTAAGAACAAGAAATTTTTGTAGCTACTCAGATGATCTGAGCATAATTATTTAAGAGCACAATTAATAATAACAGTATTACTTAAGATAAGACAGGAATTGTAGGTCTGCTTCTGATAAATAGTTGCCTTACCTAAAAGTGAATTAGTTTTTTCCCCTCACAAATGAGGATAAACATTTATAATTACATGGATTGATTTTCAAATGAGACTTATAAAAAATGATGACTTCGTTTGGATTTCAAAAATCAATTTTATACACACAACAACTTGGATGGAGCTCAAGGGCATTATTCTGAGTGAAAAAAGGCAACTCCATATGACTCAATTTCCCTGGCATTCTTGGAATAACACATTTACAGGGGCGGAGAATAGGATGAAGGGTTAGGGGATGGGTGAAGGGTGAGTGTGGCAATACAGGGGTAGCAAGAGGGAAACTTGTGGTAGTACAATAGTTCTGCATTTTGATTGATGTGATTACATGAAGCTACATGTGAAAAATTGTATAGAACCACACACACACACACACACACACACACACACACAGATGAGTGCAGGTCTAACTGGTGACATTTGAGTCAACTCTGGGTTGTTCTAATGTCAACATGCTGGCTTGTTATTGTGAATAGTTTTATGCAAGATGTTGTGCTGTGGGGGGCAGCAGGAGGGGAATGAATGGAAGATTCGTGGCCCTTCCATGTGTATTTATGTGCAACTTCATGTGAAGATACAAGTACAAAAAATTGACGGAAGTCCTGCTAAGTTTCCCCAAACACACACACACACAAATCAAACATAAATGTCACAGGAATCAATGGATGCATAAACATGAAATAATGAATTGGGGAAGAAGGGTATTACATTTATAAGCAACACGTAAAAATGCCTTTTCTATTTTTATGCCACCTGTATCACAAACAATTGATTAGTATTCGAACTGACTTTCTGGCATTTGACTAGGAAATTGCTTTTGATACTTTCCACATATTTGCCTTATCAGCCCATCATTATCTAGTTGTTTCTTTTTCTGCTAACCCTCTTGACATAATTTTCCTTGGAAATGGGTTGCAGAAACCCCACATATCCATGCAGAGGAATTATTAGTACTGCTTTTAGAGGATGATATGGTGATGCAGTCCCTGTTTGCCTTTTTGCCTAGACTTTAGAATTTCAGAGCTAATATATAAGGAACACAAAAAAGATTTATATACAAGAGAAAAAAGAATTACTTGCATACATAAGTTTATAAATAAGATTAAGGTATTTGTAATGTCATTATAAGTAAATGAGTTCTTGTCATGTCTCCTAACTTTGGCTTTTTATAGCCCTCTCTGTTTCATATGTTTTAGTAATTGACCCTACATTGTTATCACCTCTAATGCACATTTGACTTCAGTCCACTTATTTCTTTTTCTCAGAGCTCCCTGTCTCTGCTCAACTCTCTTCCAACTACCAGAATATATCTTTTATAAAATAATCTCTCTCTTTAGTTTTATTAACCACCTAAGAGGAGAAATATGGAGATATATCTACAGCAGGTCCTAGGAAGGAACCGAGGTGTTCTTAAGGCAGTGTGTTGCTCTGGCTGTTGGCCAGACTGTATTCCGGGATTGACTGTGTTTGTTTAAATCCTCACATTCAGAAGGAAAGATGGAAGGGACAGACCCCAGGCAGGGTTCTGCAGCTGGTTAGAAGCGGACCCAGAGCTCCTCACTCCCCTTCCGTGCCCTTTTCATGTGTGTTGTGAGGACGGGTGAGGAATCGTTCACAGCCGTGCACATTGCTGACGTTACCAAGTTGTGCAATAATTTCTAAATGAAAGGAGTTATTATATTTTGAAATCTAATGGTAATGAAAGTACTCCTTGAAAATGTGCTACCATAATATGTATTTTTCTATTTGTATATGTAAGCACCATCCCATCTCAGTAATCCTTGTTCCATGAAGGGTCAGGCATTATAGAATGTTTTCTAGGTCCTCATGGATAGCAGAGGATAACAATGATTTACATTTATCCAATACTTTTATATTTTCTCAAGGGTTCTTATTTGATTTTCATAAAATCAAGTGAAATATGTAAAATTGGTTTTGCTATCATTTTGTGGCTTAAAAAAATTAGCCACGGCCAGACCCAGTGGCATGCAAGAATTAGAGCCCACATCTTCTGGTGCTGAATTTAGGGCTCCTCCGTCTAAATAAATCAAACTGCTTCTCAAGTCGGCAAACGTGGCTTAAAGACCTGTGCAGGAACAGGCTCTATCTCCACTCTGGTTGCTACCCTGCGCCACGGCCTGGAGAGACTTAAGGGCAAGACAATGCAACCCAAGGTGAATGCAGACCCGGGAAGTATAGTTAATATCTGGCAATATTTATTGTTTAGCCTTACTTCAATTTACGAAACAAGGTGTTATTCAAAATGCAAATATTATTTCACGACAGATTTCAGGAAAAATTACGTCAAGTATTCAGACATTGTACGAGACTATGCAACAATAACAGGATTCTAGCTTCCGCCTCAAAGGGATACTACTCCACATACAATCGTATTTGGTAAATGAGGTGAGAGGGTTGCCAGAAACTCCTTTGCATGAAGACACACGAGCCTTCTAAGACAACTCACTGAGGAAAAATGGAATTGTGCACAATGCAATGATTAAGTAAGAAAGTCTTGGTTCTCGGTTCTTGGTTCTGGGTAGGGGTGGGGGGGAGGGCAGGCTGGCTCTGATCACTGCACGGTGCCTGTCATTTGGTTTGATTCCTCACTCCAGCCCCAGTAAATGGATGTGTGTGTTGTGGGTTGTTGCCCTCCCTTGTAACTCTGTTTTGCAAATGAGGAAAATGCACCTTCTCTGGGCAGAATTGAGTGCTCAGTTCTCCATGTGGGCACAGATTGCACACTCCTATGCAGTGTCCCATGCATGCCCTATTTGGGGAAGGTATGAAATCATAACAAAAACTAATTTCATTTAAACTATTCAATATCGATCATATCAGTAGTAGTGTGTAGGGGCCCTTTCATAGAATTTAACATTAGGGGAGAGTGGACATTGCCTACTATTAAACCTAAAACTGTGTTGCTTTGACAACTTAAGAGTCTTCAGTGTCTCAATAGGGACAGGAGGTATCGGTGCCCAGAAGACATGGCCAAGTGCGACAGGTGCACAGGGATGGATTGTGGGTGTCCAACAGGCATATTGGTGCCCAATGGTCCCCGTGGGAATGGCAAGTACCCAGCAGGTGCCACCAAGCTAAGGTGCATTGTGATTGGTACCAGTTGTTCAATAAGGCAGTGGTGCTGGAGGCCTTGCCTCAGCAAGGTGGTGGTGGTAGGTGAGGGCACATTAGTGAAATCTGGCTTTTTGCTATTATTGTCTGCCCATTTGGTCCCACAATCTGGTGGGAAGTCTGGAGTAACTCGGGTTACACAAACTCAGATTAATGCATATTGTACTAAATATTTTGTTTGAGCCGTGGTTGGTGTGGCTCAGTGGATTGAGTGCCAGCCTGTGAACTGAAGGGTTGCTGGTTCGATTCCCAGTCAGGGTGCATACCTAGGTTGTGGGCCAGGTCCCCAGTTGGGAGTGTGTGAGAGAGGAAACTGATCAACATATCTCTTGCACATCGATGTTTCTCTTCCTCACTTTCTCCTTCCCTTCCTTTCTTTCTAAACATAAGTAAAAAAAATATTTAAAAATATTTTGCTTGAGGTCAAACATTAAAAATATTTTAGGAAAAAATGTGATCTAGTGTGATTCTTATAGAATGTGATATATTTTTATTTCCTAGGAAAGAAAATTTGATAAGCTTTTGTATTTTTGAACTGGTCACATCCAAATAATCACACAATTAATTCATGATATAGAAAATGATCCTCCACATCCCACGAATAGCTATATTAAAACCGAGCTCCCTGAAGAGGTGCAAATCGACAGGGAGGTGACTGGGGATAGTTATTGCAGAAGGGATGCACAAAAATAGATTTTAAAATTTAACTAAATGGTCAAATTCAATGAAGAGGAAAATGACTTTTTGGGAGGTGAGACATTCACTTAGAAAAGGTCTTTTGGTATTTGATTTAGTAATTAATTTTGAGAGATGGAATGCCTCAGTACAAAGGCATTGTTGGTTTTTTATGTGAAAGAGTCAGGATTACAAGAAATTATACTCCAAAAACAAATGTGTTTCAAGTGGGCTGGCCTCAATGAGGGGCCTGCAGGAAATATGCCTCACCCCTGCCCTGAGAGTCTCCCATTTGAATGTGTCCCCTCCTGGGCCAAACCCTCTGTCACTCGCCATGGATTTTACAGCATTCTTACGCAACAAATATACTCCTTTTATTTTCAGTCAGCATACTAAAGCATTTCTTAAAAGCACATACAACCCTGGCTGGCGTAGCTCAGTGGATTGAGCACGGGCTTCGAACCAAAGTGTCACAGGTTCGATTCCCAGTCAGGGTACATGCCTGGGTTGCAGGCCATGACCCCTAGCAACCGCACATTGATGTTTCTCTCTCTCTCTATCTCCCTCCCTTCCCTCTCTGAAAATAAGTAAATAAAATATTTAAAAAATAATAAAATAAAAGCATGTACAGCACTCTTCCCAAGAATAGTTTTGCTACATGTATTACATAAAACATGAATGGTACTACTAAATGAACAAGATTGGAAGTTGTGGAGATGACCCTTCCATTTGTTGACTGTGTCCCATCTTGTGGCACATGCGTTGCATTAGAGGGGACTTCCTGACAGGGACCATCTTCAGTTATTAATTATTGAATGGTTGCCCTGTTCCAAAATCTGCACTATTAATAGAGAGAACCACCAATAATACATCTGCTTTACATAATTAGAGCTTGCAAGGTGAGATAATAAGTGTCAGTAATTAAGAAAATTGGGACTTTTTCCTTGGAGGAGAGCTTTTATTCTACTTTTTGAGACATGTTAATCCCACTTCCACTCTCCTCCACTTCAAAGGCTTGCGTGGGTCGTTGCAATGACATTCCCTGGGAGCTGCCTGCCACTGTTCTGCAAGCTTGGCTCTGCCGCTACTACACCACAGGGGGTCACTAGAGACCAGCTTGAGTTCCTGCTGCCTTTAGGCAGGTCATTTCAACAGGGTTCTGTGTATTTGCTAAGAGGTCCGTTGTTAGTCTCCTTTCCAAACTTATTTTATCCCTGCCAGTGTAATGATATGCATCTTCAGGATGGTAGACAACCAGGGGACCTCCTAAATGTAGGTAAGTAAGTAGGGTAAAAGCCACAGTTGTTCACTCCCTAAGACCTTTTATATTAAACTCAGAAGGGGCCTTTTAGAGACAACTCACCACAAATATTTAAAGAAAAATTAATTGTAGGAATCAGAGTTGTTTGCTGTGATATGCGATATATAGAAAACACAGAGCAGTAAGCCACACACGGTCATCAGCTCGCCCTTAGGGAGTAACTACCACATATGCCGAATGCAGGCAAGGTCACCTAACACACAAGTGTCCAGTCTCCACCATTCCTGGGAAGGAGTTTTTTCTCCCCTGATTTTATAGAAAAGAAAACAGAAATTTCGAAAGATTAAGTGGCTTGCCTATAATCTCATTTCTAAATCTTTCTGGCTCTTTAACTCATAACCTTCTATCACAACAGCCTGCAATAAATGCAAATAACGTTCCTCAGTACTTTATAAAACCGTAAGCGACTCATCATTTATTCAATAAATATTTAATTTATAATTTTATATTCCACCTCATTCCAAAAAGGATGAGGAAGCTTATAAAGCAAATAGAATAAACTCAGTAGGCTATAAAAGAGAAAAGAAAACTAAGTCAGGGAAAATAAAAGCAAACTAGGCAAATCAAGAGAGAGAAAGTGATTACAAAGTGTATAACAAAGCTATATGGCAAGTGTGGACCCAAAGGCTTACAAGACAAGGGGAAACCCTCCTTGCCTTTTAGTCACAGCATTCAAATATACACTTCCAGTATTTCTTTCTTTTTTTCCCAAGATTTCATTTATTCATTTATTTTTAGAGAGGGGGGAAGGGAGGGAGAAAGAGAGGGAGAGAAACATCAATGTGTGGTTGCCTCTCATGTGCCCCCTACTGGGGACCTGGCCTGCAACCCTGGCCTGCAACCCTGACTGGGAATTGAACCCAGGATCCTTTGGTTCCCAGGCCCACGCTCAATCCACTGAGCCAGGGCTCACTTCCAGTATTTCACATGCGTTCTTTAGTTTTGTTCTTTTACTCATCAGCTAATATCTTGTCAACCAACACATAAGTATGGAACTGAAGCTGATCTGCTGTTGGATATACTTAATTTCCATCTTTGTTGATTTGTTTTAAATTTAGGGAACACATGCTTCTCACTGTATCAGAAAGACTTTCAGTTTTGAACTCGGTTCTATATAATATGTACACAATACAATAAATATTCAAATAATTCCAGAAAGACAGAGGTGCAGGCAATTCAGTGCATGAACCCAGATGGCGTTGCTGGTCAAAGGTGAACTGTTAGTCGATAGGAAATGACTCAAAAAGACAGATGGAAACAGCCACTTGACTAGAGGCCAAAAAAAAAAGAGGTTAATTTGGATGAGTAGTTAAAGAACATCATTGAATAGTGTTCAAAAGAGTGAGTTGTATAGCAGTGAAACTGTTACAGGGTGCAGCCAAGAGGGGGGACCCCAAATGGGCATTGAAAATGGGGTCCAGAACTCAAGGTGTCTAGGAGATTTTAGGATGTCTTCACCACCCCCCCCAAGGGTGTGGGTTGGGGGAAGGGACAAATGGAGCAGGGCCATTGAGAGCTGTTTTGCATAGCAATAGCCTTGCAGCTAACCTCTGGTGTGGTCATTTAACATATCTATAGCCTTTGGCTGGTCGCTTAGATATGTTAAATAGTTGTGGCCATGCCCTGAGCCAGGGGAATGGAAGTAACTACCCCACCAAGGTGTAACTGGGGGACAGGTCCCTCGAGTTACAGCACCTACGTGGGGCCACACCTGCCCAGACTCATGATGGTGACCAGAAAAGCTGGAAGGATATGAGTTCTGGCATGTGAAGCCGAGTGTGGGAGGAGTTGGAAATGGGGCTGCAGAGGAAGATTGGCGCAGGGATTTAAACCGAGATGTGGCAGCCATTAGAGAGAGAACCATGCGCAGCCCTGAGAGGGAGAGCCATGCGGCTGTGGAAGTGCAGAGAAGATCATAGCTATTGAGGGGAGAGAACCACACAGCTTTAACAGAGTGAAGACTCCCTCGGCCCTGAGGGAGAGAACCATGCGGCCTTGACAGAGTGGAGACTCCCGCAACCCTGAGAGGGAGAACCACGCGGCTCTGGCAGAATGGGGACTCCCATGGCCCTGGGAGAGAGGACCACGTGCCTTTGCCAGAGTGGGGACCCCCGCAACTTTAGGAGATACGGTACTCTGGACTGGGCAAAGGGGGAAGGAAGGAAGGACTGTGTCTGTTTGTGGGTGTTTTAAGGGACTTTGGGATTTTGGTAAAGACATTAGGTCACTACTTTAAGTTTGTATAGCATTTAGCATTAAATAAACATTTCCTTTCCTTTTCACAAATCTCTGGCATTGAGAGACGTCTTTCCTCTGGCGGCAGACATAACGGACCTGGGGGCTTCTTTCAGTAATAGTATACCGTCCCAGGCCCCCCTTGTTTGTTCTGTAACAAAACCTCAAAGGCTCATGTGCCGAAACTCACATCATAGAGTCCTTCCTGCACAGAAGCTGGAGGCAGGTTGCAGTTTTGTCCAACAGAGCAAGGCAATGAGGAAAAAAATAGTTACAGATTTTACAGTGTCATGAAATTAGAAAACAAAATCCATTGTCCAGGACAATTTTTCCTGGTTCTGAGCGAGAGATTTTATTCCATTTTTTTGAGAAATAATGAACATATATCATTATATAATTTTAAGGTGTAGAGCAAGATGGTTTGATTTACATATGTTGCAAACTGATTACCACCACAGATTTAGTTAACATGTATCACCTCATACAAATGCAATAAAAAGAAAAAACATTCTCTTTGTGATGAGAACTCATAGGATTTACTGTCTTTAACTACTTTCCTACATATAATACAGCAGTGTTACCCACAATCATCATATTATTCATTACATCCCTAGTAGTTACTATTTTTTGTACATCAGATCCTCATACCTGATTTATTTTGTAGCTAGAAGTTTGTATCTCTTCACCCCCTTCATTTCCTTCATCATTATTTCCTGCTTTCTGGCAACCACCAGTCTGAGATTTTTTTCTAAGAGAAAAATCTATGTGATATGAATAGTTAATTTCTCTTCCTTTAAGAGTCAAGAGGTCGCCATTTGGGAAAAATGTCTTAAATGTGTGTAATTGCTTCTTGATCTCCACAACCTTTTTAATAAAATACAGGAATTCATCAGATGACAAGATCAACCTCTAAGGCCATCTATGATTCTGGAAACAAGTGTGTATTAAGGAAGATTTTTTGTTTGTAGGCAAGCATAGTTCTAGAGAAAAATCACACACATGGGGAAGTGATGGTGCCACAGTCAAGGAAAAAAGGGCATGGGATTTTAACTTCAGTTCTGGTTACATACAGATTTTTACGAGGGGACTTGCAAACACCAGTTTGGTCTCTACAGTAAGGAAACCCACAATAAGAGTTCATTTTATCATTATTACTGTATGGGGGTCTTTATATTTTCTATTATAGTATTGTCACCTTTCTCAGTTTTGATGTTTTTATTCAGTTGGAACAGAAAAAAATAGAATTTTGGTTGTTTAGAAAACTTTAGCGAAGTATTTTTTCCCATTTACTTATTTATTCATTGTTATGTTATTACAGTTGTTCCAATTTTTCCTTCTTTGCCTCTCTCGACCCAAAACCCCCCACTCCCTCTGGCAATCCCCGCTCCTTTGTTCATGTCCATGGTTCATATAATATGCTCTTAGCCAGCTCCATTTCCTATACTTGCTCTTAACATTCCACTGCCTATTCTGTAACTGCCAATTTGTACTTCTTAATCCCTTCCCCTTTTCCCCCATTCCTCCAGATCCCCCTGCCCACTGGCCACCATCCCAATGTTCTCCATATCTATGATTCTGTTTCTGTTCTGCTTGTTTACTTTGTTTGTTTTTCAGAGTCAGTTGTTGATAGTTATGTATTAATTGCTATTTTACTCTTCACAGTTTCAATCTTCTTTTTCTTAGGTTCCTTAGCTTCTTTAACATTTCATATAATAATTGTTTGGTGATCATGAACTCTTTTAGCTTTATTTTATCTAGGAAGTACTTTATCTTCCCTTTGATTCTAGATGATAGCTTTGCTGGATAGAGTAATCTAGGTTATAGGTCCTTGCTTTTCATCACATTGAATACTTCTTGTCAATCCCTTATACCCTGCAAAGTTTCTTTTGAGAAATCAGCTGACAGTCTTATGGGAACTGCTTGGTAGGTAACTCTTGGCTTTTCTTTTGATGCTTTTAAGATTCTCTCTTTATCTTTAACTTTTGGCATTTTAATTCTGATGTGTCTTGGTATGGTCCTCTTTGCACTCATCTTATTTGGGACTCTGTGTCTTGGACTTCCTGAATTGCTATGTCTATTTCCTTTACCAAATAAAGGAAGTTTTCCTTTATTATTTTTTCAAATAGGTTTCCAATTTCTAGCTCTTCTCTTCTCTTCCTGGCACCACTATGATGTGGATATTTGAATGTTTGAAATTGTCTCAGAAGCTCCTTACATTATCCTCGATATTTTGCATTCTTTTTTCTTCTTACTGTACTAATTGGATGTCTTTTTTTTCTTCCTTATGTTCCAAATCACTGATTAGATTCTTGGCTTCATGCACTCCACTGTCAATTGCTTGTAAATTATTCTTTATTTCAATTAGTATGTCCTTCATTTCTGCCTGGGTCTTTTTTATGATGTTGAGCTACCCACTGAGTTCCTTGAGCATCCTTATAACAAGTGTTTTGAACTCTGCATTTGATAGATTGCTTATCAACATTTTGTTTAGCTCTTTTTCTGGATTTTTGTTATGTTCTTTCATTTAGGCCATGTTTCTTTGTCTTCTCATTTCGTCAGCCTCCCTGTGTTTGTTTCTACGTATTAAGTACAGCATCCTTGACTCTGTTGTGGTAGCGTTGCCTAATGTAGTAGGTGTCCTGTAGGGTCCAGTGGCACAGCCTACCCTATCTCCCAAGCTGTGTACTCAAGGTACACCATCCGTATGGGCTGAGTACTCCCTCCTCTTGTAGATGAGTATTGATTGCTGTCAGCCGGTCAATGGGAGGGATTTACCCAGGCCAGATAGCTGGTAGGACTGGCTGTGACCCCTGGCCAGCAATCACCTCCCTCTGTGGTTTGTGGAGGTGGTCGGGTGGTGCTCTGACATGGTCTGTAACAGGCTCTGCAATTTCCTGGGTGGTGCACCCCAATGTCAGCTTCCACCTGTGTTCTTTCTGGGGCCTCTTGGCGCAAGCTATAAAGCAATCTGCAGATAGCTGCTGCTAGTGTTGGGCCTGGGGTCACTCGGTGAAATGAATGGGCACTGGGCTCAGCTGTTGCTTGTTTGTGCAGATTTAGGAAGGTCTAAAGCCTGTGCCTAGCCAAGACTTTCATATGGAGAAGCCACTGTTACCAGAGTGGGTGGGCCTGTACGTTAGATGGAGCAGACCCTTAGGTAATCAGCAGAGTGGAGCTTATCATGTGAGCCAGGCTGCTGGAGACTCAGATGTGGTCTTGCTGCACTGTGGCTCTGTGTGGGGGAGGGTGCAGAAAAGGTACAATGGCTGCTGTCTACAGCTCTGTCTGGAAGGAAGCTGTCCCTCAGCTGTCACCCTGATGCCTGACACTTCCGTTCTTCTCCGTATGCCACCAGTGCCCTTCAAGGAGCTGCTCTGGTGCTGGAGCCCAAAAGGAGTGAGTCTGAGTAAGTCTGTGTATGGTACAAGGCCCTTTAAAAGGAGAGGCCTGAGAATCTGCAGTTTCTTCTGCCGCCCCAACCCCCACTGGTTTTTATAGCCAGAAGTTATGGGGACTTATCTTCCTGGCACTGGAACCCTGGGCTGGGTGGTGTGGTGTGGGGCTGGGACCCCTTGTGCCCAGTATATCCCTCTGCTTTATATCCACTACACGTGGGTTTGGGGCCAGCTGGTTCTGTATCAGTTCTGCATTTCTGTGTCTTTCCTCCGTCCCTCCTACACGTCTGGATGAATGTAGTTTTTTAAAACTTCATAGTTGTCAGACTTCCATACATCTTGATTTTCTGATGGTTCTGAGTGTAATTGTTCTGCAGTTTAGCCATAATTTTGCTGTGGTTTAGCCATAATTCTGGTCGTGTGAGGAGGTGAGCTGCATTTACCTCTGCCTCCGTCTTGACTGGAAGGCCCTCACTAATACTCTTTTTATCTAGGTTTAGCAGACTCAGCAAATACTATGTGTTAAATCTTAGTCGAAAGCCATGTGAACTTCAAGGGATATTAAATCTATTTCTGATTTAGTTATATATTACCCATTAAAATATTATTTGATAGAAAATGCTTCATGTCCAGAAACCTTATGAACCATTTTATCATCTTTTTTATTTGATCTGGGAAGTTGATTTTCATGGATAGTAAATAAAGTTTATATCTGGAAAGATGAAACCATGAAGTCTATCAACATGGTTATTAAAGTTCATACTACCAATCTTTCCAAACAGATTTGACATGGCTTACAGGGAAAGCATTTCAACAGGGCAAAATCAAAATAAAGGTAAAAAAAAAAAGGTGTAAAGAAAAGAACAAAGTAATGATATAAAGAAAATTGAGAAAGATCCTTAAAAATTAAAAAAAAAGTAATTTTTTTCTGAGCTTCCTGGCCCCCACTGCAGCAGGCAGACCGAGTGCTTTCACACGGAAGCGGGCTGACACTCTGCCCCCCCTTCATCTGGCACACCGCACGTTCTGAGAGGAGGAGCTGGGCAAAGACACCAACAAACCAGGAGCAACTTGTTTGGCAACAGTCAGCAACATAAATGATATCTTGAATCTTGCAAATTCCCGTCTAACAAAAGTAGCTTTATCTGCCTCTTTTGAAATAATGGGGTCAAATTATTGGGTGATTTTTCACCATAAAAAAATGAAATGAAAATGAAGTCAATTGGTAAGTGTGTGGAAGTTTCATTAAATATCTGTTTAGTTGTTATTTGGATGCCTATTCCTTTTAAAACCTAAAACTTCTTTGTGATCTTTGTTTTTTGCAAGTGAAGTACTTGTCTTTTAAAAATTATTTTGTTACTGAATATTCCTTTTGACATTAGTTCTACTATCATTAGGTAATTTAAAAATTAAAGAAACTTCCATTTTTTTAGGTTGCTAATTACAAAAGTAGTACACCCCATTATAAAAAGTCAAGAACAACCACCCCAATAAATTCAATAAAAAAATACAAGAACATTAATCACAGTTACTGATTAGCTATAGGGTGAAGGATTAGTGCTTTAGAGTGGGGGAACTTCTTCCTTTTCATGTTAAACTTGTCAATACAATATTTAGTTTCTGCAAGAAGCATGTTTAATATAAAAATAAATTAAATAAAAAGGAGATCGTATTTTAAAAAGTCAAGAATGCCCACAAAAAGTTAAGAAAGCATTCAAACAAAAAATCCCCTAATTATACCTGTTCATCCATACCATCAATAATACCTGGGTATCTTTCTCAGCCTTTTGAGTGTGTCTATATATTTTGTAGCTTAAATTTTATTGTTTTTTACATGCTACAACTAAATGGAACTTGAATTTGGACCACTGAGACAAAAATCAATTCCAGAGATGCACTAATTTGACTGAATCAAATATTGGTGGATTTTATCTGCCACGTGATGTTCAGGGGCTACAACTTATGGAATCTGTAATATAAATTCTGAACTCATGTATTGATAAAGTGATGATTTGGATTACTCATATATTGGGAAGAAACAACTTTTGGAATTAAAAATGTATAATAACTGGGTAAACCTATTTTGAGGTTGGTTTTTTTTCCCCCTCAGCTCTCTGGTCTTCCCTGGTCTTTCTGTCTCTGGCCTTCCCTTTCCTTTCCCTACCCCTCCCTCTTCCCTACTCTGTGTTATTCTACAGCATTATCACCTACTGTCTCTATCATTTGCTTGTACATTTGGTTTATGCCACCAACTGAATGTAAATTCATGGGAACTGCTGGTTTTTTAAAAAAATGTTTGGCTCACTGATGTGTGTAGATAGAGGAGGGCCCACCCACATAAATAATTTTAAAGTGTTATCAGTTTAGTATTGTGCTCATAATATTTGACATTATTGAAGTAGACTGGTTTGATGAATAACAATCCCTAGACTCTCAGGAGCAGCAAACTTATGGCATGCGCACCGCTACTTCCACGTCTTATTTTATGGAAAACTTTACAACAATTTTCAATGCTAATCTGCCATGGCTTTCTTTCCTATTAGACTTGGGCACAGCTCCACAGTCCTGGTTAAAATAATGTTCCAGACAAACACTACCAATTACCGATTAAAAGGAGTTTGTAGCCATTTGTCATCTGGTTCTAGAAGGTAGATTTATACTTCACGTTCATTTTACCACTAATTGTAGGAACTTTCACTTATCAGTACATTCTTGTGTTCATTAATTAATGAATACATTCACTAAATTTTTATTGCATGCCTATTGGGTTTTACTACTTACCTAATCATTCAGGATACAAATGTCAATGAGACATGTTTCTTACCTTCAAGGTAAGGGGATAGAAGACATAGGAATAGTTCCATCCATGCATCCATTCATGCTTTTAAAAATATTTACTTAGTGCTAACCATCTATCAGGCATTGTTCTAGGTTCTAGGGATATAGATAAGTTGTGACTCAGATATAATTATGCTGCATTATTGTATTTATATAATTATATACACACACATATATATTTATATAATTATGAATACAGTAGTAGGTACCAGGTGCTACAGGTGTGCATCGGTGGGGGGACACGGGCAAATGAAATGAGGGAAGGTCAATGGAAGGTATGGTGCCTGAGCAAAGTCTTGGAAGACATAAAATCATTTTTCTGAATAAGAACTTCCATAATAATTTTAAGATGTTATGGCTATAACAGGCAGCATTTCATTTATTTAGCCTTTGTAATAAATAGTCCTTACTTAGGCAATTTATCTATGTTTTCTCACAACAGGGCTTTCTAAATACTCTATTATATGTATGACAAAATTAAAATTACCCACCAGAACGGGTTGAAGGTCAAGTCTGTGCTCTCACCCACTGCACCATCCTGTGTGGTTGGGACAGAGAGTGGTTACTACGCAAGGCCGGGAGAAAAGTCCCTAGAAGGTCTTGTTTGTCCTGACAATCTTGGCCCTGTGTCCTCCAGGCCAGGGTGAGTTATCAGAGATTTAATTCGATACTTCACGTATACCCAGAGAATAGTACTAAAAAAATCGGGGAAGAATGTCTGAATTCTTGCTGAATACAAAACAATTCATGTTTTGATTTGTTCTAATTCATAAAACAATCCTTTTAAACACTATTTTATAGAAGATAAACTTGTGACTTGCAAAGGCAAGTACTTGCTCCGTGGTCATGCAGGTCAGAAGCGGTAGCAGAGGGTTCAAGCCTGAGCCCGACCCTGAAGCACCTGCCCGTGAAGGCTCTGGTTTTCCTGAAGGTCTGTCGGTGGTGGAAGAGTAAGAATAAACCCGTGTTTATCATCTGCACATCTCTTCTGAATTGTAGTTCAAACTGAACTTTACTAGGTGTCATCAAGTGACTACCATTAAATACACTTTTATATGGATTACAGGTTTTCTGCAATATATATATATTTTAAAGTATAAATATATTTTCACTTATTATTATTATTTTTTTAAACTTTGGAACTTTTTTTTTTAAAGATTTTATTTATTTATTTTTAGAGAGGGAAGGGAGGGAGATAGAGAGAGAGAGAGAGAGAAACATCAATGTGTGGTTGCTGGGGCTAAGGCCTGCAACCCAGGCATGTACCCTGACTGGGAATTGAACCTGCGACACTTTGGTTCGCAGCCCGCGCTCAATCCACTGAGCTACGCCAGCCAGGGTTCACTTATTATTTTTAATTTTACTTTTTTTTTTATTGCACCACCAGGCCTTACTATTACCTACTACTATGTTGACAGCATTGTACTTATTTCCACCTATACAATGAGTATTATCAGATGAGTTCATTTTCTTTTTTCAGGTTGGAGGAAGACAATAGTGAAGGGTAATTTTAACAGTCTTTTCAAGGATAGAAAGGAAAGCCTAACCTATTTGCTGCTCTAATTATTCTCAGCCACCTATGTGATTATCGACAAAGAAACTAAACTGATATCACATTTTAAAAGTTCAAGCAGACTAGTGGCATTTCTGGAGTGTTTCTGGGCAAATTGAATATCTGTCCCCCAAAAGTCTGAGCTTCATTTCTTCTCAGCAGGCCCACCCCAGTGTTTGCAGGCCTGGGGAAAGCATTCAAATAGAGGTCCACTTACCGTAAATGTAAATATTTAAAAGTTATCAAACTAGCCAACTCTTGCATACTAATATATTCTGGTTCTTCTTTGACAAATATGGCCTCATAATAACCTGAAAGGGTGGGTTAGAATTCTCGGACACCCTGGTGGCCCGGTGGCCTGCTGTCCAAATCCAAAGCCCAGCTCCTTCCTGTGCGCAGGGCCTTGTGGTTAACTCTGTCCTTGCTTTACACCAAGCAGGACGGAAACTGGCTTTGGCCCCTTGGTTTGCACACGCCTGTGACAGTCTTCCCTTGGGACAGGGGTGTCAAACTCATTTTCACCAGGGGCCACATCAGCCTCATGGTGGCCTTCAAAGGGCCGAATGTAACTTTAGGACTGTATGAATGTAACTACTCCTTCACTAGGGGCAAGGAGCTCAGCGCTGCTGCCAGGTAGAAACAAGGTGGAGGGCCAGATCTGGCCCGCGGGCCTTGTGTTTGCCACCTGTGCCTTAGGAGGAGAGACCTGGGAAGAATCCCATCTAGGTTCTGGAAGAGCAGACTTGGGGTCATCCGGGCAGGGAATTCTGGGGTGCTGGGTATCCAGTGTGAGATCAAGGAAAAGGAACAAGAGCTCTGGAGGTGGCCTGCAGTACTTCTGGGTAGAATCCTTGGTTCTGCGAGGGTGTGGCTGGAGGAGAATGAATGGGGCCCTCCCAAGTGTGGGGTCCAGGGCATGGATCAAATCATCCCTGGCCAAAATTAATTCTGCTTCTCAGTTTTGCAAGGCCATGGTAGAGGCAAGGTAGCTCTGGCCAATCTCACTGTAGGAGCTGACAGCTGAAGGCTAAGGAAGGTATAGCTGATAATTTATTTCACCAAATATTAATTTATCTTGATATAAAGTTTCTGGAAAGATTCTCAGCAGGTGTTTGAAACTCCATCACTCTTTCTTTTGCACTGACTTTCCTTATCCTGGGGCTCACCTATCAAACTGTGAAATTGAGATCATTTCTTGAATTACTGTATCATTTTGTTGTTCCTTCGCTTCAGTTATATTGACAGTTCAAGGGAGCATAACTCTGTAGTCTGGACTCCAGATACTTGCTGTTTAATCTTCTCTGTTCTTTTGGGATATAGACTTGGTTTGCTGAATAAGTCAATAGACTCATCGTTTCCTCTAGGCTTAGATCTTAAAGGAAGATACTTTTTCTCCATTCTATTAACTTCCAAGTTTTATTTTCCACTATAGAAAAAGACATGTAAGTACAATTAGAGAAAGATATAGTAAGAGTTCTTTTTGCTACAATGTTTCTTGAGAAATATTACTATGATTTCTAAAACTAAAAGTTTGTTTCCCCAATTTAGTAACTGTTTATTATATTCTTAGAGGAGAATAAAGTAAGTTCCAGTCAAGTTAAGTTACAAATATATGTTAAGGCAAAAAGAATTTTTTGCGGGGAGGGTCAGGAAGTAACTTCGAGATCATAAAAAAACAAACTTTAATATATTTGCTTATGCAGTGAGGGCTTTTCAAAAGTTATTTTTAAAGACTGAGGAATTAAGCACCTGTCATTTTCGCCAGCTGCTGTAGATGTTAGGAATTACTGTCACTCTTTCACTCACTAGTCTATTTTGCACCTGCTGCTACTTGAGTTATGGGCATTTCGCACATGATAGTTTAATAAGGTTAGGTCTCAGGACAATGTACTAGATGTTATCCCACTGGGAGTTAAAGCAGTTTTATAGGTCTTGAGAGAAAAGCATTAAATATGAAGCTTGAGACAAAAAATTTATTACCAAAAAATGTAGATATCACATTTTTCTAAGTAAAAAATGTTATAGGAGTGTAAAAGATGGAAAATTTAACCACATGTTAAAAAGAGAAACCTTTAGTGATTGGACTGTTTGTTCCAGTCAACTTCTCTCCATGGTGACATTTGTAATTTAAAAAAACATTTTGATTGCCTTATGTAACAACCAAATATAAATAAGTATTGCAATCTGCACTGGTTAGTACGGTTGTCTTGAGCTGCACATGGCTATTTAAATTAATTAAAATGAGATATCATTAAAAATTCAATTGCACAGTCACACTAGCCACATTTCAAGTGCTCAGTAGACAGTTGGGGCTAGTGGTTACCAAGAGGACAATGTAGATACAGATTTATATTTTTACTGAAAGTTCTGCTGGACAGGGCTGTGTGAAATTTCTAGTTCCTGGATTTAGGCAAATTTGGTCTTAAAGATTGCAAAGCCATTGTGAATTTTCCTTACGAGGGACTGCGATGTCCCGACATCATCTTGGCTATGAAACCGTAAGTCAAAGTTGAAGCTGTTGGCTACTTGGATCTGAGTGACTTTGGCTAAAGGTAGAAATAGCGTGTTGACATGAAGTTCCCAACATCAGGAAAAAGTTATTTCAGCTTCCAAAAATGTCTAGCGAAGCAGATACTTTTTAAAGATTTTATAATCCCATATATTACAAATATATTTTTAGAGAGTTGGGAGAACTACCACTTCACCCCTTCTAAATAGCCAACTATTAACTTGCAAATTCTGCCTCTGTTCTAAAAAGTGATACATGATAGCATTATGATATGATAAAGTAAGTTTACACTATGAACTTTTCTATCAATGAGTCTTACCATTTAAGACATGTACTAAACCAGTGAACCAGGATTTTGGGACATGGACATGCTAAGTAGAGGGGATCATAGCAAGAGAGAGAATATTAATAGACCTGTTCTTGAGTAACAGTCTCATCCCAGAGAGGTTTTTTTAAGTAACAGCTGAAAGGTCACTTTAAATTTTATCCTTGAAGACATTCAGTGAGAAGGAGTAGAGCTTATTAGAATTTTCTAATAGGCTAGATTATCACTAGACATGAAATAGATCAAACCATGAATAAAGTGATTTGCATAAAACTGGAAAAACCTGCTTTCATCTTAAGTTGCCTGGATAGTTTATATTAAAACATCTCTGATTCTCTGAATTTCTTTAGTTCTCCATTTCACTTTTTCAATAATATATGATTATCATTATTATTCATTTTGTTATGGCTGTGTAGACTATCATGATTCATTCTAGCAATTCATCAATATTCCACGCATTAACAAAGGAATTCAGATTTTAAAAATTTTGTTCTCTAATCAAGGGGATAAAAACACAATGCAACTTGAATATTACAGACTGACCAAAATGATTTATTGATTTATTAATTTACGGGTGTTCACTGACCCATGGTAGACAATAGAAAGTGGTGCCTGGGTTTGGGGTTGTCGGCATCTTATCCTTGTCTAGAACAGGAGACAGTTGGTTTGTATGGTGCGAGCAGGACTTAGGGAGAAACGTAAGCTATAAAAAGATTCAGGAGTCCCTCGGTCTAGAATAGTCCACCGTTCTGTTTTTCTGAGTGATGGCAAACAGATCTGGACATGGGTGTTATAAAGTAAGTTTCCGGCCAGTCTTCCTAAACAATGCTTGATCTGTAAAGGAAAAGGGAAAAAGAGTTAGATGTTGATCGCATGTTTTCAGAAAGAAAACTGGGAAGGAAATAATGTGAAGTGCAAAAGAAGAAAAAGCACAAATGAACGAGCACTTCCAAGGTCATCCATCTCCTCACTGGCAGAACCTGGTTGCAGCGCTTCCTTTTGGCTGGGATAACATGGTTTTCTAGAGCAGTAACTGTTAAAAACTCTGTGTTATGGAACCAACGTAGGCCCATACTTTTTATCAGTGTTATGTTCCAGCTGAGTTAATCAACTAGTATCTGCCTTGTTGAATGTCCATTGTATGCTTATAGTACAGTCAAAGACAGGGTTTACAGATGCAAGGAAAAACCTCAGAAGTTTCTTATTATAAATTTATACAAAGTGCTCTATTTATAAACAACTCATTTCAAGGAGTTGAAGTTTCCTGGTTAATATAAGTAGTTTTAGGAGCTAATACTAATTATATCTACAGAATATAAAGCGAAGCTGTTAAGTTTAAGAAAATACCAAGAAGGTTTACAGTAAAGAGAAAACATACACACCTTGAGAGCTCCGTTCAGATGGACATGATGTGCTTGACAAAGGCTGTAGGCACAACACAGACAGTTTAGTTAGAAAATGGCCAGCTTCAGTAAGACAAGTTTTGTGAATTATCGCAATCCTAATTATTCTGAGCTATAACACTGGAATTTATTTTTTGTGCTCTGTACAACCCACTATATGTATTACTGGATTTATGGCCTTTCCTCTGATTTTGTAAATTTAATTTCTGAGTAAGGGGTTGACTGTTGGGGGCGGGTGTGTCGGGGGCAGTACATTCATATGGTTAAATTTTTCTTCTTTAAAGTATGAGCTCATAACAAAAAAGTGTTCCTCATCACTGTCTCCAGCTATCTTGTTTCTCTCTTTATAGCTAAGCTGATGGAGCTATTATGTCTGTATAAGATAATACAAATATATGTTTCTAAATTTTTCTATACAAATTGTGGCATCCTCTTACACTAGTTTTTCTCACTTCATAATATATGTTGCAGATATTACCATAGTTGTAAACAGGAGTGTCATTTTTTAGGGCTTTAGGGTATTTCATCCTGTGGATATATCTATTCAATGCATTGCACATTGATGGATATTAAGTTGTTCAAAGATTTGGCCATCACAAACAGCACTACTAATGAATAACTATGTATCACTTGTTTTACTTGAGTGCCAGTATATCTAAAGACTATATCCCTTGAAGTAGATTTGTTCAAGTTAATAGTACCACATCACCACGTACAGATTTAAAAGATTTGTATTCCCAAAAGGAATGCATGAGATCAGCTTTCTCCACACACTCTCCTCAACCCAAAGTGGGGTCAAACTTTTAATCTTTGGCAATCAGCTTATTTAAAAATGTTATCTCAATGTGGTATTAATCTATATTTCTTTTATTATTAATGAAGTCTAGCTTATTATGTGGTATTCATATATATTTTTATTTCCTTCTTATGAATTGTCTGTTCATTTATTTATTAATTTTTGGTTTGTAGTATATCTATTAATTTGTAATTGTTTTTTTATTAAGGAAATTAGCCCTCTCTAATATTAATTGCAAAAAAATTGGTTTTGGGTCTGCTATTTGCCTTCTGACTCTGTTTCTATATGGCTTTAGCCATATAGGTTTTAAAACATTATGTGATTGAATTTGTCAAAAATTGAAATGCTTTCCGGGTTTTATATAAGTGTTAGAAAGGCCTTTCCACTCAAAAACTTATAAATAAATTCTGTGAAGGATTTTATGCTTTTTGTCTTTACATTTAAAATTTTGAGCCATTTGGGATTTATTATGGTATGAGGTCCAGGTCTGATTTAATTTTCTAGATTACCGTACTATCCACTTGTGCAAACAGTGTTTATTGAATGATTCTTCTTTATGTAATGTACTTATGGTGATAACCAAGTGTAAAACATTGTTTATGGGGAAAAAAGTGAAGTTTAATGAAGGTTGTCAGTGAAGGTATGCTTGGCTGAATACTTACTTTTCCCCCTCTCCTCTCTTTCTCTCCCCGCTTCCCTTCTTCCCCCTCCTCTCTGCTTTTCTTTTCTTACTTTTCCCGCAGTCATTAGATTTCATCAGTCTACTTTTACATCAAATTTATCAACATAGCCATATCAAAATAGGGCTAGATCAGTCTTTTAGGGGAATAGAATGTTTCTCAATTTTATTGGAAAAGTATTCCATGCAACTTTATTTTGCCTCTTTATTGTGTGTAGTGTGTTATTTTTCAGATCCTCTGGCTGGAGCTGCTGTAAGTTGGTAGCAGGGAATAGATAATTGATCCCTAGAGATGACTTTCATTTAAGCTAGAACATGAGACAAGGAGAACTAAATTGTAGCACTATCCCTATCATTAATAATGTGAACTTCACTAGTAACTGAACCTCTTGGCCCTCACTTTCCCCATTTTCATAATTGCTTGATGTAAGGAATTTTGAGATCTCTGCAACTTTAATTTATTCTAATATAACCCTGTCTACATTACAGAGATATTATGAAGGTCTAATAATAAAAAGTACATGTAAAAACATATTTAAATCTATATAACAATATACAGGAGTGCTAAAACCCACAAATCTTATATACAGTCAAGTCTTTGTAAGATACCTTTTTAGAGTTAGAGTTCATGTATGATTGATTGATAACAATTAGCATGTGTATGTTCAATAAGGGAGGCAAAGAAAAAGAAATTATTTCAAGTTCAAAAGGAGTCTGTAATCAATCCAATCATTTAAAAGTTGTTGTAACTACCAGAGCATGAGATTGTACCTTCATAGTTGATGCAGCCATTGGAGTCTTCTTGACCTGCCAATAGTGTTTCCACTTCTTCCTCTTTCATCTTTTCACCTGATGAAGCAAAACTCTTTGTTCAGAAAGAAGGGCAGAGAACGGTTTCAACGTTCCACCATAAGTGACCAGTTTGGGGCTCCTGGAGACTATGACTATTCTCTTGGAGGATAGAAACTCAGTCTTTCTTATTCTGCAGGCACTTAGAAGGTTGTCCATAAATGCTTTTGAATGAATGAATGAAACACACATTGTACCTGAATGTCCAAATTATATCCTATTGAGAACTACAATGCTTTGCTTTGCTTATTTATTACCAGTAATTTATCATTTTCCCCAAACAAACTCATCGACACCGAAGCCAATTGCAATGGTCATTAATGTTTGGCTATTCTTTGTCATTTCTCCTTTGTAGTCTTTCCCCTTTCCTATCTTGGTTATAACTCAATTTCCCTCAATCACACTCCTTCTTATATAGTCTATCCTATCAATGACACTGAAATAAGTTTTTCTTACCTAGTGTGGCTAGAACGTGACGGAGCTCAGCACCCATGACTGTGCCATTGCCTTCCTTGTCAAAGACACGCAGACCCTCAACAAAGTCTTCATAAGTGCCCTGGTCCTTGTTGTTGGAAATAGCTTGCATCATGGGAAGAAACTGTTCAAACTCGATTTTCTTGGCATTCATCTCTGAAAAAAATTGCAATTTGGAGAGTTATTAGCTAACATAAAATGCCATTTCTGAGTCTCAAATTAAACAGGAAAGTCCATTCTACATGACCTAAAGAATCTTCTTGCAGCTTAAATTTCAGTGGGTAAATTGCTGGTATCAGAAATTTAGTACTAGATAATAGCATAAGCACTGGGGTCCTGGTGCTTGAAGTTTTTTCCCTTGTCTACCATTTGCAATTAAGTTGATTATGGGAAAGTTTCTTGACGGATTTGTGTCTACGCTTCTTTATCTCTAAAACAGAAATATTTCATAGTGTTAGGGTGAGAATTCTTGAGATGACACAAGACAAGTTTATTACAATACCTGGGACAACTGGGTACTTAATGTTAGTTGTTATTTTATTAGCACTGTCAATGTACTGTTTTCTGTAAAAACTAGAAAAACAATATAAAATTATACTGATACAACAAATCATTAGCACATGAATATAGTAAAACTTAACTGAACTTTAACATATATTCCATCTTCGCCCTGAGATTTTGTAGGGACTTCAATTTCTTTAAATTTTAAGTAATTTAAAAAAGAAGCTTATAAGGGAAGAGTGTATGTCAAATGCTTTGTGATCTTCTGACTTACTTGCAGTTTAGGGGACTGCAGATGATAGGACTCTCTTTAGTATCTTTTGACAAGGTAAGTGATATTCATAATAGAAGTATAAAACAGACTACACAGGTGTATATGAATGGATAAGTTATGTGCCCTAAAATCAAATCCCCTTTTACTAGCCTTTTCTCATAGAATAGAAACCTAGTACACTGAGTAATAGTAAAAAGATTGAGTTGGCATGCTGAATAAATGAACAGTTAACCAATAATTCCTTTAAAGATGGATGTTTGATCAGTTAGAAATGGCACTTAAAACAGAAGCCTTGGCCTATTGCTCTTTCACTTTATCTCATGCTTGCAGCTACTTTTTATGTGATTTACCTGGAAATTTTCCTTCAAAGAAAATGAAGTGTGAGGAATAGTCTAGGAGACTAATTTAGAGTTAGGTTTTTCCTTTTTTTGAAATAAGTTTTCTTTTGCAGCAAAGGAAAGTGGTCATTTTAATTATCAAGGAAAATAGAGATTATTTGCGCCCCTTTTTTTCCTTATGGCAAAGATAAACAGCCCACATGTCTACTTGATAAAACTTTAGTATCATTTTGTTTATTGTTTATTTGCTTGTTTAGAGTGATATGTTCCAATAGACTATTATACTTTGTCACAAACCTTTGGGACTTAAATTTTTTTTCGTTCCAGACTAAAGACTGGATTTCTGTATTGAGCAAAAAACTTCTGCAATTTTACCACCCATGCATGTTGCTGGCCTCAGTCCCATGATTTAACTTGGGTGACTGCATGCAGGCTTGGCTTAGATTTTTGAGTCTCTCTGTAATTCTTTGGAAATAGAAAGTACTCTTATTAAAATGTCATCCTGTCTTTCTCAGTTAAGATAGCTGAGTTTCCTTGAAGATGGTCACAGAGGCAGGATGTCAAAAGACAGACCAGCAGGCAAAGTCAGCGGGCATTTTCAGTCTCCTGAAAGCACCAGTTTCACTTCCCAGTTTTCATCAGAGCAGATCTTCATCAGACATGTGCCACTGTAATTTACTCAAAGCACCTTTGTCAAAATGTAATTTTGCCTTTGAAGGTTTGAAAAAAAAGGTGTAGATTTGGATATTATTTCATTTCATTAACCTTTAAGTTATGAGCATTAGATAAGATGATGATAATGATGTTAGCATTAGATATTATTTCCTTCCATTAGCATGAAATTTTATCATGCTTGCAAATTCTCAAAGGAAGGTTAACTTACTCTATGAGGGAAAAAACTGAGACTCTAGCCGGTGGCACACTTACCATAAAAAACAAATTAAATCCTATTCTGTGGAGCTTTCTCAATAAATTGCCCTTTCTCTTACACACACACACACACACACACACACACACACACACAAAATGTATTTTCCAACTTATTGGAAAAACATGTGGTTACCTTCATTGGAGGGGTTTCCCAGAACCTTCTTGACCTCTGCATTGGTGGGATTTGTGCCCAGAGCCCGAAGAACATCCCCAACCTGGCTTAAGGTGATCTTGCATTCACCCGTTCTGTCAAACAGTAGAAATGCCTCCTTGAAGTCTGCAAGAAGCAAGAAGCATTAGGGTGCTTCTTTTCTGCCTCAGACCTAGACATTAACCCTACTTTCATCAAAGATCCGGTTCAGACTATTATTTTACAACTTTTGCCAACCACTTACGTTATAATTGTTGGCTGTTATGTTTGCTCTTCCTTTGTATAGTTCAAACAATCATCGACAAACCCTTTTGACACTTCATTTGGGGCTATTTTAAAGCAGCATTTCCAGTTTCAAGTAGTATGTTATCGTTAATCAGATATGGAAATTGGAACTCCTAGTCATATTTTTTCATATTTCCTTCATCTGCTTGGGAAGCAGGGCTGGGTCAAGAAATTCTGAGGTCTTCAGAGGGGAGAGAAGAGGGAATTTCAGGGGGGAATGGGTAGGGTTTACAGGAACAAATTCGGAGGACACATGGACAAAAACTAGGGGTGGGGGGTAATGGGGGGAAAGGGGGGACGGTTGGGTGGGTGGGCTGGAATGGGAGTAGGGGGGAGAAAACTGTACTTGAACAATGATTAAAAAAAAGAAAAAGAAAGAAATTCTGAGGTCTTAAGAATTTCCCATATAATCGCTTATGCAATTAATAAAGTTAATAAAATTTCAAGAAAATAAATTTTGAGATGGGGTCGTGCTTATGTGGTTAACCCAAACTTCTCAAATTGTGTGGAAATAAACCTCCTCTTGAGGCACAAATTTCCTAAATACTTCCCTTAACTAGTTTTCTTCAGGAGCAACTTCATTTTGCAGGCAAGAAAAACAGAAAGGTGAGACAAATCTCTAAGTTCTGTAAGAGGTCTTTTAACCACTTCAGTGTATGACTCTAGTAGGAATCAATTCAGAAGTAGGAATATTTGTTTGGATCTGTTGCTATGGTAATCGTTTTAAACTTTATTTTTTCAGATAATATATATCACAACATGTTGCTATGTTAGCTTTAGATTTAAGTACATATTTTATTGGAAATCATTGTAGATTCACAGGCAATTTTTAGAAAATGTACAGAGAGATGTCTTATAAATAGTCTGTCTTCTTTCCCCCAATAGTAACATTTTGCAAAATTATTGCACAACGTGGAAACTGGGATATTCACAGAGACAGATGCCACCTATTTCATTCAGTTTTCTGTCTTACTTGTATTCACATGTGTTTGTGTATAAGTATATATTCTTATATTGTCTTCTTTTTAATCCCAATCACTCTATTCCTTACTTTTCCTAAATTTTGTCATTCTCCTTTGGTAGAATGGTTTTGCCTTTCAGAATTACATTAACAAAGAATTAAGACATATAACCAAAAAGACAGAAAGGGGTACTACTGTGGATTAGGGGCCAGTAAAGACACTTTAACGGAACCTTCTAAACTTAACTAAATGAAATTTCCTGGGGGACCTGAAGGCAACTTGTTGGAGTCAACACTCACAACACTCGAAAAATCATTTGTGAGTGAAAGAGCAGAAAGGCTTTCATAGTTTCACATCAAAAGATGCCTTCCAGATAGATTACTAGTGGAACACCCTATTTTACTGTCCCTCCATCCCCTAACCTGAGATTCCACCAGCCACACTCACTGCCAATTGTAGTGATCATGTACCCTTCTTTGCTAAAATTTCCCCCTCATATTCTATGCAGTTTGATTATAAAAAATCATTTCCCTAATCTGAAAGCATGCTGCAGGCACTGTAGGGTCATTAGTCAAATATTACTTTTCATCTTTCTGAGGGACATGTGAAACTGAACTATTCTTGTTACTGGCTGCAGGCTTTCATACACAAATTGCTCAGAGGGCTCACTATTACCGTGGTCAGATACTTGATATAGAAATAGGATTTTATGGGCTGTAATAGAATCTCTCTGACATTAACCCTTCTGTTAATTTAAAGGCTAAGGCCAGAGAGACATAGCTCTTCCAACAGCAGAATTTTAAGGCATAAGTTTTTATCTTGAAGAGTCTAGAACATGGGTTAGCAAACTGTTGCCCTAGGGGCTGGCCACTGGTTTCTGTAAATAATGCTGGATGGGAATACAGCCATTTATGTGTGTATTGAATGGCTGCTTTCATATTTCAATAACAGAGGTGAGTTCTTTTTAGTGAGACTATATTTGCCAATGAGGCCTAACAAATTTACTGTTTGGCCTTTTTTAAAAAAAAAAATTGCCAGGCCTTGGTCTAGGATAACACTGTTCTAGAACTTTTTGTGATGATTAAAATGTTTTGTATCTGGGCTGCCCCAAAATGTAGATACTAGCCACCTGTAGGTCTTGAGCACTAAAAGGTAACTAGTACAGATGTGAAAATGGATATTTGAAGGGATTTACTTTTAACTCATTAAATTTTACATTTAAATAGCCACACGTGGTTAGTGGCAACACTTGGAGAGCACAGGAGGCCTTAGACCTTTAGAATGCTCTAGTTTTCTAGCTGTTATTTCTTCTTTCCTCCAAGGCGGTGATACATTCAAACAGAGCAGCAGACTTGAGCAAAACTAATCATTACACATGATGAAACAAAGTAAACAAAGGAAGTCTTCATTCCTTTCTGAAAGTGTATGATTTCCATTTCATTTAAAATGCTACCGCAAAACATTTGTTTTCCCGGCACAAAAGAAAACCAGTCCGCCACACCTCTGTTTACTGAAATTCTATATCTAAAACCTATTTCATATATGGAGTAATAGGTTTTAATAGTAATAGTTTAACACTTTTGCTCCTGTAAGGGTTTTTATTCTTCTAGTGCTCGGCTCTGTCATAGTTTGGCTACCAAAATGACATGGTAAATTAGATATTTAAAAGGACTAGGGTGTAATAGCTGAAATTGTAGCAGCATTGCTAGTTAAAAATGCACTAAAAATTAAGCAAATTATAGTAGAGTTACCAACATGTTTCAATAAGAAAAAAATAGTCCTTTGTAGTATAATCTCGTATGATATTGAGTTCTGAGTCATCAAGTTATATAATCTGTCTCCTTGAGACCATCAACCATGGCATGGATACACACGAGTCTGTGTACTACAGTGAATATCTTTGTTTTTTCTTGATTGGTGTTTGAACGTGAGATAGTCCAGGCACTAAAACATTGAAAACTGTGGGATTCTTTAGGTAGATAAATGAGTATTCGAAAATGTTCTTATTAATCACCTACATTTATTATTACATATATATTCCGTAACATGTATAATATATATATATTTATTGTTATGACCAGTACTCTAATTTATATATCATATAACTAAGTTTTTCTCCCCTTCTCTTCTGCACACATATTTCTATCTCACTTTATTTGCTATGTGACATTCTCGCTCCATAAAACATGCCTTGGTATACTAGTGAAAAAATAAGATTTTGCAGGGCCTGGGATTCTTAGGTCCCAAGACTGCAAGGACAAAAAAATGAAAATCTTAGGGAAAATATTAAGATTCTCTGGAGTGTTAAGAGTTATTTTTATGGAAGAAATTTCTACTTAATTTAAACTAATAGCAGATTTTGGTCCCATCATCAATCCTCTGTGTCCTTGAGCAAGTGCCAGCACCTCCCCGGGAGCCTGCCCCGCATCGCTGACACTGGGTCAGGAGACATCTGCTGTCTTCCCCCCGCAGTGTTATGATAAATACTCCTCCCTCCTGGTCTCTGAATTTACTTGTATTCTACAGTCACTTCACCTGTTGTTTCTCTCAATGTATTATGGTGCCCATTGAAATTACGCAGATTTGGTCATTGGCAGTTTCCTAATCAATTATATTTTCCAGGTGGCACAGGTCAGACCTGCCAGATGTGTCTTTAAGGATTTGATGAAAAAATTAGCCTGCCAAAATCTACATCTTTTATGGAGTATAGGTATAGTATTGCTTGCTGTATCAAATTGGTTTTATTTAGACGTCAGTGAATGTAAGGACCTACTTTGTAGTGTTTATTGTTTGCTCAATCCTCTGATGATAAGCAAGAGATCCAGTTTGCTGAGAAAAGTTAGAGTGATTGAGAGTGTTTATATTTAGAGTGGCAACACCAGTGGGGCGTGATGAGGAAGAGCTAATCCCAAGGGAGTGGTTTTCCTACATGCCATCTCTGTGAGTGTGCACATATGAACAACAAACTCTTTTAAACTTACCTTCCTGCTGTTCCTTAGAGAACTCGATCTGTTAGAAAGAAATTAACCATAAAGAAAACTTTAAGCAAACAAAATGCCCTGACTTTAGAGTGTATCCAAGCTCATTCCCTGAGTATTCTGTAAAGTAAGCTCCCAAAGTAAGCCTACTTTTCAGAGTTCAGGCATAGCTCGAATACTAACAGGTTGAGCCACGCAGTTAACGTGCCTTGAAGATAAGTGATATTTCTGTTGACATTCCCAAAACTGGGCAGTATTCTGCCTACATCTGGAGTAGAGAAGCTCAATTTACTTACCAGCAATCTGATCAGCACTGAAGGACTGCAGTGGCGAGACAGAGGGAGAAAGAAAGAAACAACTAGTACTTTTTCAAATGCATTGACAGAAGAATTGAGTGTTCTCTGCTCTGAGATTTTTGGGAAGCCGTGTAGGTGTCATAGAATAAGAACGTTGCCTTAGGATACTTTTGAATCTAGGAAAAATAAGAAGCTTTTGCAGAAGATAGTTAAGGAACATCTCTCTTAATTAATAAATAAATGATTTAACAAATGCCAAGTTAAATACTTCCTGGAACAGTAAAATACTGTCTAGTGTGTTTAAGATATGTCTAATACATATACATGGTATTAAGAAGTACAGATGCACTGCATTAAAAAGATCGCCGTAAGTCTTCTGTTTAACCACCACATTTTTACATAATGCGTTGGAATTAGTTTACTTTATTTTAGAAATTGGCATCATTGGATTGTTTTTCCAGGTGTTATATTTTTTTTCTAGAGTTGCAGGGTTTTTATTCTAAATTTACTTATAATAAACCTTATGTGATATAGCAAAAGTTGATCAAGCATAAAGTACTACTTTTGGGAAGTAAGTTGTATTTTTTCCAACTGGCATTATAGCTCAAATTAACCTCTTCTGTCCTTAGCCCACATCAATAAAAACCCAAAGTAGATTCTAAAGACTCATATGGAATATATTCTCTCCCCAGTTATATTTTTTGTCTGCCCTTTTTCCCTCAATAACATTTTATCCACTATCTATTTCCTCCTGTAAATGACAAATCCTTTTCTCATAGGACCCACCATGATGGAGCTGCTGGGCTGCAAAGCAGTGGCGAAGCTGCAGAGAGAGCTGAGGGCTGTTCCAGTCCCTGAGTGGGGGCCTCCTTTGCTGCGATTGCCTTTTATTTCTGGGGGAGCTGTGATCTCACAGCTAGCATCAGGTTTCAGAGAGAAGCGGCCCCTCCCCTTGGAGGGTTCTTTAGCTTTCTTAGGGCAAAGAGAAAGAGGAATCTGTACCCTGAAGGCTATTTTTAGGAAACCATAAAGTGGGAGTGGACAGCCATAGTGAGTCTGAAGTCCATCAGTACTTTTATGGTCTTGGTCCCTGAGAGATTCTCTGGGAGTGTCTTCCTTTAAGGAGCTTCGAATTTGTCTAGGGGCTTGGGCTGATCCCTTCTTGCTGTGAATTTGGGACTTTGCAGACTTCAAGTGAGCAAGTTTGGGTATTAATGAAACATTGGATAGGACTGGTTTGGGGTTTCAAATGGCAATGGTTACAGAAAGAACAGCCTTTGAAGGTTTGTCCATCGTGGCAAAGTTCAAAGGACCTGAAATGCATCCCACATTTGTGTGTTTCTCATGGTTTGCCCAAGTGGTAATCTCATCAGGTCTTGACATCTGCAATTAATTTAATCTTGTAAGATGTGTCCTCAGAAGTATAAAGCTTAGCTAAGCCAGGAGTGGTTTTGATCTTCGTTTTTCACCATTCTCCCATAGCTACCTTTGGGGTGGATATTTTCCTCCCTCTCTGTGTGCTTTATGATGGCTGACCAGTCAGAATTTTTGAATTTCTGAAGTTTTTAGAGGCAGCAAAGGTGACAGACTTTTAATTTTTTTGGTGTAAGTTCCATTCCTGTTTTTTTTTTTTTTTTTAATTAAATGTGCTGGGGTGAGATTGGAAAATAACATTATATGAGTTCAAGTGTACAATTCCATATGACATCTGTATATCGCACTGTGGTGTCACCACTCAGAGTCTAGTCTCCTTCTGTCACCACATATTTGACCCCCTCTACCCTCTTCAACCTCCCTCCTTCCCACTTTTCCTTTGGTAACTGCCATTCTGTTCTCTGTTGATAGAGTATCTTTTGCATTCTTTTTCTCTCCTATTTGAGATTTTAAAATTTTGTGGAGGTTCTTAGCAGGAGGTGCTGATTCTGTTTCTATCACGTCAAATATTTTATGGCTTAGTCTCCAGAATGAGAAACAGTCTGAAGAGGTTTCTCTGGAATGCAAAGCTGTGCTTGAGAATTTTGACGGTATCTCAGGGATTGGCTGGTAATGTGTTCTCATGAAAATAGAGGGCGCTCTCTTCCTAGAATGGTACTGTGCAAAATGGTACTGGGAAAAGATCGGTCTTTGTATGTCCATGCAATTTCCCATAATGTATTTTCAGTTCTCTATGTACTTAAAAGCACATGGACATAAAGAATGTTAGAAATAAATTCTAACTTAAGTACTGTTTCGGTGAGTCTTTTTAAGGAAATGATCACAGAAAGAATGAAGTGTCCCCTGCTAGACAGATGTATACTTAACAGCCTTCCCTCAAGCGTTTAGAAAGAAATCAACATTTAAATATGTATTACTTTTTGTCCAGGCTACAAGTAGTGACAGAAATCCCATAGGGTCTTGAGTTCCAAAATGAGGATTGAAAATATAATTTCAAAAATAGTAGTACCCAGGTAAACATATCTTTAGAAATAAATTGACATTTTGAGAAAGTTAATAGAAAAATGTATTTGAATCATTAGGGGGAAATTGAAAGGGAGGGAAAAAAGTGAAAGTTTATAATCTTTGATAATTGTGTAATTTGGAGCCTCATGACTCTGATGTAAATTAAAGCCTTTAGAACAGACCAGACCATGTTTCTTTGTGTTCTTTTTAGTTCCATAATTGTATGTATCATGTCATTAAATTTGAATTGCCTATGATTAATATTGAGAAGTAGCAGATAAATATAAATAATTAAAATAAAGTCATCAAAGTTACCCTACATAATGCTCATTTTCATTTTTTTCAAGTAGAGAAGTGTACCCTTGAATACATATAGAATATGGTCAGTTTGTGCAAAATCCATTGAGAAAACTAGAAAGTCATTTTAAAAGTTATATTTATGTTATGAATGAGCTATTTCTAACTACTTGGATATTATGTAAAAGTTTAATATTAACATAGAAGTGGTAGGCAGTTGCTAAATTATTTAACTCTCTCTTTTTCCTCTATATCTTTATCACATAGAAAATGAGAGTTTAGATTTTTTTGTATCTGTTGAGACTCAAAGTTAACATTCAAGCAATTTATTAATAGTGGTGGAGAAGATTGTAGTCTAGTCTAGTCTAGAGAATAAACTATAGTTTACAAGTTAGAAAACCTGGGTGCTGTGTTCATGGAATAAATGGGAAATGCTGTTTATTCTCTGGTACACTTTTACAAATGACAAAAACTTTTCTCTGGCATCTTTTCTGGCTTATGGTGAGATAACCAGCCCCTTGAACATGCCTTTGACACATACGAAATGGCAGCTGGTTTTGAACTCAGTTTGCTATGCCATCATTTGGTTCGTTTTAAAAATTAGATTTAAGTCTTTCCTATCTGGAATGCTCTCCTCTCATCTCTGGTTCTTAGAAGTTACCTGTTTTTCAAAGTCCTAAAACTCTCCTTCTCTTGAAAGAACCTTTTCTCTCTACTTACCTAGCTCCCTCTTTTCACTTAGAAATGATGTTTACCTTTCCCGATTGTAAACTTCTGGGCAGCACAGGTCATTATGAAAGCCATTTACCTTTGTCCATGACGTGAACCCAAGTGCAGTCTTACCCCACCCTCTTGGAGAGCATCCCCTGACTTATTCTTTGATTTTTATCCCCTATCACTACAAAAAACCTGCCAATAATAGATGCTCAACAGATTTTCGTTAAGTTAAAATCATCACAATATATATATATATAGATAGATATAGATATAGATATACACACATGCATACATATAGGGTAAGTTCCTTCTTCAAAGATAAGCTCCTCCTCTTAAACATTCTATTCCATGAGGGAAGAGATTTCATCAGTCCCCTCAAAGAGCTCACGTTCTACTGCATCTCAGGCACCTAGAACTGCCAGACACATAGTAGACACAAGCTCATCTTGAATTATTGATGTATGTGCCTTTAGATTTTGAGGGCCTTTTCTTAGATTTTGTGTAAATGTTTATGATCAGGACTTCTAATTCACAACCCCTCCATTTGTTTTTTTTAAGGTGTTTTCTTCCATCTCTGCCTACATGCTTATACTGGACTGATAGTAAAATAACTACATTCCACATTTGTATGAGCCATATGCTGTTTGGTATTGGATGTAGGTAGGTAGTACTATATAAGTTACTGGTACTAAAAAATAATTTTTATTGCACTATTTACAGATCTTTTCTCACTTTGAGAAGCACTTTTCTAATAGTAATCATGAGGTTTGTTTAACTGATTAAAGACAAGATAAAGTCTCCGATATATAGAAGGAATTTATTTATAGGAAAAACATTAAAGTGCATTTAATCAAATAGGATCTGGAATTAGTAGTATTAATCAATGTCGTCCCAATAAATTTAATAAAAATAAATATTAAAAAACCACCAAAATTTGGTAAAACCAGAAGAACTATAATTAAAAATGACTTGGGAGACATGTGTTGTTGAATCCTGAGAAACAATGCCCTAGGAAGGAACACAGACTATGGTCTTTAAACACCTTCGTCACAGCAAGGTGCGCCAGGGCTAATGACAGGCGAGGCTGAGTAAAGCAGTTGACCTAACAAGGGCCAGTTTTCAATCAAGAAGGCAGTGCTGTGGGTTCTTTGGTTTAACATCTGGCAGACAGACAATGACCTGGATATATGCAAACCCTAAGGGAAACTTAATTTATTAATTATCAGTCCAGACTCACAGAGTTACTGGGAATCACTGTAAAAGACCAGCAGAAACATTATTTTGAAACTGAGTCTTGTACTCAGAATAACTCAATTTAAAGGAAATAAGTATTTTTTTCCCATTGTTTTTACCTTATCAAAGGATACACTTAGGCTGATGAGTGTAATATGGTATGGAAAGAAGAAATTAAGGACAATGAGAATACAGTACTGGCCCAGGTTGTTGAATATAAGAGAGAATAGATGGCTCTATTGGATAATTGATCTGAATAGAAGAAGAAATGAGTGATTCTCTGTGAAGGTGTATAGACCAGTCAATTCAAATCAGACAAATTAGATCAAAGTCTAAATTATTAAAGCAACCCAATTCAGACCTACCAGAATTAACAGAGAGGTCTAAGTAAATTTTAATAAAAATTTAAAATGTGACCTGAGTCCACACTTCAGATTTCTCATCAGCTTTCCCATGGTTAATAGTTGATAAATAAAACTAAAATGTCTTATGAGTTGTGCTGTTTCTACTTTGCATATTTGTTTGCATGTAATTTGTTAAAAATCCAAGTTGTACTTTTGTTTCCTCCTTTCTCCTTTTATTTTAAAAATATGATCATTAGAAAAATTTGTTGTGTGTGTTGTGAGAAATCATAAGTATCTTCTTTTTTCTACTTTTCTGGAAAATAAGTTCTTTGTGTGACAACAGGGATATGTGAACATTGCCATCACCACTTTAGAGCTCAGAATTGGTTCTGGCCCTCTCGTAAAAAGTCACGTGTCCTTGGATTAAATTACTTCTCTTGCCAGCATTGCAGCTTCCTCAGATACAAACTATTATACTTAATGATTTCTAGGGTTGCTTATGGTTCTACAATATTGTGAGGTTTCCCATCTTTTTGTCGGTAGAATCTACCTCAACTCACTTTTTCTGGAGAAAAGGTCAGGGTGCCTAAACATTTAATAACATTATTTTGAAGTAGTTTAGATAAAGAAGAGTTAAGGAAAATATAATTTCTTAATACCATGTTCAACCGAGTCAGATGTTTTGTAAACAGGAGAGAGTACATACCATTGAGCACTCACTAGGTTTAAAGAAACTCCCTTGCTGCAGGGGAAAGAAGAATATAAAGTTGATCGTGATGTGACTTTATCTTTGGGAAGAAGTTTCTTCTCTGGATTCAGTTCACTATTATTAATTTATGGCTACAATAGCAAGGAATTATCATCCATATAATTTAAATTTTAACTAGTATAACTGAAGCCATTACTCTCTGTGTATTATAATTTTGCCCTCCAAATTCTGATTTGGGTGAAAAGGAAACTGTAGAAACTGTAGAAACCTGATGTAGAAACAAACTATAAAAGATCCTATTTTCATACAAAAAGTATTTCAGCATGAAAAGAAGCAGAAGAAAGTGTAATATCAGCAGACTAAATATAATCCTTTCCACAATTTCCATGAGTCAGATGGCGTGCTGAATGCTGGGTAATTATGGACCGACTCCTCAAGACAACTTGCCAGGGGGCTGGTTCATTTGCAGCACTAAAATGTCGCCAGGCTAAATTTGGTGCTGTCACTGCATGATCTTCCTGTCTTGCAAAGTTTTCGTTATCTTTAAAATTCAAAGTGCTGCTCACCATTAATTGGTGAACACATCTATTTCCTTTCCAAACTGCATTTTACTTCAAGAAGGCATTATCCAGTCACTTGTAATTCAAAATATAATATTAAAGTGTTACCAATACCCTTTAATAGTTTCCCACTCCATTCTACCTGGTCTCTCCTTATGCAATTTTAGTGTTCCCACATGGAAACTTGGTGCTGATACCTAGAGACAGTCTCAGTTTTTGATTTGTTTCTGAGGTTACATTCCCATCACAAATGGATTAACATTGCAATTGGCTGGCATTATAGTTGTATTAAAAATTAATTGGTATCATTGAAAGACCAGAGTAAAAGAAAATAAACTTTTATAATTATGTAACGAAAACTTAACATAACCTATACATTTCACCCATTCCTTCTAATTAGAAATCAACCGTAAGTATTCTTTTCCTCAAACTAGTTAAGGTTAAGATTTTACTGTTATGCATGTGGCCTTATACTTCTATAAACCACCCCAGTGAATATGTGGTTGGGATTTCCAGTTTAAATCATGTAGTTTATTTGTAAGTAGAAATCCCATAACATTCTCAAAATATTAGCTTGAGGGCAAAATTTGGAGGTCAGTTAATTAAACATATATATTTATGTTTAATTAAAAACATAATTATTTAAAAAATTCAATCAGTTTTGCTACATTTAACAGCATTAAAAATAATTTTGTATAGTTTAATTTTTTCCAGCTTTATTGGGGTATAATTAACATATAACAGTGATTTTCAACTGGTGTGCTGACTTTTTAAAACATGAACTGATTATTTAGTCAGGAATACTGACCTCTTTTCCATTAGACTGTCAAATTAAAAAATAACAGGCAACACAACAACAGCCATATGGTGTGAATGAATAAAAAGTATACTTATTTTTTTGTCAGATTAGCAAAAAATATATTTTTGGTGTGCTGCAGAATTTTAGTAATTAGTTTACATGTGCCTGAGATGAAAAGGTTGAAAATCATTGACATATAACATTGTATAAGTTTAAGGTGTACATGTGATGAGCTGATATGTGATTTTGATATTGTGAAATAGTTACCACAATAAGGTTAATTAACACATCCATCACCTCACATAGGTATCTTTGTTTTTGTAGTAAGAACTTTGAAGATTTACGCTCTTAGCATCTGGTAACTAAGTCAGCATGCTGTAAATGGGTGCCCAGAAATTATTCTCTTGTAACCAAAAGTTTGTACCCTCTGGCCACCTTCACTCTTCCCTTCCACTTCCACCCCAGCCCCTGGCGACTACCAATCTACTCTCATGACAGCGTTTTTCAAAATATACATGTTCTCTTCATAATTTTTTACAGGAAGCTGGAGCAGAGTGCCTAGGAGTCTTTCTTCCTTCCTAACACCCCTCCTTCCATCTGTAAAAGAGAACACCCAGCCTGTCAGCACCAGGTGCTAAGACAGGGGGACCCTGTGCAGAACCCAACAGCGGTGAACTGGCAAGGTTGTCTCAATGACCTTGCTCGGATGTGTGCTCATCACTCCCTCTCGTGGCTACACAGGGCTGTGCAGGTGATAGAAGAACCACTGTACCTCACATGCTTGAGAGCAAAATATGCCTCCTTTACACATTCTTAGAAAGAGCAACTTACTCTTTATACACAGGAGGTAGGTTATTCTGTGGTTAACATAGTGGACTCTGGATTTGGCTTTCTAGGTTAATCCTAGCTTCATCATTACTAGTTATTTCATCATGAGCATAACACTGAACCTCTTTTAGACTCTTGAGTTGCTTTTTTATTTTTACAAAATGAGACTAAAACAACCTTGGTGTAATGTTATAAAGATTAAATAAGATAATAGGGCACAGAGTAAGTTCACAATAAATACGGTTGTTATATTATAAAGAACTTTATAATTTTCAAAACTTTTCATGACCGTGACCTTATTTGATTTCCCCAACAATTGTTCTAAGTAGGATTGGGTTTCTATTAGCCTTGTTCAATAGGAGAAAAAGGATTTATAGATTAACACAAGCAATCCTATACCCTGACCAGAACAAGTAAGGAGTCACAATGCATATATACATTTGTCTTCACTGACTATCCATCAGTAAATAGATGTATTAATTGGGAATGCTGTATTTCCATCTTACCCATTAAACTGAAAGCTTAAATCTTCCCAAGGACATGGTCAATTGTTGCTATGAACTTTGTTATTTGATGAGTTTCTGTCAATGCATTCTGTACCTTTACCACTTTTTGTAATATCGCCTGCAGTCTAGTCAGGGGTGACCTGATTGAGTGGGGAATACAATGAGAATTAAAATGTGAGCAACACAATAAGAGACATGATTCAAAGTCCCATCACTTCACAGCATCCTGACATACAAGCTAAGGCATGCATCATGCAAAAAATGCACTTACACGTCGAAGAGTTTTTAAGACCTAGCCACGTGGTCATCTCATGTCTTATTTACTTGTGTTATTTCACTTGGTTGCAATTTTGGGCAACAGGTGTTAATTTTTTTGTGTCTGCACCTACAACCAGAACACTCATGGGAGGTTTTGATTCCCACACTTGAGACTGCCAGGCAGTGTCCGTGAGTCTTGGTGTCAGCGCTGGAAGTAGCAGCTCTGTGAAAGCAAAGGGCTCTCAGAACCACCCAGGACAGTGACTTTAATGTCCAAATATCAGCAGAAAATGTGTTTTTGAAAAAGGATACTCATAGAAAATTCATGGGGATAAGACATCATGTAAGCATTCCCTCAGATATCCAAGATTTTATGTCAGAACTTTGAAGAACTACTCTCAACAAATAACCAACAGATCTGGAGGAAATCAAATTCAAAAGCACATTTAAGAAATTGATAAAACTAATTAATAATATACAAGATTGTTCAGAGTTCAGGGTGAATCCAATATATGGCTCTTAAACATGGCATATTTTAAGATGAAACATAGATATTAGCTGGGAATAATATTGAGGAATTAAATGTTACCATGCCGCTAATACTACGCAAAGATGGTTACACTTAAACTTTACCTTTACTCAAAGTCTAAAGGAAGGTAGCTTTTTAAATCATATGATTTATGAAAGAGTGTTTAAAATACAGTTAAGTTTTTTATTGAGTTCTCAGGAAGATAATGAACACATCTAACAGCTCTATTAATATCTTTAAAGTTCACTTTTTTTCTTGAAGAAAGTTTATAACTTATTTGAGGTAATATAGCTAGAAGCATCATTAAGTAATTAAGAGCATCATAACATCAAATGTTTTAATGTATCTTTTAATTAGCTTTGTCACCTAGTGGGATTAAATTAAAATTTTATAATGCCTTCAAGTTGCATCACATTCTTTGTTATAATGCCTATAAATATACACTGACTTCATATTAGTGAATAAAAATCATTGAAGATACTGGAATTCCTTTACAAAAATATATTCGTTTCAATTCTGTTGTTTTCTCTTTCTATCAAGAATGGGCTTTCTGAATGAAAGATAAAGGTGAATATCTTCCCGTGTCCTCTAGATTCACTTAACTTATTTTTGACTGTGTCCTTTATTGGGATCTATCACATCTCTTGTTCTGCAGTGAACTAGTGAAGATGGAACAGACCCATCTTCACAGAGACTCCCGGAAGATTTCCCTCCTTTGCTTAGTAGTGCTGACTCACACCAGCTTTAATGCAACCGATAGAGGAAAAGATAAATCAATTTGCAAGGTTCAGAAAATTGTCCCTTTTCTACTGACTATGAACAAGTCATTAGTATGATACCTCTTCACAATGGTCAGCATGTCCATCATAAACAAATCAACAAACAACAAGTGCTGGCGAGGTTGTGGAGAAAAGGGAACCCTAGTGCACTGTTGGTGGGAATGCAGACTGCTATGGTGACTATGGAAAACATTATGGAATTTCCTCAAAAAACTAAAGATAGAACTGCTTTTTGACCTGACAATTCCACTGCTGAGATTATACCCAAAGAATTCCAAAACACCAACTCAAAAGAACCTATGCACTCCAATGTTCATAGCAGCATTATTTACAATAGCCAAGTTCTGGAAACAACCTAAGTGTCCATCAGTAAATGAGGGATCGAAAAACTGTGGTACATATTTACACAATGGAATACTATTCAGCAGAAAGAAAGAAGGAGCTCCTACCCTTTGCAACAGTATGGATGGACCTAGAGAACATTATGCTAAGTGAAATAAGCCAGACAGGGAAGGACTAGTTATATATGATTTCACTTACATATGGAATCTAATGAATAAATAGAATAACAAGCCAAGTAGAGACAGACTCAGTAGATAGCAAGATAACAGATGTGTGTGGGGGGGTAGTTAGGGATGGAGGAATTGAGCAAAAAGGAGAAAGGACTCATAGACATGAATAATAGTGTGGTGATTATTGGGAGGAGGGGGTATAAGGGGAATAAATGATAATGACAAAAATGCAATAAAAAAGCAATAATTAAAAAAATTTTTAAAAATGATGTTTTGCCTGTTCTTGGAGTCTTCTTACTTGCCACACTTAATTTATATTTATTTACTTCTTCTTGCACAGTTTCTCAAGGAAGAACATTAATGCCTGTTTTCATTAGGGAGATATTTCATTTTCTTCTTAAGATGAAGGTAGTTTTTCCCCTTACCAGATTCTTACAGTCCCAGATACAAAGAGAGGGTATTGTCTTATAAATCACAATCAATGTAAAGAAGAGAATCTTTGATGTTGATTTTTATTTTTAACGTTAGTATAGAGTGGAGATTCAAAGAAGAAAGACAGCCAGAGTTATTGGAGTTCCTGAAATGACTCTTGTTGTTCAATAGTCAGTGTGCTTCTGTAAAGCATGTTAACAGGGTTGCCAGAGAGAAAAAAATTGTTTTTTTCTTAATGAACTGTATGCATGCAGTCGACAAGGTGGAAAAACATTTATTACAAGATCTAACATTCATTTCTTTCCCTAAGTGGATATTCATTATGAATAATAGTTTCTAACCAACCAAACAAAAAACCCCACTAATTCCTAACCAATGTTAGATTCTATTAAAATTTGATTTCCGTCACCTATAAACTGAAGATAAAATATTTGTGGTAATCTACTCCTACTTTAAAACATAAAATTTCATGTTTAACTGGAATACTGTAAAAACTATGAATGTGTTTATTTAATTCCATCACATATATCTAAGGATGATCTAATTGACTATTTATGTTAAGGATACTTTAAAAATATACAATTATAGTAAAATAGTCAATGAAGTGTTTACCCATAGGTTAGCATCACCATCACAAATAAAGTGCGTGAAGTTAGCAAAATTCAGATTTATTATGTATAGAACTTTTGATGTAAATGAAGAGCACTCGTATAGGCACTTTTGCCCATTTGTTTTCCATATACGGCAGGGTTCCTTAGATGAAGATTTTCAAACTGCCCTGTGGACCAATCAAAGCCCAGTGAATGAGGAGAAGGTGCACATTTGATGAGTCACATCACTGAAAAGTAACAGGCACATGCATTGCATCGTTTTCCTGAAAGCAGATACCCTTTGGGTACTCGAGAACTTTGATCACAGCAAAGTGTTGACACAGAAATTAATCACATTCTCCTTAGTTCAAGATCAGTATGCAAGAGCTCAAATATATAAACTAAAAGCCATAGAAACAACACGTTTTACAGTATTTTTTGGGTTAGTTTCATTTAGAAATAACTCACACATTCTGAATTAAATCCTGTGTGTAAATAAACAAGATGACAGTTATAGTCATTGAAACACTTGAGTGCATAATTGTCTGCATCGAGACCCCATTTAGTGTGGTATCAAATTTTATTAAGCAAAGCTGAAGGGGAAATTAACTTGAATTGCAAAATCTCTTTTTCAGATGAAATAAAACAGCTGTCCAATAAGTACATCCAGGGCAACTGTATCATCAGCTGTTTTTAAACTTTTCAAAAACAGTGGATGGGTTAACACTTTCCTTTTGATATAACTTTAAAGTAAGGATCCAGTTTCCACAGAGATTACATAAGTAAATAGACACAAGTATTTGTTTCAATATTTATAAAACATATTTAGATATATATGTTATCCATAAGTTGCACTTTAACAACTTGGGGGATGGGTGGGTGGGAAAGGAAACTAGACAACAAAACAATAAAATAAAATAGAGGAAATACAGGTCCCACAATAGAGGCAATACCACACTCATAGTAATTTTACTGAAATTCTACATTAAAGTTTATTTGCCTTTTAATTAGGATTCTCTTCTCTCCAAATCTACCAGTTCACTTAGTAATGCTGTTTTTCTTAATGAAAAATATATCTCTTTGCAAATTTCTACAGTTCCCTTCTGCCGAAAGATGTTTCAATGACTGAACAGTCCACCCATTTAATTACCTTAATGGCAGAGAGGTCAATTTTTTCTTCTTTGGGTGGGGCGGGTGCAGGTGCGGGGGCAGGGGCCGGGGCAGGAGCTGCAGCAGGCTTCTTCACGTCTTTCTTTGGTGCCATTTTGTTTAAAAGGTTGGGTTAAAAAAAGAGAGAGAAGAAGCACCTCCAAAAGTACCTGTCAAAATGATTCTTGGAAGAGGAGTGGTGGCTCGGTTGATCCACAGCCCAGAGTCTTGAAGGTGGACCCAGAGTATTAAATGGTATAAGGCCATGCATATATATTTCACTTAGTGCCTAATAGAATCTTGACACGTGAGGCTGGATTGGACAGCTCGCTGCTCAAGGGGGATGGCATTCCTGCTCAGTCTATAAATGGAGTCCAAAGGGTCAGGGCTTCATCAATTTTTTCTAAACTCCTCTTGCTGGTTTTTTTTTTTCACCTCTATATATAAAAGAGAAAGAAGTCTGATAAAGTCAGTTTCAGATCCTTTGGTGACAGTAAAGTCGATTGACTGATACTTTTTCTTTGTTGAATTAGAATTCTGCTGAAGTTGTAAATCTCTTTTTTTTTTTCCCCATGCCAGAGAAACTTTATTGAGGGATTTGATTTCAACTTGGAATTTTGGCAGGGAGTATCACCAACTTTCACCCAGCTCCTTTGCCACAACTTGCAAGAAAACGTTGGTCAGCAAAGACGTAGTGATGTTTAAAAATAAAGAGCAGACGGATAAGGAAAGCTCGTCAAGTCTCAAAGGAGTCTTCCTTCTAGGGAGTGCGACCTCTGTCTGGCTCTGGCTCTCTCTCTTTCAAACCATAGCACACTGTATGCTGAGGAAAATAGTTTAAGACTGCTTCTTACAACTTAGTTTTCTTTCTGTAATTGAATGAAGAACATCAAATGGAATGGAAATGGCTGCAAGATTTAACTACTTTCTTGCAAAACAACTTTTTAAATAGTAACTTTCAAAGTAGACACCCGTTTGATTTCCTAAATGGCAAACAGTATGATTATTTATTTATCACCTATTTTTTTTATTCACACTAAGGAGATAAGATAAATACTTAAATTATCCTAAGAGGCCAGAGAGTTAAAGAGAGAAAAGAACTTTGATTACCAACATGGTGCAAGGTTTGGTAACAACTTCCCTTCCTGTCCTTGGTGTTCTCAGGTGGTAAGGCTGGACTCACACATCAAGAAGCATAAGAATAACCAGGTACTCTCCTCACTTCTGTCCTCTTAAATTCTGAGATGTTTAATTACTGAGTAGTTATCAATTAGTAAAAAAAAAATCAGTAGCTAGTTTGGGATTTTAAAAAAGCCATATTTATATATTACATATATTAGCATATATACACAGATACATATATATGTGCATAAGTGTACACATATATTCTAATTTTTGAAGATAGTTGTGTTTAAAGATATGGATTTATTAGCTATTTTATTTTGATGTAATATGAAAGCATTCTCCAACTTGGAGAAGGTCAATATCCCTCTCTACATTACAGCTGAGAGGTTAAGACTGTCATCAGCAATGATTCACGTAGGTCACAACTGACCCTCAGCTCGTCAGTCTCCTCATCTCACACAGTGGCCTGATCTGCTGGGTTATTTTACCCCTGTATGTGCAGGGGCAGCTTTCCGATGGGCTCCCTCCCCTGTGCTGCCCCATACCAAGGACCTAAATTAAATTAGTTATGGCCTAAGCTGGTGCTGATCCTCGTTTCTTACAAATAAGACAGTTATGAGAATCTGAGTGTATTTTATCTAAGTATACTCTTTGTCTGAAAGTTAAATAATTAGAGGAGAATTCAAAAAATAATGTGATGTGTTATGATGGATAATGCTGCTTTTGTAAATACTAGAAATCTGTCCACGGGTCTGTTTTCCCTTGGACTGTCAAAGGGGTTTTTCTGTAATTCCTGAATGGTAGCCGTGCTCTTACTTTAGCTCACAGCCCCCATTCATACTTTGTTTCATGTGCAGAAACCCCTAAGGTCCATGGCAGGTTTACAGATAAAAGAGTTTTATGTGTTTTGGAGCAAAAAATTGAAATAGGAACACGTTTTTTTTCATATTTAGGGGGAAATGGTTTGATCTCACTATATTTTTAAGTCTCTTTGTGTTACCAAATACATATCACGGATTTATGACTTCACAGAGGAAAAAGTGTTGGTGTAGAATTTTCTGCTTAAAAAGTAGAAATTGAAAAGTAATGTGCCATTCATATCGTATGAAGCATACATGCTATGAGCATGACATTACTGTTGGTGTTAACCTTGACCACGTGGCTGAGGTAGTGCTGGACAGACTCCTCCCCTAACCTGTAGACTAGTCCAGCTTTCAGGAAAACGCCAATCAAACCCAAATTGCGGGACGTTCCGCAAAATTCCTGACAAACACTTAAAGATTGTCATGGTAATCAAAAAACAAGGGAAGTCTTAGAAGCTGTCACAGCCCACAGGAGCCTAAGGAAGCACGATGAGTAGATATAATGTGCTGTTTGGATGAAATCCTGGAATAAAAAAGGGACATTAGGTAAAACTAAGGAAATAGGAATAAAGCATGGCCTTTAGCTAATAATAATAATAATGTATCAACATTGGTTCATTAGTTGTGACAAACACTCTACTGAAGTAAGACGCAAACAATAGGGGAATCTAGATGCAGAGTACATGCAAACCCTCTTCTCAACTTGTCTGCAAATCTAAAATGCCCTAAAATAAAAAAATCTATTTACTACTCTCCCAAATTAAACAGAAGTAAAAATAATTTACCTTGAAACTGTAAAGAAACGAGGTATAAGATCTCATGCCTGCTCAGTTTTTTTGTGTGTTTGATCAGGTATATTATAGAAGAAACTTTTGAGAATGTTCACAATTTGTAGCACTGAGGTGTTGTGGCCTTTTAAAATGTGTGTGTGTGTGTGGGGGGGTGGTAAATGCAGACAGCTGTACTTGAACAACAATAAAATAATTTTTTTAAAAAGTGATTTGTTCTACTGGACACAATGCATATGTCACTTAGGCATTATTGAAGTTATGCGCGGAGAAAGAAGAATTTAGTGGCTCTCTGAAACTATGACCTTGATAATTTTATATGATAATCAGGATCAAAACGAATTTTCTCTTGACCCCTCCTTTTTATAAGACTATGTGACAAGAGTGACTTCTAAGGAGAAAGAAGGGCAACAGCTGAGGACTCATGTTCTCAGTGACAGCTGATACACTCTGTGCCCAGATCTTGCAAGTGTTCCTCGTGCTTAACTGTACCATTTGCTGTACACAGGGTTTTTTTTTTTTTTTTTTTTTTTTTTTTTTTTTTTTTTTAGATGCTTACCAAAGTGCAGGGGAATGGCAGAGAAGGGGCAAGTGCCTTGCTAAAGATGGCTCTTCATAGTCTACCTTGTAGTCTCATTGTGGGTTTTCAAACACATGGCCAAGGTCCGACACACATTAATCTGTATTTTATGGGATAGGTTTGAGGTTCCTTTTGGCTAAAATAAAATTTTTGTTTTCTTTTTGGGAAGTTGGGCCTAAGAAGTATTTTCCCTTCCTTTCACTGGTCTTGATCACAGCCTAACATGCTTAACCACTGACTAGGTGATCACAGGGATTTATTTACTCCACACATATTGACCAGATATGACACGCTAAGCTCTGTGATAGTGGGCATTGGGACAACTGGGTGAACAAGATGGATTTGATTTCTGGTCTCTTGAAGTTCTTTTGGAGACTGGGAGCTATGAAAGATAGTAATCGACCAGATAAAATGACTGCAAATAGTCACAGGACATACAAAGAAAACAAACCAAGTGCCATGAAAATAATTACTCGAGGTGTGGTGGGCCCCCACTTTATATAGGCCTGTCTAAGGAGTTGTTGTCTCTTCAGCCAAGAGGAAACCCTTTTCCTGGTAGTTGGTGGGCTTCAGGTAATTCCATGTCATAACAGTGACTTCTCTAGATTTTAGCCCCTTGTCCACATACTCACTATACCCAACAATTTGCTTACTAAATCTTTTCTATCACCTGGTATTTATTCCTCTGTCTGAGCTCTGTCTGTAAACTACAATCCACATTTGAATGAGATCTATATGGAAGCCACATCTTCTGACTTTTCCACTTAACAAATTGAATGAAAAGTAGAGTACAGTGGTTCTGAATCTGTCCAGCCTAATAAGTAGCATTTATTTAACCACACACTATTCCAAATCACAATTTGCCCCTTCAGGAGTCAGGCTATAATTGTGATTTATTCAGATAATGATTATGCAGTTTATAAAGCTCAACCTCAAAGCTAAAGCAAGTGGTGAATGGTTGAGTTATTCCTCTATCAGAATATTGACTAGAGAATGTGACAATTGACAATTATTTTAGCTTCAGAGAGACAAATATGATTCAGGGGAGGGAGGTGGGGATGGCTGGGGGAGTGGTGGCAAGAAAAGGCAGACAACTGTACTTGAACAACAATAAAATAAAAAGTAAACAAAGGTTATACGCCATGCTCACTTTGGCAGCACATATACTAATGAAGTTATATGCCTGGGGTGTAACTAGCCACCATGATCTGCCCAGTTAGGAATTTATGATCTGATCACCTTGTGAGGTTACTTTCTATAGAACCCCTTTTTTTCATCCATAGCCTATTTTAAAAAAAGTTTTTAGTTACTGATTTTAGAGAGAGAGAGGAAGGGGGAGAGGGATAGAGGAAGTAAGGGAGAAAGACAGAGAGAGGGAAACATCGATTTGTTGTTCCACTTATTCATGCTTTCGTTGGTGAATTCCTCATATTCACTGACTGAAAAATCAAACCTAAAACCTTGGTGTATCAGGATAATGTTCTAACCAACTGAGCTTCCTGGCCAGTTCTAATAGTCAATTCTCTACTCATTGCCATTCTTATCATCTGGCTACCAAGTTCTTCCTACCTCTTAAATTTGGGAGCTCCACACTATCTTGGATCAGTTATTTATAACTGGCCATCACCAAAACCTATAACATTTTTTTATTTACTTATTCATTCATTCAATAAATAAATATTTGTTTTGAGTTTACTATGAGCTGGGAGCTTGAGACTCAGTGTAGAGCCACACAGATGAGCCCATGATGTCCTGGAGCTCACTTCCTAAATCTACTAGAACACTAGGCTGCCTCCTGGGATCATTTAGATTTCAGTCCTAGCAATACCTCTTCAGGGAGACCTGCTCCATTCATGCTATCTTAAGCAGTTCATATCCCAGTCATTCTTCAGGCCAGCATTCAGTTTTATTTCCCTCATAGCCTCTATAAGTTTTACATTTTTAGTTTGTATTCTAATATATTAGAATGGTGGCTTAATAGCAATTTTATCTATCTTTATTAATAAAGATAATAGCAATTTTATCTATCTTTATTAATAAAGATAATAAAGATTATTTGCACTCCTTTCATCACTAAGTCCTTAACCAAGGTCATTTCTTCAGCACTCAGTAAATCTCATCCTCATGTAAGGAGGAGACTGGTATTATTTTTCTTCTTTCTCCTGCTTTTAGAGTTACCTTGTTAAGGATCACACAGCATCCAAGGCAAGCCAGGCAGGGCAGTGCTTAGAAATCTTGCCTTCTGAGGGAGATGGAGAGCCATGTGGAAATGGAGTCAGTGTGATTCTTTACACAGTTAGCATGCTGCTTCCCTTGGAGGTGAGGTGGGGCCGGGTGTAAGGTTTCTCAAGGAAGGACATTTATAGTGATTAAAATTGTTCAGAGCTTGCTTCATGGTATAATTCTTAGGGTATAGTATGTGATTCTGGCAAGGGGGCATATGAAAGGGACAGAAAATCCCAGACAGTGGCACAGAAGGGCGCACGGTGTAGATGCACCTCAAGAGAAGGGAACATAGCAGCAGGAGAACACTACTGATTGGTCAGACTCTTGGTCAGGAATACCTCTCGGTCACCTCCCGAGGAGGTGAACAGAGTGCACGAATGGCCAAGGACAATGACTGTTAGCCTATTGTCATTCTACATTTAATATAGCTTCACAAACAAACTGACAACAAAGGCTTGTGGGAGTTGTTATTTTTCTGGGAAATTAAGTGCAAAGTATCTTCCAGGATGAAATTGTTAAGAAGTTTGAAAGTTGTGCATGCATTAGCAGTCAGTAATTCCACTGCTGGGCGTGTACCCTACAAAAATGCCTACATATGAGCATGATGTGTACATAGACATCCCTAGTGGCATTACTCATAATATCTAAAACTAGAAACAACTCAAATGTTCATCTATAGTAGAAAGGGTAAGTCAGGTATGGTGTATACCTACAGTGATATATTACCCAGCAGTAAGAATGCACAAACTACCGTGGCTGGCTAGCTCAGTGGATTGAGCGCGGACTGGGAACCAAAGTGTCCCAGGTTCGATTCCCAGCCAGGGTACATTCCTGGGTTGCAGGCCATAACCCCCAGCAACTGCACATTGATGTTTCTCTCTCTCTCTCTCTCTCTCTCTCTCTCTCCCCCTCCCTCCCTCCCTTCCCTCTCTAAAAATAAATAAATAAAATCTTTTTAAAAAAAAGAATGCACAAACTATGGGTACATATAATGATGTGGGTCAATCTCACAAAGCGTTGAGTTAAGGAACTCATATAAAGGACAACCAGTATGATCCCATTCGTATGAAGTTCAAAACCAAGTGAAGCTAATGATGGTGGTAGAAGACAGGATGGTGGTTACCTCTGAGAGGAGGGTGGGCTAGAGACGGTGAGTGAAGGGGCTTGTGGCTACAGAAATATGTTCACTTTGGGATAGTTCACAAGATGTACACTTACAATTTTTGTGGTTTCCTAAATGTATGTTATATTTTAAGAAAAAGTTCAGGAGGAAAGGACACACGACTTCTTGTCAAAATAAAATGAATGACATCAGATGGAATCGAATGGACAGAGAGATCCTGTTTTCCGTCCCATTGTAGGGGTTTGGGGAGCAGGAGAGTGGCTGCCTTCGTTTGGGAGAGGGGCAGCAACTGCAGGGACGAGAATAGCCACTGGCTGGCAGTGCATCTGTTTCCTCTTGTCCTGGTCAAGGTTTTCTAATCTGGGCGCAGAGGAGTATCCGAGTCTCCGGGAGGCCACACTGCGGCACGTTAAGCATTCTCTAAGAACCGGCAGCCATGGCCTGTGCATTTGGAGGGGCTTTAGTGCAGGGACCAGGACAAAAGGTGTGTTTGTCCTGTTGAAACTGGCACCAGGATTTAAAAAAATGCGAGACATCTGTTTTTCTACAATTATACATTTTTAAGTTCAATTCCTTGGGGTGACATTGGTTAATAAAATCACTTAGGTTTCAGGTGTGCAATTCTATAATGTAATTATAAATTTTATCCTGAGAATTCTAGCTTTTTAATAGCCTGATTCATTCATTTACATCAAATACTTGTGGGTTTTTCTGACATGGAGGAAGCTGGGGCCATAAAACCTGGCAGGAAGGCAAAATGGAGTGCCGAGGCTCTTTTCTTAGCGTGTAATGAACTATTTGTAGTCAAGACCAACACGTGTATCGATTCTCATCAAGTGGGATTCTTTACAGTGTGAAAACATCGTCTGCCCTGGAGGTGAGCCTTGAGGGAGTGATTGCACAGCACTTTTTCCGATGAACAGATTAAACCCCCTCATAAAATGCTTCCTCTGGCGCATCTGCACCGTGTACGTTAAAATCCCCTTGATGCCCTTTTGTCATTTAGGATTCTCGTAGCTTCAGGGCCGCACAGTATGTGTACCAGCAGGCAGGTGACTTTTTTCTCTTTCCTTGGAATGTGTAAAGGAAGAATTAGATTGCTGTTTGTTGAAATAGACTGTATATCTCAGAAGCCCCATTTCAATAATCTTCTGGAGGCAAGAATGAACTGGGATTGGAAAGGCAGTTACGACATGGCTAAATAAATAGCATGAGGTCCCTCAATGCCAGGCACTGTTACAATGTGACTTCAAGGCTTTTCATTTCACAGTCTCTTTATTCAGCAAACAGTCTGAAAGGTCTTGCACAGAGACAGAATTTTAAGTCTGGACACTCAGGAAACTTGGTCTTCAAACTCTAAAGCTGTCACAATCCCCTGAGAAGTGCCAGAAACTTCCCCACTAAACCCTTTGATGTCTCCAATAATTGTTCAATCCAATATGCCTTAGGTTTTCCCTCAGGTTTAGTCTTTTGAGCTGTATACATGTTCTTGTACATTTCTCCAGCTTCAGGACTGTTCTCTGCCATCACAAGTATTCAGAGAATGTTCATGCTGCTGTGCCTTGATATTGCAAATGTCGAAATCCAAGATATCCTGACCAAGGGAGAAAGTCCTTTGGCTGCGGCTTGGAGGAGGGAGGAACCGGTAGGTTCTGAGTGCTCAAGTGTGATGCCTGGTTTGATCCCACTTGTTTTCTCAAATTGTATTTCTTTAGGTGTGAAGCAGAGGGGTTATCTAAAGCAGGGCTTGCATGTGATGAAATAACTTTTATGGTGTGCCTTCTTACAATGGTCTATTTCCTAAGAATGTAGAAGGAAAACCGAGGAACTCCCACCCCATTTCATGCTCCTCTCCTCCTCACACCTCGGACCCTTGTCATTCTGCCCTTCTTCAGTTCATTCTCAGTGTTTTTGTATCTCAGGACCTGTGGGTATGCTAGTCTCTCTCTCTGGGTTGCCCTTCCCATCTTTCCTTCCTATTCTTCAAGTTTTAGTGTGCATGTCATCTCTTCAGGGAGGCCTTGTCTTTCACACTATCTAAAGTAGATTCTGTTCCCCCCATTCCATATTGTGGCACTTCATTTGATGGACTCATGGCATGTGTAAGAGTTGGAATTATTTATTTACTTGATTGTTGTGCATACTTGTTACGATGTAAATTCCATGAGGCAGCCTTTGCAGCTCTCTTGTTTCCTGTTGTAGTTTTCTAACTCAGCTCAGTATCTGGCATATAGTATACTCAAAAAATATTTGTTGCATAAGTGAATGAATAAACCCATTTTAGTTGATATATTTTTCTTATTATTATACCAGATTTTTCTTTTTATTATTATATCTTTATTGTTGTTCAGTGACAGGTGTCCCTCCTTTTCCCTATTGCTCAGCCCTACCCCACCCCCTACTTCCACAGTCAATCCCCCTACCACTGTCCTTGCCCCTGAGTCCTCTATTCATGTTCCTTGGCCTCCCCCTTCCCCTTCTTTCCCCTGTTATCCCTCTCCCCCTGCCGCTCTGGACATTGTCAGTTCATTTTTTATTTCCATGTCTCTAGTTCTATTTTGCTCACTTATTTGTTTTGTTGATCAGGTTCCGCCTACAGTTGAGATCATATGGCATCTGTCTTTACTGCCTGGCTTATTTCACTTAGCTTAATGCTCTCCAGTTCCATCCAGGCTGTCACAAAACACAGGAGTTCTTTCTTTCTTTCTGCTGCGTAGTATTCCAGCCTAAGCGCCCATCAGTAAATGAGTGGATCAGAAAACTGAGGCACCTTTACTATACCTTATTTTTCTTGGGGCTAGTGTCTTAGATGTCTTTTTATCTGGGACCCTGTTGTAATTCTTTAAATTAAAAAAAAGGAAAGACAAGCATTTATTAGAGCTTTGGAAAAAGAAAGAATGAGTTACTTTCATTTCTTCTTTCTAACCCTGTAGTTCTATTGCTTTATAACAAATTACCTGAAAACTTACCAGCTTCAAACAACAATAAACATCTATTAGCTCACGCATTTTCTATGGGTTAGGAGCTCAGGATCAGCTTAAATGAGTGGATCTGGCTCAGAGACACTTATGAGGTTACAATCAAGATGTTGGCCATGGTCATTTACAGAGTTGACTGGGGCTAGAGGATCCACTTCTAAGATGATCCAGTAATATGGCTGCCTTGTAGGGAGGGGCTCAGTTCCTTGTCATGTGTGTCTCTCTGATTTGCTGCTTGAGTATACACAAAATGACAGCTGGCTTCCCTAAGAGCAAGTGATCTAAGCTATCAAACTGAAGCTACACTGTCTCTTATGACCTAACCTCAGGCATCACACACCTTTATTCTCAATGTACTATTTGTTACTTGTCAGTCCTATTCAGTGTGGAAAGGGACATAGGGTATCAATATCAGAAGGCAAGAATCATTGGAGGTCACGTTGGAGGCTAGCTCCCACTGATTGCTACATGATTTTGTCCTTTGATTTCTGGGGGTTTTCATCCTGTTTCTCCTTCACATTCAGCCAATAGCAATATTAACCCTCTAATAAGGAGATATCTCAGGACACAGAGATCCATAGCAGAGATCTGTGTGCAAGAAAACAGTATGTGCTTATTTTTATCAATTTCTGCATGCATGGAGATATCCTTAGACCTATCACTGTGCCTGCCTACATAGCAAATACATAGAAGGTTCTCAACAAATATGATTTTTTTAAAAGATTTTATTTATTTATTTTTAGAGAGGGAAGGGAGGGAGAGAGAGAGAGAGAGAGAGAGAAACATCAATGTGCGGTTGCTGGGGGTTATGGCCTGCAACCCAGGCATGTACCCTGGCTGGGAAAAATATGATTTTTTAAATGAGAGAATGAAAAAAAAATAAACAAAGAGATTGATTCTTCTCCCTCATGAACCTGAGTCCTGGTTCTGTACTGTGACTTATACACACAATTGCCAGCCATCAGAAATACAGATCAATTTTAATCAAAAAGAATTAAACAGGCCATTAACTTTTAATTTTCATAGTCTGGGTAGATGCTTATTAGACTTGAACCCATTTAACACAAACCAGATAATTCTTTTGCTTTCACTCATGGGCAGTTTCATCTCTTTCTTCTTCTCTGTATTTTTAAAGGAGGTGTATTTGCATTTGGTGGAGTCTAGTCCAACCATTAGATTTAATGCCTAAAGCCAGAATGCCTTTTTAAATTCGATACCTACTTTCCTTAGTCATATTTCATCTCTAAAACTATTCTATAAATGTTATCCCTGTGAACCTAACTACTATTTATTAAATTTATGTCATGCTTATTTATAAAATGGTTTTGGAATTTTAAGAATATCCACACTCCAATAACCTAACCTACCCAACTCATCTTTCCTTAAAAGGTTCAGAGAGAACATTCATTCTTCCTAAAGTGATCAGTCTAAACCAGCTGTAGGGAATCCCAGATGGCTGTAGAGTAGGTGTAAGCTGCACTCACCTTCTCCCAGGACCAAACTGGAATTACAAGTATATTATAGAACAATCATCCTGACTAACCAACTGAAGACTAGCTGAAGAGAAGTCTTATAACCAAGGATTTACAGAAGAAGCCACATTGAGACTGGTAAGAAGAATGGAGATATGAAAAGGGCTGACCCAGCACTCACAGGCAGCAGCTGAGATTCCAGAGGGATGTGAAAGCTCACCTCTGAGAAGCATGGGGTCTCAACCTCAAGCCAGGCTCCCCAGCCCAGAGCACCAGAGCAAGGAAGAGGTGCCCATGTAACATTTGTCTGTGAAAAGCATTGGCATTTCTGTTTGTCAGGGAGAGACTGGAGTCCTTTGGGATACAGGTGCCCTCTAAAAGGGCCAACACACAAAATTTCATTCGTAGACAGTCACCCTTGGCTCCAGCAGAGGGAGGGCAGACTGATTCTGGGGAAAGAGCTGAAAGGACAGCTGCCAGAATCCCTGTACTGTCATTCTCTCATACTGCAGATGCCACCTTTCTTGGGTGGGGCACACTCCTCCATGTGGCATCAGCCTGAGGGAAAGCAATAGCCCCATCCTCTGGACTCCTTTGCATCCCACCCTGTGGCACTTATGCCCTGCTGAGGAGTCAGCTGCCTTGGCCAGAGCGTAGAGCTCTGGGCAGACTCAGGGGTTGTCAGTGACTGAATTGTGTGACATTGGATTGGGGGCCATCCCCCAACTGTCTTCAAACCCTGACCAACACCTTTCCCTCACTGGAGACCAACAAGCTCCATCTTCCTGACTCCTGATGGCCCCACCCTGCTGAGCTCCATCTCCTTTCAGCAGACTATGGATTAGACTGAATTGTGTGGTTGTAGGACAGAGGCCATTTTTCCCTTGCACACTGGGCTGAAGGAGAGCCCTTCCTTCACATAGTCAAATCTTGATCTGCTTGGGCCTGATAAACTTTGCTGGACTCTCTCTGATGACTCCCTGAGATCCTGCCCCAACACAAAGCTTTGTGAGCACCTAGAGGGTAGCAACTAGACTTGGTATACCTGGGACATTTGTTAGTTGCCTAAGACCCAGCACTGACATCTAGTTTAAACCTATATCAATCTGGTGAAGAAAATTCACCCTTATCTGGTGACTCACCATAAACCTAATTCATGCAACCTGAGTACCACCAAAGGCTCTTTAAGTGACTGAGACTAATAGGCAGCTGGCAGGCAGAGGCCAGTGTAGGCAGGTTGCAGAGTACCTGGGAACTTTTGTTGACCTGCCTCCAAGTCTGGAGCTGGTAATATATAGCCATGCATATAGCTTGGTCATTCCTGCATACACCTAGGCCCACAGAGGCAGCCACAAACTGCAGATTGCTTGAAGCTCAAAACAAGTTTCCTAGGGCCAGGCACTGGCATCATCTGACATTGTTTTCCCCAGAGTCCAGCCAAAGGTGCCTAGAACCAATAGACCCAGTAGCCAGCTTCACTCAATGTGAGAGCAGGATCCAATAAGCTTCACAAGTGTCATATCTAAAGGGAGATCTTGGAAGGCATCAGATTCTGCAAGGCAAATTCCATTACATGTGGCCAGCACCTGCACAGTAGCTTGCATGCTGTGGTCAGGGTTGAGCCTCACTGTCAGCCAGCCTGACAGTTGATCCCATGAATAAATGGGCCAATGTCAATCAAAATTCATTTATAACAGGAGGGCTCACATAAACCATACAAAGGATATTATTGGAGCACCCAGCTCAGGTGACCAAGAGAACTGCATCATTGGATACTATAGAACACCTACTACAAAAGGCCACCCCACCCGGACTTGGAGGCTTGGCATATCTATCTAATACATAGAAAAAAATACAAAAATACAGCCCAAATGGGGAGACAAAGAAACATGCCCCAAATGAAATAACAGGAGAAATCTCTAGAAAAAGAGCTAAATGAAATGGAAGCAAGCAAGCAAGCAATTTATCTCACATAGAATTCAAAGCAATGGTTATAAGAATGTTCAACAGCATGAAAAAGGACATAGAAACTATAAAAAGAACCAGTCAGAAATGAAGAATATAATATCTGAAATGAAGAATACACTGGAAGAAATAAACAATAGACTGGATGAAGCAGAGGATTGAATCAGTAATTTGCAAGACAAGGTAGAAAAGAAAAACACCCAATGATGCAAAAAGAAAAAAGAATAAAAAAATTAATACAGTTTAAAGGACCTTTGGGACAACATGAAGTGTAACAACATCTGTATCATAGAGGCACCAGAAGAAAAACAGAGTGACTGAGGAATCAAGAAACTATTTGAAGAAATGATGATTGAAAACTTTCCCAACCTGGTGAAGGAAAAAGACACAAAAGTCCAGGGAGCACAGAGAGTCCCAAACAGGATGAACCCAAAGAGAACTACACCAAGATGTATCATAATTAAAATGGTAAAGATTAAAGACAAAGAAAGAATCTTAAAAGCAGCAAGAGAATGCCAGTTAATTACCTACAGGGGAGCTCCCATAAAACTTTCAACTGATTTCTCAACAGAAACATTTCAGGCAAGAAGGGATTGGCATGAAATATTCAAAGTGATGAAAAGCAAGGACCTGCAACCAAGACTACTTTATGCAGCAAGGGTATCATTTAAAACTGAAAGAGAAATAAAGACCTTCTTAGACAAGAAAAAGCTAAAGGAGTTTATCACCATCCCAGTATTACAAAAAATGTTAAAGAGCCTTCTTGAAGAAGAAGAAGGAGGAGGAGGAGGAGGAAGAAGAGAAGCAGAAAAAGAAGGAGAAAGAGGAGGAGTAGGAGAAGAAAACATAAGGATAGAGTTGAAAGAATAAAGTGGCAATAAATACGTAGCTATCAATAATCACTTTAATTGTAAATGGCTTAAATGCTTCAAACAAAAGACATAGGATATGATGTTATAAATCTAATGCCACTGAATTATACACTGAGAATGGATAAAATGGTAAATTGCATGACATATATACAATGAGACCTGTCTGGAAAAAGTCCAGCCATTGTTAATATAGTGAGAACATTTGTAAGACATTGATGTGCCCTGGCAGTCAAGGAGAGTGGACTGGAATGCACATGCATGAACAATAGCAACTTCACTGTACTAATCAATGGGGGTGATAGATGCAGTTGAGTGAGCACAAGTAGTATGTGGCTGTGGCATTCAAAATGACTGAGCAAGTAGGGTGATGAATCTGCATCCAATTTTGTGTTAAGCTTGAACATTCCTCTGATGATTCAGAAGGCTGCAGCTATGGGCAGCTGGTAATTGGCAGCTTCAGTTCGTAACAATGCACCCATTCATGCATCATGTCATATACAGAGTTTTTTTGGCAAATCACCCAAAAGACTCAGCCCCACTACAACCAAGATTTGGTGCCATGCAACTTGTGACTATATGCCAACAAATTGGAGAACCTGGATGAAATGGTACATTTCTAGAAACATACCAACTTCAAAAACTAAATCTGGAAGAATCAGATAATGTAGACAGACAGATTATGCCTAGTGAAATTGAAGCAGTAAATAAAAAAAAAAAACTCCCAATAAACAAAAACCCTTGATAGGATGGTTTCAGAGGTGAATTTTACCAAACATTCAAGGAAGCACTAAAACTAAAATTTTACCAAACATGCAAAGAAGCACTAATTCCAAAACCAGATAAAGTCGCTACAAAGAAAGAAAACTATAGGCCAATAGTCCTGATGAACATAGATGCTAAATCCTCAACAAAATATTAGCAAACAAGATCCAGCAATACATTAAACATATCATACACCATGATCAAGTAGTATTTATTTCAAGGATGCAAAGTTGGTACAATATCTGCAAATTAATAAATGTGATATATCACGTAACCAAAAGAAGGATAAAAATCACATAATCATATCAATAGTTGCCGAAAAAGCTTTTGATAAAATCCAGCACCCATTTGTGATAAAAATTACTTGCAAAGCACTAGAATATATCTCAACGTAATATAGGCTCAATATGATAAACCCACAGCCAACATCATACTCAATGGAAAAAAACTACAAGTGTTTCCCTTAAGATCAGATAAAAGACAGAGATGTCTGTTTTTATCACTCTTATTCAACATAATACTGGAAGTCTTAGCCACAGCAATCAGACAAGAAGAAGAAGTAAATGACAACCAAATTGGAAAGGAAGAAGTAAAACTGTCATTATTTGCAGATGTCATGATACTGTACGGAGAGAACCCTAAAGATTCCACCAAAAAAACTTCTAGAACTGATAAATCAGTTCAGTAAACTAACAGTATACAAAATAAATATCCAGAAATCAGTTGCATTTTATATGCTAATAATGAACTATCAGAAAATAAGAAAACAATCCCATTTACAATTGCATGAAAAAGAACCCTAGTAAAATAAATTTAACCAAGGATGTAAAAGACCTGTAGCATAAAAGTATAAGACATTGAAGAAAGAAATTGAAGACAATACAAATAAGTGAAAGTATATGGATAGGAAGAACTAACAAAACAAAAATGTTCATACTACCCAAAGCAATCTGTAGATTCAGCACAATTCCTGTTAAGATGGCATATTTCACAGAACTAGACCAAATGGGACAATTTATATGAAACCATAAAAGACCCTGAATAGCAACAGCAATCTTGATAAAGAAGAACAAAGTTGGAAGAATCATGCTACCTGACATGAAATTGTATTATAAGGCCATAGTAACCGAAAGAGCATGGTACTGTTGTAAAAACAGATAAATAGATTAATACAACAGAAAAGAGAGTCCAGAGACAAATTTATGCCTTTTTGGTCAATTAATAATTGACAAAGGAGACAAAGACATACAATGGGGTAAAGATAGTCTATTCAATAAATGGTGTTTGGAAAATTGGACAGATGTGTGCAAAAAAATGAAACTAGACAACTTTCTTATACAATAGATAAGAATAAAATTAAAATGAATTAGACATTTAAATGTTAGACTCAAAACCATGAAAATCCTAAAAGGAAACATAGGCAGTAAAATCATAATTTTCATAGCAATATTTTTCTGACATATCTCCTTGGGCAACAAAAGAAAAAAAAATAAACAAATGGGATTCTATCAAGCACAGCACAGGAAACCATCAATAGAATGAATAGACAGCCCACTGAATGGGAGAACATATTTGCCAATGCTACTTCTGGTAAGGGGTTAATAACCAAAATTTATAAAGAACTTAGAAAACTAAACACCAAAGAACAAATCTGATTAAGAAATGGACAAAGGACTTGAACAGACACTTCTGCAAAGAGGACATACAGATGGCCAATAGACATAAGAAAAGATGTTCACTAATCATCAGATAAATTTAAATTGAAACCACAATGAGATATCACTTCACACTTGTCAGAATAGCTATCATCAATAAACCAATAAACAAGTGCTTGTGAGGATGTGGAGAAAGAGAAACCCTTGTGCACTGTTGGTGGGAATGCAGATTGGTGCAGCCACTGTGGAAAGCAGTATGGAGTTAACTCAAAAAATTAAAAATGGAACTGTCTTATAATCCAGCAATTTCACTTCTGGGAATATGTCTGAAGAAAATGTAAACACTACCTTGAAAGAAGATATGCAAGTCTCTGTCTTTCACCATTTATTTGCCCTACTCTCTCCTCCACCTCTCCCTAGCCCCTCCCAACAGCAATTATCACACTCTTTTCCATGTCCTGCGTTTTTCTTATTTTTTTGCTCAATGCCTCCACTCCCCACCTGGCACCCCACCCCTGATCGCTGTCAGCTTGCTGTCTATTTACAAGTCTGTCTCTATATTGCTTTGTTAGTTCATTTTGTTCATTACATTCCACATATGAGCAAACTCATATAGTACTTGTCTTTCTCTGACTGGCTTATTTCACTTAACATAATGCTCTCCAGGTCCATTCCTGCTGTTGTCGAGGGTAAGATTTCCTTATCTTTTTACAGCCAAGTAGTAGTCTGTTGTTTAAAAAAAAAACATAAAAACAACAGCAACATAAAAGGAGCTCTGGCCTGTGTCTCTCACTTGGTTGGAGTGTCATCTCATACACTGAAGGGTTGTGGGTTTGATTCCCAGTCAGGAAACACACCTAGCTTACAGACTGGATCCTGTCAGGGCATGTATGGGAAACAACCAACTGATATTTCTCTAACATATCAATGTCTCTCTCTCTCTCTCTCTCCCTCCCTCTCTCTCTCTCTCTCTCCCCCCCTCCCTCTCCCCCTCCCTCTCTCTCTCCCTTCCTCTGTCTAAAAAGCAATAAACACCAGGGTCCTTGGGTAAGTATAAAAAATAAAAAAAACATAAAACAATAAAAAAGAATATATGCACCCTTATATTCATTGCAGGGTTATTTACTAGAGCCCAAATATGGAAGCAGCCCAAGTGTCCATCATCAGTGGATGAGTGGGTAAAACAAAAGCTGTGCTACATTTATAATGGAATACTACTTGGCTGTAAAAAAGAAAGAAATCTTACCCTTTGTTTCATTATGGGCGGACCTGGAGAACATTATGCTTAGTGAAATAAGGCAGTGAGAGAAGATAAGTTCCATATGATTTCACTCATATGTGGAATCTAATGAACAAAGGAGCTAACAAGGAACATAGAGACAGGCTCATAGATAGAGAGCAGGCTGACCACTGTGGTGGTGGGGGAGGGGGAGCTTACATGCTGGTTGAAAAGGTGAAGGGATTAAGCAGTGAAAAAAAGAAAAAAACTCAGACAGACAATAGCACGGTGATTACCAGAAGGAAAGGGGGGGTGAGGGGAGGTAGATGACAGTATTCGGGGAACATGGAAGGAGACTTGGTGTGGTGAATGCACAATGCAATATACAGATGATGTATTATCTACTTGTGTACCTGAAACCTATACGGTTGTATTAACCAATGTCACCCTAATAAACTCAATAAAAAAAATAAAGTTTCAAAAACTGTAAGATCCAACTTTTGCAACAGAGCATCAAGTGACATTTTATATCATAAGAATGTCACTCATTATGATTCTCATTAAGTGATTTAGTGGCTAGGCTTTGCTAAAGAGATTTTCTACATCACTCCCAGAAAATTAGGAACACTTACCCAGTGTTCGTGGGAGTATAGAGTTATGGGATAACTATATCATAGATTAATTTAACAGTATCTTGTACAATTGAAATTCTACATATTTTTTGGCCCAGTGATACCAGTCCTAGAGACACACACACACACACACACACACACATCTCTCCACATGGGCCTGAAAATGTACGTACACTGCAGCACTGTTATATAAAAAATTTGTAGGGGTAAAAACAGAAACATCATAGATGACAATACAAAGCATTAAAAATATGAAATGTTGATATAATTCATACCATGAAACATTCTACTGAAGGAGAGGAGGATAGAATAGCACACATATCAACATGGGTGAGCCTCACAAGCATTACACCGAAAGACAAAAGGCAAGTTGTTCAAGCATGCATAGTGCGTGATTCCATTTGTATAGCTTGGAACATGCAAACTGGTACTATATGTTGTTTATGGCCTAAGTGGACAGAATAAAAAATCAACAATATTAATGAAAATGACAACCCTTAAATTTAACACTGAAATTTTCTTTGTAAGAGTGAAGGAGAGTAAATGAGGCCTGGGGTTGGTAGATAGAGGAATTTAATTGTAGTTTTAATGTTTTACTTCTTGTGCTATATGGTAGGTGTATGGTTTTTATTTCATTATTTATATTTTGCAGAGTATTTCATAATTTAAAAAATCCAAATGAAGTGCTGACATCTTCTGAGAAGTAAGTTGGTGGCTTGATGGTGAGGACGGGAATAGGGTTATAACAATGCCAACATATGTGCAAACAACATTTATGTGATAATTTTTACTTGAGTTTCCATATTTTACATATAGACCCCTGCTGCTTCCAACATTGCCTTCACCTTTTATCCAGGTAATTATTTTGTGTAAACTCAGATGTACCCCTCCCTCATTTTCATCTGTAAAAGTGAGTTGGTTGTATTAGATCATTTTTGGCTTACTGTATTATTTGGCTGTAATATTTGAATAAGATATAAAAGTTGGGTTATTAAAAATAAAAATTCTAGAAAATAATCCAGGTTTACAGAAGGGAGAATTTTCCTCTAAAGAATTTCTCAACTGCTTCCCCCACATATTTTAAATAATCTTTACAATATAAACATTCAGTGAGTGTTTGCCCTTCTGTTCTTTCTCTTTGCTTTTCTAGTGTTGCAAAATAGTTCAGGGAAAGGAAGGGAGGAAGAGATGAAGGAAAGAACACTCTGGAGGGTGGGTAGCTTTTTTTTTATTTTTTATTTTTGTATATAATGTAGTTGCTATACTTTTATGACCAGGCAAGTGCTTAGAGATTTGAAGGTTAAATTCCTGTAAGTGCTTTGGTGTTTCCCTCACATAGTCTCTTAACCTTCTAACATTAGTTGGAGAAAAACAGGTCTTGATACTTGGCACTGGCTATCCTGGAGTGTCTGCACTACTCTAAGTCCCAATAAGTATATCTCTATATCTATGATCCTTAGAAGATGACACCTCAATGTTCACAGGGTGAAATTCTTAGCATCCTAGCTGTCAGAAATATAGAACAAAAAATCCCTAGGGAATAAGAGAAAAAAAATCCCAGATCCAAGGACATAGTTGTCCCAAGTTTCATTGAAACTTATCACATATTGAAATATAGGGGAGTTGTAAAAACAAACAAGTAAACAAACAACACCCCCCCAAAAAAGCCCCACTAATGCTTGGTCTCATTCCTAAAGATTCTGATTTGTGTAGTATGGATATAGACTGGGCATCAAAACTTTAGAGAATTCAGGTGATTGGAATGTACAGTAAACTTTATGAACCACTATGTTAAATTATTTTTAAAAACTATTTCTATATGAGAGGGCCTGAAAATGTGACTCAAAACTTATTGACTCCTGTTAAGTCAGTTTATGAGATGAAAGGTGTAATGACTGGTTAAAGGTTAATGCTATGCAGAGCCAGGCCCCGTGCAGACAGAAATCAGAGCTGTCAGGCAGAGAGCAGGGGAGGGGGAGTAATGTCCATTGCTTCCTCTTGTGTGAGTAGTAGCAGAAAATTATTACCAGTATCTCTGGGTGTTAAGCATCTGTGAAATGGTATCATGTGTACTTAGCAATGCTTTGGACATAGCGAGCATTTAATATGTATTCATTGAAGAGGTGAATGCATAAATGAATAAAAGGAAGAAATGTTGAATAAGAGGAACACTTGGTGATATAATCATACTCCTAAGAACTAAAAATCACCTAGCAATTCTATAACACTTATGGACTAAAGGAGTTGAAAGTCCCATATCTCTATTCCCGTTTATTCCCCTGGCATTTGTAGAAAGGCACCACATCTTCATCGTGTTGACTTTCCCTAAGCTAACACAAATGGAGATTGCCATTCATCTCAGTTCTGGTTTGAGTTCATCTATCATTTAGCTCCCTCCCAGGAAGCTAAAAGAGGGAAGTTCTTCCTTCACAGCTGTTCCAAGATCAAGAGGTTCCCAAAATAAAATTAAACACTGAGCATTCAAGGACATGTCAAGATAAAATATGCTTCTTTTTTTAACTTTCTCAGCACTATCTTAAGTATTGCAAAGAACATTTGATGAATGAGAATTTGGGGCTATTCTTAATTTCCTTGCCCACTCAGGAAGCAGGTTCCACTCTCCGCTCCCCCAAGCTTGTGTCCCTGCCTCTGCCCCGAACAGCTCTCAACATGTTTACAGAAGATGTACTTGTGGTTTGAGACAGTGGTTAGCTCCCCTACATCAATTCTTTTAGAGGGGCTTCATCTCCGGATGATAATTTATACCACTTCAGGTTGAATAAAATTCTCCTTGACCTTCCCAAGGGAGGCAGGAAAGAACAGAAATGCCTGGTTCCCATCTTCCCCTGCTTGCTCGATATTGCACTTGACTGGCTTCCACTGGACTCATTATGTTCAGTATTAGAAAGAATTTTTTTTTCAGTTAACACTGAAGAGGATCAGACCAAAAATGAAGTGTGTCAGACTTAAGAGGATGGGGAAAAACAGGGAATAATTTTGGTTTATTATTTTTGCCTTTTCTATAGGCTTTGGTATCTTGATATAAGGCTTCTGTTTCTCTGGGTCCCCAGTACAGAAGAGAAAGAAATGATAAGTGTTTGCTTCCTTTTACTTTAAAAAGTCAAATTACTCATTTACTTTTGGAAAGGCCATATTTCCTGTGTTAAATAAACAAAAGTAATTTTTTTTTGCATGAAAATAGGCAAAAGACTCAATGATATAACTCCTTGAGCTAATTCATTTTTTAAAAGCTATTTTTTTCTGTTTATGAAACTACACCTGTTCATTGTAAAATATTTAATAATACAGAACTCTATAATATAGAAAAGATAAATTTTCTATAATTCTACTCCCAGCAATAATAGTTTAGCATATATTTTAAAGTTTTTTAATATATAATCTAACATATGTAATAATAATTGCATTTTAATAAAAGCAGATTGTTTTTACATATTGCTATACAACTTTCTTTGTCTTAGTTCACAATATATGTTATCTTTTTCTCTACACTGGACTGTGTTGTATTGCCAGTTCTGGGTCTCTTAATGCAACAAATATGTGTCAAGTTTTCATGCCTCAGTTGAATTCAAAACTTCACCCTCAAGTACTTGCCTGAAAAAAGATTTTGTTATCATAATTGCTTATTGACATTTATAGAGATGATAGCTTAGTTCCATTTGGAAAGGCAGCACAAGCATTTAATGAGCACCTATCGTATGCTACATGCAAGGGTGACACAAAAATGAATAAATTGTGCTCCTGCCACAGTTCCATGCAGGTGACAGACAGGTGTAATTACAGTCTAAAGGCTTACATTTTAGTTCCTCAACAGGGGTCTACGTGAACTTGCTGGGTAGAATAGTGGAAGGAGAGACTAATTTTGACTGAAGGGAAGGGATGAAACATTGCAAATGAAGTACATGTTGCACTGGACTTCAAAGGATTGGATTTTGATAAGTGGATAAGGACAGGGCCTGGTGGGAACAGTAGTAGCTAAAGCATCTAATCCTTAAGATACATTCACATGACACATTCAAGGAAATGTGAGGGTAGAGTACGTGTGTAGAGGAAGGGGTGGAAGGTGAAGGCCTCTGGCATTGGATGTAAACAGTCATGTTGATGATTTCTGATCGAGTGGTTGTCTACATCTTTCTCACCCAGCTATATTTTGAGATTTACTCATATTGATACATGTTGCTCTAATTCATTCATTTTCATGCCTATAAATTTTTCACTGTGCAAATGCACCAGAATTTATTTATCTCTTTTCTTGTTGATGCTGAAATGAGTATTACTGGGTGTATGTTGTTATATACCTGCCTGAGTTTCTTTAAGGTGTGTAGGATGGACTTGCTAGTCCATAGGGTATGGGCATTTCAACTTTGCTAGATATTGCTGGATTGATCTCCAAAGATGGACCTCAGTTGTTTATTCTTGCCATGCACAACTGTATATTCCTACAAGTTCTCACCAAATCTCAGAAGTATCAGGCTTTTAAAATACCTGCCAATTTGAATGGGCATAAATTAATATTCTTTTATTTAAATTTGCATTTCAGTTATTAATGAGGTTGAGCATTGCTAATAATAAGCTTATTGTTCATTCAATTTTACCTTTTAAAAATTGCCTGTGTGCCACCTTTGCCCATTCTATGACTAGTTTTTTAAATTTATTTGTTTTTTTTTTCTTATTCATTTATAGGAATTCTTTATATATTCTGAGTATAAAGAATTTTTGTATGGTTTGTAGTTACCTCCTCTCAGTCTGTGGGTTATCTTTATATTCATTTTAACTTTAAAGTTGTCAAATTTGTTAACCTTTCATAGTTTATGCTTTTTAAGAAATCATTTTAAAATCTTTTAAAAATCCAATATTTTACCTATATTTTCTTCTATATTTCTGTATCTTTGAGTATGATGTAAAATAGGGATAATTTTTAAACACATGAGTAATAAAAATGTCTCTAGACTGGGCATGGAAAGTTGTATTTTTCCCCCTACTGATTTGTAATAACAGTTCTAGGAAACCACAGTGTCCTATGTCTAAGAACCTGTTTTTGGAATCTCTCCTGTGCTCCTCTGTTCTGTTTCTCTAGGACTGTGCTAAAGTCTCGAAGGCCAATCACTGTACTTGCATAATAACCATGCTATACAGAAGGGTGATTTTCCCAATGTTTTCATCTTGGGGAAATGTCATGTTCAAGCATGTCAGCGGTTATGGTTAAATTAAAATACATTTAGTACTGAACATGTGATCCGTAAAAGAGAGCAAACACTGTCTTATTCCCTCCAGTTCCCTCATTTTTGTATTGTAAAGGAAATTAGACTCTTTGCTAAAATATCTCTTTCTCTACATTCAAGCTTTGCAAAGAGTACTTAGCATTCCTGAAGGTCACCGCTGATGAACGACTTGGAATCAGGCTATTAATATTCACAGAACATGCCTGTGCTAAGTGACATGATTGTAAAATATGCTAGAAGCCGGTCTTGTAGTGCTTTCTGGTGGCATTAAGTATTTCCAATAAAATCCCACTAAAGAATGGAGATTAGTGTCACTAGGAACAACTTTATGTATTTCATCTCGCTATAATTTTATAAAAAAATGAATCTAATGTACATAAAACCATCTGTCTTTGAGAATTGATTACATTTTTTTTCATTTAAGTTTTTTCTTTCTTTGCTGGTTACTTAGAAGCTTTACACCTATTTCGGACAACTGTACATTAAGGATACCTACAAATATATTCCATTATGAACTTGAATAGATGAGCAGTTTCCACTGGCTCCCCCCAGAGATAGCTGACCTCTTAAATGCATGTTTCCCTTCTCCTCCTCATGTTCTAGAATTTATTGAGGCAGCCTGAAATTTTAGGTCCAGATTGTTATTTTTTTGTTATGCATTTTGTTAAAAACATTTTTAACAATAATTATTTACATACTTTTCAAGTTTATTTTATACTTTGTATATGTCTCTTCCTCAGGTTCTTTATTCTGAGTTGGATGGCTCACATCTTTAAGTGAAAATTTCAAAACAAAACTGCTAGCCATGTTACCTAACCATACAGCTTTTACATGTGGGTTGCAGGAAGTTTGTGCACCCGGATTCCACACGGACTCTTTATCAATGTGGAGATTCAGACAAGATTGGGATTCCAACCCTTCCCCCCATCATTGCACCCCCCCCCCCCCGCCTCCGTCTCACCTCCATCTCTTCCTCAGCACAAATGGGAGCATCAAGAAAGAACTTATTTTTTCTTCTAGTTTGGCCTCCTCTGTGCCTGTGATTAACAGGGAGGGATGTTGCTTTCATTTAATTTTTCTAGTTGCTATATATCCTGCGGGATGTACTCAAAATGTCATGCTATTGATGGGGCTCTGACTTTCCTTACAGGGAGTGAGGGTCATACTCAGGAAAGAGCTGCAGTGCTTCTGGGATAGGGGCAAAGCTGTTACCAGCCTGGATTGGGGGTGTCAGAACTCAGACCTGGAGGTAGTGCTCAGTACATACTTGTGGAAGAAATAATGCAGGAGTTCCTAATAGAGCAGGGGCAGAGGACTAATCTGTGCTAGGTTTTCCTACGTCATCTGAGCAAATACTAGTTTGTGAGAAATGCCTCAACTTATTTTTGTCACTCCCCTTGTTGAAAGGTTTCTGGTTATGAATTCTTAGTGTTTTCTTGACGCGTGCTCACCTTCCTGCAGTGAGCGTGGAACACTGGATGGTTTGTCGAAACACGAGAAAAACACACACACAGACAACCAGGTCCTGTGGGGGAATAGGGACAGAATGGCCACCCTCTAGTGGGGAGAGTGCCCCGTCTCCATACCAAGCAGATTTTTATTGAGAAAACAGACTTAGTTTGTGGATTCACAGTCTGGCAGAAAAGATCAAAAGATGTAGGCAACTTACAAAGGTGGGGACAGAACTCCTGCTGTGATTCTGGGCAAGGTTTGTGGTCTTTAACATATGAAAGGGCTACAGGTTCCAAAGGTTTCCTGCCTATGCATTTAAATTCCAAGTTAATAACATCCTCCAGCAAACAGATCTCACAGGATCTTGATTATTCTATGTCCCAGGCCTGATTACCCCGGTGGCCCGCCATTTCTGGTCTGGACTGCACTGCCCCTGCAGGCAGAAGACAGAGGCAGCCAGGAGACTTGGATTTCTCACATCTAAGAACAAAGACTCAGGCTTTGACAATGCAGAGGGGGCAGGGGTTGATGTTGATCACCCCTTCATTTCCACAGCCCCGTGAATTTCTTCCCTTAGGCATTCCCATGTGATCGTGTCTGTCTACGATTCATTCTCTTTCTTAGAGAATTGTTACCCATCATTGACTGCCGATCATGCAAAAGGGAAGCCAGGCATTAGAACAGGCAGCGTTCATGCCAGGGAAATAAGACTTGTCTCCTCAGTGGCTCCTGGTCCGGAGGTCTTTCACTCAGCCTAAGTCACAGGGGGTAACAGCTTCCCGAGACCAGGCAGGGCAGTCCCCAACATTTTCTTTATTAATTTCATAGTGGTTTCATATCCAGCAGTTGCAGGGTTTTCAAAAACTTGAAATACAAATATCACTTTACTTAGGAAAATGTTGCTAATCAATATAGACAACTTATGATATGAATTAATATGCGCTCACAACTGCTTAAATATTTTTAGAACACCCGGAAAGTGGTTTTAATAGCTAAATTTCATGACAAATGTTTGTAAAGATGTGACGGGCTCTTTGCAAGCATTGCTATCGAACATGTAGCATGGAACCCTTCCCAGTTGGAGCTTGATGCAGTGCAAAGCCCTCTATCAAATACAGACCTACTGCTAATTGCACACTGTTGGGGAATAAAATGGGCTGAAACTGGCATGTGTTCCCAACCACATTTTGTTGATTGTATGAGAAACTCGAAGCAAAAGGGACAAAGCTTCGGCTATGGTATTAAAATGAACACCAGCAGAATATTTCTGAACTCTCTTTTCTGAGACTATTTGAACAATATTCTTTTTTGTTTTTTTCTAAGCAGCTCAGAGAAAATAAATGCAGGGAACAGTTCAAGAAATGATGCTGGGGGCATGCTCATGGGATAACGCATCTGGAATTGGGGAGATGTTCCTACTAGAAATCTAGACAGCTCAAAAATACCGTGTTTTATTTCTTCAGTATTCTTCAGTGTGGAGGCTGTTAACTGCCTGATCTCAGTGTAATACCTTTGGGAGGCTCTCACACATTTCATCATCATTTTAACAAATGCAGTGGGGATATAGTTGTAGAATTCATAACATTTTGTACTTGCCCTGGTGAATTTGAGTATGAGTTTCATCAACATATACACCAGTTTATTTTTCTCTCTTCCTTGTCATAACTGTTGCTCAGACAGGTTTTAAACAGCAAGAACGATTAATCGTTGACCAGAAGGAGTGTCTCAGGTGTGTGAGGCACCACTAGGCTACAAGTTCAAATGCGGATCTTGACAACCACTGCTTGGCCACCCTGCTAGAACCCTGACGGATGCTCCAGGCATCCATGTAGCTTCTTACTGTCTAGGGGTTTCACTCTGAATCCCTGCCTCCTGGTCTTTTGCCTGACTTTGTCAGATTAGAATTTTGATGACTCTTTTTACTCTTTTATCTTAAGGTCCAGCTAGATTTGCTGCAGGTGGAGAGGACCTGCTTCAGTCTCCCTTTTGCCAAGGTCTTTATGAAACTTTGGAGCTTACCTTTACTTGCTAGAGAGAGGTAAGGAAAAATACAGGAAAAAAAAACCAGAGAGATGTCTTTAATTCCCCAAATGAAAGTGGCCTGAACCTCAGTCTCCCCTCATCTGCTTCTACCCAGGTCTTCTCTGACATCCAAAAGTGGGTGGGAAATACCTCTGGGCTCCATTTACCTTACCGGCCAGCTTCAAGGGAGAGAGGAGAGTCATAAAAAGGACACCATAAAAGGGAGAATTCAGAGAGGAACATAGTTCTGCAAGAAAATATTTGTCCTAATGCCTTTCCAATAAGTATTTATGACTTAATCCAGGCTTCATGTATATGTCTCTTAAGACTCCATTTTGTCCAAGCTTTTACCTGAGCTTTTGCTCCGGGGAGGAAGAGTGAGAGGTCACTGTTGATCTTTGGAGGGATTTTATTTCTTTTCAACGGTCCAAGCTGAATATTTAAATTTGTAGTGAAGGACCTATACCAAGTCTATTATCTTTACTTTAATGTTAACTACCTAAAACTTCAAAAGCTTGAGAGAATGATTTGCACATAGACCGTTTACTTTGATATGGACTCTAGGCATAGGGGTGCTTGTTGCACCAGTGCTTCTGCATCTGAAAACTCTCTTCTGAGTCCACACACCCCAGAGACAGGAAGCTCTCTGAAGGCCACCCTTTGAACCCTCCACAGAGAGAGCACATTGACTCTCGTGAAGGAAGTTAAAGATGCAAATACGAAACAGGAACCTCTAGAAAGGGATTTATCAATTTGGAGAAATCAACAACTCAACACCCTTCAGAAGATATCCTATTCCTAGGCCCCATTTGTCACTGGTCCCCACAGCTTAATCAGGAATTCAGTTGACTGTGCTGACCACAAAGTGGCTGATCCTGCTGCTAGAGCACCCCCTTGTCTGTACTGGGACGTGGTTTGGGGCAAGGTGCTCATTCTGGTGTCCAAAAGACAGCAAGCTGGCCCTCATGAAACTCCCCAGAATGGGCTGGACACATGTATGGATGCTTTTGTGGCTGCTGATGTTTTGATGTTTGTATGAATGACAGAATTCTGTCTGAGATTTGTTTTACTAGATAATATGCCAACCTGGTAGTCAGATTACAAGAAGACAGAGGTCTCATTTGTCTTTCTCCTATTCTTAGAGGCTACTTATAGCTACCTACCCAAAGGAACCAACCAATTGGGAAGCTCAAATTGGTTTTGGTCACTTTGCAGTACCAAGAAGAATATTGATAAAATGAAGCCCAGCAAACACTACCAGTCTTTAATAGGATGATTATATAATTTATTTTCCAAATGGAAACAAAATTCTGACAGTGAAAAGGGGAAAGATTAATAATTAAGCCACAACAATAGGCATAAATGAGTATATTCCAGAGATGTGTGGTCATCCAGCTTCTTGACATCCTATGTGTCTACCACTGTGGTAAATCCCGTGAGTAAGAAGTAAATATGGCCCTGACTGGCGTGGTTCAGTGGACTGGGCATTATTCTGCAAATTGTAATGTTGCCGGTTTGATTCCCAGTCAGGACACATGCCTAGGTTGCGAGCCAGGTCCCCAGTTGGGGGTGTGCAAGTGGCAACAGATCGATGTGCCTTTCCCAGCATCGATGTTTCTCTCCCTTTTTTTCTTCCTTTCTTCCCCTCTCTCTAAAAGTAAATAAACAAAATTTAAAAAAGGTAATTATGTTTGAACTCATAGCAACAGGAGTTGGTAACCTGAAATTGACCAGCTGAATGTAATTCTTATTTTCACTGCATTGACTTCCTAAGCTCCCATTTTCTCTACAAGATGTTTTCAATCTAAATAGGAGGCATGAGAAACACTGTTTTCTGGGCAGTGTTTCTAACCCTAACCCTAACCCTAACCCTGGTGAAGTCTTTATTAACCTGTGAGATCTTCACCCCAATTCACTTAGAAATGCTAACTCTGTTAATAAATGGCAACAAGAATTAGAACTTAAAGTTTCTATCACAAACTCATTTCTCTAGTACTTTTAAAAATGAGAAGATAAGGTTCTAAGACAAATAGAAAGGAAAACATTCTCCTAATTTTCTTTTTGATTGTGGTGTAACTTACATAGAGTGCACAATGAATTTTTACTGCCACGTAGATCACTAGATAGAACACCCTTGACATCTCAGGATTCCGTAGGCCTCCTTGGGAAGCTGATATTCAAGACTTGCTGCCAAGTTTTATATTTAGTCTCAAGCTCTTTGAATTCAGAGGCTTGGGAATCTGCTCTAACAGCAGGGATTGGTAAATTCTCAGCATGACTCCAAGGAAGGACGAAGGAAAGTGGGTGGGAAAGGAGCAAACAGAGAGACAGTAGGAAGAAAGTAGAAGAGTAAGCTCTGTCCAACTCTTCTTTCTCCTCACTCCTTCCAGAAAAGATAAACAGCTAGCTATCTGCATCTTTAATACCATGCTTTCAAAAAAATTAAAAAAAAAAGAAGGAACATAATTTATTGAGTGCTCACCATGAGCCTGGGAGCCAGGCATCATGCCGGATGCTTTACATACATTATGCCACCAAACCTTCACAACCCACCCTACAAAATGCAAGCATTATCACTGTCTCTGCTTTACACTTGGGGAATCTGTAAGTTCCAGAAATGTTCACTGGTGTCCCCTAAATCATGCAGCTTCTAAGTGTTGGAATCAGGATTCAAATATTTCCTGCCACCATGACAGTCTTCTGCTGGCCCCATCAATGGGCTTCCAGTGCAAACTTCTCATCTGTAAAATAAACAGTGGACTTAACATGGGTTGAAGAGCTAGACTGGCAAAGATTTTTCTCCAGTTGGTTGCACTGGTTTGCAGTTTACAGCTAGTTAGGCAGATGGGGAAGATGGGAAAAGGGGGAGGGCAAAGCTAGTATCAGTCAGCCTTGCCTTCACATACACACATATGTATTTTTTTGAGAGTATGTTTTTTAAAGCTGGGGGCAGTGAACCAGGAAGGGCTTAGGAGAGAAGAAGCAATAGCAGGGAGCCTAGGTGGCGGTGCTTTAGCCCCCTGAGAAGTCAGTGAGTGACAGACGTGAGCCAAGGCAGGGCTGCTGTTGGCTCACTGAAGGGACCTCCGAGACAGGGTCCGGGGATGAGTTGTCGCCCATGGCTACCCTGGTTGTAAGTCTCTTGGGTACCCTTAGAGTTTAGGAGATGCTTGCTTATGGGGGAAGAAAGGTGGGGGCATGCTCACAGGAGGGAGAGCGTCTAGTTTTTTATATTTATGGCAGCAATATATTAACTCGCAAAAAGAAGCTGCTTCATGTCAGCACTGAATCAACTAGCTATGGGAGAAGAGTTCTAGGGAAACCAGAACGATATCATTGGTAGTTATTCAAGTTTGGAGATGTCTTCTGCTATTAGGAACTCCAAGAGGTGTCTACACAGGAAAGTAAAAAGAGTGAGATGAGCCCATTATCAGGAGATGTAAGAGCATATATATAAGAACCCTGTATAAACTGTAGTTTTATGGGTCAGAAAGAGTAGAATGTCAGCAGGATAAAGTGATTCAACTGAATATTTCTGCAGTCAAAGAATATTTGTGATTTGAGTAGCAGCTCTCTTCAAAGATAAAATTAGGTGTTATTCTTTAATTCTAAACTTATGCTTTCTTTATAAACAAAGCCAGAGTCTATTTGCCTAGCCTTTACATCTTGTTCTTGAAGAATACCCATTTCACTCTAAAAAAAAATCACATTGCGTGCTCTCTGGGGAAGCCTTCATTAACTTGTGTCTAAAGAGAGACCACTTTCAGTATGTCAAGACAAAGAGATGCCCCTGCGATGCTGGGGAACAGCTGCAGGACGGGTGTGCTGGACGCCGGGCGTCCCTCAGGGCGGACGTGGCATGTGGCACTTCTACTTGAGGAAGCTTCTCTCAGTGATGAGGCAGGATGGGCTTTGCCAGTGAGAAAGTGCCAGGCCTTAAAACGGGAGCAAAGGGACTTGGGGACCAAAATAAAACTAAAGCAAATGGTGGAAACATGCTCAACTCCTTAATTTGTCTGATTAGAGCCAACAGGCGTCAGCGTGTAGAACATTTGCTCCCATCCCAAATGCCACTGAAGCAGCAGTGGAACTATTTCTAGGTTTAGCTCCAGATTGATGGGGGATGAACTAACAGTGGATTTGGTTTCAGCCCGGAGTCGCTGTGACATGGTGACAGACTGCAGCCGCTGCAGAAGTCTGTGGGCTCCGCGTGTTCTCTGGAGCACATACCTGTCTGGAGGAGATTCCTCAGTCCTGGAGGAACAGACAGTCTTCTAACCCAGTCCCAGCCCAGCCCCAACTCCTACCCTTTGTTACTTGGCTGTATTGTTTTAATACAGGTGCCTGGTTGCTTTGACTTCAGAGATTTGAGTAAAGTTCATTTAATTTGTACTAGGCTGGCTTAATGTTTAATCATCGCCTCTTAAGATTGCACTGTGTTGCTGTAGAGGGTACAAAAGAAGGACAAAGCTATCTTTTACTGTTCTGGGATCTGGGATAGTGGTTGCCAGTAAGAGAGAAACATAGAAGACGTTGTTGTAAGGCAGTGCATAGAATTCCTGACAACGCTGACCTTTCTCAGATCAGTAGGCCCGTGCCTCCTCTTCCTCTTCATCCCATGGATCTGCCACTAGCTGTTGTGTGTCCTTGAATTACTTAACTTCTTTGAGACGATTTATTCATTTGCAGAAGGAAACACTTGAAAATCTCTAAGAATCTTAAAGTGCTAACATGCTATGAGTGGAAATGTAAGAGCACCTTTAAAGATTAAAGGTACCATACAGAGAATTGTTATGTACAAATCCTCCCACATCAGCCCTTTCCAACTCTGCTGTTAGGTGACTGATCAGTGTCATCAATTCTGATTTACAGAAGTGGGATTATTTTTCTAATAATTTAATGGAAATGTTTACTGAGACCTTGTGCTAGGTACAGAAGCTTATCCAGCTTTGTTGGAAGTGACTCATGTGATTTAGGGGACCCTCTTAACAAAAAGGCAATTGCAGATACAAACAGGTGCAAAAGTGAATATTTATTTAGACTGAAAAGAGAAATCATAATAAGTCCCTGGAGGCTTAGAGATTGAAATTCTTTGCCTCTGAGTTCTCTTTAGGCAATTTACTAGAATTGCTTACATGGAGATTCTTCTATCTGAAATCTGGCTTCCCCTTGTCATCTGGATAGAACATTCTAGAGCTCCCAGCAACTCCTAGCACTCAACAAGGCCTGTGTGAGTGAGCAGCTGTGATGTTTATGTTTCGCTATGCTTCAAGCTAAATCTGCCTCTAAGTTCTTTAGGGAATCGAGATACAGATGATAGAACCCCAGTCTCAAGGAGATGACGGTGGGTGGGAGCGATGAGACTTCCCAAGAGAGAGTTCCCTGCTGCTGTTCATCTGCCTGGAATAGCTCCTCAGTCCAGGAACAGGGGTCAAATGATGATGATGACTTATTTCATTTAAATTTTTAACTTTGAAATATATTTAGACCAACAGAAAGGTTGCAAAGACAGTGTGTACAGTGACTATATGTTCACCTCCTTTAACATCTACGTCTTCCAGTGTACAGTTACTGACACCAGGAAATTCACATTCTTACGATACTGTTAGAAAGCTAGAGACATCGTTTATATTTTATCAGTTTTCCTCCAAATTTCCACCACTAATCCATTTCTGTTCTGGACCCACATTGCATTCAATTGTCGTGTCTCCCCAGTCTCTTCCTCCCTGTGACGCCTGAGGCCTCCCTTTTACTTGTATAACTTTGACCCATTTCAGTGCACCATGCAGGTATTTTTAAAGACTGTTTCTCAAGTTGTGTTGTTCGATGTTTGCTAATGATTCGACTATGATTATGTATTTTTTGGCAAGAATACTAGAGAAGTGACACTGTGCTCCTGGACCATAATCCAGTACTATTAGTTATTTTCTTGTTGAATTAGGAGCTGCTTCAGGCCAGATCCTGTGTCAGTTCAACACTCCCTCAACCTCTCTCTAGCATTTCTTTACTTTGTGGCACGAAAAGGTGTTCCAAACTCATCTAACTCATCTGCAATCAGTCACTTCCCCAGGAAGCCTCCCATTGAGTCTTTTGGATTACTGTGTTCTGCTCTTTGTGCCCAAATTCCTGGCTTGTTATTTCCTGGGTAGGTTATTTCCTAAAACAACTCAAATGCATGGAGTATCAACCACTAAGAGTGGGCCTGTGCATTCCTTTTCTATACCACGATTGTAAAAGCAGCCAGGGTGTGAGTTCTGGTCACACTGTCAAGGACTGAGTGTGCTAAAGGACTTCCAAGTAAGCCTTTCAAGGCAGGCGCTAAAGGAGTAGGTCATCCTTGACATTTTCCTTCCCTCATCTGCTGGGTCCAAGTGGCCCCCACTTGTCAGTTCTCTCAAGTCCATCCCCTGCTCATTCTCACTGCCACTTCTTGGGTTTGGTCCTTCCCAGGGGTTTCCTAGAACAGTGTCTAGCCTCCTCTTGGTTTTCCTGCCTCTAGACTTTCTTTTCTCCAACCCGTCTTCCTGGTGGATGCATAAGTATCTTTCTATTTGCAAATCCAGCCTGATCGTTTCACTTTGTCGAATGTAGAGAAGAGGAAGGTTTTTCTACATTTTCAACCTCTCATCAGAGATATGGCTCCCTAATATTGACATAAATTGTTCACAAACCTTTGTGTCAACCAGAATTAGCTGAGCACTTGTTAAAACATAGACTGATAGGTTCCACCCCCAGATTTCAGAGTCAGCAGGTCCGGGATGGGGTCTGAGAAGATGCACCTCCAGCAAGTTCCCAGGTGATCCTGATGACGCTGGTTTAGGTAGCCAATGGCAAACAACAGAACATCCACACTGCTGAACAAGAAACCCAAGAGCCCTAGAAGGACTGTCTCTCCTGCAGTCCAATAGTTTTTGATAATAACTAGGAGAAAGGCAGCTTAGCTTAGCGTTAGTTGTTTACTCATTTGATTCTCCCAGTAGTTTAAGAGTTCCCTAACGGCAGTGCTAAAGTCTTCCTTGGTGTGGAGTCCCCCACCCAGCCCTCATATGGCATCGGAACAAAATGGGCACTGACAACGGGTTGTCAAATGAAACATGACAGTTTCAAGGAAGGTGGTATGCTTTTTAATGCTAAAGAAAGTAATGAAGAGTTTACATGAACACCTCAAGATTTATTCCTGTTACATTATGGGTAAAAAGGACATTTTAAGTAGGACTGTAAACTAAGATAGGAAATGAGCCCAATGACTTGGGGACCCTAATCAGTTGTGTAAACCAGGTCGTTGGAATCAGGGTCCTCTCACAAGCCCGGCAACATGGCATGAAGCGAAGCAGGGGCTTGGCGGTTGTGCTGTGATCGAGATGATGGCTAATTCAGTCCCCTTGCCTGCCCGTGCTGTTGGTCAGCTAATGAAGAAATAGCCAGTTTCCTTCTGCATCCTGCTTTTGCTACCAGCACGTGCCAGCTGCCATGGTGACCACGCATCATACCCATCTGCCTTGCTGTGGAACTGGAGCTCTTCACCGGCCTTGGGTGGTCATGAAATAGACGCGGCGGGCTGTGAACGTGGGTGAAAAACAATCTCACACTGATTTTCACTAAGTTCAAACTGACAAGCATTCTCTTGTTATCAGATGCACCACTAGATTTTGTTATTAGGTGTGCTAATAAAGAAGCACATATACCACACACATTTAAAACTACTTTGATATCTACATGCCAATATAATTGACTTCTTTTGTAATCCTACATATAAAAGTTACATATATAAAACAAAAATCCTATGTACTTTATTTTATATATTAAAGCATTATTCTGATAAGGGATCCATAGCTTTCACCTGGCTGTTAAAAGGCTCGTGACACCAGAAAGGTTAATTGGCCCATTGTAGAAGGTAAGGTTAGGATTGAATTTTGTTGGTGTCTATTTACAGCATAAATTTGGTAGGATAATTTTTATTTTATATTTAAAAAGATTTTATTTATTTCTAGAGAGAGGGGAAGGGAGGGATAGAGAGAGGGAGAGAAACATCAATGTGTGGTTGCCTCTTGCACACCCCCTACCAGGGACCTGGCCTGCAACCCAGGCACATGCCCTGATTGAGAATCAAACCAGTGACCCTTTGGTTCGCATGCCAGCACTCAAGTGAACCAAAACCCCAAGCCACACCAGCCAGGGTACTAGGTGAATTTTTAAAAAGCAGTAGTAAAAATTCAAGTTTACTGTGGCTGCTCCAATTTCCCTATAAGGAGTTCATAAAATAATAGAATGGTTAATGAGTTGTAGCAGACTGTTTTTCTTCTATTATTGTGTACAAACTGCAAGTGAAAGATTCTTTGATTTCTTGGGCTACATGCTCACAGTGCAGTAATAGTTAAACTAATTTCTGATATGTCTCATCTCATTATACATCTATGCAGTAGTCTCTTTCAATTTTAAATTGAGCTTCAGGGAAGATTAAATACTTAGGTATTCCAGTTTGTATAAAATTTCCAGATCCACTCAAATTAGACTTCCTCTGTCTAAATGACCCTAATCATTCTAATTTAACTAGATGAAGCTTATTTCCTTTCGACAGAGCCTGTCATGTTGAATCTCACCCATGGAGATGAATAGCATGCCAAATGGGTAGTAAGTATTCCAGATGTTGCCTTGCCACTTCCCAGCAAAGTTATTAATAAAGTCAGTTGCTTCTTGTCTTTCTTTTTAATCCTCTAATATTGCTGGGAATATAAACTTCCTTTCTCCTCATTAAGACATGGTAATTTAAAAGTACGGTCCACGGGCTGCTGCAGAGGGAGGTGATTTTGATAAAAGTACCTATGCGTGGTAAAGGGTACAACGGGGACCCGTGAGGCAGTTGGAGGCTTTGGTGGGACTGTGGATGGGAGTGGAGGAGGACATGGAGAAGATTGTGACAGAGCTTTGAGTTTAAGGATGTGTTGTGTGTGTGTGGGGGGTGGGGAGGGTGGAGGGAACTGAATAGCAAAAGAGCCATTTTCTTTCCTTTGGGCTGGAAATAAAAATACGCACAGGAATGGCTACCACAGCAGCTACTTGGTTAAAATGGCCCCAGCCCAGCTGGGGTGCCGCAGGAGGCTTGAAGGCCTCTTGAGTCACCTTCAGTCCGCAGCTTTGCCCTGTCCCTGAGGCAGTGGGAGCGATGTCTAGGCACTGAGCACATGCTGAGGTCCCAGAGATTTCACATCTCTGCCCTTGTGGCCTTGAAAGGAAGGTGTGTGTTTGCAGTGCAGGGGGACTCTGGAGTGAGACAGGAGCCTGGAGACAGAGAGCCCAGCAGATACAAGGCCTGATCGTGGGACAGTCTTCTAGACAAAGATACACTTTTTCAGGCATCCTGGAAAAAGCTACATTTTCTTCGGTATGAACAAAAGAGACATTTGGAAGGAACTGGGAAAAACCTAATCATGTTAATGATATTTACAAGAATTTTCCAGTGTGATGGCTTAACCTGTCTCTTTCAAAAACACTTTAGGCTGGGTGAATTTTCCTTCAGTAAAAACCAAAAAACATAACACTTTGAGCTCCCTTTTATATTGTCCTCTCTCCTTTTAAAACCAGGGAATGGCTTTTGTATTTTCTAAAAGCACAAAAGTATGGTTCAATATTACTCCTTAGAAAGAAGAGGGATCTAAATAATTGGTATAAAGTGAAAAAATAAACTTCCAGTCTTCAGAAAATAGTCTCTCCTGGCATCATAAATAACACACATTGGAATAATCTTATATATCCCATCTTGCACTTCTCTCTTCTCCTGTGACTTTGGCTCTGGCTAACAATAACCTGATGTAACCAGTTTAAATAGCTTTAAACTTTGAAGTGGAAGGAACTGATTGACCATTAACACCATGTTTGATTTGAAGTTACTACTTCTAGCATTTCCAATATGTTTGAATGCTTATGTGGATTTTTTGATGTAGATACCATTTCCTCAAATGTCAACAGAGAAATACTATTCTCGATGCAAGTATTTTCCTTCCCATCATTGTTATTAATTTTTCAAGTTCATTAATGATTGAAATGATTAAACTGAGCTCTACTGACATCTGGTGGACAAAAATCCGTTTTTCTTTATACCACCAACTCAGTAATGCTCCAGTTTTGCTAACTAGATGGTTACTATTAATTAAGCCAATCAGTCCAAGCTGTACTAAATGTAATAGAAAATAGAACTAAGCTAAACGTAAGCTCACTAATCAGCATGGAATAAACCGAAGTAAAGGTTTCTATGTCCATTGCTCCGGCTGGGAGGACCACATTTCCATTTGGTGGTTTTACACACGTTTTCTGAGCGCCCTCTATGCACTGGACACTGCATGAACGTGGCGGGGGGGGCGGGGCGGAGGGGGGGGCGGCACTTGGACTGGGCTCCTCCTTATTGCAAGGAGCAGAGGGTCTGGTGGGGAAGACATACTTCTAAACAGATCATTTCAGAAAGTATTCTATCCATGAGGCCTCCTTCTTCCACAGCGAGATGTGGTGCTGCACTCATTGTTCCAAGATCATCTTTGTGGAGGGAATAAAGCTGAGCGGTTTCATTTTGTCCCTTAGGCAAGGCGTAGTTTTACTCTGTACTGGGGATTTTTCACGGGCCTCCAAATGTGTGCGTGCGTGTGTTCCAAAATAGAACAAGAAAAGAGCAAATTGTAAATTACCTGTCTACAGAGCATAAGATGTTAACTTCACTCTTTTTATTTTAATTCATTAATTTTTTTTCTTTTTTTAATTTAGTGGGTCTCAAGCTTGACTGTGCTCTGAATCACTGGAAAGCCCATTAAAGTGGATTGCTGGCTCCCACCACCAGAGTTTCTGACTTAGTAGATCCTGAGCGGGCCCTAGATTTTGCATTCCTAACAAGTTCCAAGTCATGCTAATTAATGCCGCTGCTCCAGAAGCTGCACTTTGAGAACCAACAGACTCAGAATGTTAATCCGCCTTATTGGCTTGAGCACCCAGTTAGCTGGTAACTGAATTAGTAAACTCAGCTGAAGGGACAACTTGCAGATGTGAGTGGTAGAAAAGATGATAAAATTGGCTTTCTAAAAAGGAAATAGAAGAAAAGCCAAACTTACAAGATGGTGTTTTTATGCATTTTAATAAATGTGACTACAACTAACTGTTTTCAACTGGGCAGGTGAGAATGTGTAAAATGTAAAGCAGCACATGCTATGCATTTACTGTTTAAAGGGGCAGAAAGGGCTTTGGTTACGTGAGCCATTTAAACATGGATGGATTCCTAGTACAGAGCACCTGGTACTTACATGAACGGGAGTAGGACCACACTCATATTGTAACAGGGTGCAGCCAAGAGGGGGGCCCCAAATAGGGATTTGGAATGGGGTCCAGAACTCAGGATGTCCAGGAAATATTAGGGTGTCCTCACATCCGCCCCCCTCCCCCCCACCACAAGTGTGGGTTGGGGGAAGGGACAAATGGAACAGGGCCATTGAGAGCTGTTTTGTATAGCAACAGCTTTGCAGCTAACCTTTGGTGTGGTCATTTAACAAAGATATGTTAAATAGCTGAGGCCATGCTCTGAGTCAGGGGAATGGAAGTAACTCCCCCCAACATGGAACTGGGAGGCAGGTCCCCCGAGTTACAGCACCTGCGTGGGAGCTTGAAGAAAATTGGCTCCATGACATGGGGCCACGCCTGCCCAGACTCGCGATGGCAGCCCAGTAAAGCTGGAAGGATATGAGTGCTGGCAGGTGTAACTGATTGTAGGAGGAGTCGGAAATGGGGCTGCAGAAGAAGATTGGTATGGGGATTTAAACCCAGACATGGCAGCCATAGTGGAGGGAGAACCATGTGGCTTTGGCAGAGTGGAGACTCCTACGGCCATTGTACAGAGAGGACCATGCGGCTGGGGCAGTGGAGAAAGAACCATGCTGTTTTGGCTGAGTGGGGACTCCTGTGGCCCTGGGAGAAAGAACCTCGAGGCTTTGCCAGAGAGGGGACCCCTGCAGCTTTGGAGGGGGGAACCACCACCCGGCTTTAGCAGAGATCCTGGAGACACAGCTGGTGGTGCCAGGAACCGAGGGAGGCCTACCAGCTGAGACAGGTTACTGGGAAGAACTGGGGGCTGCCTGAGCCACAGACTTCTATTTCTGAGGTACAGTACCCTAGACTGGGCAAGGGGGGAAGGAAGGACTGTGTGTGTTTGTGGATGTTTTAAGGGACTTTGGGATTTTGATGAAGACATTAGGTCACTACTTTAAGTTTGTATAGCATTAAATAAACATTTCCTTTCCTTTTCATGAATCTCTGGCATTGAGAGAAGTCTTTCCTCTGGCGGCAGACATAATGAACCTGAGGGGTTCCTAAGGGTAATAGTATATTGTCCCAGCCCCACTCTTGTTGCTCTGTAACAATATCAGCCTTTCAATTTAGGAGAACTGAAGTGCTTTTCTTATTTCCAGTGAAATTTCAAGCTTCCTGGGTCAGCCCTGTTCTAGGCACTGACGCGTTCCTGGGTGAATGACCTCTGAGACAGCACAGCCCCGTGTCACTTTATGAAATTCTCATTCAGGGAACACGGCACATAGCTCGTGGCAATTAGGAAAAATGCTGCTGCTACTGTGCATTTACTACTTGGAACATGCTAGGAAAAATATGGAAAAAAGAATGAGATTGATCTGCTTTTGAGTTTTAAAAAAAACCTTTAAAAAGTTGGCTGGCTAACAATGCAATGTCTCCTTATAAATTCCAAACAAGGAATTCCAAACAAGACTTCTATGAGGTCTAATTTCCTCATAGAAGCCTTGATGACTCAAATTAACTCTTTAGTATAGATAGATTCCATATGATTCTCATATTATCATAAGCATATAACTCTTTGGATTGAAAAAGTTTCTAAATTCTTGGTAATTTTCCCATTAAAACTATAAACAACGATTCGTTCCGAGGCCATTTCTTTCACGTGCTACAATCACCACCACAGAAAAGGCGTCACCTCAAGGCCTCGCCCCTTGACATCCTGTGGAACCGTGTTTCATGGGAACTCAGGGCACCAGTCATTCCAGCCCTGTTGTGCTCTGCTCTTTGGTTCGCATCCATTGATCCTTCCAACTTTATCCGCCAGCTCCCAACCCTCCATCCTTCTCCCCTTGAGTCCGGATTCCAGTGCTGGGCTATCTGGTCCCATCAGACCTACAGTAAGATCTGTGGACAACAGCATGGGTGTTGTCTGGGAGCTTGTTCAAAACGCAGACTCCCAGACCCCACTGCACCGGCGTTTTAGAATCAGTGTGACAAGATCTCAGGCAATCTGTATGCTCACATGATTGAGAAGCCCTAACCTCAATGTTTTTGTTTTTTAAACTCTCATATACTTCTATATTTCTTCTTCTACTACTCACCCAAAACCAGTCCTGGTGAGGTTCCATATCACATCAAAATTACTTGTTCATATTTATCTCCAGATTTAAAGTCTTTTGTGAGGCAGGTATTATCTTTTCCTAGTATTTGCTAGGTGCTGTACTTAGGATGTTCTAGCAGCAGTTCATATCGTTTGGGTTGAAGTTCTTCAGGTAAATTACTACGTAGGCCATGAACCAGTTATCAAAGTGCTGATGACTAACAGCAGATTGATGAACTATTCTTCCAAAACATTTGCATTTTAACAGGATTCCTGAAGGAAATGCATTTAACCTAAACCATTAATAATGCTAATGGTAGGAGTTTTTGAGAAGTCAACTAACTGAGTGGAAATGGTTTGGGGAGCAAGTGACGTTTTGTCCTCAAATTTCCCTTCACCTCACCCATCTCTACTGTGGTCCAGCTGAAAGAACGCTCAGTGCTTCTGGGCTGGCTGAGTGGCTTTTTACATGTCTTCTCCCTGCAGGACTATTAACTCCAGTATCTCCAAATACAGCCCCAAACCACAGGTCCTGGTTTGGGAAAACAGAAGGACACAAGTTGTGGGCACTCTGGAAACTTGCCTTTCGTAAGTTATAGGAGCAAAGACTAGGGGATGGTTAAGAGGAAGGTTAGAATACTTTTCCTTGCAATTGCTCATCTCGTCGTTGTCTTCTTTACCAGACCGTGAGATCGGTGCAGGGAAGTCTATTCAAGCACACAGTGCCCCCAAACCCCTCGGGCACCTTGCACACAAACGTGTGTGTTCAGTGAATTGAGGGGATGCAGTGGTTTGAAAGCATGGCTCACAGCATGATTCAGACCCATGGCGAGTCTGCAGCCACACAGACAGTGCCAGCAGTTTGGATCATACCGGCAAGGGGGTGCGTGTTCATCCCTGACTGTGGAGTCCTGAGACATCAATGTTGACCATCACCTTTCCCAGTGAGCCACATCAGGATTCTGGTGGGCAGGGGGGAATGACAAATGCCTTTCTTCATATCCCAACTCCATCAGAGAAATTAGGCAACTGTGACACTACTTTATAAATGAATTTATCAAGAATTTGCCTTTCCCTGCATAATGACTATGGACCTCACAAATGCTTTCTCTAATACTTATTTGTAGAGCGGTAGAACATTAGCTGCGGATTTAATGTCACCATGGTTGTAATTTGCATGCGGTTGAAAGGTTAACATAATGCAGAAATGTGAAATTAAACCGGTTCACTATGAGCAGTGGTGCTGCTAAGATCCATTTCTCTGTTCTCATTATTTCACCTCTTGGTTTATTGTGTTTGCTGCTTTCTCTCATTACTCACAAAATTGTCAAATAAGTCCCCAAGGATGCACTCGCACAGGCTTCTGGAAAACAGTGTTTCAGTAGTTTACATAATGGGCCCGATGAAGCCAACGTGTTCTCCATTGTAAAGAAGCCAAGGTTCTCTCCCTTTGTGTTTTGACCCTCAGCTTTAGAAGGGAGAGGGCGAGTCTGGATGAGAAACAGAATGAGCAAGCAAATTATCAAGGGACTGACTGTTAGGCTCTTCTTAGTTTAAATAATGCTTACCGGAGTGGAGAATTCATGAGACTTTTAATAACATTGGCTCCATAGCAAGAACTATCCAGAGAAGAAGAAATGACACAAATGTTATTATTCTATTCAGGGTGTATGAGGAGAAGGAAGGAGGTGAAGGTCTCCTGTAATGCAAGGTTAGGGGGGAAAAATCAAACTACCGCCACTGCGAAGTCACAGGAGACAAATTACTTCTTTAGGTTTTGTTGGTTCATGAAATTACAGCTGGGGTGCAACTTAATGTGCTGGTCGTTATTGTTCTTCCGGTAGGAAGACGAGCCGGGAGCGGTAAAGCGGGGAACAGCGCTAGCTGGCCTTACGAGTTGAAATGCAGCTCGTGGAGGGGAAGTGGGAATGCGCCAGGCATCACTGTAGAGCCTCTGGGTGGCCTCTGCCCACATCTAACGATGTGATATCACCATCTACACCTTCATTCAGTCAAAGACGTGAAATCAAGGTGTGAATTTATCTTTTAGTGTTATGAGTCATTCACACAATAGACCTGGGGTATCAAGGACATTTTAATCATATGCACCCGATAACAAATTCTAATTCAGGGATGAAAACAGTGATTATAATTTGGCAGATCTCTGTTGTGCTAAATGACACCGCATTGCTATGTCACGGAAGTAAGTGATACCAAATCATGCCAGGTGATTCGGCAGAACTCCTTTCCAACCTCTGCATATATATTTTATAATTGTGCCACATTTCACACTTGATCTTAGCCAAAAGGCTGAGAAGCGATAATTATGCCATATTTTACCTCTCCCTCTATTCCGAGTTCCTTTCAGAATTGGTCAGCAGGGAAATCAATTTTTAGAATAAGGCCTTTAGTTATTATTAACCACAGGGTGGATTCTCATGTGTATTACACATTGCTCTGCTTGAAGCCTTGTAGATTCCTCCTAATTCTATAATGATTGGATTAAAAATATTTTCCTCCAATACATCTCTGTTTTCAGAAAGTATTGCAAATCTGGTCTGACCAACAGTGAAGAAAAAGTCAGACACAAACACTAGGGAATACATGTATTGAGAAGAAGCCTTCATTTAAACCAAAGCAAACAAAAAAACCACATGACTATATACAGTCTTAATAAATTTTTATTGAGAACCAGTAAGTTAAATCCTTTACAGAACACAGAAATACATATGATCCCAGCCCTTCCCAATAAATGGCAATATACCAGGGTGGGTTCCCTGAATACCTCCAACAATTTTGTTTTATTTCTATAGTGGAGAAATAGCTCTATAGCTTAGCCATACAGAAATGGGGTGCTCTGACCTTTTAGGGGAAGCAGAAGGGGAATCAATTCAGTATGAGTACCAAGGACAACAGATGAGTTCTAGTAGCCAAACGAGTAGATGAATAAATGTCCACTCTTCACATTTTGCATTTCAAAATCTGCTAGTACAAGGCAGGACATGGTAGGATCAGACAGAAATTAGCCTGAGGACTTAGGAGCAGAGGATCTCTGTCCACTCAGCTACATAGGGAAGTGGTAACAAGAAGAGAAAACAGCTTTGGATCCACTTTCACCTAACACTCCATCTCCCATGAAGGCATCCGATGCCAAGTAACTGGAGTAGACATCACAGATGAAAACGGAGACAAATAATGCTGAGGGCTAAAGACTGAGAACTTGGATGAGACCGAAGCCCGACAGGGTTGATGACAATAGTTGTGATGACATTAACATTTTTTTCATGGTGAAGAGTTACCTCCTGCAACTTTCCATCACTGCAGGAGCAGAAACACAGGCAGGATAAATGACCACTCTGCAGCAAGCCCTTCGGGTGTGACTCTAGGCTTTTCGCGGACTTGAGAGACGCTACTGAATTTTCTGGGAGGCAACTTTTGGGATGGATTTTTACCAAAAACAAAAATATGCAGGGGGAAATGATTCCTCTTTCTTTTAAAACTAAGCAAATTAGTGTAGAAGTTTCTTTCAGTTTCTAGCATGGTGTTAGGGTACTGGTCTTAGTTCATGGCATTTGTGCAAGTTTAAAATACTATCAAATTTTCTTTTAAGCATCAAAAAAGAGGCACATATCAATTCTGTCAGTTTTATAAGTCCTAAAAAGCACCCTTCCCCCCAAGAAGTGGTACCTGAATTGTGTTTGTATTGATAAATTTCATAATGGATAAAAGGAGCCAGACTGTAATTGAACTATTAACAAAAATCTTATTCAAAATGTTCTCTCTGTCTTGAAGTCTTCCTGGCTTAAATTAATCAAGGCGTTAGGAGAAGCACTGTGATCAAGTCCCGGGCTAGGAGAAAATGTGTTTTATTCTGTTTCCCTTAGTTAGTAACTCTAATTGCACAGGACAGTAAGACATTTAACTAAACCAAATGGGTTTTATTCTTTCAAGTTGTACACCCAGCCAAAGGCAAATTAGCTTTACTGTGAATGCTGACACCATGGATCTGCAACATTCAGGAGAAAGGCAGCACTGCGGAAGCCTGAGGCACAAGGTGGCCCAGACTAGCACAAGTCACAGAGGATAAGCTAATCCAAGGATCTGAGCAGTGGGCTATTGTTTTAGATCTATGGTCAGTAGCCTTTAAAGGGTCAGACAACTTCCGATAATATTAGCTATTTTGGTGCTAAGTAGAAAATAACAGGGGGCTGCTACCCACAGGGACCAGCGCACCCCTGGTGGGGGTCTGGTTCATAGCCTCAGGACAAAACAGCATGTTCTTAGGATGGAGGGAGCCGTGGGATGGGCGCATTTAACATTCTTAGACCGGTTTTTTTTTTTTTTTAAGCTACAAAATGTTCTAAAAGCAGTCAAAATGTAGAAAAACAAAACCTGCCTGGGAAAGGAAGTGATGGAATGAGGGGAATAGAAGCTGATGACTCAAAATATTTGTACAGATTTGAAGTGCCAGGGATTCTACTTTCACTATATAAATACCCAGATCTGAGGGCTCAGAGACTGATGAACGTTAAGCCTCACACATGCAAAGAGGCAGGACCCATTAGTTCTAAGCACGATCACTGATTTCTATCAAATGCTTAGTGTTTTTTCCCCCAAGTTAATGGCTTTATACATAGCACACTCCCTCCTTTTAAACAGAAGCGGAGTGCTGCATTACCCAGCGAAAGGCCAGTGCCCAGACAGAGCGCCGGCGAGGAAAAGGTGGTTTGCCCCACACAGCCAGCACTAAAGCAGAGTCACTGCCGACTGAGTACAACACAAGCCAGAGTCCCGGTCCGTCGGACGGGGTGGACGCAGATCCTCAGTTACAACACGGTCGCACCCTGGACACTGGTTTCCTGGTCTTGTTCTAATTCTTCAGAACAAACACGTTTAAATAAATAGGTATAAAATACACTAGCTTATTTTAGAAAAAAACAATGAACTTATTGTTAGCTTATCTAGAACTAAACATCAAATCAGAATCTTCACAACCACCACTGCATTTTAGAAATTTTTGATGAAAATGTTGGCTACAGGCTGGATGCTTTACTAATAAAAAGAGGCAAATTTCAAAGCATGTTTATCTCCAGTTTAAATAAGCATTGTGAATTTAAACAATGGTGTTTAGGTCCCTGAACTAGTTTGTAACTCTTGCAATTTTTGTCCTGGAAGCACAGAGTTATATTTTTGTCCCCTTTCATAATCAACCACAGAGAAAAGCAGTCATAAAACTGTCCTGTTGGAGGGAAAATACTGAAGAGCGGAGGTAGAGGGCAGTGTCTGACAACACTGTATATTCATCTTTGTTTACCTACATTTAGTTTCTTTTAAGCATGTTTAGAACAGTAACAGACGGTTATATTCATAAGCTTAAATAAGAAGAAGGTTTCCTCCAACTTGTAAAACGTATATACATATATGCCCTCATAATACTGTCTATATTGCCCAACTTCCTTTTTGGAAGAAAGTGAAGTTAAAAGATTTTCTTAGATATTTTAAAATAAAAGCAAATGATAAAGAAAAGGAAGTGAACTAAAGACGAATTATGACCAAAAAATCCACTAAATGAAGCACACAGTTTGACTCTGTTTCCTTGAAAGCCACGACAGCACTTGGCTCAGGGCCGATGCACAGACAGGGTCATGCAGTGCAGGGCAGGGGCAGGGGGCGGGCTTCCCTCTACAGTTCAAACGCAGGGAACCTGGCTTTGCAGGGCACCAGGAGGTCAGCCAGGAAGTATATTGTTCCAGCCATTCCTGAGGGAAGAGGAGGAGACCAAAGTTAGTATACCAGTGACTCCATCTTAGAGCGAGGCTTTATCGTGCACTACCAACAGTACAATATTAACGGCAATGATTTAAATGAAGTAGGCATCTATCTATACTCATATTCCTTGCAGTTAATTATTAGAGGAGAACACTACCGAGGTGTTCAGCTACTTCATCCAGGTGGAACACAGGAGGAGAGTGGGGCCAGACAAGTTCAAGGCACAGCCTGTCATTTACCCTATGTGAGCACCATGTGAGCTCACGGGTCCGAGTCTCAGTCTTCTCCTCTGTGATGTGAGGGTAATGCCTGCATGTTTTTGCTGAGACGATTTATGGCAGTGCCTGCAAAATGCCCAGCACGTGCCTGGCTCCATAATGGCGGGCCCCATTATGATTATTAGTATTAGGTCTGTGGTAGTCCATGTGTTAACTGATTTTTAATGTTCAGTTGCTGTATCAGGAAATAAGGAAGCAGTGTAAGAAATGATTATACAATTAACTGTTGGTAAAACTCCAATTTAAATAGATTAACCACCAAGCAGAAAAGTAGACGCTGAAGGCAAGTAAGCAGTGAATGAAAAGTACCTTCGAAGAGGGAGAAGGGGGTGTCTGGAGTTCTGCATCCGTGCTCTCCATAATCTAAGCACCATTCAGCAAACTGAAATGGAGACCAAGTTAAATTATTGTTGTGATTTCTTCCAAAGACCCCCCAAAGTTGATAGAGACTGTCTGTAAGAATTATCCTACAGAGTCAAACACCTTCTTCAAGGCAGAGAAAAGAGGTTAATGCAGAAAAGCAGATAGCCTGAAAAAAAGTATGAAACACCGAGGGAACTTAATGAGCTGGCCGAACCACGTTATCTCCAAGGTTAGCATAGAAGAAACAAAGGAATAAAACCACCCTCTGTTTTTCTTTCTCCCATAAATGCTGTTGAATAGAATTATGTCCTTTTAAAAGAAAGCTAATTCCATTGAATGGTTTTGAAGGTTCTTCTTAAATAACTGTGTTTGCTTGTCCTATAGACATCGTTTAACAAATGAACGAATGAATGAAGTTAACTAGAAACCTTTCTGCAGCCTCCAGGAGAGGTGAGGTGCTTTCTGTCAGTTCTGGCCCCTACCTTGCAGGCCCTGTACAGGTACTTCACGTCCTGAGTGAGGTTGTACAGTGTCAGGAAGGCGTAGGCGTTGCCCGCAGTGCCGTGGCACAGCCCGTACCCCTTCTTCAGCAACCCGTGCTTCCAGATCACATCGGCACACTGGTAGGCATCGTTGAGATACTGTTCCTCTCTGAACACCTGCAGCATCGAGGGACGGAGTTTCATTTCAAAGGACAGGAAAGAAAACTCTATTGACATTCCTCCCTGACAGGAATGGGGGGAAGATGGGGAAAGGGAGGAGAGAGGGAAATGGCGTGGCAAGAAAGGGTAAGGGATTTAGAGCCACAGAGATGTGTTATACCAGTGGGGACAAATTACAAAACATCACTAGCTTTTTTTTTTTGTTAATAATTGGAAATAACCTCATTTGCATGGTCTAAGTTTTATGCGTATGTGTGTGTTTGTGTATATGCGTGTTAGAGGTGAAGCGGCATGATTCTACTTGAAACGCTGTTAGACACTTTCCAAAGAACGCATGCATCTTCTTGGGTAACAATGATGCCCTTCACTCTAAGGAAGTTTCTTTACATATTGTAGGAGAAACTGTTTACAAAATTGATTATAAAAACTGATTTGGTTATAAAACACCGTACTATGTCAGAAAACCATTGATGCACCTTTACAATCTTTTGTGGACTCCAATCTGTTGGCTGAAGACTTGAGGAATATTCTGAGTACACATTTTAGATATCTCATTGCAAACTAAGTGTCCTTAATAGAGCAAGCCGGTTTTAAAAGATTTCCCAAGTTTCTAAAAGTAAAACTTGATATACTAAAGCTTATTTAAACTATAAGATGCCAGTCTGTGGATGTGTAATGTGTAGATCTGGAACCAATAGACGTAGATATCTTGGTTGTATCTTTACTACAGCATACTTCTTAGAAGTGATACTGGCATTTCTTTATTATGGTAAAATAAGCATAAAAGTTAGCATTTTAATCACTTAAAATACACAAGTCCATGGCATTAATTACATTCACCTGTTTTATAACCATCACTACTATCTATTTTCAAACTGAAACGCTGTATGCATTAAGTGTTAAATCTGTACCCAACCCCCTGCCCCAGCTCCAGGTAAGTCTATTTTCTTTCTGTTTGAATTTGCCTATTCTAGATACCTCATATTAACCAGGATCTCATTTAAGTAGAATCATATAGTATTCCTCCTTTTGAATCTGGTTTATTTCACTTATGATGTTATCGGTGTTCAAGCATGCACGGTATAGTATGCATCAGAACTTCCTTCTCTTGTATGGCTGAACACTAACCCACTGTAGGTATACAGCACATTCTATCCATTCATCTGTAGACAGGCACTTGGGATTATTTCCACTTTTTAGCTGTCATGAATAATGCTGCTGTGGAACACTGGTGTACAGTGTCTGTCTGGAGCCTTGATTTTACTTTTTGGGGGTAAATACCTAGGAGTGGAATTGCTGGATCATATGTTGATTATAAGTTTAATTTTTTGAGAAACTGCCAAACCATTTTCCACAGCAGCTGCACCACAGTACACGCCAACCAGCAGTGTGAGAGGTGGATTCCTTCTGTTTTTTAACTGAGTTCTGCCACCGATGCTATGATCTCGGCTGCTTACTTGTCAGTGAGGAAGCCTCTCCTGCTCTATGAAACAATGGCTGCTGTGGTACAGATGCATCCTGTGAGGATGGATTATAGTCCACTTAGCAGAAGTGATCTTAGGTCTAACAAGGGATTTACCTATTGCTCTTTTAAGGGTTATGCATAAAACTAATTTTAAATGATAGAATTTTGTATGTTCCTATCTATTTCTAACATGAGAACGTTCACAGTACCTTGTAGGCCTGGATGAGCATGTAGATTACCCCCGGGGAACCGTGGCACCAGTGGACCAGCAGGTCGCGAGTGTCGCCCACACAGGGAGGGTAATTGCCGGAAGGGAACTTCAGCTGGCAGACGTAGTCTACGCTGGGCTTGACCAGGCCGTGCAGCTTTGCGTGGCTCACTTGAAGGCAGGGCTGAAAATGAGAAAGGGGGCTATTGATTCTGCTGGACGAAATGATCTTCCTGAGCTGCAGGAATGAGTTTTAAAACATAAAGAAAACATGACCAAAAGGTCCTGGAAGTCATTCAGAAGTTTTGGAGTCAACACAATTATTTCACCTACTAGAACATAGTCCCTGGGCCTTATGCCCATATTATTTTTCAGTATTTGTTATCTATAAGCATATAAATGATTTTCCTAAGTCAATTCTTGAGAAAGTGAGTGCTAAGACAAGTTTAACACCTTATGCATACATTAAAGCCCAGAAAGAGATCCAGAGACAAACCAACCACAACTTCCATTATTGCATTTAGTTTCCAATGGAAGAGGATGCTAACAAGTTAGGAGACTGGGAATCTAGATTCCAAACTGCTGTGTGATTCTAGATCAAGCTTTCTGCAGAGGATTTGGAACTGATACCTATACAGGATGATTTTGATACAACAATGTATAGATTTGTAAGAGACACTGACATTGACATATGAGCCACCATTTTTGATAATTTTTAGTTTCTCTTTTTGGTCCTATTCTTAATTCAAAGCAATGCTCACTTTTTTTTTTTTTTTTTTAAGATTTTATGTATTTTTAGAGAGGGAAGGGAAGGAGATAGAGAGAGAGAGAAACATCAATGTGTGGTTGCTGGGGGCTGTGGCCTGCAACCCAGGCATGTGCCCTGACTGGAATCGAACCTCCGACACTTCACTTCTTTAAACAAATTCAAAGTGTTGTCTTTGCCCTGCTGGGGGTAAATTTGTTGGGGGTGGGGGAGGAGGGGCAGGCAGTGGTGTGAAGCACAGGCAGGAGGCTGCGGCGGTAGGAATTAGGCCATACTTGTAACAGGCTTTCTCGGATACTGAACATGCACTCAGTGCTTTAGGGCATGTGTAGATTTCCCGTATCCAAAGAATCTTGTTCAAGTTCAGTATAAAATGCTAATGTAGAATGAGTGGATTCTCCTCAAACGTGCAGGAATTTTCCAACATGGCCAAAAATACTTTGCTTTATGCTAATACACAGGCACCTCCTGGAATGAATTTTTCGGATTAAAAATGAATTTTAAATAGATACTAATCTGCCAACTGAAAACTCAGTACTCAGTTTCCGGATTTCCTACTACAGAGGACAAAAGGAGGCAGAGGGTGAGATGCTCCCGATGATCTACTTCAATGGAAGGTCACGTGGGGGCCCTAGCTTGTGTGGCTCAGTGGGCTGGGCCCGAAAAGTGAACGGTCACTGGTTTGATTTCCAGGCAGGGCACGTGCCTAGGCTGCAAGTTTGGCCTCTGGTTGAAGTACATGCAAGAGGCAACCAATCAGTGTTTCTGTCCCTCTCCCCCTCCCTTCCTCTCTAAATAAATAAATAAATAAATAAATAACAAAAATAAAAAAAAATAGAAAGGTCATGTTGTTGTTTAGTCACTGACATGTGTGACTCTAACTCATCTTAAAACTTCAGCAGACGGAACTTTCCTTCCTTGAAAACTTTTGAAAATATGTATTTATTTCTGGAAATAGAGAGCCAGTGAGGGTATATGTCAGAAATAAAGAAATTTAAAACTAAACTGTTGAAATCCCTAATTATAAGACTCTTAATTGGGAAGTGTAGAAGAACTACAACGGTCAGTCTCCCACAACCACTAACCCTCACAGTGTGACTCTGCATTTAAAAGCAGGAACAACCTTGACTTTCCCAGCATCACTGCCATTGTTTAGTTATGGGAAGAGGGCAGGTCTGACATTGACTTTGCATTATTACAGCCAGCTACTCAACCAGTGAGTAGTACGTATGTCTAAGCACTCATGTCGAACATATTAATGAAACACTTTTCTTTATGCCACATTGTACTTTGGGAAGGTGAGGGGGACACCTTTGTACCATTAAAAATCAATTTCCTTTCGTCATAAATTCTGATTCACAAGTGCCAATTTCTCCTTAAAGAGAGCTAAATAAGCCCCTGGAAACGATGCTCCCAAGAGAAGTGCACTTCTGACCTCCCCGCTCAGATTACGCTGGCTGCAGTAAATCCTACTTGTCCTTAGTCGCTCTGACTTTGGCGGACGGCTCCCAGCAGCATTAGGCCTAAAGAAGTGTTGAGCATGGACTATTCAGCTGTTTCTTGGGTAAGTCACACAAAATCCATCAGGAAGGCTCCTTGGCTTGCTCTCTACATGAGCCTTGGGCAACATATGCTCGTTTGTTTTTTTTATTGATTTTGTTCTCACTTCTGCAATTTATTTCATTGGGTTGTGCCTTACAATGTGAAATAATATTCTTAATGTAAGGCATTTGCTGAAAGAGCAGAGCAGAAGGCACTTCATATAGAAGTATGGGTCGGAACACTTCGGTCAGGACAAGTGGGCCTGGGTAGGCCAGTATGGTCATCCACAAACCAAACGTCATTCCAAAGCACAGTGCCTTTTGTATTAGTACACTTGAAATGCACCTTGGCTTGTCTAGGTGTCTCATTCCTCTTGCTTGTCTAGGCCAGGAATTACAAGGAGAGCACCGCAGTAGTCAGCAGAATGAACACATGGAGCGGGGCCTGTGTCTCCCCCCCAGACGGTAAAGGCAGGGGCACAGGCTGCAGTCTCACCATCATCACCCCTTACCTGCATCAGGAAGTAATAAATTCCTGCCAGGCCATGAGCGGCCCCCACATAATATTCTTGGTACCATTCATACATCAGTGGAGTCTTTCCTGTGAAGTTTCTTTTTCTCGCTAGGTTCTCTCCAGATGTTAAGACAGTTTCACAAATCTACAGGGAGAAAACCAACCAAAAAATGAGAGAATTAGAGTAAAACCCGCCTTGGTGGAGGTAAGGACCTTTCTGCATGGATACTGGGGAACATGGTGAATTAGACATCACCTTAGGCCATGGACGGGCACAATTTAATTCGACACTTAGAGAAGTGCACGTGACTATATTCTGTCTAAAAAGGGGAGGACATGGAAGATCTTGAACTCCTCTCATTAGAGCTTGCAAGGATTCCCTTGCCAATGGAAGGCCTAACTGCCTCCGGCACAAAAGGAGACACCTGCACCTGCGAGGTGCAACTGGCCTGCCTTCTCGGAAAGGGCCTGGAACCTCGCCAATGGCTGAACTCCTTACTGAGTCACTCTGCAGTGTTTCCAACAGCACTCAGCGTGAAGCTGCTGGTCCTCTGATCAAGCCTGACCTTCAGAGGTCAATATACAACTTCCGGCTACATAGGATAGCTAACTGGAGAAATAAAACCAACAGTTCAGGCAGACGGTAAGCGGAAGCCTAAAAAGCTCCAAAAGCACAAAAGCACGGTACCTGCTGAATATGGCTCTGAGGGATCTTTTCCACTCCGAAGTTCTTATTCACAAACAGAAGAGCGTAGAGGTAGCCCACTCGTCCGTAGAGCATTTCATTTGGAACATGAGGATCAATCTTGTTCAGGTGAATTAGCCTGAAAAGAAAAATACACGCTTAAGGTAATTTGAAAGGGATTAAGTAGTGGTATAGACTAAAAGAATGGTACATTTGAAAAACACACAGATATAACATATATTAAATTAGATTATTATACATTATTTTAATGTTTTAAGTTATATATTTCCCATTACCATTTAGTCCCCTCCTACCCCTCTCCCTCCACCCCCACAATCACCACACTGTTGTCCATGGCCATGGGTCCTTTTCCCTCAATCCCTCCCCCTCCTCCCCCTCGCCCTGGCTGTCAGTCAGCTCTCTATCTATGAGTCTGTCTCTATTTTGCTTGTGATCTGAAATGGTTAAGTATGAAAGTGGTGGCTTGTGCACATTTTTTCTTCTACAAATACAGGCATAAAATTCACAGTGGAACAAACAGTGTCATCTTACGTATAGGAACACAGTGGTAGGAGACCGTTTTTAATTTTCCTGTACTACCTTGACTTCTCCCCCAATGTCAACAGGGTCATCTGGATGGCGGAATTACGGGCCATTTTGTTTTCTGCTTCATTATCTCTCTCTCTCTCTCACACACACACACTCCTAATATTTTTAAAGAGCTTAAAAACATTTATGAAAAATTATTTTTTTAAATGTCCAACTAGCAGGTCAGTAACATTGAGACCTTAAGAAAATAAAATTGGTTTACTAGATATAAGCTCTTCTGTTGTGGTAAATAGAATGAATGTTTCAGAGTCTTGATGAGAATTTTTAAATCAGGTTTTAATGTAAATGTATCAAACTGTATAAAATTTAGACATAAAAAAGTACTTCTGATTTACTTTTGCAAAGGAGATTAAAAGAAATACTCAAAGAGAAACTACCATGAATTTACTAACCAAACACTGCTCTGTGGAAGTTACTCAGAACAATTACTGCACTAACTCCAATGTTCTTATCTAAACAAAAATTTTTGAACCACTGTTACCAGAAAACAAGTTTCCTTTATTTGCCACCACTATGACTTGCATTACCACTAGGTGGCAATATATATCAATAATTAGCATCTTAATTATTGTGCAGCCAAACTTATTTGCCTTTGGGAAATTCAAAGTAGGTAGCAAACACTGTTCAAACCTTTGAAAATATAGTGTGGTTCATAGTGTCTCCTTAAAACGATGCTTTACAGTTTAGGGTGAAAAAGTACACATTCTACCTTTTTCTGGATTTAAATTCAAATAATTAAAACTCATTAGTTGGGTCTGATGATTGTTAAAGGTAGGAGTTTTAAATTTATGTTTTATATGCCATATTCTTAAGACAAAAAGAGGAAATGACAGCATTTATAAACCATAATGGCTATTTTATGTGTTTCCAAAAACAAAGCCAGAAGCGCATCATGCAGCTCCATGTATTTGCTTTAATATGGACACACTGATTACAAGCATTCTGAAGGGAGACAAAGACATATAAAACAGAGCAGTTCTTCTCCACTCTTAGCAGTACTTCCCCAGGGTATATCACTGGAGAGTTTTTGCCTTATATCATCAAAAGTTTGACTTCTTTTTGTAAAAAGAAGTTCTTTTCTTACTCATCACACTACAGAAGAGGGAGGGTATAATTTTCTGACCAGAAAGCTGAAGTTCTTCATCACTGTGAGTATGGGCCCCAAAGCACTGTGTACTCAGGTTAGTCCTGTATTTGGGTAGGAAACAGGCCGCACTCTCTATGTGGGTGGAGGCACCAACTGTCTCTCTGCAGAAGGAAGGGTGAAAATGGACACCTACACAAAAATCAGGCTGCAGGAAGAACTAGCCCTACTGACCACACAACCCCATCCCTACCCCCAGGCCAACTGCAGGGCACTCTGAACACACATGCACATTTTCTCTCCCGCTCTCTCCCCCATTCATTCTCAACCTCTCTCTCTCCCCCTTCCCCTCCTTTTGGAGTCACAGACCCCTCCAAGAAAAGTGTGAGTACAATTTGGGGGTTTTCTATACCTCTGGAAGCCCTCCCCCAAAGTTAAGAACATTTACCTTAGGGAAAATTATGAGTCTGAAAGACCATTATGTTAAGAAAATATAAGAAAGATGTTACTCATGAGGCAAGATCTCAGTTATTGTCTTCCTTAATGACATCAATTAATTTTGGACTTACTGAAACTGAATTGAAAAGACATAGATTTTTCCTTCAAAGGGAGAAGATGTGAAACTACAAATAATATTTTTTCTTTTTCTTCTGCCATGAAATCCAGAAATATAAAAAATCGAAGCTGTGGACACAATGTACTTGCCTATCATAAGTTCACATTTTATATTTTTATTTTAAAGATTTTATTTATTTTTTTAGAGAGTGGAAGGCAGGGAGAAAGAGAGGAAGAGAAACATCAATGTGTGCCTCTTGTGTGCCCTCAACTGGAGATCTGGCCTGCAACCCAGGCGTGTGCCCTGACTGGGGAATTGAACCAGCGACCCTTTGGTTCACAGGCCCGCACTCAGTCCACTGAGTCACACCAGCCAGGGCTCACATTCTATATATATATATATTTTTAAGATTTTATTTTATTTATTTTTACAGAGGGAAGGGAGGGAGGGACAGAGAGAGAAAGAGAAACATCAATGTGTGGTTGCTGGAGGCCGTGGCCTGCAACCCAGGCATGTGCCCTGACTGGGAATCGAACCTGCGACACTTTGGTTCACAGCCTGTGCTCAATCCACTGAGCTACACCAGCCAGGGCACATTCTATATTTTTAATAATAACAACTCTATCAGCTATAAAAAATTGTTAAAATATTATACAATTAAAAATATATATAGATAACAAAAACAGCTTTATTACCAAGATACAAAAAACTTGTACCTTACTCTTAAGGATGTTTTAAAGTAAACCAATATTACTATATGGTAGTATTCCCCAAACACTATTTCTTAAAACAAAGGTGTCATGAGGAAAAAGTGCTGTCTAAATGATAAATTTGGCAAATTCTGCTCCCTAGACTAGGTGGAGCTTCTCTTCAGACTCTCAAGATCCTGGGCAGACAGTAAAGTTATATATTTACCTTTGTTTTCTTAATTTCCCCAATCTGTTTAAATACATGCTACTTGTATTTAACAAATATTAACATGTATTGATATTTTTCATATAGCAAACTACTACTATTTGGTTGTACATATATGAGAAGGCTGGCATTATAAATAAAATATTGGGACCACTACAATTTATTTTATGATACTTAAAGATTCCTCCAATGCGATTTTCTTGTGAACCTGTAAAGCAGACATGTGGCGAATGGTTTTAAACTGGCTATGTGAAACAAATAAAAAGGTGGCTTCTGTATTTCAAATTTAGATGGGTATAAAACAGTTTTTGTATTGGCTGGTTTCATTCCAGTTCATTACTATAAAATGGATACATATGTTAATTAAACTTTTGGAGAAATCAGTTTTGTTTCACTTGTGATTTGATCAAGCTTTGTGACAGATTTTATATTAAATACTTCCCAGTCCTGGAATGGAATGTTCATAGTTTATTCCTGTAAAATACAGTAGTACTACATTTTCTGTTTTTAAGTTGCACTAGATAATTTCTTACCTCAGACAGATGTATCACAGGCACGTATAAAAAAAGGTATTCAGGAGTGTATGTCAATTCAGGGAATGATTTAATACAATTCACACATCATTACAGGTAGAGCATAACACTCCTTGGATTCTCCTCCATCCCCTCTTTTGTTACATTTTCCAGTGGAAAAAATTAGTTGCAATAAGAAAATATCACTGTATGGGAAAAAATTGGGGGAGGAGGGAGAATTCGCATACATGTGCTCAAACCACAAGAGTATGGCTGATTCCTTCTTTGCATACAACACAAACTGTATCTGAAAAGGCCTAGTTACAGCGTATTCTGTGACGTGGATGATCGTGCTAAGTGAAATAAGCCAGTCCCAAAAGACAAATACTGAATGAGTCCCCTTATATGAGATACTGAGACACTCAGAGTAGTTAAAAATAGTTGAGACAGAATGTAGAGCTGAGGTTGCCAGGGGCTGGGGTCAGGCAGGGGGGTACAGACGCAGGTTTACAAGATGAAAAGAGCTATGAAGACAGATGGTGCTGATGGCTGCATAACATCATTAATGTATTTAATTTCACTAAACTGTAGACTTAAAAATGGTTAATATGGTAAATTTGACATTATATGTATTTTACCACAATAATTGGAAAAAAGGAACCAAATGTAAATTCTAGAACTAAAAATTACAATGTCTAAAGTAAAAAATTCCCTGGATGGACTTAACAGCAGAATGGATAGAACAGAACAGAATACAAAACAAAACAAAACAAAACAAGGCACTTTTCTTAAGTGAACCGAGAAAACACCAGTATTACTTAATCTTAAGAACAGAGAGTGGGGGAAAAAGATTGAAAAAAGATCAGTCTCAGAGACTAGTAGAACAATATCGAAAGGCCCAACATATGTATAACTGAAATTTCAGAAGGAGAAGACAGAGGATGGGGCAGAAAAAAAGTTTGGAAAAACACTCTAGATTTTGATAGGGGTTTGGATCACACTGGTATATGTAATAGTCAAAACTCGGTAAGTTTCCACTTAAAACTTAAACAGCTCATTATATATAATGTTTACATCAGAGGAAGAAAGCTTTAACCAGATACTGTATTCTAGTAAATTATGTACAAGTTCAAGTATTAAGATGGAAGTGAACTGATGCTTGTAATTTACTCTGAAAAGCATCTCCCCAAAAGGATTACATAATAGTGAATAGAGAAATGGATAGGTGGATAGATATGTGATAAAGCAAGTACAATAAAATGTTAACAGTAAAATCTATGTGGTAGATATATAGGTATTCGCTGTTCTTTTAACTTGTTTTATGTTTGAAATTTTTCACAATAAAATTGAAGGGGGAATAATCTAATTATTAGAATTTCAGGCCAAAAGCCTATTGTCAAGATACACACCATCACACAAGGAGATTAACCAAGGGTATTCGACAAACAAAATCAGTAATGATAATACTATTCTAAGAGTAATTTATAAGAATAGTGGGACTCAAAAACCATGGTCAACTCAGGTACGTTAAATGTTGCTGGGCTCCAGTGGGCAAAAAGACTGTAACAGGCACCTCATTAAAGAAGATACACAGATGGCAAATAAGTACATAAAAAGACATTCCATGTCATCTATTAGAGACAAATGCAAATTAGAAGAACAAGGTACCATTGCCCACCTATTAGAATGCCCAAATTCCAGAATACCGACAATACCAAATGCTGGCAGGGATGTGGAGCAACAGGAAATCTCATTCATTCATTGCCAGTGGGGGTGCAAAATGGTACAGCCTCTTTGGAAGTCAGTTCGGCAGTTTTTTATAAAACTAAACATATTCTTAGCATATAATCCAGCAATCATACTTCTTGGTATTTCTGAAGGAGCTGGAAACTTACATCCACATAAAAACTTGCACAAGGATGTTTATAGCAGCTTCTATTTGCTGAAACTTGAAAGCAACCAAGATGTCCTTCAGTAGGTGGATGAATATATAAACTGGTACACAATGGAATATTATTCAGCACTAAAAAGAAATGAGCTACCAAGCCATGAAAAGACATGGAGGAACCTTAATGTACACTACTAAGTGAAAGAAACTGATCTGAAAGGGCTACAGACACTACATGATTCCAATGACATGGTATCCTGGGAAAGGCAAAATTATGGAGGCAGTAGAAAAATCAGTGGGTGCCAGGGGTCAGGCAGGAGGGAAGGGGGATGACTAGGTAGAGCACAGAGGATTTTTAGGGCAGTGAAACTACTCTGAATGATACTGCCATGGTGAAAACATGTTAGTATACGTAGGTCCAGCCACAGAATGTACAACACCAAGAGTGAACTGCAGTGTAAACTATGGACTTCAGGTGATCATGGCATCTCAGTGTAGGTTCATCAGCTGTGTACATCACCTTTGGTCAGGGATGTTGACAATGGCGAGGCTATGCACGTGTGGGAACGGAGGGTATAAGGGGAATCTATATATCTTTCTTCTCAATCATGCTATGAATTGAAAACTACTCTAAAAAGTAAAGTCTACTACACAACTAAACAAAACAGCAAACCTTTGCCGGCAATGAAACTCCCTGTATGTTAGCACACTCAGTTGGAACCTAACCTGCATGGCAGCCAGATTTCTTAGCAGAATTCTGAAAGTGTTCACTAAATCCTAGTAAAGCAGGAACTGCAATTTATTAGTATACAAGTTTGGTAATTTTTCACAATTCACAAGCTACTAGTGGGCTGCCCTGATTTATATTAAAAACAAAAAGCTAGCTTTGCATATCATTTGTTCTTAAACAAAGAAGTTCTGCATCAGTCTGTATACCTTTAGGAGGCCTCTCTCAACCCCCCACAGGAAGTAAGCTGCATATTTTTCAGAGTATTGATCTTGGATCACATCTTGGATTAGTAATCATATAATTAGGCTTTTGATCTCATGTTTGTTACTGAAACTGATGTTTGATCTGGAATGTGTCAGTGTCATTTATATCTTGCAATAAAATAGGGATTATAATGGTTGTGCCTTAACTACAACAAAGGAATAATGTGAGAATTGATTAAATGACAGCACCAAGATTTATTGCTGAGAGGAAAGTAAATTCACTAAAATGTTCTTTTGCTAACACACACAGAATCAATGCATAATAACAGGTAGATAAAAATCCTCAAAGAGAAATGTGATTACCGGGTGATGCAATCCTCTGCCTGCTTCTCGTTGTTCATCTTGTGATGCACCACAGCGGCCACTGCCAGCGGGCCTGCGTCTCCGCAGAGGAAGGTGATGGAACGCTTGGACAAGCAGTTCAGACTCTGCTTTACATAGCCTTGCGCCATCTGCAGGTAGGCAGGGTCCCCGAACACATCATAGAGATGTAAGTAAAGCACTGCAATACCTGAAAAGCAAGAGGAAAATACTGTAAAAATGAGAAAAGGGCAGTTGACTGTATTATTTTGGTGTGTGCCTACCCAGTGGTGCTGCTTGTTGATACACCGTAGCAAATGTGTAAACTATCCGGTAGTTCAGAAGACCTCAGTCCTAGACTCGGCCGTATTACCGAGCCGCTCTAAGAACCGGGTACAGGCAAACACTTCACTGGTTCTCAGTTTCTTCACCGTTAGTAATTCTAAATAACAGGAAGTCTAAGGCCCTCTAAGAACTCTCAATCCAAGTTTATTTTAACCTTTTTGCACTCTGACTATTGTGTTAATGTAATCTTTTTGATGGTTAAATGACAGGTCATAAACTATGGTTCCAAATAAACACTTACTTAACAAATAATAATTTATTTAATAATAAACAAGACATGTTCTTGTGAGCTAAAGAAATTTAAAGACTAGGGAATGAAAAATTTAATGAACTCCTTATATAGATTTTCGTGTTTTGTTTGTTTTTGTTTTTTTTCTATGAGAAGGCAGGTAATGAAATTCCCTACTCCAGCATCATTCTAGACAGGGAAATAAATTCAATTCCCCCTTAATTTTTTTCTCTCTCTCTTTGTAGAGAACCCAGGTTTTTTAGGAACTATACTGTAAAAGCTGCCAGTGACTTCTGCTTTGGGCCTTACTCAGTCTGCTCCTTACCCTAACTCATGAAGCCTGCTGCATGCAATTGAGCTGTTGTCTGCATATCCTTATTCCAAATACCTGTCACAGCACACAGACCTCCCCCCGGAGGCAGCCTGGTCTCGGGGCAGGCTCAGATGTGGCGCAGGGAGCCTGCCTGCAATATTTCCAGAAACTCATTTTTCCCCTTAAAGTACATTTTCCATCTCATTTACCATTTTTAAAAGATACAGAGCCTCTGTTTAAGTCTAAATTAATAGAGCCAATCTCTTCACGAATTTCAATGCAGTAAAAATGCAGTCTGCAAAATAACTTTTCATTGTACTGCGGACAATTTTAAATTTAGATAGTTTTCTCATTTTGCATGGGTAATCTCCAAAGCTTTGTGGTACAGACAATTCAATTTCACATGTATATTAGGACCAAATTTTCATTTCCTGCCGAAGTTAACAACAGTGTCTGCTCTTTCAAAGTGGCTTGGTGTTAGTAATTCTACAAGCTGATGATCAGATGTACCAATCAACGCTTAAGGTTTGCAGACATAAGTATACAAAGCTATATATGTGGGTAAGAAAAAAAATCTTTTCACAAATGATCAATGTCAAGAGCTTCTTTTAGGATTAGTTCCTTAACAGGTTTCACCTCATCCACACCAGGCATCTACAGACAATCTGTTTAAATTGTTACCCTTTCACTTCTATTGCCCTCCTATTCCCATCGCTGCCTGAACTTTCTAATTAAGTTATGTAAGCACCAACACCAGATAATGACAGGACTGAGATCTGAGAAAATAAAAAGGGATTAAATACAAGCCCAGTGATTGCTTTCCTTTGCTGACCTTTGTCTTTCATTATCAGCAATTCCTCTTGGCTTAAATATTTAACAAACAGAACCCATCCAAGTGTGCCAATTGTAAGATTTGATGTATTTCTCATGAAAAATAGGTGATGTTTCTCAGGTCTCATGGTATTTCATTCAGATATTTTGTTTTCTTCTTTTTGATCAATAGAGAATCATCTCGCCAGCCTCTGGGACTTCACCACCTCAGGCTCTATTTCTTCCCTTCTCACTCTGGGCCTCAGTGTCTGCTTGTGTTGATTAAGTAACCTCCTGGAGGTCACAACCACGGTGTCTAACTTCCTGACACAAAACACCCAAAGATGAAAAGGGTTTCAAGTGAGGGGTGCTGCTGCCAATCAGAAAAATGCTCCTGAACAAGCTGAGTACCAATCAGTCTGGGTCAGGAAAATGCCTGAGTCAAAGACATTTAATGCCTCATCAGGATTTTATACCCCAGGTGCCCTGATTTAATAATAGGAAAAAATAGAGGGCCTGCCTGTGGCCAAATGTCTTGTACCTGGTTCTTAACGACCTTCCGACCTCTGACAATATTCATGCATGTAACATCACCTTTGCATAAACACCAAAGGCTGAGAGACAGCTGGCAGATACCTGGTGGGAAATAAAGACACAACCTCCAGGGCTCTGCAGGGAGAACTCATCCAGTCCTCACATATACTCACAGCCCAGAACACAGCCTAGGCTTTAAAAAACTATTCTCTTATGTAATTTTTATCAAAATAAATATGTTCTTTTTGGAAGAAATTAAATAATACTGCAAGGTTTAATATACATATGCGGTCTCTTGCCCCACTCCATGCCTACCTCCCAGAGGCAAACACTTTCGATAATTTTAGCCAGTGCCTCTAGTGTCTACCTCCATATTTCTAATGAATAATATGCTATGTCCCACTCTTTATTTTTCTTTATCAGACATTCTGACTCACAATCTGGGAGATAAGGATTTAGCTCTTGTAATACAGACTGTGAAGTGGTCCCCCAAAATATATCTCCCTTTTTCATTCAACAATAATGCCCTGGATTTTAGCTAGGTACAGGGCTGCTCATAAGTCTTCTTTGCAGCTGGGTATGAGACATATACGCCATAGTGGGCCCAATGAAACATGGTGGAAGTAATGAGGGTAATTTCAGAAAATGTTCTTGAATGGAGGGGACTTGTCATTTCTTTCCCCCTGGCTGGAATGCAGATGTGATGGTGTAGCTGAAGCAGCCATCTTAGACCAAGAGGTAGCAGCTCTGTGATGAGGACAGTAAAGCCTCAATATCAAAGAAGCTTAAATCCTGAAGGACTGTGATGCTGTCCAGGACTGCCTATTTACAAAAGAAAGAAATTCTGTTGTGTCAAAGTCACTGTTATTTTAGGTGTATCCCCACTGCTGATAAGCCTAATCCTAAAGCAGACAGCTCTTTTTGGAGCTGGAGAGTTAGGCAGAAGGTAGATGGATAAGGCTCTGTAAGCCAGTTCAGGATTTTGGGTGTTATTTGAGAAGCACCACTTTAAACACTAGCAGAGCAGAATTAGATTTGTGTTTTTAAAAGTTCACTGTAATGTTTAGAAAAAAAGCATGTGGAACAGAGGATGCAGTGGAGCAGGTAGAAGGATGCTTCAGGAGTACCAGCGAGAGGCAGGGTAGCTGCAATAGAGGTGAACTGTTCTGGTAAGATGCCCGTCTGGGAGGGAAAGTCAGTGGAACCTGGTGGGGAATGACTGACAGGGAGATGCCAAGATGACTCCAGACGGGCAACGGTGCCAGACACCGAGATGGAAAACACTGCTGGGCGGGGGGCCGGCTTGGGAGGGAAGACTACAGTTGTATTCATTCAGAAACTCCGCCCCAACCATGCCTCCCATTCTCTAAAGGAATTTAATACAATGAAAAACAACACTTTTACTGGCTTCTAGGATAACCACCATCAAAACTGGTCATGAGGCTCAACACAGGATGATGTATGGAGTTTAATCTTTTTAGTGTTTTCTTTTTCCTTTCATCACAGTGCATACTAGTTAATCAAGAGTATTCTTGGGCTTAAATTTGAGTAGCAGATAAAATTTCCTTCTCTTGTGTTTGCTAAGAAAAAGGTAGAATAATGGAGATTTATTTTTTTCTAGCACTTCACCTTTTCCTCTAGACCAGAAATGATTGAAATGAGGTTTAAATTTTGAATGCATTTAACTGTAAAAATATGCTACAAATTATTACAGATTTTAGAATTATCTTATTTTAAAAAATGAAAGTCCCTCTCCTCCCCTTTTTTGAATCTAGATGAATTCTGACATTTTCATTAATATAAAATTTAAGTTAAATATTCTTCTATTTCTTAGCTGGCTTGCTCCCTATCTACTATCATTAAGCTATGAAAACTATTTTACTGTCTTGTTAGATTTGCTCATATATATCTTAAGTATACTGACATGTTTTAAAAGAGAAAATAATCCATATGAAGAGAGGGATGCTGAGAAATGAATATAGCAAAATCTAATCCATTATTGTCCTGTTAATTCTAAAGTCAGTAGAGGCGAAAAATAAAATTTTTGAAATAATATCCTAATTCTGTTAGGTAATGAGTAATTTCCTTAAGGAACAAGTGCTTATCCCTATTCTGGATAGCCTTACTTCATTTCTCAAAAGAGTACAGAAAAGTTGTTATAGGGATCCCACCTCTATGGAAATCTAGATAAAGTTAACTAACATCAGTAACAACCAATCAACAGAGTGCCTTGTAGGATCAAACACATGAAGTGGGTAAGTTTTCAAATAGCATGTTAATTCTTTAGTTATCTGTACCTTTGGAAGGTGACGTGGTCAAGAGAGGTGGACAAGGGCTGGCAGAGTATCTCCCATCAAGGAGGAGGTGTGGGTGGGGTGCAGACTGAAAGGGGGCTTCTGACATGAGGAGACTGAAATGGAGCAGGTGCAGAGAGTACTCTCGCAAGTGGAATTATCTGAGCAACTCTGTACAGAGAAGATGCCTAGGGGATGACCTGGTTAATGAGGCTGGGCTTCCTGGGGATTCACATGGTTAAAAACCAGACACAGAAATTTAGATTTGATGCTAATCTACTGTCAGTTTACACAGAGGAGTAATATCCAACAAAAGCATTTTTAAAAGATAAATTTGGCCATATGTGTTAGTTTAGGTCTTCCAAGATGACAACGAACATCCAGAACTTTCTAAGGAAAGTCTATCCATTTACCCAGGAAATGGATTCCAGACACAGACCACATGAAGAGTGTAGCAGGGCATTGTACCAGCAAGTACATACTTTGGCTTGGAGGTGACATACATCACTTCCACCTGCAGCCCCTGGTCCAGAAGATGTAGCTTCACCTAAGAACAATGGCGTGGTGGTGGGGGGTTCCTACCCCACCCATGAGCACAGAAGGAAAGGGACACCAGTTATGAGTGAGCACTACAAGTGTCTAACATGGGCCTGGTGGGGAGGAGGCAGAGAGGAGCCAAACCAGAGAGGGACATATCAGGTTTGAGATATTCATTAGGTATCCAAGTAGGGAGGTCAAGGTAGCAGGTGGACATATGAGTCTGTAGTTCAAGAATGAAAGATCAGACAAATATCCTCCAACTGTGTGGAAAATGTGTTAACCAAAGTGGTCAATTTCAGAAGCAGCTGGAACTCATTAATCCAATGCAAGTGGGAGTTGCATTTGATTAAAACAAAACAAAAAACTCTGCTTATCACCTTCTTGTGGTCTGAGAGGCCACAAAAAACCCAGATACTTATCATCTTGATCTCACAGTTCCTGGAGCCTATTTGGTTGCTCAGAACTGTGGTGTCCAATATTTAATTAAAAGTAAGCATTTAAAATTCTGTCTCTCAGTCATGCTACCCACATTTGAAATGCTTGACAGCCACCCCGTGGCTAGTGGCTGCTGTACTGAAGAGCAAAGTAACATCTGCGTCACCACAGAAAGTTCTAGGGACTGTGCTGCTCTGAACACAAGAGTAGATGTAATATTCTGCGTAAGACGTTCAGGAAGTCTGGCCCTGACTTACAATTCACTCTACAAGTCTCTTCTTTTGGAAATGTTGACAACTGCTTGATAGAAAAAAGATGTATATATACTGTGAAGACCAAGTAAAATTTTGCTGTAACAGAAATCCATTCTGGCTTTCTGTATGGAACTAGATTTTTCTATTTTGTTTCCTCCTATAGCTACTACTCTGGAAAGGGAGGGTGAACTGCTTGGGGACACTTCTAAATTTGCAATTTCCTTACTCAGCTACTTACCCCAGTAGTACTATAAATATAGCCAGCTGTTGAGAAGTAATTAATACTAAGCCTTTGAATTTCTGAGGGATCATTAGTCCTATTCATCTTGACCAATCAAGACCTGCTGTGTCTCAAATGTACATGGAGATGACAACCACAGATGTACGAACCTCCTAAAGCACTTCTCCATACTCTGCATTTCAGGGAGTACTCCTTAATATTATTCTGTTATTTACAATCAGTCCACACTGATGTACAAATCTTGCCCTGGTAGCTGAACTCTGTGAGTGTGTCCTTACAGGTCAGGGGCTTTTAAGAACTTGCTTCATGGACCCTGGTAGGAAAATTCATGTTCAGAGTATATAATACACGGGTGTCACAAGAGGGGCTCAGCTAACACCCAAGAATGGGTCACAATAGTTTGAGTGACATGTAGACCTGATCTCCCTAAAGGAGGGGTGATGGGTTGTTCTAAGTTTCAAATAAACCCTTCACTAGCTAAAATTTTATGTGTCCTTTAATTTCTATGCTTTTCTTTTCAGATTTATGAAAATGTAAGTGAAGATTCCTCTGATTAACCCATCTAATACAATCATCTGTCTTTCTGTATCAGGTGAGTACTTTCTAATGCATTATTTTATAACTGTCTCAATTCTGTGACTGAGTGTGTGCATCTCCACTTCTTCAACAGAATTAGAGTTCAGGGCAGGACTCTCGTGCCCAGTCACTGCAGTTACTGTGCGCCGGGCTCCCCACAGAGCCTGCGCATACACACTGCACTGACTAGTACATCCGCTCGGTCGTCTTACTGAAGCCGGGCACCGTGAGCTGCTGGCTTTCCCAATACTCTAGTACTTCAAAAAAGGGTAATCTGGGAGCAAACTAGTTGGGACTCCACAGCCTTAATTTAATAATATTGCTCCAAAGGAGTGGAAGAGGACAAATGGTCACTCTGAAGATGTGTCTTCTTTTCTCCTGAATGTTTTTCCCGAGTTGACTGTCCAACAGGAGGAGAGAGAAAAAAAAGAGATGATGATGACGACGACATCATGCTTTCCTCCTCCTTCCCTCTGTGCCCCCCAGCGTACTGCTTCATACTTGTCAAATTAGGAAACGCTCCCAGTCTTTTATCCAAACTGCCCTGTGAGTGGTAAGTCCTTCGGCATAGCAGCCATTGAGAGCACGAGCTCAGGAATCACTGTCTGAGACTGAGGCCTGGCTCTGGCGCTTAGTAACTGCGTGATCTTAACCCATTTACTAAACTCTTCCGTGCCCAAGCATCTCACCTGTAAAATGCAAATAGTAGCTGCTCCACAGTTACTGTGAATCATGCTGATCATTAAAATAGTCCTCAGTGCATAGTAACTACTCAACAGATACCCAGCCCCAAATGCCCAAGGTGAGTCTCAAATGTGTCAAATGAATCACTCTGTCTCATCTCAGATGCCTGATCTAAAGGGACAGAATATAGAGGGACCATACTCTCCCTCTCCCCATTTCCTGCCTTTCTCCTCTCTCACTGGCTTCCCTGGTGTCACTCATGAACTTTCTGGAAGTCTTCTCTGTCCTCGGGCTCTCTGCCTTCTCCTCTCTCCTATTTCTTAAGTGGTAATTCATGCTTTGGGCTGTCCAGGTGCACTGTTTGAGTCTGGGGAAGTGAGTTCAAATCAGGGGATAAGGAGGAAGCCCACTTAATACCCAGATCTAAATAATATGCCCTTATCTAATTTCTGAGTTCATTTCTTAATTACATCAGAGGTTGAAGGGTAAAGGATGCGATTAACATATGAAATGAGTTGAACTCCTACCCTTTCCCCATACCACTAGTTTTAAGGTACTGTTTGTAATTTGAATAGGTGGTAGATAGAATAGTAATGGTAGAACACTCTCCATCATCCATCTATCCAACACCTATCCATCCACGAATCCATTCAACATACATTTATTAAGCAGCAACATGGACCAAGCATTGTGTTAAGTGGTGAAGTTACTGAAAAGAAAATGACAAGACACAGCCCTTGTCTCTTTGTTGTTGTCTGTAAAAATCAAATTGCTTAGATATGTCTTATTTCTTTCCTTCCTGCTATTTATTCTAATCTATTCATACCACTCATCCTGCTCTCTGTGCCTCATCCAAGCACACTGGTGGCATCTAAACCTTATAGTTGTTTCAGCCCTGTGTCTTAGCAATTTAAGGTCACCTATCATACAATGACATCACCACCATATAAAGCGCAGGCAGAAAGCAAGCAGGTGACACTCCTGGTGCATTTATCTATCTAGTGGTCACTGTGAAGGGCTCTAATGAACCCGGTGTAGATCTACACCCTGGGTTCCTTCTGCTGGCCCTACCAGCGCCGGCTGGGAGGCATAGGTGCTTCTCATGAAGGTGAAGGACACTTGTTCAGCGCTCACGTTAGACATTGAAATACTGGCCCTAATGAAGAGTTATTTAATAAGGAGGTCAAATTGTGAAGAAAAGACACCTGGCCGCAGTGATTCCTTTCATGTCATCCTGGAATCAGCAGAAAAGAAGACGTGCATGCTAAAGCTGTGGCTCAAAGGCTCTATATTTGGCAGATCAGAGGAACAGCATCCTGGAACACTTTAATGACTTACAGTTAAAACGCAAGTTAATATTACTCCAGGGATTATGCTGCATACCCTATCATTTAAAATGTTATTTAATACTTGAAAAGACGAACTATATGCCGATCTTAGCCTCATTAACGTTGTGAGGTGGTTATAGAAGATTGGGTCATGTCTTTCAGAGCTAAAGCCTCTTGAGTCCTGTGTGTATTCTTTTTCCCCTCAAAGTGTGAGTTAATCATCATTTCCCTTAGGAATCATCATAGTTAAGAGTGGGAAAAATGAAATTAAATGAGGGCTAACACTTTCCCTCATTCTCTCTTAAAGCCACTAGTCAGATCAGCCATCCCCTGGGTGTACTTAACCTTTCTACCATGTTATCTGCAAGGGAAGCAATCTCTTCCACTCAATGCTTATTTCTAACGCAAGGATACTTCATCTGCTCATTTAATCCTTTATAATAACAATTCCTCACCAGTGTTTTATGCTTTCCATTTTCTAAGGCACTGGCTGGCCATTAGGTATGACCTTCAGGTCCCTCCTTGCCTGCTATTTTTCTGCACCGTCTGCTGCCATGTCCACAGACATACAGAACAGGTCTTGACAGGCCACCCAGAGAACCTGAATGCTCACCTTGCATCCCAAACGAGGAGCACATACTGTAAAGAACTCTTGCAAACCTACCAGAAAAGGATTAAGGCTAAAAGCAAACAACTCAATGCTTATTGCTGGCATATGTGTATCAGTATCATGATGCATTCCACCTCAGTGCACTCATTTTATAAAGAAGGATTTCAGTGAAAAGAACGGAAGCTGTTTATTTCAAATACCACATATTAACAGCTGCAGAGCTACTGACTGATTTCGGACATGGGTGATATTTCACACAAGAAGAACCTCAATAAGCTTTTTCAAACACAAGCGATTATAAGGAAAAACTTTTGTTTTGGCTCAGTTAATTCTCTCTCCTGAAACCACACCAATATGTTAATTCAGGATTGGGGGGAGAACACTTGTTATGGAACAACGCTGGAGATTTCATTTTTCTAGTTGCAAATACCCATAAATCTTTCTAGGGCTTATTCTAGGTCCGATCCCAAATAAGTTTTTCCAGTCGACTTTTAAATAGTAAGTACTCTTGACTATCTAACAAGCCGTTACCTTCTTTCTTTCCAAATTCCTTTAATGTTTCATCAGGGCTTATGTGTTTTTAAAACTAACTAGTCACTAGCCACTTCTACAAAGTTGGTACACATGAGCGCCATTGTGTTGTGGTTGCTCACATTCCTTACTCCACCTGAGAGCTTACGTGTAGCTCTTCCCTTACAGGACGTATGGTGCAAACCCTAACGTAGAAGTGGACACACAGACACATGTTAATTCCCATTCCCAGTCCCTCTCTCGGTATCTCGGTAAATAGCTGGTACTCTAAAGCCAGGCTGGTTGGGTTGAATCCTAACTTTGCCACTTACTAGCTTTGTAAATACTCAGCCTCTCTTTGCTTCACTTTTTTCATCTGTGAAATGGGGGTATTAATAGTACCCATGCCATGGAATTCTTCTGAGACTTAGATTAGTTAACCATATTTTTCAGACCATAAGATGCACCTAGATTTTAGAGGAGGAAAATGGGGGAAAAATTTTTGAAGCAAAAAATGTGGTAAAATATTTAATAACATAAATAACATAATATTTCACCAATGTAAATGTAAACAGAACTCAACAGCAGCATTAACAACCATTATTCCTCCCAAATGGGGCAGGGGCTGGGGGGTGGGGTGGGGTGGGGATGCGTCTTACAGTCTGAAAAATGCAGCAATTAATGCAAAGTGCTTAGACTGGTACCTGACAGTAATGTTAGTTATTGGCATACATGCACATACCCTCTAGCCCCTGCCATTCAAATGTTAATCCTAGTAACATTTTATTAACAAGAATTGTGTTTTAATCTTTATTTTTGCTCAACAGTCAAATGATCACAAAACTGCATAATGATGATCCTCATTCCTTTGAGAACCAAAATTTACTCATTGTATTTTATTATTAAAGAATTCTTGTTTTGTACATTAATGTATAGTAATCATTTGTTAACTGTGAATTACTGCCTGAAAAATTGATTATTCACACCATTTCATGCCTGGATAAGCATGAGACAGACCACAGGGATTTAGGTAATAACTGTGTCATTTGTGAGTATGAGACAGTTTTGAGGTTTTAAAAAAATTCTTCCCCCCTCTCTTTCCTAGAGTCAAGGCATTTTACCTTTCTGCTGAAATTAAAAAGGGTAAAAGTCAGGAATACAGATTCTGAAACTGCGCTGTGTGAACCCACAGGTGTAAACATGCAGGCTCCGTGGACATGAAACCTGAACCCTACCAAAACCCTGTGTTGGGATGTAAGATGGCTGCGGAGCAGGTGGAGGCTACACTCACCTCCTCCCGGTGCCACATGGGAATTACAACTGAACTATGGATCAGTCATCCTGAACAACCAGCTAAAGACTAGCTGAACAGAAGTCCCATCACCAGGGATCTACAGAAGAAGCCACAGAGAGACTGGTAGGAAGGGTGGAGATACAGAAAGGGCTGGCCCTGCACCCACATGTGGCGGCTGGGAATCCAGAGGGACATCTCAACTACAGAGGTCCCTGCTGAGGAGTGAGGGGTCTCAGCCCCAGCTGGGCTCTCCAACCCAGAGCACCAGAGCCAGGAAGAGCAGCCTGCAGAACACCTGACTGTGAAAACCAGCTGGGGGAAACTCACATGCCCTCTTAACAAGCCAGCACACAAAATCTAGTTTTCAGCCACTTACCTGGGGCTCTGATGGAGGGAAGGTCACTCAGAGCAAACTGGAGTCATACAGAGAACTGAAGGGTCAGCTGCCAAGGTGCCTGTAGTGAGTCTCTAACTGGGCCTAGCACTCCTATCCCTACAGCAGCAGCCTGGGGGAGTGCACTAACCTCATGGACCTGTCTTGCCAAGCTCATGCCCTGCAGAAAAATCTGCTGGCTACACCCAGCCTTGGCCGGTGACGTGTGCTGTCTTGGGGAACTTCAGGTTCATCTGAACCCAGGAACTGTCAGAGACTCAGGTAGACACTGAGTTGTGTGCCCATTTTTCCCTCCCCTTCTCCCCTGCTCCCTAACAGGAGACTCACAGACCTCAACCCCTAAGTGGCCTTGCACTGCTGAGCTCACACCTGTGGAGGAGACTGTGCTACGGCCAGCCTGGGCCCATTAAGGCTTTTTCTGGAAGGCTCCTAAGGAAATACAGGTAAGATATTTCAGTTGTAAAATAATCTATGAAGTGAATATAAAATACTTCCTAAAACAATGTTTGCTTCTTTTAAATTTCTATTTAAACCAGTACATATCAACCTTACTAATAAAGCATTATACACACAGTGTTTTCTGAGGCTCATAAAATACAAAGGTGCTCTAGCAGAAATTCTAGTAAGTACTCTGTCATTACTAGCCTCATTTTTCGCTGAAAAGACAGAAAAATGATAGGAACCCAGTGTTTCAGTAGTGAGTACATATGCAGCATTGAAAACACTTCATTTTCAGGATCAAGTGAGCAACTCAGACACATCGAAGCATAGCATGAATGAACATTATAAAGTAGGACAGCCTACTTTTGCATCTTTCCTTAGAATCAGGAAGCAGAGCAGACACGAGTGTGAGCTTACATGGACGGAGACATGGCGCCCACAAATTAAGGACTTTATAACCCTGTGACAGGCACACGAGAGTTTGAGAGGAAGTGGAAAGGGGAGGCAGGTAACTGTTTCATCAAGTTGAGAAAACACTAACATGTCACGCAGTTACGTTTAGAATCAGTTGCACTCTTTCTAGATTTGTTAGACTTGGCCAGAGAAAAACTTTATGCTCTGGCATTCCCACAGTGCCTCCTTTCTATGGCTGGCTTTATGAAAAGACTATTGCTTATTGAAATGAAAAAAAAAAGAAAATGAATAGAGGTGTTCTGGATCAAAATCCGAGTCTCCCTAAAAAGAGCAGGCAAAACATTGCTTAGCAAATTTCAAAGTATTTTATAGATAAAAATTCCAAAAACGTGGAGAGAAGATCCTTTTGCAGATGAAAAAATTGAGGGTCACTGTCCAAATCCCTGTGCAAACACAGGAATACAAATAAGCATCCTTTTTCCTGTCATACAGGACTCACAGCAGAGTGCTAGGTCTTATCCCACGATCCACTCTCGCCTTTCCCTTACTGACAGAAGCCCAGCTAACAGATTCCATTTACTGTCCTTCCTGGCTAACAGGTGTGGCTGCTGAATGGGTTCCAGCCAACGCAAAGTAAGTAGAACCGGAATGTTGAGCGGCACTTTCAGGGTCTTTCTTAGGGAAAGAAATGCCTTCTTTGTTTCTTTTGCCTCCCTGCAGCCTGAAAAGCTTGTGTAATGGCTGGATCTTCAGCAGATACCTGCCCAGAAGGTAGATGGCCAGTGGTTGAAGGATTATGGAGCAGAAAGAAAGGAGACTGGGTTTCAGTTGGTATCTGAGGCTGCATCATTAACCCTGGAATGCCTGTCTCTGGCCGCCTCTTTCACATGAGGGAAAAATAAACTTCCATTTTATTTATGGCACTGCAATTTTGATTCTTCTGGGTATATGCAGTGGAACCTATTTCTACTCCAAATTTGAATCCTATCTGAATCAGAATTAAGTATTGAGATGTTTGTACAGGGGAATGAAACTTAACATAATACTAGGACGGTAATCTAAAAGTTTTAACTAATTGTAATTTCATGAAGATTTCTTTTTTTTTCAGTATAGAAGTCTTTTATTTCTTCCACACTTATCGTGCCATGAATTCATAGGGAATGGGTTCCAACAGCTCAGGCTCCTTTCCTTTAGTTCTCACAAAGTGTGCTTCTCTGGGTGGAGCAGGCTGACACTTCAGCTGAACCCAGGTACCTTTCTCTTTGGCTTCCTTCTTTTTCTGATCATTTTCCTTCACACGTTTTAGGAAGCCATCTTGACTCTTTGAGTGCTTAATATGCTCAATTCGTACATTAATTCTCTTGGCAAGAATCTTGCCCTTAACTTGTTTGTTTACAACAATGCCCACTGCATGCTGGGTGACATTGTAGACTCTTCCAGTTTTGCCATGGTAACATTTGTGGGGCATTCCTTTCTGAACAGTGCCCATTCCCTTGATATCTACAATATCACCTTTCTTGTAGATCCGCATGTATGTAGGCAAAGGAACAACTCCATGTTTTCTAAAAGGCCTAGAGAACATGTAACGGGTACCTCTCCCTTTTTCCTTTGTGTTAGTCATTTTGGCGAATTACTGGAAGATGGCAGTTCTGGCCGAAAAGAGAATGATGATTTTTCATATACACTATGTAATAAATAATATAACCTGAAAAACTTTCATTGTAAACTGACAACAAATGCTCAGTAAATGTCAAAACTGAAGAAAGAAAGAAAGTTTTGGAGGCTTCTACAATGAATTAGTATTTCCGAAAGCAACAATTTTGGACAAGTTAGCGACAAGAGCAAAAATAAATTAATATTTATCAAAATATGACCCTAAATTTAGAGCTAAACAAAGTTAATGAAATATAATCCCTGTGTTATAAAAACTTTATAGAAAGTATCCATTTCTGAAAGACCCCATGGGGCACACACACAGCGACACAAACCTACACATATCCCGTAAACCCTGCTCTGACACGCACCGAGTACCCTCACGGTGTTAAGGTGTTTGTGTATGTACTTGTCGGTATTAAAATGGCAGTTGTGAATACTTGGTACGATATAAAATAATGGGAGGTATTAACATTGTGACCTTCTGTGGTCAAATCAGCTTTAGATTCTTATGCGTCTCAGAGTTGTATGCCATTCAGATTGTCTGAACACCAGCACAGGAAAGCATTTTACTTATCAGAACACTGGAAGAGACAGTCCATTTTATGGTGAATAATGGCTCTTTAACAGTGCCATTTAACAGTGCTAGGAGACAGAGGGAACCTTGCATCAAAAACCATTAGCAAATTTACCTAGAAGATTTTGTGCTGTATCATAAAACAGCCAGCAACTGAAGAAATCCGGAACCTGCTTGGCACGCCAATTTGCCTTAGACACTTGCCATGTAAGCTTCTTCCAGGAGCCAGAGATGAGGATCCCAGACACTTAAGGATAAAAAGCTGAAGGATCCTGACAATTCAAAGCAGATGATGCCAGAAACCTCATACTGCCAAGAAATTTAAAGAAACTTTCATTTTATTTTGGAGGAAAATTTCTTTTCTATTTCCAAGAGAAATTTAATTTTTCATTTGTCAACTAGCCCTGGCAATGGAGGGGCCAGACTAATGGCTTTTCTTGGCACTGTCAAACTACTAATTCAAACTTGGAATCAGCCCCCACTCCTTTTCTCGCTAAAGCAAGGCAACTTATGAATATGTAACAACATAAGCCCACGCAAACAGGTCAGTCAGAGGTGTAGGTCCTTCTTTCTGTAATCAGGTACAGATTACACCTAGATGTCTGCTGCAGTCTCTCTCTCTCTTTTTTCTTTTTTTGGGGGAGGGGGCAGGAATACCAAAATAATAGAAATTCCAAATGCATTAAGAAGAAATCTGTAAGTCTGTGTCTCATTACAAAGTCAAAATCAAGAGGGAAGCTAAAGATAACTAACTATGCATTGTACTTGTCCCGTTTTGTTCAAATCCTCGTCATTTTAAATAAACAATAATGTTTATTAATGAGGTTATCCTACCAATTACAGTATACCAAGAACACAGTAGATACTCAATTAAGTGACAATTGTTATAACTTTCATTTTGAAGCAAAATACTTTCATTTTATTCTCATCTTAATGTTTGTTAAGTTGCTAAAATCTGCAAAAATCATGAAGCTAAATTATAACAGAAAGGGCCCATCCATTCCTCTTATTTTATAAAATACTGACCTTAAATGTCCCTGAGAGATTGTAACTTTTACTAATTTTAGCTGCATTCCTGGACTCATAAGGACAGACAGAATCACTTGCCATTACCAGAAGAGGATTGCTAAGAGATTTTAGTAATTCCTGCTCTTAAAGTGCAGTGCAAAGATGACCCTGGGCCTGCTCAAGACCTCCCCAACCAGAGCCCCTGCTGTGAGGCTCAGGAACTGCATTCTTAGGACAAGCACCATTGCCTTAAAATCAAATTCAAATTCCTAAGCTGAAAACCTGTTCCTACTTGTCTAGTTTTCAGAGTAACTGAGGACAGAGTCTCTAACCTGTGCTTTCTTCAAGATTATGTAAAGTTTCTTTCTGTTTCTGCACATTGGTAAAAGAAATGCAGTTCTTCAAATTTCCTGCTTTGATTTCTCTGGCTGACCTTTTTGACACCTAGGTTCTATGACTTCCCAAATTTTCCCCAACCTCTCAATGATGGGCAAAACAATGAATGCAAGTCCACCAGCAATGTTTATATGAAAAGATCAGTTCATGGAATCCATACCTTACCATGTTCTGTATGGTTCCCTGTGACATGGTAATTTTTATAAAAAAAACGCTTCTGGACGTGTTTCATTTCCTTTGGATAAATTCTCCTTACCTCTATTTCACCTCTATTGTGGAACTCTTCCCACTGAAATTTAATCTCTGCATTAACTATGTAATGCTGGACATCAGTTTTTCTCCTCCCGAGTATAGCAGCCATCTAAATTTCTGTCGGTCATAAATTCCGTGAATATGCCTACTCTGCCCTAAATTCAGAGCACCGTAAAAAATCCAGGAGACACCAAGGCTAGGCTGAGAGCACAGCAATTACTCATATGCAGATGCAGGAAGTATGTAAAGGTACGGAGTCAGGCTGCTCTAGGGAGGCGATGCGTGGCTCCCTTCCACAATGCTGATGCCAGCGCCCAGTCAGCACTTCATACCTGCCCAGCCAGTGTAAGCGGTGCCATCCCGAGGGTCTGCGGACTTCAGGCCTCTCTCCATTTGCTGCAGAAGCTCTCGGATCTTATTGTTCAAACGCTGGGAGAACTCAGGAGTCAGCTGCAGATATGAAAACAAACGTCAAAATATATGGGCCACTTGACCTCTTAGATATGGGCTGTCAAAAAAAAGAGCTTATTTCCACTTAAGGCCACATTGTTTTGCCTGGGAGAAATGGACAATTACAGCAATTCCTCGATAACACCCTTGTTAAATGTTGTTTCGTTATACATTGATGAAGAAAAATATTGATTCCTGCCAGGCCCACTGTCGGTGTGGAGTTTGCATGTTCTCCCCATGTCTGTGGGTTTTCTTTAGAAACTCCAGTTTCTTCCCACACCCCAAAGATGCGCATGTGAGGGATACTGGCATCCAAATGGTCCCCAACCGGGTGTAGATGTGTGTGTGTGTGTGAGTGAGTGCGGCCGGGGAAGGAAGGGCATCCTGTCTGGGGTGGGCCCCAGCTCTGCCCCTGAGCTGGCAGGACAGACTCCCATCACCCCTGCCCCTGAACCCCATTAAGTGGGCGGGAGAAGAATGACCAGACTTGTTTCTGTGAATCTTTCTTAAATGTGTCTATAACCGACATTGATTTCAGGGTTTAACATTAGAAGTGTTTTTGGTCTTTACTTAGAAGTTTGATGTTTCTGTGACCAGAATTACTCCATACAACTTTAACCCTTGTTTATATCAATTAGCCCGTGGTAAAACTGATTTCATTATATGTTGTTTTGCTTAAAGTCAGTACTTTTACAGTTAGGACTTACTGCATTTTATTCTTAAACAATAACAACAAAGTAACAAAACTTAAAAGTACTACTATTCAAAGCAGGAAACAGAGTTGACCCTTGAGCAACCCAGGCTGGGACACTGCAGGTCCACATTTATGTGCATTTTTCACTTGACTGTGCAGCTCCAACCTGGGTTGTTCAGGGGTCAGCTCCGAGGCTGGGAGTCTAGTGTGCGGAGAGCTGACTGACTGTGGTTCTGCTCAGATTTTGGACTGCTGGAGAGGTCAGTGGCCCCGATCCCCTTCACTGTTCAAGGATCCACTGTATTTTTGTTTGTAACATCTTTGTTTTACATGAAATTTTTTTTAAAACTAAAATAGACCACCAATGATAAACTGGACCAACATTTTATTATAATAAAAATCATTTTATTAAATTAACCACAAGTCAGAAGATGTCTGCTGTGATTCCCAGACTTGGATTTCACAGCAGCAAAATTTCAAAACAATGTTGGGGAACATTACATGGGTACATTTTATTTCACCACGCAAGGATTGTAAAAACTACTATCTGTTAGCATCATCATCTCATTTTTTAAAAAAGGGTATCTTAACATTGAAAAAGGTAAGAAGACGGTATAGAATTATTAATAATAATAAAAGATACTAAATTTCATGGCCTTGCCAAATGGCTTAGTGGGTTGCAACATTGTCCTGCACACCAACAGTTGTAGGTTTGATCCCCAATTGGGGCGTGTATGGGAGGCAAGCAATTGATGTGTCTCATGTCTCTCTCTCTCTAATCAATAAACATACCCTTAGGAGAGGATTAAGAAGAAAAGACAGTAAGTTTTACTGGTGAAGAGCCTCTCTGATAAGACATATGAGACTACCAACCACATCTGCATTATTTATTCTGAAGCATCTCCGGCACCCCTATGATGCCTTATTTCACACTCCGAAGAAGAAACTACATTGTTTGAAGAACTTACTCCTGTTATTGAACAATTTCTGCCACAAGGTTAAGATTTCAACAAGTCTTGAAAATACACTTAGAAAAATATACTTTAATATTAAGGATCTATAAATCTCAACTAGATAGAAGAGTGCATCTACATGAGAACATGTCATCTGTGCATAGATCAAGGAAAATTTATCATCTTGCTTGGCCTTACTTTAAGAGACCAAGAGTAATGAGACAGCCTCAGGAAGGGAAGTTACTTTCTCTTTGGTGCATAACTGCACTTAATAAAGGCGATCTACTTGAGAATATTGATTGCTTGTGGCAGACCACAACATTGTTCAAACTCCAGCGATATTTGAAGTCTCTTAAAAACCACCCCCCTTTTTTTGATAGATGCCAGATGCCTTTTTTTGAGACCAATTCCTTATTAAAATGTGTGTGTTGACGAATTAAGGACCGATCTCCAGGGTCTCATCCTTAGTGTTCAATGTTAAACAATTTTACAACTTGTATGCTAGTTTCTCTCAGGGATATGTTCAAAACACATGTGTTAAGCAATAAATTATTGTTATTTGGGGGCAGTTTAAATTTAAGAATATCTTTATTTTCTCCCTTAGGAATAGTGTTAACTTTGTGAAAAAGTATTTAATTTATAAATAGCCTAAATAGTGAGCTGCATTTTCCTGAAGGCTTCTGTCGTTAGGATACACCCTCAAGTGTTCTCTTTGCCAAGTTATCATGAAACAGCATGTCTTCCTCCAACAAGACAAGACAAAACACTTCGGCTTCAGGATCTGCAAAGCTAGGGAGAACACAGGTTCAAATGGCCATCTGTCAAGTTACCTCGACAGATATGAAAAAGCTAAGGCTATTACATCATGTGTGAAATGCTTTTCATATGACAGAGGAGTTCAGAGGAAATAACATAAAATTTTAAACAATGTGTGTGTACTTAAAGAGGTCACTTATCCAATCTCACTGAGTTGAAGGATTTCTCAACGAGGTATTCATAGAAAGAACTGTTTTCTCTCTTAACAATTATGCCCCTCCAAAGACACATGAAAATGATGGGCCCCTGGTAAATCACACCCAGCTTCTCTTCTGCACAGTAGTTTGTGAGGTGCAAACCAGTTTACTAGGTTTTTCAGCTCTGGGATGTCCTGCAGGGCGTGGAAGTGGTACAAAGAATTCCAGGCCTATGTCCCACATTTCTCAGCACTTTCAGTTCAAAGGTGCCTTTCCCACACACTCCAGTTTACTCTCATCAGCACCCTGCCTATACTTGTGTACAAGCACGACGCAGTGGACAGGGCACATGTGAAATACCGTCAGGATTTTCACCTCTCTTTAAAAAGGTACCAAAAAGATTAAAAATGCAAAATTACGTGGTAAACTGCATCCTCCTATTTTTATAAAGTATCAACGAATTAGGTTATTTCAACGATCAATTAACAATGATTCCTTATAGTCTACATGTTAAAGCTCAAATTGTATATTTCAACATGTATTTTCTATATTTAAAATATATTTTTATAGTTACCATCGAGTTACGTATTTTTTTTAAAAGGGATGCTCATCCCTTTCGGGCAAAACTGAACTCTTTCCAAACAACTGGGGGTTGGAGGAAGGGATTCAGGCAGGTGTATCCCAAACTCACCCTCCCGGCAGGATCAAAGTAGCCTTCGGCCAGGGATTTGTTATAATCGGCATAAGGATTCGGGAAGGCCCTTTGAGCCATGACGCCGGAAGCGAGCCTGCAGAACAGGGGGAAGAGAGAACCGGGGGTGAGACAGGGACCTCGGCCCGGCTGCGCGGGCCACGGCCGGAGCCCTGGCGACGCTTTCCTGCCCGCCCCTGGGCCGCGGGAGGGTCTTGGAGGGGCCCGGGGGCCCTGGGCCCAGGTCCGCCCGGCCGCTAGGGCGTGGCACCTCCGCGAAAAGGCCGCCAGGGGCCCAAACCCACCGCGATGAAGCGGACCCGTTTTGCACCGCGCGTTCCCACTCCCGCGACTAGAAGCAACTGCCCTCGCAGTGTCCAGGCTGCCCGCCCCGCCTCGTCTTCTCACCCCACTGCCTCCCCACGACAGCAGAGACGACGCGGTCACCGCTCACTTCCTCCCAGCCAGACCAATGAGAATCCTCGTCACTCCGGAGGCCCGCCCCCTTCTCTCTGACAGTTCTTTAAAGAGACAGGAGTGTGATTTCTAAAATAATACGGGATGATTTAATTTCTGGGTAGCCGGACTGGGGACCTAGCTTAATATATCGTGCAAATGTGCCCAATATCTTCTACATTTGTTCTCTTTTAATTCTTTTTATTTTTATAAAAACTAACACAAGTCCAGATAATTCATAAGAATTATATATATATTTTTTAATCTGGAGAAGGAAAAAGATTGCATTGAGAAATAAATATTCATATTCCTACTCTAGGGCTGAATAATGTCTCTTCAGAGATTTTCCAAACTTTTCTTTCACTTAAAAAAACAAAAACAAAATGAAGCAGAACAAACAAAAAACCACCACCACAATTAGCAACAAAGGACAAAAGGCAAAGTTTATTGAAGGGCCAATACCTCCCAGGCACTCAAGAGGCAATGTGAGTGCCCTAGGGACGAGGTATCAAATGCTAATTGATAAAATGTCAAGGGAAAATACATGAAGACACAAATCACAGCTTTTAAGAAAGTTAATCTGATCCTTAGCCTACATTGGACTATAACACTCTATACCCAAACCCCTTAAAAAAAAATAACCAAGTCCAACAGAGCAGGACATCCATGACATTCAATTCAATGTTTAATAGTTTTCATGATCTAAAAGGTTTTCCTTTCATTTAAACATATAATCACTCTAAACGTATAGGTTCATTCTGTTGCTCAGAGAATTTTGGAGGTTAGTTTAAAAGTCATAAAGAGCCGCTCTCTCTTTCTCTTCTTTCTTCTTAGGACTCTGGCCCCAAACCTGCAATTGTTGAAGCTCAGTGTTTCCCAGCCCCTACCTTGGCACGAGTTTGTCCCTCTGTGGCTGTCATCTACTTCTGACCCTGACTCTGGCTCAGCGTGTCCTTTTAAACCGTTGTCCTCCTAGGATACTTATCTCCTTCACCAAATTCATAAAGATTCATCAGAGGCCCTCAGTGAATCTTAAACTGGATATTCTTCCTATTTCAATAGATGGTTATGTGCAGGAGCAATTGATAAGAGAAAAAAAAGGAAAAGGAGTGAAAGTCATTTAGCAATTATTTTTCTTTATTAAAGGTTTACTATCCGTTTATCCCATTCACAGTCTTTGTATGAGCAATTAGAATCAGTGTGGTTAGTTAGTACTTAGTTAGATTAATGACTACTAGAGGGAGTGAGACATCATAGACAGTAGTTTGCTTTTGAGCGGAAATGATAGAAGAGTGGAAGGGGAAGATGGAAGGAAAGTAAATGGAAGGGTGAGATGGGAAAGAAGAAAGGAGCATTTGGTGAGCTTGCCGGCAGCCTCCCAAATACCTAATTTGGATAACCTAGTCAGGTAGCATGGGGGTTCTCAGCTTCAGCACTACTGACAGTTGGAAGGGATGTTTCTTTGTTGGGGGAGGCTGTCCTGTTCATTGCGGTATGTTCAGTGGCATGCCTGGCCCCTATCCAACTGATGTCAGTAGCACACCTCTCCCCAGTAGTAACAAGTTGCCAACACCAAATGTCCCTGGGGGGAGGGGAGAAACACAAATAGACCTGGTTGTGAACTGCTGAGACAGTGTAACCAAAAGAATTTAATAAGGCTAGACAGTTTTACTCCAGTGCTCCCACAGGTGATGCGACTTGCTAGAATAACATGCTGAAATTCAGGAGGAACTTGGGGTGGTAGGGGTTGTATATGTGTGTGTGTTTAAATCTCAGGTGTAGAATTGAACTAATTATGCTCCTTGGCTTTTAGTATAGCATCATCAGCGCATGCAAGATTTTATTTTATTTTTTTCTTAATCTCTATTTTGCTCCCATTCCTCTCCCCATAAGGCAATCAGCATGTTATGTTAAATTTACACAGTCAATCCTTGAACAACAGGGGTTTGAACTGCATGGGTCCACTTCTATGTGAATTTTTTAAAATACATATACAGTCAGCCCTCAGTATCAGTGGGTTTAGTATCTGCAGATTCAACCAACTGCGAATGAAAATTACGTTTTTGCTCTGCAGTTGGGAACCTGCAGATACGGAGGGATGACTATATGCATTGATCTATACCACTTTATATAAGGGACTTGAGCTTTTGTGAATTTTAGTGTATGTAGGGTTCCTGGAACCAACCTTCAGAGAATAGTAGGAGAGGTATTCTCTTGGTATTCTGTAATTAAGTTTTTGAAGAGTCAAACGTTACAGGAGAATTTTCCACAGTACAGGGAGAGGGTGAGTGGGAAGCCACAGAGGGAAGGAGTTGGTACTGATAACCCCAGAGTTGTTCAGGGGTCTAATGTATTGGGTTGACCAGAATGTTTGTTTATTTTTTTCCTACAACACAAAAGATATATTTTTCATTGTCACCAGTAACTTTATTGATTTGGATGTTTTGAATATGTCGGCCATCTCCTGTTATTGGCTTCTAGTGGGTAGAGGTCAGGGGTGCTGCTAAACATCTTCCAGTGCATAAGACAGCCCCACAGCAAAGAATTACTTTGCCAACATGTCAATAGGACCAAGAAACTTCACAAACCACTTTGACATGTTTGATCAGTCACAGCACCTTTTCCATACGCTGCACAAATCTTTTTTTTTTTTGAGTTTCAGTTACATTTTTACCTTTCTTGAAATAATAAAGCATAATAAGCTGAAAATGTTGCATACTTTCTTCCATCTTTAATATTAAAATAGCTGCACAAAAATTCACCAGTCTTGGTAAGTTTTTTTTTAAATGCACACTGATATGACAGCTGTCACAACACAATCTAACAAAATTGTTTCAAATGAAGTTAAAGACAAGTTAGCACTGCTAGAGACATCTTACAGGAAAAACCAAATGAATCTTTTGGCCAAACCAATATATCCTTTGGAAAACATGTCATAGATTGTGTAGGTATGTATTTTTAGTAAGGGGACTAGTGCTATAAATGTGCATTTATTGTGTTTTAGATCTGTGTTGGTCTGTGGGCAGTTTATTATTTTAGATAATTGTATAACATTTTCATAGTATCTCTCCACCTCATTTTACTTATCCTTTCCCCCAAGGATGGGCACTATTTCTAACTTCCATGCTACAAATAACATAGTTAGGAATATCCAGTACATGTTCTCAAAAGGATCTGATGTGAGCATTTCTGAAATATATACCTAGAAGTTGATTAATGGGTTACAGGACATTCTCACACTCAGTTCTCCAGTACTGACAGACTGCTTTCTGGGGAACCAGTGGACTAGTTCATACTCCCTGAAATGAAATCTAATAGTTTGTTATTCCTATGTTCTCTCCACCACTTGATATCATCCAATATTCTAGTTTTTGCAATTCTAATGGACGATGTGAAATTTTGTTGATGTGGAAACTGTCAGTATTTTTGTTGCTGGTGGTGTTGAACTTTTCTTCATATGATTGCTAGACATCTGGCCCTTTCCTGAGATTTGCCTGTTCACACCCTTTGCTTATTTTTCTGTTGGGTATTACATTATTTTCTTGGTGATTTACAGAAGTCTTTTTTTTGTCTTGTTTTCATTTTTATTTTTGGGGAGGAGGATAATCTAGATAGTAATCTCTCCTGTCTTTAGATGTTGTAGATACCTTTTCTGGTCTGTTAACTTTTTCTAGGGTAGCTCTTGTGAACCCTGAGGAAAAAGAGGCCACTAAGAAGGGCTCCGGTGGCTAACTGAGCTCAAATGAATAAAAATAGGATTTAGCAGCCATTTCTACATAGGGGTCCTCATGCAAATTATACCTCAGGAAGAAGTCTGCATTGAATTAATTACCTGTCTCTGCCCTGAAATGCCTGCCCTGTGTTTCTGCTATCTGAGCCAGCCCTTACGATGGACTTCCTGAAATCCTATTTAGAACAATAGGACTGAGACTGGCCCCATCCATTCAGCTGCACAGATCTGTCCAATCAGAGAGGCTCTATTATGACCAATCAGGACAGTGCCTTGTGGACCAATCAGACTTCGAGGATTCGGAGTCCTCATTTGCCTGGACACAGACCAATCAGGGACCAGGGGCAGGGGTTTTGTCTATATAAGCCAGGTCCCTCCTGGCTCAGGCAAGTGCACTTTTCCTTTCACTGATGAGTGGAGACTGTGTTGTTTCCCAGGCTCCAGCTAAAACACCCAGGATGTCCCACTGGAGCAGAGCAGCACAGAGTAGAGTGGAACGCAGAGGAGACATTGTCATTGAACCACACTTCTTCATTTTCATGAAGTTAAGCCCGTGCAATTTTGACATTGAGATTTGAAGATTTAGCTTCATGTTCAAAAAGTCTTCATACACTCATAGGCTACATTTTATTTTATAAGCTTTTTACTTGTTGCAGTTAGGTCTTTAATCTATCTCAAGTTTGCTTTTGAATATAGCGTGGAGCATGGATCCAAATTTATTTTGGGAGAGGTTTAGCATTGTTTTGAAAGTTCAGATATAATCATAGTATGAATAAATTCTCTCTTAGCTGGAAAAATCTAAATATTTGAATACCTGGAAATCATACAAAACTAATTTCTTTTGTTTGTTTTGTTTTATTTTGTTAGAGAACCATCCCCAAGAATTCATCCTTTGTTCTGGCTCCAAAGGAAAACTTTATCTTTAGTACCTGTATTAATCTTTTAAGGCTACCACAACAAAGAAGCACAGTCTGTGTAGCTGAAACAACAGAAATTTATTGTTTCACAGTTCTGAAGGCAAGAAGATCAATACTGTCGCCAAGGTGGATTTCTCCTAAAGCCTCTCTTCCTATCTTGCACAGCTATCTTCTCCTTGTGTCTTCCCATGGTATTGTGTGTGTGCATGCGTGTGTGCGTGTGTGTATGAGAGGGGACCCCCAATGCCAGAACTTATTTATTAAAAAATTGTGTATTTATTCTTACATGTTTAAACTTCAGTCACCTTGAAAGTACTCTCCATTTGATGCAATATACCTATCAAGACCTTTTTCCACTGCCCAAAATAGTTTTTGAACTTGTCGATTTTGATGCCTTTTAGTGCTTCTGCTGTTTTTTGTTTCATGTCTTCCACATTGGCAAAATGTTTTCCTTTGAGGACTTTTTTCATCCAGGGAAACGAACAAACAAAATGTTGCTTGGGGCAAGATTGGGTGAATAGGGAGGGTGGGGCACAGGGGTCATGCTGTTTTGGTTAAAAACTGCTGAGCACTCAGCATGGTGTGCGCCTACGCTCTTGTAAATCATGCATCATGAAATGGGGAAATGCATTGAAAGAATCTTCAGAAAAATTCACTGAAGCCGAATGCAGCCTCTCACAACACCAGCTGGCACACTGATACAGATGTGTTTCCAGAACTCTCACCTAGTGGGAGTGCTACAAGGGGCCCACCCTCCAGAAGATAACTCCGAGTTTTTCTGGGTCCCCCCTTGTATGTTCTAATATCTTCTTCTTATGAGGATACAAGTCATATTGGATTAGGGTCTTCCTTAATAACCTCATTTCATCTTAATTAAGGTGAAGACCCTATGTCTCCCAACATAGCCACATGCCAAGGTATTGGGACTTAGGGCTTCATTCAATGTATGAGTGGGGCATGGGGTGGGCACAATTTGTCCCATAAATGTTTTCACCTACAGCTATGGAGGCTGAACAAATCCGTGATTAATACAAGTTTGATTGTGGATGACTTTTCAAAGGACATTTCACTTTTGGTAAATTTAGAATAACATTCTTGGGAAAAAAAATATAATGTTCTGTATTTTAATTTGTGAATCTGTCTTGTGTAAGCTCTCAGTAAACAATACATTATTGCCTTGAAAACAGAATACCTCTAGAAATCAAGGGAGACTTGTATTAAACAGAGAAAACAGGTATCATTTGAAGGCTCTTTATTTCCATGCTAAGACCTTAATTTCAAATGTCGCAATGTGTCGTAGTTAGAGTGAAAGCTAAGCTACAGTTACAAAGAGGCTCCGAAACATAATGGCTGAAATGAATAGAAATTTATTTTTCTCTTACTGCAGGTTAGCTTTGCTCCATGTGGGCACCCAGGATCACAGATTCCTTCTGTGTGGTCATGTTGTGCTTGTCTGTGAGATCCATGCTGGTTGCAGGCCCATCTGTGTCCCAGCTTGTGGGAAGGTCAGGAGAATGGAGAAGTGCGTAACAGTTGCTTTCTGCCCCAGACCAGGGAGTGGAATCCATCACGTCCCACTTTAACCGCACCCACGAGCATGTGGTCCTATGGCCACATCTAGGAGGCTGGGAACGAAGTCTTCTGCTGAACAGTTGCATGCCCAGCTACAATGAGAGAAGGGGAGGACTGACTTTAGTGGACAGTTAGTGGTCTCTGATGTATAATGGAAGTTCTAGTAAGTGATACCCTGTGTCTGTCGCCTAGTAAAGTGGCAACATGTTTAAGTTTCTGTGGTATTCCCTTGCCTCTGACCTCCTAGCGACCATGCCTTCTCTGTTTCCTCCTACTTATTTCCTTGAATTTTCTTGGCAACTGAGTCACCGACCTGTGGTAGAAGATACATCAAAAGACCCCATATTCTTTTTTTATTTTTAGAAAAATCTCCACCAGCTTAAACAGAAAAGCAAAACAAAACACACACAAGCACATACTCTAAATCAGGCAAATAATTTTTACTATTTTTAGTTTTAAGTATCACATCTTTTGAGGCATATTCTCTGCTTCCCTTTCAGCTCAAAGAAGTATAAAGCAGGAGTTTCCTAAGCTTGAGTTTAAGATCACTGTGATGTTGGTTTAACATCCAGTGGAGACTGGGTAATGCTGTAGCAATTTTCCATTTCATTCATAGGACAGAATTCGAGGATTGACAGAAGCGATTGCCAGTGGAGGGAAACGAGAACATAAACAGACACACACCGTGCGGTTGCATGCCCAGTACCGTGCACACTAAGGCACACTTCTGATTTCCCAGAGATAGTTTCTCCTACGGTGCTGGCAACCTCTCCTCCCTCCCTTGACAACACTGTCATTAGTGTGCTGACAGATTCCTTTCTCTAAATGTACCTGCTGGGAAAGAGCCACCATTGTGGGAGGCACAGGTGTGCTGGGGTTTTCTTGGGAGATTAAAGACTGTGAGGACAGAAAGTTGGTAAAAATGTATGAACCTTTAAACTGTTTTAGGGAGGATGTTTGAGAAGGGATCTTGATCAACAGTGTTCTTCCATGTCTTTGCAAGCAAAAATGGAAAAACGGCTTTCCTCTTTATGGTTGAAAACATGCACCGATAGTTCATTGTTAAAGTCATGCAGGCTCCCACTTCCCTGCATGCTTCGAATGAGTGGTGGAGGTAGGGATGGAAGGAGACCCTTATTGGAGCAGCCTTCTGGCAACATTGAATCCTCATGGCAGGAGGATTGCATTTGCATCCAGCTGGTCACTCACCCATACAAAACTCACCTGCGGAAGGAGATGAGGTTTAACCAAGTCCTTGTACAACACTATCCCATTTCACTGTGTTCTTTTGGTGTATCTGGCAGCCCTGTTCCCCGGTGGGGAAGTAATCAATGGAGACATTCTGACTCAGGTAATTCCTCTTGTAAGCTTCTGAATTGCCTCACAACAGGTACTTCTCAACCATTTGAAAGAGAAACTTCGAAGCTTTCTGACTTGCCTGGTAGCCCATGTTATTTGTATTTCATTCTTCCTATCTATTTCCCCGAAAGAGGTAAGAGTTCAAATGCATAGGTGAGTGACTGTGAGTAGAGTGGAGTTTATGAATGTGGTGGGAGAAGCTGCTATTTCAGGGCAACGTGGAATGAGCGGTGTGACTTACACACCTAGAAGGAAACTTCAAGAATTCAGCTGGCTCACTCTGCCACGGCTATGCAAGATCATCTGGAACTGGCCATGTCTCTCGGTCAGCCAGTGTCTGTGGTGCAGAGCAAAGGGGCTGCAAGAACCAGGTCTGCACCTGCAAGAGAGGAGCTGGCTCCTTGGCCATTGTCACAGCATCTGGGCTGAGTCCCAAAGCCTGGGTCCAGAGCTGCTCTCAGAGCTGGCTGAGAAGACCAAATTCTCAGGCTGATTTCCTGCCTCCCGAGGGATACGATTTGGAGTCCGAAGAGCTATGCGCAGCTTTTTCGCTGAGTAATGTCAAGTTAGGAACTTATTCAAAGTGTAGACTCTCAGGTTCTCCTGCTAGAGAGTGTGATTCAGTGGGGTTGGGTTGAATGTACATTTTTAAAAAGATTTTATTTATTTATTTTTAGAGAGGAAAGGGGGGGAGGGAGAGAGGGAGAGAGGGAGAAACATCAATGTGTGATTGCTGGGGGCCGTGGCCTGCAACCCAGGCATGTGCCCTGACTGGGAATCAAACCTGTGATGCTTTGGTTCGCAGCCTGCACTAAATCCACTGAGCTATGTCAGCCAGGGCACATTTTTATTTTTTAAATTATTTTTAAATTAAATTACATTTTTCCCTGCAAAATAACATTATTATTTTCATTTGATCCAGTGCCTAGGAGAGGGCTCCAGGCTGGTTAAAAGGATGCCTGTTGGTTTCGGGGAGAGGCTCAAGCAAAAGCCAGACACCAGTGGGGTGCAGAAGGGTGCTCAAAGACCTTCAGGCTCCAAAGGCTCCTCATTGTGAGTGAGGGTGAACCTTTTGAAGAGATACTCACCCAGTCCTGCCTGCGCAGGTTAGTCAGGTGGTGGCCCACCTTTCTGATGAGTTCTACCTCCTCATCCAGGGAGGGGCCCTCCAGGAAGGCAGAGAGATGGAGGTCTGTGTGGGCAGAACCCAGGGCCTGCAGATCCCAAAGGGCCCAGCTCAGGTTCTTCTCCAGGACCATGGCAGCTTCCACCATGTCCTGAGTGTTAGCCCGCTCACTGTGGGATGGATTCAGCATGTCCTGGGAGAGAACGCTTCTACCGCACTGGTTTTGCATCTTTAAGAGAGGCTCGGTGCCCTTGTGCTTCTTGTAAGCCAGCTCATGAGAGAAGTGGCCCAGCCCTGCAGAGCCCTAACATTCCTGTCAAACTAGGAGCCCAGATAGAGGTCTGCAGGTGCAGGTTAACCAGGGGGTTGATAGAAGCCTCCACCTTGGTGGAGTAATTCTGATGAATTTGGAAGCTCATGGTTGTTTGTCAATTAAAAGTTAAGGTAAAATAAACTGTGTTGGCTGGTCTTGGAGGCCAAGGATGGCTGAGATGGCTTCACAGGTGGTGACTGGAAAAAGGTTGGAGGGTGGTCAGAGCTGGAAGGAGGGGCCTCCCTGGGTCTGTTCCGTCCAAACACCGTTGGAGAGGGAGACTGATCTGGGGGACTGCCAAGGGCACTGCCTGATTCTGTATTTTAGAAACAACTTCTTCATATGATCCTCTTACAGAGTAAAGTTTGAGAAATGCTAGAGAAAGAGAGATGGGAGGGAGAGAGAGAGGAGAGACAGGGAGGAAGAGAATCTCCAATACAAAAACTACGGTATTCAATGGTAACAAGTAGACTGTGAAATTATGTGGATTATATGTCATATCTCAAATTTATATTTGCTACACTGTAGGTCCTAAAGTACTTCCTGGGCTACTGGTGAAAAGAAAGAAAAAGAAAAAAAAGAAAGGAAGGGAGGAAAGAAGGAAGGAAAGAAAGAGGGGAGGGAGGGAAGAAAGATATCTTTTCACTTTCTTTTGGTAGTAGACTAGGATTTTTTTATGTTGTTTGTTTTTTAAATCCTTGCGTGAAGACATGCTTTTGTTGACCTTAAATTGAGAGGATGGGAGAGAGAGAGAGAGACAGAGAGAGACACACACACATCGATGTGAGACAGAAACATTGATCGGTTGCCTCCTGTATGCTCCCCACTGGGGACTGAACTTGCAACCTAGGTAGGTACCCTGATCAGGGTGGAGCTCATTTTGGTCTACTGGGCAACACTCCACAACTGAGCCACCAGACCAGGGCTCAGCTAAGGTTTTTAACACCCTCATATTCCCAGGAGTTCTTTCTTGGATGGAACCTAAATATCTCTCATCCAGAATTTTAAACCTGTTTTGAGCAAGGAGGAGAACAACCAGTTTGAACAAGTCTTTTGTAAGTTTTAAACCCTAAACTTGATTTTCTTCAGGCAGAATAATTCTATTTTACACCTTTCACCATGAGGCCTGATTCAAAGCTCTTTAATAAAGCCCTGCGCCCTCTAGCCAGAGGCCAGGCAGAGCAATGGCAATCAGACCAGGAGCTGGCTGCCACTAGCTGTGGAAAGGTTCATAAACCTTTCAGGGGGACTGGGTATTGTTGGCAGGACTGCAAAAAGGCCAGGGATTGGGCCACAGACCTGTCCTGCTAACGGCTACTGTTTATAGGGTCTTTCTTTGTGCCAGGTGCTTTACCTGAGTTATGGCCCATGATCTGTGAGCAGCCACTGCTATTAATATCCTTCTTTTACAGGTGAGAAGCTAAGACTTACAAAGTTCAGTCACTTTTCTGAGGCCGTTATCCAGCAAGTGGCCACTCCAGGCCTGGGTGGAGAGCCAGTGTACTGAGCTACAAGCCCCCCACCCCGCCCCGACACCCACCCAGAAAGTTGCAGCCATCCATAGTGTGTCCCCTCTCCTGCCCTTTGGTGACACTCGGCCCCAGGGCTGCCCCTGGGCCACTCAGTCTCTGTCGTAACCCCCAACCTCCATTATAATTCCTAATTTATGCTACTTTTCTCTTGGGAAACTGTATTTCTCTCATTCAGAATATTTAAGAGTAGAATTCAAATAAACCGATGCGGATGTATGGGTGGGAGACAAACCTTTTATATTTGTCTGCAACAATCACATTTTATCTGTTTCCATGTGTTTTGTTTATACACAGGTTTGGCCTGGATATGTAAAGGTTGGGCCCCTAAAATGCTTCCACATTATATTCTCTGATTCATTGTTGTTTCTTTTGTTTAGTCATCGACCCAGTTACTTTTTTTTCAATATGTGTTTCAAGTAGACATTTATGGAGCATCTATTTTATGCTAGGTTTTTGAACTTAGGTGTGTTTTTCCTATTTTTTATTTTTTATTAAAGAGTTTATTTTTAGAGAGAAGGGAAAGGGGGGGGGAGAGAGGGAGAGAAACATCAGTGTGTGGTTGCCTCTCATGTGCCCCCCAGGGGACCTGGCCTGCAACACAGGCATGCGCCCTGAGGGAACTCAACTGGCAACCTTTTGGTTTGCGGGCCAGCACTCATCCCACTGAACCACACCAGCCAGGGACAGGTGTGGTTTTTGAATGGAAATATCTTACAGGCTAGTGAGAAGATGAACAAGGACACAGATGATTGCAATATACATAAATGTCATGCTGTGTGAGATGCACAGGATACTCTGGGAACTCAGCAGAGGCACCTAGCCAGATCTGGGGCAGTCAGGGAGGTTTCCTGGCAGGTGATGGCTGAGCTGGGTCTGGAAGGAAGCAGAGCAATGAGATAAATAAAGGTGAGCGGGGGTGACCTAGATGAAGTAGAATTACTGCATTTTCTAGATTTTATATGAATAGAACCCTGTAGTATACACTGTCTTTTTTCACTTAGTGTAAATATTTTGAAGGTTATCCATATTGCATATATCAACAGCCCTTTTTATTGTTCAGTTTTATTCCATTTTGTGGGTATACCACAATTTGCTTTTGTGTTCACCTCTTGATGAACATTTGGGTTATTTCCAGTTATTGGCTATTAACATATTAAGGTGCTAGTAATGTGTAGAAGTCTTTGTATGTATGTAACACTTCCTTTCTCTGGGGTAAATACCTAGGAGAGGGATGGCTGGTATTTTTTACTTAAAGAGACAAACTGTTTACAGAAACGCACCATTTCACATTCCCCCCCAGCAGTGTATGAAAATTCCAGTTCTTTCACATTTTTGTTGACATTTGGGGTGTTCAGTTCTTTGCATTTTAGCCATCCCAGCAAATCTATATAGTAGTGGCTCATTGTGGTTTTACTTTTCATTTCCCTAGTTACTAACACTATTGAACACCTTTTCATAGTCTCCTTTGCAAACCATTTATTTTTTTGCTGATGCGCCTGTTTGCATCCTTTACCTGTCTTTCTATTAGGTTGCTGGCTTTCTTAATAGTTTTGAGATTTCTTTGTATAGTCTGAACACAAGTTCTTTTTTACAAGATTTATAGATGTTTTCTTCCAGGTTGAGGCCTTTCTTTTTACTTTTGTAACATTGTCTTTGAAGATTATTTAATGACTGGACATTTTGGGGAGTCCCAGGATCCTTGCTTCAACCTGAGATCACTCTGAAAGGACATCTTTGGTCCAGAGCTCCCTGTGGGGTGGGCAGGGGCTCTGTTGCAACTGCGTTGTGTGTCAGCTTCTCCCTCTGCTCAGTCAGCCAGCTGACATCTCCACATCTCTCTTTCCAGAGGGTGCTCTCCAATAACCCCTTATGTGCAAGACTCCACAGAGTCAGTTTCTGGGAACCAAGCCGAAAACAAGACCCAGCACTGTTTTTGCTTGCTGTGAATCCCTACTCTGGAAGTAAATCCTACCCTATACACACAGAAAAATGTACATTGAAGCATATCTGTCTCTAGTTACAATTCTGGAAATGAAGTCTAACTCAGGAATATTCTTAATTTTCTATCCCCTCGTTTCCGTAAAGAATCTATATGTTACTTCCCCAGAGCAAGGCACCACTCTATAAACATATAGATTCCGTAAAGAATCTATATGTTACTGAGCAACACACTACTCTACTGGTCTTTCATGTGGCTCTAGATGTAGTGCTCCTGGGTCCCCAGCCGCTTCCCTGTTAGCCTGCCCTCTGACCTCAGTCATTTACATATTCAGTAGGCAGATGAACACTCTGGCATCTCACAGCTGGCTGGTACAAAGGGTGGATGGAGCCTGATATATAACAGATACAATTTGAGCCATCTGAATTTGTGGCAGCTCCATAACTTATACATGGGAGTGGCTTAGGCAGCTGTCTCACGGGGTGGAGCCCAGAATAAAGGTGTCTGAACCTGCCTTTGCAAAACAGTTCACATAAGACAGAAAAAAAAAACATCAATTGTGTATATTAAAAAAATGAGAGATGAGGAAGTTGATGGACGTTACAGGAATGTTTCTCCGAGCCACCCCTTGGCACTGGTGTTTTTGAGTGGCTTGCTGTTTTATGTTTAAGATTCATTTGGTGTTGCTGAGGACATTGGTGCCCCCTCCTATTTTTAAAAGTTAAGTCTGATCTCTCTTTTGAGTTTTTCCTCTATAGTTTGCCTTTCCTCCTTCAAGTGTTTGGATAGTAAATTTACCTTTACACATGTTTGTGCTCCCAGCTATACATATCAATTTGTAAAAAGCCAAATGGAGAACAGCTTAGCATCACTGAAATGTCAGGAAAATGCCCAGAAGGCAACAATTCAATACTGGAGTTTCAAATTTTGAGAATAGAATTAGGCCACTAAATCAGTTTTCCTGCCTGTGTCACGGACCATAGGGATATGTCCTAGTTCTTTTTTTAAAAAAGGGCATTTGAACCTCACTCAGTATAACTCACAGATCTGTGCTGGGGACCTGTGGGAAGCCCTTGGACTTGAAACTAATTGAAATCTGCATTGAAATGGCCTTTTCCTTTCTTCATTAAATATCTGATTTGCTGTGCAACCTTTTTCTTTGGCTTGCTTGCATTCTTCTTTTTTTAGCTGCACAAATGGGCTATTCTCCAAGGTGTAAAGAGAAGAAAAAAAGAAAAGAAGAAATCAGGACTGAATCATGCAGTTTGTGAGATCACAGATGTAATTTTTCCTTCTGTATTAGGGGAAAGGATACACTTACTTTAATTTAGAGAGGAGATGAGCCAGTTGTCAATACTAAGTATTATTATCATGTTTCCAATGCCACAGTTGAAGCAAAAAATATCCTTGTCTGAAGAGTGAGGAAAGATGAAAACGTAGGTCTGGGTCCATCATTATCATTCACCTCATACCATGAAAACTCTGCCTCTGATTGCAGGCTGGATTTGCTCTGGACCACAGTTTCTTCTGCAGGGCTTGACAGGTCCTGGTTTTCCAACAGTCTCCCTGTTAGCATGCTGCCTCTTTGCTCTGCCTACTCCCGCTGCACCTGCTTTGGTAGTGATTGTTCCGTGCACATAGGTACCCTTGCCTTCAGAGATTAGAGTGCATGGTGAGCAGAAATAAACCAATGGATTTCTCAGGGACTGCCCAAATTCCACCCATCTGCTGGACAATAACGGAAAGATCTCTCTTGGGAAAGTAATGTTTTCCTTTGGGAACAGAGGGTTAGAAATGTGTTTACAAACTGCTTATAGCCCCTTTCCCACTGCATCATTTCTTCTACTTTTTAAATTTGTAATTGCATTGTATAGCCAAAAAATGGTAGAAAGGCTGATTTTTAATATTCTATAGAAAAAAAGTAAAAAAAAATTCCCAAGTATGTTTATTGAGATTTCTCCAGCAAGTCTAAGAGAAGTCTTAGAGGACTGCAGATTCATACCTCCTGTGAATATTCCTCTTCCTTCCATACAAAGCTGGGGATTAAAGAGACAACAGGGTAAGAATTATTGCCAGTTGTTCAGTGGGGAGCTTAGTAAGAAAATTACTTATTATTTTAACATTTAGACATTATTTGATCAACACTGCACCTTTCTGGGTAATGAGAAAGCTCCTCCCTAAGGCCTGGATCAGTGGAAGTAACTCTGCGGAAGGAAATCTTTACTATGATTTACCATTCAGGACAGAAGACTATGTATCCCAGGATTTAAAGGGAAAGGGGTCCTCCCTTCTCCCTGACACTCTTAGCGCCCAGGGTTACTTGAACTTGCAGAGTGAGGCACTCCGCTGCTGCTGACTTTGTTTTTAATTTCTGACTACAGATCTCTTCAGAGGACAGGCCAAATTTCTGGCGCCGTGCGGTGTAGGGGGGTATATGTTGGCACTGCTTCCACTCCCTGATATGTTTCAGGAACGAGTTTTTTCTTCTCTTTAACGGCAGTGCAGTGACCCAGAAATAGGGCTGCTCCACTTTCGTGTGTGAGTAGGGGACACACTTCTCTTCCCTGGCATGTTTATCTGCTAGCACTTTGATATTTCCAATTTGGAGATTATAGGAGCAAGTAAGTAAATATTAGGTAAGAGGCAATAAAAGATATGGAAATCTAGGTTAAGCCAAACATCATAAAATGGGGAGACAGAGTCATAAACCAGTTGTACTTGCTTTTCCCTATACTATCATAAGATTGAAAGAAAGAAAAGTAGGGAAGTGGGAAGGAAGTCTCTTGTCTCAGAGAAGTCCGTTAAAACTCTGGATTCTGCATTTATAAGATAAAGAAGGTTGTGCGGGCAAAGCTGGAAAACCCCTTTGAGGGCTGTGAGGCTCCAGACCGGGACACTTTATAATGTTTCCAGTGAGCTAATTTCTGGAGAAAATTCATGTGAAGGTTTGAATTGTGTTTTGGCAGGAATTGTTTGAATAATTGACTTGAATGAGTTTAATTGGTTATAAGAGAGTGTTTTATGTCTTTGGATGATGTAATTATTGCTTGCATCGAGTTCCTGCGGGAATGATTTAAATGTTGGATGTATTTGAATTCCATTGGTTGTACAAGTGTGCATTTGAGTTCTGTGAGTTTGTTTTGCTCCTTCTGATGTCCTGAGTGTCCTGTGACCATGGGCCATTATTATCTCACCACCCCAATTAAGACGTCAAGTATCCACCAATTCCTTCGTAAAAAGAGATGCAAGGTCACCTCGAGCAGACCTGTCAGCACTGGGGAGTTGCGGGATGTGTCTCTGCAAAGAGGGATCTTCTGCTGGGGGGTGGGGGGCCTATGCCATTTGGAAGACGGGGCCTTCCCTCAAGCCTATCAACCTGAGGCATAGTCATAACATTCCACTCTCTCAATTTTTCCTCCTTAACTTGACAGGGGCTTCCATGGAGATTTAGGGGTGGTAATACCATAGCATATGAGAGTGCAACTAAGCCATTGGCTGCAACCAACACTATGGTATGGGCAGCTGCTGGTAACAAAGAACCTGGCGGCAGGAATGAAGCCAACAAAGTTGACTGCTCTGCATTTAGATTGAGGCCAACCCAATATACCCATCCACAAGAATTGGGCTTCACTATCCTTCCAAAATTCTTTTTCTGGGCTATACCATTTTATGATCATATAATAGCAGCATTTGACGGCTAGGGAAACTTCTTTAGACATAGTTATATAATTTAATGATCCATAGTTTTATGCTTGGAAGGTATAGAAAAGTAGAAGTTCCAAAATGTTAAATTAATTGCTGTACTCCTCTAGCAAATCCCTATAGAAGTTAAAGACAGGATAGCCAGTGTGACTGGGTAGTGAGTGGAATCATTTCATATTATCGAAGTTTGATCACCTGCGTAAAATAACTTTTAGTGTGTTATTTGGAATGAAGCATAGAGATTACCTGTATTCTTTACCCTACCATGAAGCCCAAGGGGCCACTGGCAGCAAAGAACCTAGCAGAGGATATTTTGATTCTTGCCTGCGTTGCTGCTATAAATTTTAAGATCTATAGTAAGATCTTAGTAAATATAGTAAAATTTTAAATCTACAGTAAGACTACACAAAAGTCTAATTACCCATAACTGCAATGGAAGAAGTTTCTCTACTTCAAGGGTTCTTAAACTTTTCTGTGTGTGTGTGCTATGATGGCTTTGGCAGTCTGCTAAAGCTTGCTACTCTTCATCAGAATAATCTTTTTTAACTGTTCAGAGAACAGTTAAGAATTCAGAGAAAATATCACATCGAATACAGGTTATCAAAATAATTAAAGAACTGTGACACAGTGTGTGTGCTTCTTATTTACATATTAAATAACAGAATCTAATGGCTGGCCTAATAATCATCATAAATCCAAATAATGACATATATAGTATTTGAGTATATCTGCAAAAACTGCCATGAGAAATAAAAAATATTAAGGAATTGTGTCTGTGACAAAGTTACAGGTACTGTTGATGTGACTGTGGTTTGGGTCTCTCATTTACATTTGAATGAAAGACTAAATTTCAGTTAGATGGTAATGAAAATAAATGATATAATTTAATTGTTTTTCAATTCAAGTTACGGATTCTTTGAACGCCATCCCCAGGCCCTTGCCTGTGGGTTTAAGATGAGCAACTCCTCTGTTGGGTTTCCCAGCCATCTTTCATCACTTGCTTCGCTGAGTTGGTGTCGAAATAGGAGTTCCACACAGGTTTTCAGTAGGGGCAAACTGGTGACCTCATTGGAAAGCTGAGTATAGTCAGCAGAAGGCTGCAGTCAGAACACAGGCTGGGTGAATTCTAGATCAAATTATGAAGTAATAAAAAGTTTTTTCTGTCCTGTGCATAATCTTCCTCCAAGTCAGGGGCTCGGTGCTTCTGGGTGATATGAACAATTTAATTAGATGTAATTGTTGGTGACAATTCTTTAGCCTCTGGATGGATATATTGAGTGTGTATATTTACACACTGAGGGAGTGTGCCTACAGGGAGATGACACTATTTAGTCCAGAGGAATACATGGTAAATGATGGATTTTGGGGTTCTTTGACACTTGGGTAGGTGGGTAAAGGGGTGTTCTTGTTCGTTACTGGTATCTCCCAGTCACCTTTGAGCTGACTGTTTCTCTTGCCTACTCATAAGCCAGTTATAGGTTATATTTAGCAAACAGGGGAAGTAGCTCTTTTTCAGTTTGCTTTCGGTTCTACTGATCCTGGCAGTAACATTTCCCCAGGGGCAGGAAAATACTCCTTCAAGTTGAACATCTCATTTGTAGGGCTGTCATTTGAGGTGATAGTCATTTATAGTTTGTAGAGGGATGATTTCATTCATATGAGTGAACAGATGGGTTAATAAAGCTGTCTGAAGTAGTAACCTGGTTCACAAGCTATTCCAGGGACATCCAGGATGGTGTGTGATGCTGAATGCTGAATTACCAATAGTCTATTAGATTATAAGCACCTTGAAAACTAGGGTTAAATCTCATCTAAACCAGGTGCTTGCCAACTCAGAGTAGAGAAAGTTTTACTTTTAGGCTTTAAGAGGTAGAGGTGGTACAGTGTATGCTGCTGTCATTTAGCATAGAGAAAACATTCAATCTATGACAAATTAATCCATAAAAAGGAATTGTGATCTATTTTCTGCTATTTTATTCTGAATGTGTTTTCTTATTTTCCAATGTCTCTAACTATAAAATGGCATTGGCATCTTAAAAGAAATGATTGCATAAACCAAATACACTTTTTCAAGAATTGACCCTCTCTGACCTTTAAGTGTAGGGATGCTTTCAATTTGTTGTCTTTATAAAAAAATTATTTTATTGTTGTTCAATTACAGTTGTCTGCATTTACCCCCCACCATTCCTCCCCCATCTTAAGTTCCCAAGCTTTGTTACTTTTTGTGGCGAGCTTGGTTTTATTTTATGCTTTGTTGTGGTATGCACTGAGATTTGTCGTGAAGCCCCATAAGGAGGGAAGACAGGAAGACAAGAGGGGAGGCTGTCATTTTGCTGGCCTCCTACTGGGCTCCACTGCCAGAGTGTACCCGGCACGCAGCACTCATGCTGGATGGTACAAGGCAATGACTATCAGCCTGCTTTCATGTTACAATCACTTAAGGAGCTTTTGAAAAATACCATTTATATAAGAACTTCTGCAGGTGGAACTTTGTCTTTGGAAAGTATTAATGGTACTCTAGGTGATTCCAATATTCAGCTAGTGTCAAGAATTATTGGTAAAATGGATGTGAATGGTCCATCACCCAAATGAGTAAAATTTAAAACTCAGATTACTTCTTGTTCCCAGCCTTAATTTTGCTATTAGCTTCACTTTTTCTTTTGGTATATTTAATTCCTAAGTTCAAAGTTCTTACATTGTATAAAATTTGGGAGAATCAGAGGAGCCTCTTTACTTGTAGGTCATCTATCCACAGAGGTTGTAATTGTGTGTCCATCATCCCACTAGATAGCCTGTTGGGTCTAGTGGTATGGCTTGGGTCATTGGCACTTTTCTGTGATGTGGCCCTAAGACTAGGACTAAGGGGGTGCTGCAAAACTCAGTATCATATAAATGGCATTCGAATGCAAAATTCAAAACATTAAATGAATTCAAAATTTTATGATGCACAATATATCAACATTTTAATGAAAGACAGGATTTGCGTGCCCTCCATCACCAGCCCCTCTCCTCGTGGGAAACACAGCCTGTCCGGCAGCACTGCTCTTTCTTCCCGCCTGTCCCTTCGGGTGGAGAAAAATCTCGCTTAACCCAAGAAACATCCTTTTACCTTCATGCTTGCATATTTGGCTAGCATATTTGATCTCCCCAGGAGTATTTTCTCTTATTCCTCCCATCTCCAAAAAGGGCCTAGACTTTCGGTAGCAAAATATATGAAGGAAACTATTTAACAGGAAATTTTTTTTTGGCAATTTGCCATACTCCTTTTCTTTGTCACTGAGCACAGAATTCACTATTTGGGGTAAAGGAGTGGGTGTGCATGTAGTATAAACATATTATGTGTGTGCATGTGTGTGTGCATGAGGGAATATGCAGTCAGTATGTGCCGGGGAATTGGCAGTCAATCCTACTGCTCTGTCCCTCCCCTCCCTTCCTCCCTCCCTCCCTCCCTCCCTCTCTCCCTTCCTTCCTTCCTTCCCCTAATAAAGGTAAATCAGTGGAGAGTACAACACATTTTTCTTAATTCTTAAAAACACAGATCCTTGTTTTCACCAGAATTCTCTGTCTTCTATACCAAGTGTTTCTTGGAGTGGGTCTTATATAGGTTACTAACCAAAAAGTTCAACCCAGCAGGGCGCTGCCAATGCATCAGAAATGTCTATAGCATTTGCTGACCCCTTAGGCACTGTGATTTGCACAGGAAAATGCTCAACTTTCTTACTTTATATTTTGCTATTTGAGGAATTAAAAAAAAACTGTGTATGTATCTGTCTCCAGAGCCCTTTGTGGAAACAAGGCCTCCATCCATCTCTCAGAGCTCCGAGGCCACCATCTTGCTTCTGTATCTTCTGCTTTGGTTGCCTGGGTGTTCTTGAATAAAACCCTCCTCTTCCTTTGGCCACAAATAAGAACCACATAGAAATTAGCTCAGACAAGTCAGGCTCTCACGATGCCCCTATGCAGGAGTATCTGAACCTTAGCAGGTCAACACGGCTTTAAGCTTGATGTCTCTCATTCTCTCACACTCCATGTCCAATTTCTTTGTAAACTCTGGCAACTCTAACTCAGGATCTTCCAGAATTTTCTCAGTTTTCCCCAGCTCTGCTGCCGTCACCCTGGTCCCAGTCAGCATGTTCTTCCCCTGGGATAGCTGCAGCGGCTTCCTAACCGGGTGGGGGCAGGAACTGCATAAGCTCATCTGCATGCACACTCTTCCTCCCGAGGCACCCGGCCGGCCTGTGTTTCCCAGGCGCTGGCATCGGTGGAGCTGTACGGCTGGTTCTCACCGGAATGAGAGGGGATGATGCTTGTCTCCTCAGGTGGAGGAGTGTGTTTCCTCTTCACGCTCTTTCTCTTCTCACATTATCCAGGTCAGCAGAGAGAAGAACCCAGAGGATCCGGGGGGGAGAGAGGTCACAAGATGGAAAAGACCTGGTGCCCTGAAGTACTATGTGGATCCGAGTCATCACATCGGCCCGCACCGGACTTCGTGTGAGTAGGCAATCATCATACTGTCCAAATAGCTGTGTGGCTGGGTGCCTCACCTTCTCAGCAGTATCTTTTCTGACCATGCCATTTAATACTGAACTCCTATCCTTCTTCTGTGTTTCTGTTTTTCTTCACCGCATTTATTATCATCTAACGTACATATTGATTTAATTTATTGTTTGTCAACCCTCCGCCCTACCCTTATTCTTGAACAACTGGCCCGTGTTTTATCAAATAGGGAATGGGAATCTTGTAACTGATCATATCTCCCTTGTTTTTTATTAGATCTAAAAGTTCAGGAGACTTTGTAATATCCAGTTAAGGAACTATGTATTAACTCTTCCTGATTTTGTCTTACTATTTGGTCTTCATTACCTTTCACTCTGATTTGGTTAAATTAAATTAAATTAAAAATTACTGTTTTATATCTATTTTTGTTCCAAATATTTTCTGAAGTGAGGCAAGTTATTAAAAAGAATTTATCTTTATACCCCCTAATGACAGCAAGCTTTGTGCAAATAGTCATTAAAAAGAAGTTTAATCAATATGTTTTTTAAAACCTCATTTTTTATTTAGGAAGATTTTCCCTTGTTATTCTACCAATCATCTTTCCAAATGAATACAATGTCCACTTATGTTGGCATTTTTCAATTTAGTTTGAACATATTTGGAGCATGCGTCAGGACAGGGGACTGAAAAAATTAGAGCAAAGCAATCCACTCTGAAAGGAAGGCACAGTTCCGGTCTGGATGGCGCTTCTTGCCTCTCTTTTGCCCTGACCCTTCTCACTCTTGTGACTTTCACCTGAGCCTGGCAAGACCTTACAGTTTGAGTGAGGGCCTCGGTTCCCATCTCTGCTCCTCCAGCAACCAAATGATGAAAGGTACACTCGTTCCCCCTTTTTACCATTTAACACAAGGAGGAGTGGATTAGCTCAGTCAGTCTCAAGGCTGGATTTAGCTTAAGTGGGCTGAAGTGTTCTTAAAAAATTACTAATTCCCTGGACCCTAGTTCTAGAAATTCTTATTCATTATATTTGAACAAAATGTTTTATTTTAAAAAATTATTTTTATGGTAATAAGTATTTGGGCATGGGACCCAAGTACTAATATATTTTGAAAATGCTCTCCATTTGATTCTTTTGCACAGCCAGAGTTGAGACCATTGTCTCACTAAGGTCTCTCCCAGTGCGGACATCCCGTGACCAGGAAGATATTTCTGGCCTCTCTGACTCTACAGAAAGTAAAATCTGAAACTCTTGTAATTCTGTTGGTTAACGTCTTGGAAGTTATGTTGCATTCTACCGCTAGATGGCGCAGGCAATTTTTGGGATAAAGGAGACTGGTTATTTGGGATTTTACTTTTCCTGAGCAATATCCTTGAGACATCTAGCTTAGGAAGCTTTGTGGGGACATGACACTTAAGTTCCTTTCCCTGAGCTAGAGGCACAGAAGGTGCAGCTGTTTTGCTTGACAAGTTGATAGAGAGAGACTCATTAAATGTGCTATCGTCTGAAGGGAGAAAGTGAACCCTTGCATAAATATTAGCTCACCCTTTTCTTATTTCCAGCAGGTGTGCGTTCCTTCTCTCTTCTCTATGTTTTCATTTTTCTTTTTCTGTCAGTGACTTCCATTTTCTTCTCTCTCCCCCTGGTTTCTGCTTCCCCTTTCTTGGTTTCTGCTTCTAATCACAATTTATTATCTGATCATGATAACTAATAATGGATTAAATTTTATTTTGCTAACTTTATGGTTGATTAAAAATTTCAGAAATTTGAAAATTACTCAGATATAACATTCTTAGAAGGGTGAACATATTCAGGTTACAGTGATAAATTCTTATTCAGGGGACTTTTGCAACAGCTGTGGCAGTGCCACCAAATCCAGTAAGAGAAAAAGAATGTCATGCCCTATCAAGGGAAAACAGTCAGAAATCCTCTCCTTACTTACAATACAATCTGAGTTATGGCCAAAGCTCTGCGTGTACATGTAAGTAAGGGTTTTGCAGAATAATCGGGGGTGCTTCTTTGCTGCTTTTCACTGGAAGATTTCAAAATGCACTTGGTGATTTATTCTATGTAGCTGCCTTCCCCACCCCCGCTCCGCCGGGCTGTCAAAATGGAAGACGTGTTGTGATTTTTTTTTTTTATAAAGAGAGATTGTATGTCTTCCCTGGCTTTGTTCTAGCCCAGCTGCTTGTCATTCAGGGAGATGCCAGACTCTCCATATCTGGATATACCACTGTGCTTTCTTCTCCCCTGAGTGACATCTACTGATGGGTCACTGCCTGGAACAGTAGAGCAAAGCATGGTGTGTCTCCATCCATGAAGGTCCCTTGTTGTTTACTTTTCTCGGGTTTCCATCTGGCAGCATTACATACCAATCTTCATTAAAACAAAACAAAACAAAACAACCAACAAAAACCCAAACAATGCAAAAACAAACAGAAATACAAGAAAACATTCTTTATATACTAGCTAATGTTATCAATTGCTTACTGTGTGCCAAGTACATTTTAAACAGTTGAAATATATCATTTAATCCTCACACCAGTATCGTGACATAGGTCCTATTATTTTTCACATTTTACACATGAGGAAGCTGGGTAAAGGCAGAGTTAAGTAAGTTTCTCAATAGCACACAGTTGATAGACAGGTGAGCAAAGCTCTGAGCCCAGGCAATCTGACACCGGAGACCATGCCCTTTTAACCCTACATCCCCATTGAAGGATAGACTCTCCAACTGGACAGTCTTTAGGAAAGCAGTCTTCCCTGTTAATGTAGCAACATTACCTTGATGTATGACTGGGCAGATGCTCCAAACCCACTTCCCCCTTTCTGGAGGACTAAGTGAATTCTGGCATACCCATTTCCTGTTGGTGAGGCAGCCAAGAGGAGGGAAACTTCCTTTTTAACAGTGATTGGCACTGTGCAGTGTGTCCGTACAAACCTAAGTACACTTAGGAAATGCACAACTGAGAGCACAAGCCTTGTTTGTTTCTTGCTGATTCACTTCTGAGTCACCTGACCGGGGCAGAAGATAGGGATTGATATATAAAAAACTTTAACAGTCGGCATTTGGAGCTCTTCCCCACCAGCCATACACTACCTTCTGTGGGTCAACAGAAGTCTAGAGAGAAAAGTCACATCCAGTTGGCCTGGAAGAATGCGTCAGTGTAATTCATGTGATTTGGGGCGTGAAGAGGGCAGACGGTAGTATTCTGAATGAGCTACTTCCAGGGGCATATAATAGTTTTGTGAATGGGAATCTAGAAGGTAGAAACTCATATAATGATTAGGGCTTTGAAATCTTTTCAAATCACATATGAAGAAACTGTAGCTACTAAAAGAGAAAACGAATGCAGACCTTGTTACTGAAGAATGATAACCTCAATGGAAGAATCTAAGAGTTAGCATCACTGAGCAGACATCCATGGGAGTTGACAAAGAGAGACTCATTCAAAGACTTCGATGACTCCATAAGCAAAGCTTGAGGCTTAGAAATACTCTCACATCACAGTGTGGGTCAAATTTCATGGGACAAAGGTGCATGTGTAGAACGACATAGAAAGGCTTTTAGAGGTTATTACCCTCAGCCACATTGGTTGAGGGGCAACACAAATTCCTTAGTGAGGAAGGACTATAGAAAGCTCAAAAATGACTAATACTTATTTATACATGGTAGTTTTGATGATTCTCAAGAAGTTTTTTTTTTACATCAGTTGAATCCCTTGGTGAAGGATTTCTCTAGGTTTTATTCTCTGTGAATCATTGTACCATGAATTATGCTGTTTCAGACTCACAATCAATTGCCTCCTGACATCTGATGATCCTATTAGGCAGCTCAAACTGAATGTTATCAAAACTGAACTTACAATCTTTCCCCTACACCTCTCATTCTCCCGTAAACCACATTTCAGAAAATGACAACACCAGCTGCCTGGTTGCCCTCATGTGAAGTATGGATGGCATCACTTTATGTTACTCTTTCCTCTCCTCATCCAATCCATCTACAAGGCTCATGGTTTCTGTCTCCTAATACCTCTTGCATCTATCTTTTTTCTTCTTTCCCAGGGTCTTTAAGTTCAAGATCTTGTCACTTCTCATCTTTATGATTGTCCTTCTGTCCCCACTTTGACAACATCCCTGTGTGTCCTTTTCTTTGGTTCAGTGATTTTTCTAAAATGCATATCTGATCATGTTCCTTTTTTGATTAAATTGCGTCACCAGTTTAATAGAGCTTTCAGTGTAAAGTAAACTCTGCCTTCGTACACAAAGTGCATGAGGGTTTGGACCCCGGGTCCCTCTCTCCCTTTACCTCCCCGTCACCCATGGTGTGAAGTTCCTCAGATGGTGGTTCTGTCACATTGTTCTGGCTTCATCCATGCTGTTCTTTCTGCTTGTCCCTCACAACTCAGCTCATGACACCTCTTCCAGAGAGCCTTTCAATGAGGCAGCTCAGCTGCACAGTGAAGATTTCAATTTTTCTCTTTTCTCTAATGTTTTCCTAATTTCTTTCTTTACCATCTCTTTAAAAATTTTGGTGTCAGGCTTTTCTCCCTCTTCATCGGTTATTTATTAAAATATTAGTTTCCTTCTGTTCTTTTAATCTCTCTCTTCTTTACCTTTATGCATGGACTGATACATGTCCATTGACACCAACTTTGGGCTTACTCTTTTTTATGTCCCTACTTTATTTCTCTTCATACAATGCTTTGTAAAAGAGGAAATATTTCATATGGTAACTTTTAGTCCCACCTTGTTAGTGATACTAACCTAAGGAAAAACCAGGAACACATGCATTGAAAAGTCCTTTAACTTAGTCTTCCTGTAATAACACTGTTCTCAGCAGTTAAAGGTTCGGCTACATCAAAGATAAATTTACTTTATTGATATGTAATCTTCAAAGAGAGTGTTAAGGTCTCTGAACCAGAGAGCCAACACAGATATGGGTCAGACGTCCAGGGAGTGATCATGGGTATGACTTATATAGTAAGGTAAAAGTTTTTATTTGTCAGCGATAAGACAGGTAGACCAAAAGCAGCCCCATTCATAAATTTGGTCTGGATCAGATCCACTTCATAGATATTAAACCAACAGAAGTGTGAGTTGCAATTGTTAGTGGCCTTGAATTGCCCCACCTTGGATCCTGAGAAATCAATGTGGCTTTGTTCAGCAGTGTCTGCCTGAAAGGACCATAAATCAGGAGCTTCCATATGCACTTTTTATTGTCAAGGCAATGGCAAAGAAAAATGATAGCAGTTATTCCATTTACACAGTTTGGTCTTTTTTCTTTCTCATTAACGTTTCTTCCAATTTTATTTCCTTTTTCTTTTTTGTGTCTGACTGATAGGAGCATATAGCTTTTGAGTTTTTTCTAGAGAAATATGTGATGCAAAACAGTATATAGTTCTTAGTTAGAAAAATGTCTTAGTCATTTTATTTGTTGCAACTCATCCTGGCTATCCTATATATTGAACTGGTCAACCAAGAGGTTATTCAAAATGAGCGTTTTGTATTTTGATGACTGGAAGCCACCTCTTAAAATTTCTTTTTCTATTTTTTTATTTTTTTGTTTTGATTTTTTAATTTTATCTTTTCCATCACCATTAATCCCCCTATGCTCTCTTCTACCTCCACCCCCTGCAATTACCATGCTGTTGTCTATGTCCACGAGCCCTTTCTCTTTTTCCTCTGTTTTGCTCTATCTCTCTACCCTTCCAACCACCTTCAGAGCCGTCAGCCTGCTCTCTATCTATGAATCTCTCTTTCTTTTCCTTGTGTGGGATACTACTCAGCCATAAAAGAGAAGAAAATTTTACCCTTTGCAATAGCATGGGTGGACCTGGAGAACATTAAGCTAAGTGAAATAAGCTAGTCAGAGAAGACAAATGCCATATGATTTCACTCCTATGTGGTGTCTAATGGACAAACTGGAAACCATCTTTTTAAATTTACTATCATAATTCTGTCTCAGAACTGTGACATTATATATGCTATCCATGTTACTGGATTTGTTCTTTTGCCCCTATTAGAAGCGACTGATGAATGGTAGCCTCAGGTGGTTATGCAATGATAGGTTAACTCCCATTGATGTGGCTTTGTGTGCTCATAGTGCCCTGACTCTTTGATATGTTGTGATCTGTTGTGTCTTTCAAGTAACTGGTCACTCATATTGTGAAGGTACCAAAGATTGTGAATGATTTTCTGTTTTACAAATTTTCCTGGATTCACAGTGATTCCTGTGATGAGGCTATTAGTGCCACTTGCTTTCTTTAGAGGGAAAAATAGTACTGCTGCAGACATTTGTCCTAGGTTTTTATGCTAAAAGCTAATTATTACCCACTATCTGTTTTCTTCCTTTTCCTTAGCAAAAGAAACCATGGCTTTTAGCTGGGTACACGTGTGGTTATAATAAAGACACTATTTCCCCATCACTCTTATAAATGGATGTGGCCATTGACTAAGCTCTAGTCAACGGGATGGAGGAAGCGCTGAGTGAAATTTATAGGAAGAATCTTTAAAGGGAGAGGGCACTCTCTTTTTCCTCCTTTCTCTCTTCTGCAGATTGGAGTAGGGATATGATGGCTTAAGCTCCAGTGATGCTCTTGCACCATGAGATAACTTTGGGTAAGGAAGCCGCATAAGGAAAAGAGCTGGACCCCTGATCCCCTGGAGCTTCCTACCAAGCCAGCTTCTGGACTTGATGGATGGGAGACAGAGCCATGTTTCCGTCTTGTTTAAACTTCAACTACTTTTTCTTTCTAAACTCAGTTCTTCTGATTACAAGATCCAAACAAAATAAAGTTGAGAACAGAAAGTAATTATTCTATGATTTTGAAATTTCAGACCAAGTTTTGAATTTCTGAACTTTTTTTCAGGTGAATGACCCACAAGCCCTTCAGTGCTAACATTTGCCAAATTTAACTCCTTAGCTTTCCCTGCAAATTTGCTCCTATCGTGTTCCAAACTAAAACCTTGAAAATGTCTTCAGTTTCTTGCCTTCTTTCACTGTTATGAGAGAATCCATCACAGTCAAGAAGATTTTCTCCCTGAAGTGGTCTTTGAAATCAGACCACAAATACATTCGTGATTGCGTTTCTTGATCAGTTTCTGTAGAAAATTAAGTGTATTTATCAAGTATGCCCAGTAGTTTCTTTTGCTTTATATATCTATCTCAATTTTCTGCATCATTAATTATTAATTCTGCCTCATCAGGCAGAATCGCTATTCAATACTTTAATTCAGTTTCTGGAGAACTGATTGCATTTTGCCTAAGGTGTGACCACTGCTTTTGAAATCAGAGATAAGTTATGGGAAAAACCCTAAAAAATGTAAGTGGTACAATTACCTAAGTTATTCCTAGTATCTTTCATATTCCTTTGATGTAATTCTGGAAGTAAAATTATGTAATCCACCTTCCTAGCATCACTTATAAACATTAAATTAAGAAAAGTGTCATATCTAAAGTTTAAATTATTGAAGTTTACAAAGTTTTCTTTTGTGTAAAGCGATGTTTAAGTAGTTTGACTTGGATCCAATTATGAATAATGACTGTAGTGGACATTCATCATTATTTGTAACTGCCCATTAGGATCTAAATGGCTGTTCTCTCTATGGAGAAACGAATACATTGTGAACATTCCCTGCCCTGCATGGATGTTGAACTCAAGGTTCCAGCCTTGCTGGCGGCTAGATACAGACGTGTGACCCAGGCCTCACAGGCATGTGGGCCTGCATGAGACTTCAGTTCAAAAGTGGGCAGCACCAAGCACCAGGGGAGCCTTTCGTTTTTCTGATGTAAGAGCTGGCAAAGGTGTTTGGCTTCAGGAAAGGACAGTGATTTTTGAAAAAGGTCCTTGTGAGAAAACGGCCTTGGTTCTGGTGGCTGTAGTGGTAGTACCAGAGCTGAGTTCTGGCACGCAGCGCTCAGAGGCAGCCGTGGCCACTGGGGTTTCCTCATCAGCTCAAGTCTCCCATCTTCCTGGAGGCTCATCCATGTTTGTTGTGATGTCCCTCAAAACAGCTCTGAGAACTACAAGTTGTTATTGTTTATTTACTTACTTATATTGAGTCAGGTTCCGGATTTATTCTTCTATTCTAGCTCATTCTAAGATAGTGATACATGTTTTGGCATTGATTTTGGTTAATTTATATAATTCTGACAGCCCTGGCTGGCATAGCTCAGTGGATTGAGCGCGGGCTGGGAACCAAAGTGTCCCAGGTTCGATTCCCAGCCAGGGTACATGCCTGGGTTGCAGGCCATAACCCCCAGCAACCACACATTGATGTTTCTCTCTCTCTCTCTCCCTCCCTTCCCTCTCTAAACATAAATAAATAAAATCTTAAAAAAATAATTCTGACATATACAAAAAAGCCATATATTTAATATATTAACATTATAACATATATTTTTGGAGCTATAATCCACACCTAATAAATCACACTTATAAACTGTTTAATTTGATCTATTTTTACATATGTATACATCTGTGAAACTGTCACCCCAGTCAAGATAAGGAACATATCTATCACCCCCCAAAGTCCCTCGTGTCCTTTGGAAATTCTTCCTTCCTGCCCATCCTCCCTGTCCATCCCGATTTGTTTCAGTCACTTTAAGTTTGTTTGCACTTCTAGAATTTTGTGTCAATGGAATCCTACAGTATGAAAGTTTTAATCTAACTTTTACACCAAACACATTATTTTGAACTTCATGTTGTGTGTATCTCTAGTTCATTTATTCATTGCTTGTGTTTGAATATCATTGAGCTTATTTGATCTCTGTGTTTATAGTGTTCATAAAATTTAGAAAATTTCAGCCATTACTTCTTAAACATTTTTCTCTTCCCTTTGCTTCTCTCCTTTGGTGATGCTGATGACTCATATATTAGACCACCAGAAGTCGCTCAGCAGTTCGCTGATGCTCTGTTCATCTGTTAAAAAGTTTTTTTTTCTGTCCAAGTTTTATTTTAGAGGGTTTCTATTGCTGTGTTTTGGAGTTCGTTGATTTTTTCTTTTGCAACATTTAGTTTGCTATAAATTCATCCAGTGGATTTTTAATACCAAACATGGTAGTTTGCATCTCTAAAAGTTCAATTTCTGTTTTTTTTTTTAATATCTCCCTTTTCTCAACTGTTGGAACATATGAGACAGAGGTATAAAATTTGCTTTAATTTTCTTATTGCTGATTTTAATATTGACATCAGTTCTCTTTCATTTTTAACTGATTTTCTTTTTTTCCACATTGTGGGTCATATTTTCTTGCTTCTTCATATGCCTTGTAATTTTTGACTTGATATCAGATATTGGTATTTTACATTATTGGGTGCTGGAGACTTGTGTATTTCTTTTATTTTTGAAGATTTTATTAATTTATTTATTGTTAAAGAGAGGGGAAGGGAAGGAGAAAGAGGTGGGAGTGAAACATCAAAATGTGGTTGCTTCTTGTGCACCCCCTACTGGGGACCTGGCCCACAACCCAGGCAAGTGAACTGACTGGGAATTGAACTGGTGACACTGGTTCACAGGCCCATGCTCAGTCTACTGAGCTACACCAGCCAGGGCCTCTGTATTTCTATAATATTTCTTAGCTTTGTTCTAGCACACAGTTGAGTCACTTGCTTAGCAGTTTGACCTTTTGGATCATGCTTTTATGATTTCCTAGGTGGACCCAGGCCCATGTTTATCCAGGGCTAATTATTCCTCACTATTGAAGTAAGACTATTCCTACTCTGCCTAATGCCCTGTGAGGCCTTGCAGTCTAGCTCTTTCTTCTGATCTTTTCAGGTTGTTTTTTTCTTGGTCTAAGATAATTTCTTCACATGCAAATGGTTAATACTTGAGGCGACTCTGAGGATCTCCAAAGCCTGAACTCATACTCTCTCTCTCACACTCTTATTCAATAGTCTATACTGAGAATCCTAGCTTCTTTTGTTCCTGACTCTCAGCTTCATGTCCTCAAAGTTAAGGAGTCCACTGCAGTCTTCTTCAGTCCCCTTTCTCTGTGCCAAAGCCTCCAAAGTCTTCCCAACAGTAAGCTGAGACAGCCACAGGGCCACCTTATTTGTATCCAGTCTGTCTGGGACCCCTGATATTGACCACCTATTTCCTAAATTTTGAAAAGCAGTTGTTTTATATATACTGTTTGGTCTTTTTCAATTGTTTCATGTGGGAGGGTGTATCCAGTTACTCTTACTTTGTTTTAACCAAAAATGAAAGTCTTCCAAGAGCATTATTAAATTGTAATAGATGTGCCATAAAATTCACCAATTTAAGCATAGAAATCAATGATATTTACTAAATGCTCAGAGTTGTGCAACCATCACCACTATTCTAGAACATTTCCATCAGTTCAAAAAGATTTCATACCTATTTGCAATTAATTACCTTTGTTCCCATCCTCAGCTCAGACAATTACTAACTGCATTCTGTCTCATAGAATTGCCTTTTCCAGACATTTTATCTAACTGGAATCAGACAATATTTACAATGGCTTCTTTCACTTAGGAGAAGGTTCTTGAGGTGTATCCATGTGGTAGCGTTTATCAGTCCTTCCTTCTTTTGTATTAAATAGTAAGTATCTTTCTGTATGGAAATATCATACTGTTTATCCATTTACCATTTGACAGACACTTGGATTGTTTCCTCTGTCTGGCTGCTATTACTAATGCTTCTATGATTATCTGTGGATAAGTCTTTGTGTGGAGATATGTTTTCATTTCATTTCTTTTGACAGATAGCTGGAAGTGAAATTGTTGGATTATATAGTCAATTTATGCTTAATTTTTTTAAGAAACTGGTAAACTGTTTCAAAGTAGGTGTACCATTTTACATTTCCACTGGTAGTATATAAAATGCCCAGTTTCTCTGCATCCTCATCAACAATTCTTAGTGTGTCGTTATGATTATAGTTTATATAGTGGACATCAAGTAGGTACGTTATGATTTTAATATTTATTTCTCTAATGACCACTGATGTTGAGTATCTTTTCATGTGCCAATTAGCCATGTTTTGGTGAAATATCTATAGGAATATTCTTATCCATTTTAAATTTGGTTATTTATCTTATTATTTATTGAACTGCAACAATATATATCTAGATGCAATTTCTTTATCAATAATATTATTTGAAAATACTTTCTTCCAGTTTTTGTCTTATCTTTTCGTTTTCTTAATTTAAAGTACAAATATTTTTAATTTTTATTAAGTCTAGCTCATCATCTAAACATTTTATAGATGATTTTTTTGGTATAGCTAAGGGTGTTATCATTTTAAGAAATTCTTTTTTCTACTTAAAGTAGCCAGAGTGGATTTTGTTGTTTATAACTAGGAAATTTGATTGATATAATGATTAAAGAAGGAGATCAAAAGAATTATATTTCCATTCCAGGCATTTCGAATCTGACACGGAGGCAAGCCACTCTGGAATCGCAAAGCTTTATTTCAGACAGTTCTAACTCTTGTTGCTTGCCTTCGCTGCCATCAACCAGAGGGTGCTATTGGCTCAGTTACCAGGGGACTTCCTGAGCTGGATGGTTGAAGTTGTTCTGATCTAAAACACTTCAGAGATCATAGTGGACATTTTATGTTGCTTTTTGAGTCCGTGGATCTCATCAAAGTCTTAGATATTTAGGAAGAATTAGCATGTCATCATGATTGTGAGGACACAAGTAGGAAAAGAGCACCCCAAAGTTAAAACCTCTTAGGATAAACCCATGATTTTTGTCTCTATGGTTCTAATGAGAAGCTAGTTCTCTGTTTCATTGGACATCATTTGGACTGAGAAAAGCAATTTTGAGAGATAGAAGCAAATAATTAAATCAGATATAAAATTAAGGTAGTTAATCCACAATTTCTTATTATAAACAATTTAAAGCTACTGTGAAATCTCAACATCTGAACAAACTCTGGCGATATAAAAAGAGAGCTGAATTAGGACATGGGAGATTCAGGTTCAAGTCCTTGTCCTAAGACTAACTAGCTTTGTGATATTGGGCAACTACTTTTCTTAACTGAACCTTTGTTTGTCATCTGTATATTAAGTATGGACCAGACATCATAGAGTTCCTTAGGCCTTTTTAAAATCTGTCAGTATAGATGACCATCTGGAAACACAGTCTTTCCTACCTCAAATTGTCAGTCTTTATTTTAGGACAGAGTGAGCTGGATTCTCTCCACTTTAAGGGGCTAAAGGAGAGGAAGTTTCTAAAAACCTGAGCTGACTGTGATGTCTGTATGCGTTTCAGGAAAGAATGCTCCATAGGCACATATGAAGTGCTTGGCATTACTTCTTGCGTTGGGTGTGCTTGAGAGTGGAGCAGAGATGGGCAAAGATTGCTGTTCCTTTGACCAGCAATGTTGACCCTTTGCTCTTTATCAGAGCCAGTGGCCCCGTTGTGCAAAACAAATGTGTGCTCAGCGGAGGGTACTTCAGGCCAAGAGCAAGCTGTGCGCACAATTATGAAGTAAATGAAGTTGAATTCTACAGTGGTCATTAATTTTTGTGTATCCTCTGAAGTTTTGGCACACCATATTTAGTGAGACAGCATATACGTAAGTGCCTACCACAACAACTCTCAGAAAGTAGACACTCAACGAATATCACTTCTCCCATCTGCCCTATGTTTTGCCCCCTAACATGTACTGTGATATTCACTTTTCGCAAGCCTTTGGAACTTCACATGATTCTCTGTTCATCCAGAGTACTCATTAAAGTCTGCCTTCGGCTTGGAGTCTTTTTTACACTTTTGCTTTCACTCACAATTTATATACTCTGTGTATTGTTTTTCTTAGACCCACTAGATAACTAGTTAGTAGAACCTAAGTGCAATTTATTTGTAGACAAGGTATTAAATTAATTTAACTCATTTTCATTGAATACATTCTATGGTAGGTGATACTCTAGTGATGAGGGCACTTAGGGGAAAACACAAAAGTTTCTGTCTCCAAGGAGCTTACATTCTAAATAATGAAAAGTAGGACTATGGTTAAGTAGTGGATATGTTGTTTTTGCTGTCCCCAAAACCATTTATCTATTTTTTATTTCCTGGTAACTGTACCCCGATATTTCTATGGGACACTTTTCATCCTCCTTTTATTGGATTCTTGATGTATGTGTCCCTCAAATACCGCCAATCTTCTTTAGCCAATTTGTGGGTGCATGACCAAGCTGGATCAATCAGATCCTTTTGTCAGACTGAGTAACGAAAGGACTGAAAATTATCAGAGTGAGTCCAGTACAAAGATGGCACTCCAATTAAAGCCATTGATTCCTGTGAACCTTGAGCTTCACTGTGTGAAACGCAGAGTTTCACCAATGCTTGTTGGTTCCAAAGGCCTTATCGTTTGACTGCTTCTTCTGTGCAAAATTTCCTTCAAAGTTTCTTAAGTTATTGAGTTTTGTGTTACTTGGAATCCAGTAATCCTAACTATATTAAGTTGGTTAAGTAAGAAGCATCACATTAAAAAAAATCTCTATTTTTTAACTTAAATTCAACTTTAAGCCCCATCACCTTGGCAGAAAATTTAATATAATTCTATTGGGGTTCTCCTTCTACTTAGAAATAAGCACTAAGGAAGCTCCTGCTGTCATCAGTCACTTGTCCACATGGGTCATTGTTGAAATAGCTATGATCTCAGCCTCTATACTACACCAGGGACAAGGAAATCATGATATGGCTGGACACCCTTGAGTTAGGTTTCAGTTTCTATAGGTGCACCATGTAAAAATTTGTATATATAAATACACATAATTTCTCTGAAACTTTGTACTCTGCAGCTAATTATTCTGATGTAAAACCTCCCTCAGACAGTCAATTTATCTGAGAGTCTATGGTATCTTCTAAGAACATGGGACAAAGTCTCCTGTTCATTCCGTCTTGTTCATTCACCTGTCTTCTCTAAATGACCCTGATTCGTGTTCTGAACTTTAGGGAACAATTCATTGCTTTACTCATTTAACATGAATTTATCCAGTTTTCACCTCGCCTCAGGTCCTGTATGAGGCTGTGGAATTACAGAGAAGAATTTATTACAGTTTCTGCCCAACAGTGACTCACAGTCAGGGTGAATAGGCTTGGCTAGTGAGGTGGTGGCTAAATAATCAAATAATTATGGCAGCGAGAAGAGGTATGATACAGGTGTGAAAACAGACATAATGGGAGCGCAGAGGAAGCTCTTGAGTCTGATTGGAGATGTCATGTCATGGATGGGTTGCAGAAGGGAAGGATAACTGAGTTGAGTCATAGGAAGCAAATAGGAGTTTGCTTAATGTACAGATGGAGTAGGAATAGTGCACAACAAATGAAGTAAAATGGAGAGGAGGAGAAAGAGAGAGAGAGAAAGAGGGAGAGACAGAGACAGAAAAAAGAGACAGAAAAAGAGAGAGACACTCAGAGAGAGACAGAGAGAGGGAGAGAGAGAGGAGGGAATGAAGGAGAAGGAGGTGGTGGAGAAAGGGGAGCAGGGGGAGAAAGAGGAAGAGAAGAATGGGTGAAAGAGTGACTTGTGTTAGAGAATTAAAGTAGTCTGAATGACTGGTATGACTGGAGTGAATAGGTCATTGGGGCTACATGGGAAATGAACAGGGAGAGGCACTTAGGGGACAAAGCTTAGTGTGTAGGGGATGTTCTATGTGAAAACTCAAGTTCTGCCCATTTGGTGCTGTTAACTCAAGAAACCTAGGGTAACAATTCCTTCATTTTGTTATTGTTAGGATTTGATGGATTTATAAGTGTGAAGTACAGCAGGTCCTCAAATAATGTTGTTTCATTCACCGTTGGTCAAGTTTGCCCATTCTACACATGTCTGCCTGGGCTGTCTCAGGGTACTTCAGTTTCCCCCCTCATCCCAAAGATGTGCCCATGAGGTGATTGGCATATTTAGGTTGTCTCCTTATGAGTGCGTGTGGGTCGGTATGTGTGTCTCCTGTGATAGAAAGGTGTCCTGTCCAGGGTGAGCTCTCCCCTGGTGCCCTGAGCTGCTGGAAGAGGCACTGGCCACCTGTGACCATGACCTGAATTGGAATAAGTAGGTTGGAAAATAATAACCTTACTTGTTTTTATTAATCTTTCTAAATGTACGTATAGCTCACATGTATTTCAATGTTTAATATAAAATAGTAAAAGTATTTTGAGTCTTTACTTAGAAGTTTGTTGATGTTTTTGTGACCAGAAATATGCTATGGGGAGTTAACTCCTGTTTCTAACTGTAGCCTATGTTAAAATTGGTTTCATTATTCGTGGTTTCACTTGAAGTCACAGTTTTTTAGACCCTATTGTGACATTGAGTTAGGACTCACTGTACCTAGCGCCAGCGTCTGCCAGACAGCAGAAATCAAGAAATTTCTCTCTCCCCCTTCCCCACACACCCTGAAATTTATCACAAAAGCCATAAAGCTGAAGGTTACTGATAAAAAATGCTTGGTGGATGCATGTGGGAATGATTGAGGAGAGAGGGTGAAGCTGTATTAAAGAGAACCTTTGAAGTGGGGTAGAAGCTTTAGTGAGTCAAAATCACAAGCTTAAACATTACTTAATTACAAGCATAGTATTAAAATTAAAAATGAAACTAATGATACAAATTGGTATAATCTTGTCACCTAATCAGTCAATACTGTCATTTATCTGTCACATTTCTTCTCGGTGAAGATCAAAATCACTACCATTTTCAAATGTAACAGGTTTGCAGAAATAGTATGGATAGGATAATTACATTTGAATTTTTACTTAAAGTTAAGCCGTGATATTTGCAGTTATTTGACAGTCATTTTCAGTTTTTTATTCCTTCCTGTTGTATTTTCCTCCTCTTAGGAAATCATTGTTAGTAACTGGATGTGTTTCTCTCCACACATTTCTTCATGGTCATAAAACTATATACAAACTTGTTATCGTCCCAAAATGGAATAATTTACTTTCTTACATAAAAGTATATTAGGGACATCTAGCTCATTGCAGGACTCCAATAAATAAGGAACAATGTATATATATATATATATATATATATATACTGAAAAACAATCATAGCATTGTTACATCTATAAGGGCCTTCTGAGATCTCCTAGTCTAGTGGTTCCCCAAGGTGAGTCGCCACATTATAATTATTTTTCTAATGGGCAGGGATTTTGAATGTGAGAGAAGTGTTGAAAACTTTTTTTAAAGATGAGTCCATCAGTGGCGGAAAAAAGGGTTTGGAGGGAAGTCTCTGGAGCCATCTTTCAGGTCTCAGCTTCACTGTTATTTCCTCAGAGAAATGTTCCCTGACAACCCTGACTAGGGTAAGTCACACTCATACATGTTCTAATGGAATCTTCTATTTGTTCTCTCATATTCACTGGCATATATTGAGAAGGTATTAGTTATTAATACGCTATTTTTTATTCATATTCTATGCTCTTATCTCTGTATTACCTAATATAGTGCTTAACAGATATAAAAAGACTGAGGGGAAGGGATGAATGAGCAGAGGATTGTGGGAGGTGTGGTGAGGGGCAGTGATACGGGTGTTGAAGTTTGATGCAGTGCAGTGGGAGTGGAGCGTGACAGTCAGTGACAAGGTTGCATCAAGGGCTCAGAGACTGATATTTTCCCTGTTAATTCATGGTAGTGAAGGTTTATGCCTTCATGTTTTTGTACCATAAACTGGACTTTATTGGTTCTCTGTTGAAAATAATTTGACTCTTGGTAAGAGACTCACAGTAACCAAATGTGTAGAGATACTGTTCATTTAGAGGAGCTGTCCCTTTAAATGTTCACACCCTCAACACGAATCACCCTGGTGCCAGTGATGAGGTATGTGGGGAGTCAAAATCATACACAGTTGATTGTTTAGTGGGCATATAATTGGAGCAAAAATGAAGTGATGATTTTGAGGCATATTTTATCTAGGTTGCCATGTGATCATAGAAAACATTTTTTACCCCATAGCAGGAAAGCAGAAACCTTTCTAGTGACCTGATTGCCATCTCTCTGATGAACATAGTGCTGCTTTGCCTCCTTAAACATGTTTGAACATTGGCTTCCACTTGGTGTTCATGATTACTTTATGTCAAAAGTGCCAATTAAGCTTTAGTAAAATGATGTAGACCTGGGAGACATTCTATCTCCACTTACTATTTGTTGCTTTAACTCTCAGTCATGTGTCCCTTTGTATTGCGTATTTGTATTTCTTCTGGTTGCAAGAAACAGAAATCAGTAAGTTTAAGAAAAGGTAATTTGTAAGAAATATGCCAAGGTAGCTAAAAGGTGGAGTGGATGAGCCAAACAACAGTGCCTCAGGAATGGGGTCACCTGTGGGGACCCCAGTGGTGAACCTTCCGGGGCCATTTCCCCTGTGTCTACTACAATCTTCTTTCTTTAGTTCCAAGTTCATGGGTGTGAGGGAAGCAGATCTCTGTCATCCTGTTTACTGCTGACTATAATAGGTCCAGGGAATCTAAAATAAGGTGCGGTTAGTATTAGGTATTGAGGGGGAAATGTTATGGGGCAAAAGTCTTTAAAAAATTGGAAAGGATAGAATGGCTAACTGAATATGAAACAGGAGAGGAAAGGTTTAGTCAAAGAAAATGTTAACTTTTACAGCCTCAAGTGATTTAGAAAATAGTGATGCTATGAGAAATTTTGGAATGGAGAAAGCTTTTGGGGGTAGCAAGAAGAAATGAATTATTATTTGTTTGGCTTTATGCAAATTTGAGTTAATCATGATGGTTAGAATTTCAAGTTAAGAGTTTTTTAAAGGGTGGTATAGTGAATAGAGTAGTAGAAACAGAAAGTCAGATGCTGGCATAGCCATGAGAACATAATAACTTCCCTGGGTAATTGTATATCTCTCTCTGACTCTTCATTTCCTGAAATAAAGGAACCATAGCTTAATTATCTTTCAATCTCCTAAGTGTTGCTTAACACTCACGAGGTACAAAAAAAGTCGCAATGACATTAAATTGAAATCTAGAGAAAACAGAGCAAAGTGCTAAGACATTTCTACTTTCTCCTGGAAAAAGTTCAAAACTTGAGTTTCACTTCATAAGGCTCTGCTGGAATAAACCCACTTCAGAACCTCTCTCTTTTGGTAACAGGAGTCCAGCCACATCGTTTATTTCTTTCAGTCAGGCTTGTATGACTGGGGAGGGTTGCGTCATCTGTCCTCTGTTGGTTGTTGGGTTTATTGCATTACATATGTTTATGCCCTAAACATTAGCTTCTTGAGGGAGAACAATGAGACATTTTAATCTGAATTTTCCTTTGATTCTGACACCAAAGAAAAAAAATCTGGAAGAAATACATTTCAGAATATATTTGCTTACTGTTCACTACTCAATCAATACTTCCACCAGCACCAAGGGACAGAATGTCTTCCTTCACTTAGAAGTAGCAACTAGGCTAGACACCCCAGATAATAAGTGACAGACAGTATTGCAGAGATAGCTAGGGATGGATAAAATACAGATTTTATTTGATTTCGTCTTAACTGCATTTATTCTATTCCCATTTTACTGCCCACTCATTGCTCCATGTGAGTCCAATTCTATTCTATTTCAACCCGAGATACACACACAATATAATACTAGACATTTTCAACTCAAAAGCATTTTCAGATCTTGTCACCAGCTAAATCTTCTCTTTTTATGGATTGCAAGTTTCCTTTAATGAATGTTAGTGGTTTTAAGCTTCTAACTTTTAAAACTTGTAGACTGTAAGCATTTATTAAAATGTAATGCTATTATATTTTGTTGAGGGTTACCACTTTGTAATTATTTCCACAATAAGAAGGTTGATACTGAAGGCAGTTTAGTGACCTGCATAAAAGCATAAGGTCACTTATCTAAAAGTTGAGCAAAATTATTAAGTTCCTGTACAAAATGTGCTGGTATGTTATTAAGTAAAATGCAATTTTTGACAGGCAGAGTTATTAACTCTTTACATGAATTAGTCTCTTCTGATCTAGAATCATGTCTGTGGCAAATGCCAACCATTTGCTTTTCTAGATGTCATTGACACTTAATAAAATAATTGCTATCTTTTTTCTTCTATTCTCAACTATAAAATAAAATTGTTCACTTGTCTTCATCAGATCTTCTTTCCTATGTTGCAATAATAGCAAAAACAATTGAGCATTGCCTGGAATTCCGTTAACCATTCTACTTGAGATAAATACTCACTATGTGATTAAAGAGGAGTACACCAAGGCACATAACATGTTAATTCATTTGCTTAAATAAGTGGTGGGATTAACATTTAAATTCAGGTAGTGAAACTTTGGAATCTGCATTTTTGACCTCTACTCCCACCCATTTAGACACAGTTTTTCCTCATGCACACATGAAAGACATAAGGATAAATGTGGCAGTTCCTGAAGTGAAGATTTTTTTTGTTCTGGCCTGCTGGGAGGGGTGTTCAACCACAGGGCAGCAGATTCAGGGTAGCTACCTTTTATTGAGTGATTTTGGTACTGTACACCCATCCTTATTATAATAATGCAATGAGGAAGGTATTATATTAGTGTTTTCATTCTTCAGATGAGGAAACCGAGGCTGAGGACGATTATACAACTTAACCTAAGGGGGTAGTTGTGAATGGTAATGGTAAAATCAGCAGTTAAGCCAAGTTCTAGAATCTTCATGTACTATCACAAACGTACTGCTTATTTGTTTTTACCCCAGACTCCATTCACAGTCTAGTTCAGGTGTGTATGTAGCTGACAATCAGCTACTTCAGAATCAGCTGAGGTGCTTGTTAAAAATGCAGCTCCCCAGTTCCAAGTATAACAAGTCAGTCTCAGGGGATCTGGAGGGTGGCCCAAGAATCTGCATTTTAACTATTATTCCTTACACAATAAGCTTGGAGTGCAACTGTGTTAGTTACTATCAGGAAAGTATTTACGAGAGAGCGAATGCATTTTTGCTCTTCGGTCTTGTTAAGTCTTACATATGGATTTCAAAAAAATGAGTAATACAGTCCTGAAAACTCTTGCCATGTCACCCGTTGAATAAAACTACAAGGCTTGAAAACTTCCCAGGGCCTGACTTACAATTCCCGGTTTTCCATACAGGGAAACGATGACAGAAGGAACGACTTGCATGCAAGTTGGAAGATCATGGCCTTGGGCTGAAAGCCCCAGGGAATTAATTTTAGCCACAGTGGGCAAAGGCAGGGAAAAAATGCTGGAACTCTGCAGAACAAATAGTTCTATGTTCAGTTTGTAATTTTGGACAGAACTCTTATGCCAGCCGTTAACTCCTGTGGCTTCTATTTAGTGTTGGGTAATAGTCTCTCAATTGTCCACTGATTTACCCGTTATTTTAGGCTTTCTATGTGTTTGGTACTTATCATTCCGTGCCTACCGAAAAAGTGAACAATAAAAGTAATCAGCTGGGAACATTTTAATAAGGCAATCCAATCCGAAGCTTTGCATTTAAGTATTTGTTCAAAATTTGAGGAGGTTATGCCTCCAAGCTGTTTTACTTGGCCTAATGAATGAGAAAAGACAAAACAGATTAGAGAACTTCTGGTAATTTTGAGCTACAGGGGGAAAAAAAGGCTGTTTATGGGGAGGAGTTTATAGCAGCATGCTCTTTGAACAGATGGTTTGCTTAAATTGTTTACAATCCACTACCAAAAAGATTGGGAGAGCAAGATTCTAATTTGACCTTGCTATGAGGTGAAACCCTAGCCATGTTGTGTTGTGTCCTGAATGTTAAAATTTAAGCACAAATGCGTCGTTATAACACATTTGTCTATCAGTGGTGGAAAAAACTATTTTTCTGTTCCTCTGGGCCCCATATGGCTTTCTAAGCTGCACCATTCTTGGGAGATGGAGACTCTGCATATAACTTCTCCTACTTAATTAAAGGAAAAACGTGCACTCATGAGTAGCATGAGGTCTGAAAACCAGTGAGAAGAGCAAGACTTTCTGATTGGTTCATGTGGTGCTCCCTTCCAAGGGTGCAGGGTTTTGTTAACCCTGAAAATCCACACTTTGGGGGTAATCTTATTTAGTTAGGTCTTTGACTAAAACCATATTTCTGCATCACAGTTTTCATTTAGGGTCTCTTGGGTGAAAGTTTAGGCATTTTATTAGTTTCGACCAGATCATAAAGAACTGTGAAGCGTTTTGGAGAATGTGTAATTAATTTTGGAGGGTTATAAGACCGCTCTAAACTTTAAAACAAGGCAACAAGGTCTGCATCATTACCAAATTTAAAGAGAAAAGGTTAATTAGTGTTTGACCTTAGAGTCATTTGAAAGGGGAATGTCTTACTTGGAAAGTGTTAGATTAAAAATTGTTCTGAACAATGTAGAGAGAACCTGATTAAAAAAAACAACAACAAATGAATGGCTTTCTCCTTAGCAGCTCTAACTTCTGATTTACCCTCTTGCTTTGAAATAGTTTATATAATACTAAAGTAGGTGGTGGTTTTCTGTCTTTACTCTATTTCCTGTTAGGAATAGGGTGGCTACCAGAAAGGGTGACTTGTGCAGAAGCAGTAGCTAATAGTTGTCTGGCTTTTTAAACTGAAATTGGCTAGGTTAAAAAAGATAACCAGATGCTTTAGACTTTTATGTAGTGGTATATATTCTGATGCTTAGAATTCTGAACTTTTCTATTAAATTAAGTTTACTTTGAAGTTATTTATTTAAAACTGTGGTTTAGGAGATAGCTATTTCTAAATAAAAATATGTATTTACCAGTGAGCTTAGTACTAATGAAACAGTTCCTATCCATGGTGCCTTATACTGGGTAAATAGTTCTGTTAACCTGAGTACAAGCCTGACTCATGGTCCAAAGGAAGAGATTTCTTTTTTGGATAGGATACAGTACTCAGCCTTAAAGATCACGCTCATTGTAGTTGACTGAGTTTAGCTGGTTAATCAGATCTTTAGGAAGATAATCCTGCAAAAAGTAACCTTAATTATTATCAAGCTGAAGTGAGAGTGAGTGACCCTTGAAGTTAAGAAAGGTAGGGAAGAGCAGGGCTGAGAAGGGAAGAAAGTAACTCTCCAGGTGTAGGATTTTCCTGGCGAGTGGCATGACTGCCAGGGACAGGGAGTGGCACCCGCAGGGTCTGCCATTGTGGGCCCTGCACGGTCTCAAGTTGCTGGAGTCTTACTGACTTAGAGAAGACCCTAAGGGCTAAAAGGGGTTTGGTTTCTGAAGGCTTATTAGGTCAGAGGATGAGAAAACTGAAAACTTACTACGAGCAGAGTGTCTTGAGATTGCAAAAACAAGAATAACAATGATAGAGTGGCTAACACTTCCGTGGCCCTTATTATATGCCGGATACAGTTGTAAACAGTCTATCTGAAAATCACTCATTTGGTTCTCACTACAACCCTGTGAGGCAGGCAGTGCCATTTTTCCAATTATACAGATGGAAAACTCAGGCACAGGGGAGGTAAGTAGGCAATTTTCCCCAGTGCACACACTTAGTAAGTACTGGTACCAGCTTCTGAACCAGGCAGTCAGGGTCCTGAGTCTGTGTGCTCGGTTACCATCTGCATGAAGATGAGACTCCTAAGACATACACCCTCCAATTGAAGCTGTGCCTGTCTAGACTCAGGGCTAGAAACAGTGGTAACAGACTGTATATCTGGCTTTCCAAAACAGTAAAAAATCATCTATTTTCTAGAAAGGCATCCCTTTGAGTATTTCTTAGATTTGCAAGTCAGGGGCTTTCTTGGATGGTCTCTGTATTTATTTCTGGAAGGCGCCTGAGGAATCATGCACCAGACAGTGGCCTAGCAAGGGAGATCAGTCAAAGACTCAATTAATAAACCCCAGGGAACAAGTTCATTTCAGAGTAATCAAAAACGATCTTTTGTTCCTCTTATTCTTCAAAGGAAAGCCATTGGGAAACAGGGAAACCAACTGCTACAAGTCTCTCTGCCTAGTTTAATCAGACAGTGGCCTGTTGAATCAAAGCAGTGTCCTCAGCTGTCCTTTGCTGGCTGCCCCTTGATTAGTCCAAGTGCCGTGTGACTGATAGAGAGCCATGTTGGATGTTCATGCCACAGGTTCTGATGAGTTAGCACTTGGCTGCTGCTATCACACAGCTTCTTAAAAGAAGTATTAGAAGACCCTGTGGGGAAATGAGCAAGGTTTCAATGGCAAAAATGCTTCTGTGGAGGAGCTGCCTATAGAGGCACACGTTGTTTAGGTGCGCAGTCAGTCCTGCAGTGACTGATGGATATGCTGTTCCCTTCAGGTGTTTCCCTTCACTTGTGCTGTGAAAGGCATGAAGGGCACCTTGGAAGGAGGAGGGGCCTTGCATCATCACTTCATCTTTCTTCTGATTAATGCAGACTCACTCTGGAAAGATAAATGACTGCACATGTGACAACTACCTAAGCCATTAATATCTCTTGCTCTGGGTTGGATTTGTACACTTCTAGGGCTGTCCCACTGTGGCCATTATTGACCTCCGAACACAGAGTTGAACGCATGCTTTTGCTCACTGGAAACTGTCTTAGAAGAAATAGGCAGTAAGTTTCCAAGAAGTCTCAGTGGATCTGCTTTACATAGAAATATATAATTGATAAGACAGTAGAGTGGGTTAAAAACAATATAGTTATAACTCAGGTATACAGAAATGGTTATTTATTTGTCTATTACTGAACCTAACTTAGCTCAAGTCCCTATTTGCTCAGTTGGCTGAGAAGGTTTACTCGTGCCCACTTCAACTTGGTGTAGTTGTAGTTCATTCATTGAAATCCTGAGATTATTCTTCTGGCCCCTTTGATTAGTTGTAGAGGTGATGTAAGTTCCTGTGTGACTTAGAGTTTATCCTGGCACCAGGAGAGAAGTGTCTTCTTTCTTGGGTCTTCTCTGGTTCCTGCTGGCTTCCGGTGAGGTATAGCAGGTCTATTCTGGCCCATGGGCCTCATGTGCAGCTTCCGGTGTTGATACAGTAGAGCCTGGCCAAGCTGCTAGTCTAGAAGTCCAGAATCTACATCCCGTGCCCTAACTCTGGTGCCCTCATCTGCAGGCCCTTTGAGTACTTCTCTGCTTTCCCTTCCAGCATGCTCAAGAACTCATGGCTGATTTCTGTGTAGAAAGTGAACTCTGTGGCACTCTAGGAAGCTTCCTATGGCTCGTTTGTCTGGAACCTCCCCCAGGCATGGCGGTGTCTTATGTACCCTGTTGCTTTGCTGCCATGTTGAATAAGGGAGTGTCCTAAGAGCTGGTGGTATTCTCTGGCTGTGCTTTGAAAACAAAGTGTTTGCATTCTGCTCTGGGTGGTTTCATTGCTTTTCCATTCTGAGGTGTTAATCACAGTGGGGTGGGTGGGTAGGTAGAGAGTGGGTTAAGCATCCACCCATGTCAGTAGGCTACAACATGCTCAGCCTCTGTAAGGCTCTCACCTGACTCATCTCCTTCTTCCCACCTCCCATTAAAGGCTTTATCAAACTTTTTGTGTTGAGAAAACCTCATGTTTTTCTCTCTGGTCTGAGGTTTATACCAAAAATATGGTGCTGAGTCATTTAAGTTTTGGCACACTGAAACTTACTAATCCATTTCCTCACAGTAATACCTGAAAGCCTTGATTTCCAGAATGTTGTTTTAATGCTAAGTGAAATAAGCCAGACAGTGAAGGACAAATACCATACATCTCACTTTTTTGTGGAATGTAATGAACAAAATAAACTGCCAAACAAAATAGAAACAGAGCATGGGTACCCAGAGCAGACTGATGGCTGTCAGAGGGAAGAAGGGAGGGGGAGACTGGATGGCAGAAGGTGGAGGGATTAGCCAAAGAACATACATGCATAACCCATGGACACAGATGACAGTGTGGGGATGGCCAGAGGGAACAGAGGGGAAAGAATGGGGACATCTGTAAAAGGGTAAATAATAAAAGAAATAAAGTTAAAAAAAAAGCCAGATGTGAGTATCAAAGTTGAGGGGTGACATTATGGTTCTCTGCTGTACTCATTCTCTCATGGAAGAAAGAAATGTAGTGGTTGGATCCAGCGGTAGAGTAGGAAACATGAACTCCTGGGAGAAAGGGATGCATCGGTTAATATTTCAAATACATTATCCCAGCCACAACACTTTTCTCTTCTAACTGCACGTACTTCAAAAAACAGTTTAGGTTCTCCTTCCTTTTTCCTCCCCTACTTTTTTCAGTTCTCCATAGCATTGAAACTTTCCCGTTATTGGGTGAGGTTTTGTGTAACTGAGCTTAACCCTCGTCCCCCCAAAACATCTGTAGAACACCGAAAGTGGGTGCTGAGTGTGAAGGAGGAGTTATTATGATCTTCACCTTTTAGATGAGAAAACTGAATTGGGGAGATTATAACTATGTCCACTCACCTGACATTATACTGCCATTTCCAATGTGAGTTTATTTCAGACTTATCACACATACATACCCACACACACACACACACATGTAGCTAAATCATCTTGAAAACATTCCATGGAAATTAAGTTCCTACAAAGAATTTTATGCTTACACAATTAAAAATAATTATATATAATTTTTAAATTTGAAAGCAAATTAGTTCTATAATTTCTAATAAACTCAAATATTTTTCTAGTTTTTTTTTAAAATAAATACATTCTGATTAAATAGTGCTTAGACACAGTAGTAGCTCTTTAGCTATAACTCCAGTGCATTGGTAATGCAAAATGAGCCAGTAGGTCTTCAAAGAACACTGAAATTATAAATGTCATAATGCCTTTGTGGAGAATAATTCAATTTGCCTGAGAGATCTTATATCTACTCAGCCAGAAAAGATGAAAAGAAAAGATGAAATACTGCCATTTGCAACAACATAGATGGATCTTTAGAATATCATGCTAAGAGAAAGAAGTCAGACGGAAAAAGTGAAGCACCATGTGTTTTCGTTCATATGTGGGATATAAAACTGAAAGTCACACATGAATGAACAACACAAATGAAAACTCATAGACACAGACAACAGTATGGCGGTTATCGGAGGGCAGGGATGGTGGGGTGTAGTAGGGGGTCTAATATATGGTGATGGAAGAAGAACTGACTTTGAGTGGTAGGCACACAATGCAATATATAGTTGATATTACATAGAATTGTATACTTGAAGCTTACATCATTTTATTAACCAAAATCACCCTAATAAATTTAATTTACAAAGTAAGAGGACATGAAATTAAGGGAGAAAGAACATAAGATTGAGTAGGTGAATAGAAACCTTGAATATTTTTTAACTTTTTAAAAAAGATTTTATTTATTTATTTTTAGAGAGGGAAGGGAGAGAGAGAGGCGGGGAGAGAGAGAGAGAGAGAGAGAGAGAGAGAGAGAGAGAGAGAAACATCAATGTGCAGTTGCTGGGGGCCATAGTCTGCAACCTAGGCATGTGCCCTGACTGGGAATCAAACCTGCGATGCCTGGTTCGCAGCCATGCTCAATCCACTGAGCTATGCCAGCCAGGGCAAAACCTTGAATATTTTTTAGATTACTTCTTAAAGTTAAATAGTATAAGAAAAATAAACATGAAGAGCAAAATATTCCCATATTATTAACAGGTAATGTCACTGTGTGTTTCAAATGGTAGAAATATCAGAGGTTGAAAGTCTGTGGTGAATTTGTCATATTCACGAACACACCAGAAACCCAGAAAGATGCAAAGTTCACCATTGTCTTCCTTAATGATACTGAATGCATTTTAATAGGAATTTCTCAAACTTTTGAAATGCTGATAAACTGTGGAGGTGTATCATATATTGTCCGAAGATGAATGATCACTTTGGATGTCTGTTTCCTCAAAGCATCACCAGGTTCAGTTACTGTACTATTGCTAAGGGGTTAATTTTCAAAGCAATGACTGGTGAGAATGACCAGTGATAAGGGAAGGGGAAAAAGCAACTATACTTCATAAAATTCTTTCCATGTGAATAATTTTCCCTGTCTTTTTTCTTTGCTGTGTGTTGAGGAAAGAATGACAATTGCCTACTTCGCTTTGGTGGGAGTAGTAGGCAAAGGATTAGTAAAGATTTTCCGCACGAGATAGTGAGTTCATGGAAGCATGGAGCTGCCTCCTCCTCCCGTGGTGGGCCTGCCACACGTGAGTGACATCAACAACCGCTGCCATGCAGCCCTGCGAAGCTTTGAGTCCTGACAGACCTGCGTGGTGTCTAGGGTGTTCCTGCAGCTACATTCAGCTGCTGTTCAGTTGTACGCTTAATCAGATATGATACCTTGATTCCAAGGTGGGCATTCCTGTCATCAGTTTGTAGTAAGCTACCACATATCCCTGAGGAGTGTGTCCTTTTATATGAAAATTATGAGACAGCAGTGACTCTTTTAGGACCCATGGTAATGCGATTTTTCAGGTACTGTTGACAAGCGATGTGCTTGTGCTTATTCTGGCCTTGCACACAAACTAAAGCAGTCTGCTATCCTGCAAGCCATGCGGCGTTTCCTCTTCCACACCACTCCCCAGTACGACTAATCTTTTCAGGCTGAAAGAACAGTACTGTATCAGAGCAAAAAGCAATGATTTACATGCACGCCCAGGTTCTCTGCTGCATACACACAAGTACAAGATCAAAACTGAAGTGTTTAACTCTTAGTTAACTGCGTTTCTCTGGTGACGAACAATGGAATCTCTTCCCACAGAATATGAATGCTTTGATCCTCCTGGCCTGGTGGAGGGCAGCATCATTAGTTATTTTTTTTTTTCTGCAGTAGCTATTTTTGATTGTTTGTGGCAGGATTTGAAATAAGAGGAGAGATTGTAAAATTATATAATGAAATTATCTTCCAAATTAATAAGGTGCCATTTTCAGATTTCCTGTCTTGTCCTAATATGCTATTCAAGTTTTGAAGGCCTTTATAAACTTTATAGGGACCTACATTTCTTTATTTCTTTCCATATTTATTTATATACATATATAATAATGTCTTATTTGAAATGTTCCACTTCTGTATATTATAGATTATACAATGTAGTCCAGAGTTAGGCTCCAATTAATTTTTGAAAAAATTCACAAAAAAAGAATTTTGTATTGGTTAAACTTATTCAATATATTAAAATGAGATATCCTCATGCATTTAAGTAAAGCTATGCATTTTAATTTATTCTCATCTCAAGTAACTATTTTTGTGTTTGGTGGTATTCCTGAGAGAATATCATTGATCCACATTTAATTACTATTGTATGATTGAAAATCAGTTCATTGACATCCACTGGGGATGGTAGGATGAACAATGTGAATTTATTAACTTTCAACATTATCCTATACATATGCTTGCATTTTCTTATAGTTTCTTATGGTACAAGCATACTTCAGATAAAGTAGATAATAAAAAGTATTTCTTATCATACTCTGAGACTACCATTTTTGGTATGGTATATATTATCAACTTCTAGCAACATGAGTAGCACATTTCTGTACTGTCAATATGAAAAATTAAAACATTATGGGTAAGGTTAAAGTGTTCTTTGACGGTGCTCTTCCCTATGGAAAAACTCGTCCTGTTATTAGAGGAGAATATTATTACCAATTTGATAATACCCTTTCAGATTTTTTCCCAGTCATTTACAGATAAAAGTGTTGGTTTGTACATATCTTTTATTAATACTATACTGTATGCCTTGTTCTGTAAATTGCCTTTCTTACTTACCAGTAGGCCTTAGAGATCTTTCTTATCTAGGGTTCACCACTAATTAGTAAGGGACTTTTGAAATGACAGCTTAACTTTTATGCCTCAGTTTTCTCGTACATAAAATGTGAATACCAAAAGAACCTGCCTCACAGGGTTGTTGGAAGAAGAAATAAGTTAGCACATGTGAAGCACAGAGTCAATGCAAGAGTGAATTCTGGGTCAGTTGTTTGCTTATTCTATGTATGTAGATATCTACTTCATTTTTGAAGATTTTATTTATTTATTTTTAGGGAGAGGGGAAGGGGTTAGAGAGAGAGAGAAATATCAATGTGTGGTTGCCTCTTGTGTGCCCCCAACTGGGGACCTGGTCTGCAACCCTGGCACGTGCCCTGACTAGGGATTGAACCAGTGACCTTTTCGTTCACAGGCCAACGTTCAGTCCACTGAGGCATATCAACCAGGGCTAGATATTTACTTTAATCTGCTGCAAAATATTCTGTAGAATTAGCAGACCATGTTTTATTTAGTCATAGCTATTGATTATCTTGAAACAAATTTTGAATTACCTGTAGAAAGCTCAAATGTGCAAAGAAAATGTAGCTTATATTTTAGTGTGTGTGTGTATCTGATATATTTAACCTGCTGAAAAGCAACCTTTAGTCCAATCTGATAAACCTTGTCTTGAGTCCAATGCTGCAATTCAAATACTCTTCAATAACTCTGTCCCTGCTTGGCTGACTGATGGAGATGCTCAATTTTTCCAAGTTCCATGTTTTCACCTTGTTCCTCATGGAGATGGCATTTGATTCTTTGGCTTACTGATTGGTGGTAGGGAGGGGGGGGGTGCTGGACTGACGTAGGGTTCTCTGGGTCCTCAAGGATGGCTGCAGAGGGGCTGAGCTGGTTTGCTCTGTGATGGTTTTTGGCACGCTGTTAGGTTCTACCTGTTCTTTAGGGTACTGCTGGCTTAGCTGTTTGTTCCTTGTCTGACATGATCTGCTTGTAGTGGCCTTTCCTTCTCAATCCCAGGCCTCATAACTCCCCTGGCACTCTCAGAACCTCTGTGTTGCCACAGTGAGGACTTGATTGATCCCGGGTCTTTTGTTTCCAGGCCTGGAAGGCCAATATTTCTGTCGCAGTTTCATTTATCTGCTGGTCTGCTGCTGTCATTCCCACTCCACGATGCCTTTACGTGCTTGAAGATTTTCCTGGACGAGGGGCCATGGATGGAACTGGGAAAAAGGGATCGTGATATGACCTCCTGTTCCCCCTGTGTCTCATTCTTCTGCTCACCACCCCACAGCCTGGAAGTGGTGGGCTTTGGACCATCTGCTTCCTCTATGGCAGTTCCTCTTTCTACTTTCTACCTCAATGTCCATTGGATTATAAGAGAAGGGCTGGCCTCTTTGTTATATGAAAGAATGTTAGCTAATGAGTCTTGTAGGCTAGGTTTGATGAATTGATAATAGTTTGAAGATTGTAAAATATCTTTTCTCCTTGAACAAATCTTATTGTGTAGGACTACCGCCTCACTGCAAAAACACCCTCGGAATGCCATAAAATAAATACTAACTTTTTCTTTTTCTTTGTATTCCTGCTGTAATAATCTTAAACTACCCCAGAGCAAATGGGGTATGCATAAGGCCAAGGTCAGTAAAAAGAATTTTGAAAGAGAAAAGAACATTATTCCCACTGGCTCATTTCTGCTGAAATGAGTATCTGTCTACATCTATTTCATTTTGTACAGGTTTTAGTATTTCTCTAAGTTACATACTGAGAAATGTAATTGCCACAAGGTATGCACACTTTACATGATATATTTTACTACATAATGACAAATTGTGCTACCAAGTGACTGAACCCATTTACACGCACACTATCAGTGACTGAGAGTATCCTTTACACACCCGTGTGAGGCATTTTACATAACTTATTCCAGTTATATTCTCTCAACAACCCTCCACAACAGGGATTCCTATTCTTATTTTATACCTGAAGAGATGGAGGTTCAAAGAGATAGAGCAACTTGCCCAAGGCTACACAGATAGTAAGTGGCAATGTGGGAACCTTTCAAGCAAAGCATAAGATGCCTACTATTTTATTCCTTCTTTCCAGAAATCTGTCTCTATTTTGGGTTACCACTATTGTTTTCCTCATGTACTAGTTAACGATCTGGGCTAAAACAGAAAACAACATAACAAATAATGAATAAGGATGCTATTTCATGAGTTAACTCAGCTTAAACGCCCCGTTAGCTGGTCAAGGGCTCCTAGTTGACCTTACATCTTTTTGGCTCATCATTAGTGACATAGGCAGGGAGCAGAACCCAGTTGGATGAAGGGCTGGATCTCCAGCTAGCTTTAGCACTGGGAATTGTTAGGTCCGAGGCATAGCCCCAGGACTCTAATCATCAGGAGAGCACTCTGTCCAGAGGGACACACACCTTCAGAGTCTGAGTCACCTACTATTACATGCATCTTTACTGAGACTGACAGAAGTGAATTCCTCAGGTCAGAAAACAGCACTCTTTCAGCTGAGTCGTGATATTTAAAAATCTCTCTTTTTGAGCCTCTTGCCTGGCCAATCAAACTGTCTTCGCAGCAGAACAAATTGTTGGATAATGAAATGCATATACTGGAGCTGGAGAGTGCTGTCCTATTTACAGCAGCCGCTTCAGCCCCAGGCGCATCTCTGGCTGTTGCACTTCTATCTATAAGTTAAAGCAATGGCCTCGGCAGCAGTACACTCTGTACAGCAGCTGCAACTCGTTATCGGCTTTGTCCAGAATTACAAATAGAACAAACACATTTTGCAAGGGCTTTTTCCCCCTCTTATGTAGAGAAGGAGGAATTGGGCAATCAGTGAAATGCTGATGGATCAGTTATGCTGACTTAGAGAAGTCCAAGGCCACATTAGTACTATTAACCCCTGAAAAACAACAACAAAGTTCTTAGAACTTAGTTTAAGCCAATGTTTTTGAGAGGTGAAGTTGTAGATTCCCCCAAAGGGAAAAACAGAAAAACATTTGGGTTTCACTTAGTACAGTTTACTCGTCTAGATTGCGTTGTAACGTGATGATGTTTAATTCATTTTGTAAAGAGAATTCGTGTCATTTGGCAGATGTTGTTTGACCCCAGAGTGCCAGAGTTACATAAACCAAATGGTAGGAAGCAAATCAATTTTAGTGAATCATCCCACTCTTATGCCTCGACTTTGACTTCACCTACCAACTCCTGTGGTCACATTTAGGCCTTTCTTTACCAGAAATTTCACCCTCCAAAATTCAAACGTCCTTCTTCCCGTGTGCCCTTTTGCTTACTCTTTGACCTTCAGTACTTAAGTATTCCCACCGTTAACAGTTTTTGAGAATCCTTTCCTATGTAGCTTAGAGTCTAGTGTCTATAATTATAACCATTCCTTTGCAGATACCCTCAACTTCCACAGCCCTGTTTCTCTCTAACTGGCCTGGCAAAACTTAAATCTTTAGTAAACAGTCCTCCATCTCTACACCCACAACCATGTAGTTGAACATGGCTGGAGAAAACCACATACCTGGACACTCCGGTGTCACTCTTCATGATCAGTTTTGAATGGGAATCTCCTGCTACTAGGTTATCTGCTATGGTTCTTTAGTGACAGCAGGTCTTATTCTTCATAGAAATTATTTTAAACCTTCCTATCCTCAGTTCAAAACTACATCCTACTCCATTATAGAGTAGACACCATCAACTGCCCATGCGCTCATGGGCACACTACCAAATCAAGGCTCCTTCAGATTTCAGGCATCTACTCCTCCTGCCTTCCTGTCACAATGGTGGAAATGTCCCTCCTCCTATCACAAGCCAGCCCTTCCCCATGATCTCTAGATTCCAGCTTGACCCTCTTTCTCAAAGTCCTTACTGTTTGGCTACACTTTTTGTATCATGTGAATTTACTCCTCCCTTTTGGATAGAGCTGTCTCATCCACTGCAAACATGCCTTGGTCACCATCTGCTTTAAAAGCAAACACACAGCAAATAAAACCCTTCCTTGCTTCACATTCTCCTTCAGCTTCTGTTACTGCTTTTCTTACCCTGTTACCTCTACTTCTTTGTACCCCATTCACTTTTTAGCCACTTCAATCTGACTTCTCCCTCCACCACTTAAATAGAATTACATATGTGATCTAATCTTGTCCTGATTCACAGGGGAGGGCTCTGGAGTACAAATCACTCAGCAGAGTTGTCTATTCTTGAGGGAAAGGAGTTTGGTCTTTCACGAACTTATGATGGAGCAAGGCAACACAGGTCAACCAGGGCACTGTTTGGAAAAGGTGTCAGGTGTGAATGATTAGCAGCCAACCCTCACAGCATCTGGGAGATGGGCATGCTGGCCCAGTAAAGGGGATCTGGGCAGGGTACCCAAAAAGACCTACCACAGTTAGCTTCTTGCATAAACTCACCTCACATGCAATGCATTCTCTCTGCAATAATCAGATTGATCTTTTTATAACATAAGCAATATTCACTTTCTGTGTGCTAGAGACTGAATGTTTATGCCCCGCCCCTGCCTCCCCTTACACACAAATGCATCTATTGAAACTCTAATGTGTATCGTGATGGTATTTGGAGATGGGGCCTATGGAGGTAATTAGGTCACGAGGGTGAAACTCTCATGATGGGATTAGTGCCCCTGTAAGAAGATACAGGACCTGAGAGAGCTTGCTTCCTCTCTCTGCAATAGGAGCAAACTAGGAGGAGGGCTGTCACCAGAACCTGAGCATGTTGGTACCTAGAGCTCAGAACTTCCAGTCTGCAGGACTGTGAGAAAGAAATGTTTGTTGTTCAAGCCACCAAGTCCACAGTACATATTTATTTTAGCAGCCTGAGCAGACTGACATTGAGTTAAAATTTTTCAGTGGCTTCCTATTGTACTATGAATGACAAATCTGTATCTTAACATGTCCTCCCAACCCATATGAGCTCTGGAGTCAGACTCTCTCAGATCTCTACTGGTCAGACTCCTCCCTTGCTCACTATCCTTTTTACCCACCAATCAGTTCCTAGAGGGTGCCGCTAATTCCCAACTCAAGGCCTTCATGAATGGCATTTTCTCCAGCTTGAATGCTCTTTCTCCCACATTACCTATTTAATTAATATGTATTATTCATATTGCAGCTTAATATCACTTCCTCAGAGAGACTGTCCCTAATCACCCAATCTAAAGTTTGTTCCCCACTGTTATTTTCTGCTTTTCTTCTGCAGAGTTGTAATTAGACATGTAATATAATTTGTAATCATGTGTGGTATAATCATATAACCTGTCCTAATACACTGGAAGCCCTGATTCATTCATATTTGTTAAACATCTTTTATGAGGTGTCATGAGGTTTGAAAACATGTCAGTTCATCCATTGCCTAGTGGAATAGCTGGTGTCTAGTAGAAGACACTTAACTTGTTGAATAAATAAATAAATAAATAGGTGAAATGAGGGAAAATTAGACATAGAAATTCAGGTGATCAGGAAATATCTTTTTTCCCCCGGTTATCCCTTAACAATTCTACTAAGGGTATCAACATGGGACTATTTGATGTTTAATCAACTTGGTGCCCTTTGGTGCTCTCTTCTGAGATCAGAGCACTTGACAGATGTTCTCCCTTTGCTCTTACACATCCTGCCATCTCTGTGGCATTCAGTAGCCCAGCGTGTGCAGAGACTGGGATATAAAGAGAATAATTGACTTAGCTAAGGGTAGAGCATGTTTATGGCAGAGCCAGGGATACAATTTGCCTCTAGTCCTTGACTATTTTATCATATTTTAACCACTAACTTGTTAACACTTGTTAGTTGTTAAAATATTCTGGGAATAAATCCACATCAGAAGGTTTGTAAAACTGGAAACTCCTTCTGAAATGTATTACTGTAAATATTTCTCCTGTGCATGTGGCACATTTGAGGAGATACACCTTTAGGGTAAGTACTCTTTTTTTTCATGATCATTAAATGTTCTCAATTTCCTTCTGAGAAAACGATGCAAAGGTTAAATATCGCAGCCACTGTGATAGAATGAATTAATCTCGGGGCCCCATTCTGGGGTTTTGTGTTGACTTGTATAAACACACAGCTATGTTTTTCATCCTCGTTGAAGAACAGTTTATTCCTTTAATATTACAAATGCTAATTCTGCTGATTGCTGAGCTTTGAACGTATCAAAGGAACATCAACAGGAACTAGGATGCTTTGAGTTCTAGGGAAACACTTTGTATAACATTTTACTTAACTCTTAATGTATTATTCATACATGTCAATATTATGTAAAATATTTTCAAGCTCTAAATTATTTCCAACTGGCTTTAATTAGGATTTTCCACATGCTAGTTTGAGTGCATAGATATTCCTTGAAGAAAAATATTACACCAGGCTTGAAATATAATTACAAATAAAATTTGGGGTGTATTTTTGCTGGTTCATGGAAAGTGCGGTGTGCTATTTTGAAGTGTATTAAGTGTGTAAAAGAATGGCCATTATATTTCACCTTGAAATTTGTTTCAGATACTTAGGACATGTATTTAGTGAGGAAATATGTTGATTTCAAGAATTTTGAAATTGAATTGAAGTGTCTAGTATATTCCCCCCCCCCCCCAAAGTCAGGTGACCCGACAAGGCCTCTAATCCTATCGGCATTAGAACGTTACCTGTCTGCTGGACTTTGGAGCCCTGTCTTTTCTTTGGAGAAGATAAGGAGAAGCACCTCACCTTAGGTCTGGAAGAAACAGAGTCCAGTATCAAAGTAGTGGAGTAGTTATTTTCCAATTAGCCCTGTGTTTTCAAGCCTGAAGAAAAAGATTAATCTCCTTTAAAAAGGAGACTTTGCTAACTGGGGTCTGGACATGGCAATCCTGCTTCCAGCCATTCTGTGTATAAGCTTTACAAATCAAAAGTGTGTGTCCTTTGATTCTGATGTGGCTCATCTCTTCTTAGCTGCTTGCATTCAAGATTTGGAAAAGAAGGAGCAGTGGTGAGCTGGGTAATTCATTGGATTCTGATGAGAAGTTCTTGAGAAATTTAAAGCCTTCCAACTTTAATATAGCTTTGGTATGAGCCTTTACTTTTCTCTCTGTGATTTAGTAATTATATTTAAGTATTCCTGTTGGGTGTGATAATAGATACAGATTCATAAATCGATGGGTGTTTGCAGTTTTATTTATCATAAGGCTTGCTGTTTTTTAAATACGTCTTAATGTGTTTATAGCATTCAATATTAATTTAAACTCATTTAAAAATACATTTTAGCATGAGTATCTTTCGTGTGTTTTTTTCCAGAAAACATTTGATTTTTTAAAAAGAAGTGAGTGTGAGACTTCCTGGTTTATACCTTGTCTTTACAGTAACACAGGCAGTGGATATTTACTGTTCTACTCTAGCTAATTTGTTCAGTGTCAAGCTCTAGACCCATTAGCCAAAACTGGCTGGTACAAAAGTGTGCTTCTTTTTGAGGAGTTGTTGGATGTGAAGTGGCTCCTAGGGTGTGGGTCAACTCCTTTGGGATATGAAAGATGACATGAGGGCTATTTACTTTGTCATGGGCATTAACAGGGGATTGCATTTCATCCTGCGAGAGCTGCTGGGGAGGAATGTTGATTCAGCCTGTTATGCTTGGGTCTCACGGCTCTCGGGGCATCGGTGTCCAACCTTGTGGCATCTCTGGGCCCCACTGGGAGAGTTGTCTTGGGCCACACATTAAATACATTGCAACATGTAGTCACAAAAGGATCTCATAATGTTTCAAGTAAATTTACGACTTTGTGTTGGGCCACATTCATATTCATCCTGGGCTGCCTGCGGCCCACGGGCCATAGGTTGGATACCTCTGTTCTAAGGCCTTCAGTTCTTTTTGTTATTCCTTATTGTTTAATTTTGAGAGTAGAAAATTTAGTCTCTTCTTAAGACTACATTTGAAAGGTTTTTCAAAAGTGAGTTCTTAGGGGGCAAGTCTGTGGTGGAGTCTTGTTTCTGTTCTAGGATTTAGCCCCGCGCTTGGCACAGAAAAGCCCTTCAGTAAATGCTGAAAGAAGGAGTCAAAGAAATAATTAACACAACCTACTGGAGGTAACAGTTGCTACTATTTCCAACTTGCTGATCAAAAACAGAGATAATGAAGAAACTAATTCATGAGCATACAATATGAATGAGGCATAAAATAGCATAAAGCTGTACAAAAGTGTATATATTGTGTCTTTAACTTTCCACTATAGTCAATAAGCAGTGCGGAGCTATTTAATGATTTTTAATCAGTGTATGAAATAAAAGTATGTGATAGCAATTTAACTGTATGGTGCAAACAGGATGTTCTGAAACCTCATAAAGAAAGTATGATTTCACATACATGGCTTTGAAGGATCGACAGGATATAGACATTGAGAAAGTTAATCTAACAAATGTTCAGCCTCAAATTTCATCACCAGGTAAAATATTGCAGCATTGTATCTTGACTCAACGATTCACAATCTGTGTTATTATTTCTCATAGTTTTTTTTTTACCAACTCCATTTTATAAAGAGAAATCTTCAGTAGGCAGAAGTTGTGTGGCTTCAGACCCTGTTGGCAATGTGTCAAGCCATGTGAGATTCATTTGCATAATTTAAATTATTGTTTTATAATTGCACATTACTCATTTGACTCCTTATTTTGTTTTTCCTAGTACCTCTTCTATCATGCCGAAGTACTTTCCCTGGTTAGACTTGTGTGGCAGGATGAGGAAGAGAAGAGAAAAAAGTAGGCGGAGTGGAGAGTACTAATATTTTATTTTAGATGGAGGTGATAGCTACTGTGTAGTGAAAGAACATCCCGCTAGAACTGGACTGTCCCATTGGATGGCTCTGGTTCCTGCCAGGAGTCTGGCTTGATCTTCAGTGTTGTTTTTAGATTTGCATAGGTCTTTGCCTTGATTTCTTTTGGTGTCATTGTGAAATAACTGTATGTCTTACCTTCAGGGTTTAAGAGCCATCTTTACCTAGTACATTCCCTGCCCTACATCCTAGATGCTTGAGCTAAAGATTATTTATACACCCCAAGAAATGAAATAACAGGTTGGAAAATGATGGCACTCAATGGGCATATTTGCTGATTTTTTTTGTCAGTATGATAAACTTTTTTTATTTAAATGTAAACATTTTTTAAAAGTACTTCCTTTTTAAAAGGCTGATGACTTTCATTGAAATTGATTCTGGTCTGTAAGCAGAGTTAGCTGCAAAGATGATTCACAAAAAATGCATACAATTTAGGACTTTAATTTTGGGTTATTAAAAATGTTTATTCTTAGAATTGAGTGCTGTTTTCTCAGTTTACTATGATACTTTTATTTACTTTTAAGTATTATCAAGATAAGTATTGGGATACCTTCACAATAAGGAAATTTCTTATTATTCTCACCCTGTGTATTAAAAATAAATGTAAAATGAGAGCTACATAGTTTGGTGAATAACAGTTCTTTTAGTATAGTGTTCATGGAATGATCATTAATTATCTCTTATTTGCATGTGAATGGGAAATTAAATTATACTCCTAAAAGGAGTATAGTAGGAGGAGTTTAGTTGATGGTTTCAGTAACTTTCATTAGGTTTTAAGTCTTCAAAACTTGTATAAATAGAAAAATAAGAAAAAATATGTTCTAATATAAGACCTGTGCTTTATTTAAAGGTTTATCATATCATTTATCTAGAGGACATACAATTCTATCTATTTGCAAATTTGGGGAAGTTGATTTATTTTTGAGAAAAATTCTTAGTTTGGGTTCCAGTACCAATATTTTATAACTAACCAACATCCCTGAAAAGCCTTTATGTATCTTTGTTTTGTTACAATAGTTAAATATTAATTAGTTAATCAATTAATCAAGCACTAGTTAATCCTGTTAATTAATGGTAGAAAATGACATTTATGTGCAAGTGGCTTTTTGAGTCATGGTCTCTAATAATTTGAGAAACACAGTCACCTTTTTTAGTATAAATATTATTGTAATCTGATAAGCCTTTCTTTTTTCAAGTTCCATACTGGTATACCATTCAGAGTAACTAACATTGTACTAATACTTCTTCCATTATACAACTTTATTTCTTTCATTTGTATTATTTTTAATAATATGGCTAGTTGTTCTTTTTGTAGGAGTTATTACTGCTTAACCTCAATTTCTAATTCCAGTGAATAAACCTTTAAAAACAAATTTTTCAAAAGTTGACATAGTTCTCAACTTTCTAGTACTCAATTCTTTGCTTTTTCAGGTCACAGAATTTTAAAGAGTATTCTCTTTACATAATAAATTCCCTAATCCAAGTTCAATTAACAAACAGTATTGCATGTTTTCCTCTTCTTATAAGCTAAGGATGATTTTGAAAATGTTAAGTATAGATTAAAAATAAGTGATATCAAATAAACAATACCAGAATAGAACATTTAATTCTTTGACACCAAGGGAATGTCAGGAGTTGAAATCCAAGTTGGCACGTTTGACTGTTAGTTAGAAGTTTGTAGAATTCAAGGACCAGAATTTTTTTCTTCCCTCATCTACTTCTTCTCCCCTATCTCCATCTTCTTTTTGTTTTTCTTCCCTCCACCCCAGAGCATTACCTCTTTCCAAAATGTTTTCACCTCACTAAATTAAAAAGGCACCCTTCCTTTCAATGACTCAATTCAGAAGTGTCCAAATCTGGACAAAGAAATAGCTGTATGGTTCATTCATAGGAACTTGCAATAAGGTTTTAGTAAAGATGAAACTTTAATGTTTGTGAGGGTAGTGGTCTGACTGCTAGGAGGGCGGAATACAGCTTCCTGGAGGCCATGTTCCCCTGAAAGTGAGAGGCCGTGGAAGAAGTCAGATGTAATATAACAAATGCACTATAAAAAAGGTGGAGTGGGAATGTGCGTGAGTGACCTGTTTTTAATTTAAAAAGAAAAAGTCTTCTACGTCATTCCAATGTAACCTGCTGCCCCTTACTTCATGAAGTCGGTAACTTCAAGACACATTGCACAAGTTGCTTCCCTGTGATCCCCAAATATGTTTAATTTAATGAGGGTCCAATACTCTTCCAGCACATGACCTAGGTAACCCCTCCTCATGGCCAGAGTTGCTCTTTAGAGCCTTGCAAAATCATTTGCGTTATCTCTCTACAAAAGTTAAAAAAAAACCAACCCCATCAGAGCTGTCTATTCCAATGAGCACATTAGAAGATAGTTTTGTTGCAATGATAATCATCATGCAAAAATGCCGATGATGAATTGCATTCTTAAAACTCATTCTTAGAAATATTTTACTATTTAGAATGACAAGGGCCTGATGATTTAGTCATTACATTTTCTGAAGCTTATGCTATGGGTATGTTTCAGCCAAATTTTAAGAAAATGCTTAGGTCAACATTAAGTATAGAGTTTGATTTATGTAATTGTTCATTTTTTTCACTGATTGGTCCATCACTTGAAAAATTATTTTTATTTGAAATGTCACTATTCAGAACTTACATTTCTACAGTTGTTTCTATGAAAGTCTTAGATCTTGTATGAAATTATTGAGGAGTAATCAGATGACTTTGCTTCATTTAGATGTTTCTTATATCTATAAAACAAAGACATTAGAAAAGGTGGTTTAAAGATTCCTTTTAGCTATATAAAACTACCCACATGTTTTATATTCTCCATTTGTCTGATGAGAATTTAAGTAACACATTAAAAGCTTTGCAATTTCCTATGAAGTATCTTTCAGCAGAAAACAATCCTGTTTTCTAATATACAATGCCGGGTACATAAAAAATACTCAATAAGTACTTCCTGAATTGATTGTTATTATTATTTTTTTTAGTAACTGTATACTTTATTTATGAACAACCATGAAAATTCAATGGCATTTAATTATCTAGAATAGTAACTTCTAGCAATAGTATGTAAGATAGAAGAATATAAAATATTCTTTGCTATTTTAGGCAAGTTCAGCTAAATCAGCCAGCTGGAGGTATAGCTCCTAGGTCAATTAGTTCAACTAGGTAGATGAGAAGAAAACATTTATAGTCTGATTTCTAAACTATTCTTTATTTCTTATGTTGATTTTAAACATAATAAGAAATCAGAGAAGTTATGGATTCTTCTCATTCATTATTTAATTTTTACTGGTTCAATTTCACTCATTTACAGGTATTATAATATTTTTTAGCAATGCTGCCTCTAGAATCATATATTTGTCCTATCAGATTGGACCTTAACCAGCCTTTGACAGATGAAAAGAAGATGGATGTTGGCTAAGAGTTTGGTTCTAATCTTAGCTTTGCAACTTACTAGTTGTGTGGTCTTGACCTGGAACTCATTCACCATCTTCTGCTGTGAAATAGAGACAGTACTAGGTGCGTTCAGCACAGGGATTCCTTTTAAGGATAGCAAATAATTCATGCCAAATGCCCAAGTCAGTAGCTGGCACTCTATGGGCAATCACAAATGTCAAGTCATCAGCTTTCATGAGGGATCATATTTATCATCATGGGAGCCATTAAAATTTGTTTATTTAAATACCTATTTGCACTAACTGGCATAATAGCAAGTGGTATATTTATTTTTCTACATAGATATATGTTTATATAATCACTATATACACATATATATATAATGATTACAAATTTCAATGTTTTAGTTTCTATTGTAGGATTTTTCTTACTTATTACTCAAGTGTTTCCTCTTTTTTCCACCTCTTCAGAATTGAAAGATTTGATTAGGAGTCCTACATGACATGATTTTAAATGTAATAATCATCTCATGGTCAAGTTCTGTTTTTGGTATTTTAAGTTATTTAATATTTAAATTTCTAGTAAACTTTGATTTTCTTTTTATAGGTTTCACTCTAAATTCTACTTTCTATGTATGGCTTTAATGATTACAACTTACTATAAATAACTTTGGCCAGCTTGCTGTACTTTTTGACTGCTACCTATGGGTTTTGGCCTGTTTCCATAAAATCAGTCCTCTACAACTTGTATTTGAAGCTTGTTTTTTGTCCTCTTTTTGGGCTAACTTACACGTGACGTCACTTTGTTTGTACTTTACTCTGTTTGTGTTTGACTATGTCTTCAGTTTGCCAAGGTCACTGTGAATTCTGAACTAACTCTTTAAGGCATTGTCCGCTCTGTTCTCATCCTACACAACAGGCTTTGTTTACTCACTGGCTAATTTGCTGTGTCCTCTTACCTTTATATATTCTCTAGCAAATGTGTACACACCCAATAATGATCTATAATGTATACTCAGTGCTCTTGAATTAAGGTTGACTGCATCTAACATTTCTATCTAGTCTAGTAATGTCTCTTTTTAAAGGAAGAAATTAGTGTGGCAAGATTTATTTTTTATTTTTTTTAATATTTTATTTATTTATTTTTACAGAGGGAAGGGAGGGAGAGAGAGAGGGAGAGAGAGAGAAACATCAATGTGCGATTGCTGGGGGTTATGGCCTGCAACCTAGGAATGTACCCTGGCTGGGAATCGAACCTGGGACATGTTGGTTCCCAGCCTGCGCTCAATCCACTGAGCTACACCAGCCAGGAAGATTTATTCTTTATAAGTACATGCTGCTTGCACCAGCTAACTAGTTCTCTTTAAGTATTTTCAAATGGGATCTTATAAAGTATAGCTTTTTTACTAACCTAATATAAAAATCAGATGTGCTTTGGATTTTAATGTGTGAAACCATTTTTATAGTCTCTTTTTCAGCTTCATTTTTAAACTTCCTTTGTTTTACTTTGTTTTAGCCTCTCTGTGTGTTATCAAATGTTAGATTGACAGGCACATTCATGAAAATTGGTTCCTCACTTTCTATCCCTGAAAATGCCAATTGGATCTTAGTGAATGTGTCTTACTTGATTGGACTTCCATAGACTCTTGGTTATTTAAAAACCTTATTATCTAACTGCCTGATATCTGTCCATTGTCATTATTGATACATCAACTTGGTCAAACTTTATCTGAGGAATCTTTCTACCAGTTTCTGCTAATTTCTTTTACTTTTTATATTCTATTTTAATGAATCTATGCTCAGACACAAAATAGAACTTTCTTTTTTGGAGGCTTGCTTTATCTTCCTTTGCTCTGGATATATTTGCTTTCTAGACATACCTTGTTTCTTGCTTTCTAGTTATCTCTTCAAAATAACCTTTCATAGTATTCTTAATTGACGGTTCTCTTTTCCTATTCTGAAACATCTTTATTTCCTTTTATATTCATCTGGCACAATTGTATTTGTTTCTGCTTAAAAAAACATTATTGATGAACCAGGAACTCAGTACGCAGGAATTTAACCATTCCTCCAAGCCTTTACAGAAGCACCTCTGGCCTGTCTGCTGCATTAAAGACTTTTTGGGTAGATGCATCACTTTCTAAGAGTTGTTTCTGATTCGTTACCTGGCATGACACACTTCAGGGGGCAGTTGGCAGTGTCTGTACTTTTCAGAAAGGAACAACTAACACCATTATTTTCTCTTTATTGCAAAACTTGAGGCTTTTATTCTCCATGATGAGCAATTTTTACCAATGGGCAGCAGGCTTCCCCTTGCTTATGACAATGGATTGTCCCCATGAAGAGAATACAAATACAGGTGACTGTCAGGTTGCTTTGAGTTTCCTCTTAAGAGGTTTTCTTGGCTGTTAAGATAAATAGATTAATGGGAAGAAAAAGATGCAAAAGAGAAGAAATAGCTATAATTAAAAGTATGTGGAAGTAGTTGACTTCACTAATAATTTAAAATTTAAATGAAAACAAATTAGCATTTTCAGTGCTCAGAGAAGCAAATGAAAGGTAATACCTAAAGTTAGTGAGGACGTTTTGAGAGAGATATTCATATGTTATGATTGATGTGTAGATTGGTGCACTCTCTTTGGGAAGAAATTTGGCAGTATGTATTTAAAATGGCAAATTGATATGCATTGTAGCAACAATGGAAACAATGACAATGGAATGTGCTGCAGCCATTTCAATTAAGGTTTAAAAAGAACATGTAATAACACTGAACATACTTTTAATGTAGTAGTACCTCACAAAACATAATAAAAGTTGATCAAAGTTTTCAAAATTATGATCTGTGCATATAAATAAATGCTAAAAGGAAATACACTAAAATATTAACAGAAGTTATGTTTGAGGGGGTTATCTATTTTTTGTATCTTTCTGATTTTTAAAAATATCAAATAAAAATGAATACCTCTTTGTGTTTAATATAGTACCATTTTTTTTAAGTTTTTTTAAAGATTTTATTTATTTATTTTTAGAGAGGGAAGGGAGGGAGAGGGGGGAGAGAGAGAGAGAGAGAGAGAGAGAGAGAGAGAGAGAGAAACATCAATGTGCGGTTGCTGGGGGTTATGGCCTGCAACCCAGGAATGTACCCTGGCTGGGAATCGAACCTGGGACACTTATAGTACCATTTTCAATACTAGATATCACAATGACAAATTCATCAAATTAATTGCTTTTAAGGATTTGGAAGGCTGAATGCTTCCATACCTCTAAAGAAATGATAAATAATTGTTAGTTAAGGAGACTTCTGTCTTTCTGTGTATTTATATCTTTCTGTGTGTACACACGTATATACATATATTCATCTATATATATATTCAAAGGATTTTCCAATTTATGGAAGAAATAGAATATATCTTAGCATTAAATTAAAAGATACCAGAAACTTACTTACTCCATCAAAGTTGAGAAATATTTTGCTTTAATTTAGCTTTAGTTTTCTACCTGAGATTGAACAAAGAAAAAAGTAGCCCAATGCTGTAACTATGATAAATGTGTCAACAGAAAAATATATAATATTTTGCTTTTTTGAGTGAGTGACTTATAAATTTAGTGAACCCTTAATGTCCTGGCTCATATATAATATATTTCAAAATTACAGATTTCCCCCAACTCCTGTGTCTATGGGGGTGCATACCTGTCACCCGGCTTAGTCATATGCAGCTTATGGGAGGGGAGGACCATGTAAATGCAGCCAGAGGGGGGAAAATAATTCCAAATTGAAAAACACTTTTTAAAATGCTTTGAAAAGTTTCTTTCAAAAAAGTGAAGTATTTCCACTACATTTTTCATGTAGGACTTGAATGTTCACTCCCAATCAACTCATTACCTCACCCCTTTGGTCTATACTAATGTAAACTTTCTCACTAATGTAATAACTTGTTTTCCAGTTTGCTTGTAGATTTTAGTCTGTTTTAATTCTCAAATTTAAAACTAATCATCATTTTATTTAATGGCCTTTCCAATCCCCATGATGACTGTAGAATCACAATGAATAAATTTTCTTAGTCTCTAATTCAGAATATTTACCCAAATTTTGCAAATCTTCTGTCTCTTCCCCCTTCATTGTGGTAACTAGAAACATAGGCCATACCCTACATCCAGGTCATTTTACTGATGAAAATGAAAGCCCATGACAGCTCTCAGGTCTATAGTTATTTGTTTGTTTGTTTTAGGCTCTAGAGTAATGGAATTACATTGTAAGGTTGCTGATATCTCTGTGGAAAACCATGTTTAGTTCATCATACTTTTTGGTCAACTCTTAAAAATTATTATAAAACCACTAATATATATTCCTTGTTCAATCTTTGGACTCATCAGTATCCCAACTGCCATGTAATTAAAGTATAGACAATAAAGGGAGGATAAAGTTTACTGCCTGGGTACCTCTGGGTAATGGCAATGATTTGAAGTTATTTTGCATATGTATATATATGGCTTGTCCAGAAGGTATCCAGCCATGTACTATGAAAAATAGAGACATTTACTGAAGAAGATATAAGAAACATTGTATATAGGACAATGATGCCTCAGTCCCCTTCAAAGTAGGCACCTTGGGACAGTTCTCCTAATGGCTATCAGCTGCCCTGTCATATTTTCTTGAATCTCATCAATAGTCTGAAATCTCTTCCCTTTCAAAGGTGATTTTAGTTTTGTGAAAAGTCAGAAGTCACAGGGTGCCAAATCTGGGCTGTAGTGGGGCAGAGTCACCTGGGTGATTTGATGTTTTGCCATAAAACTTTATGTGAGATGTGATGCATGAATGGGCACATTGTTGTGATAAAGCTGCCCATCACCAGTTGCCCATAGCTGTGGCCTTCTGAATCACCCAAATAGTTTCCATGGGGGAATGTTTAAGCTTAATGCAAAATTTGAGGCAGATTGGTTGCCCTATTCACTTAGTCATTTTGAATGCAATGACCACACAGTACTCATGCTCACTCAACAGAGTTTACTGCCCCCATTATGAAATTGTCATTGTTCACACATGCACATTCTAGTCCACTCTCCTTGGCTGCCAGGTTATATTGAAGTTGTATAAACGCTTCTTGTTAGATTAACAAAGGCTGGGCTTTCTCTGGACAGATCTCATAAATATGTCATTCTATTTCATCTGTTCCAAGTTGGGAGGCCCTAGGAGGGAGCCTTCGTGTCTTGACCTCCTTTGCAAGTACATCAAAGGAAAGCGTTGCAGTATTTCCAGATCTACATAATCACATGGCTCAAGTGACAGCTTCCGCCAGCCAATGAGACCTTGCCTGTCTGATCCACCATGGGATTGAAAGTCTAACTTATCAATTTCAACTCAGGTTTAAACAGGAATGCTCAAGTTTTGAAACTTTTATATGCAACATTTTAAACATTTAAAAGACCACATTTTTAATTAAAATCAATGTTTGCCATTGTTTTATATACTTACAAATCTAACACTTAAGAGTGATATAAATAGACTACTTTGCTTCAGTTGTGGTTTGCTTGATATTACTCATTGCTTAAAAAATTGGAACACAGAACAACTTTAACTCAAAAGAAAAATAATGAAACAAAACCAATATAGGAGGGTTTACTCTGTATTTGTAGAGAAAAGTTTATTCTGATATCTTTTTTACTGTATGTGATTTCCACTGTTTCCCCCCCCTCCACCCACCCCTGCCCCAAGCAGAAAATGGCAAGTCTTCAGGTTTCTTTGGGAATCCAAAATCTCTCTTGAGGCAAATTAGGCATCACATCGAATACAAGGAAAAGCCTTTGATCCTTCGAATTCTTAGAAAGTTGCTACTCTTTAGGATGAAATGACTAAGGTTGTCCATTGTATCAAGATCATTTTTTTTCAGCTGCTTAAGCAATTCCTTTGATAGGTGACTGGCTTTCTACACCACTAGCAGTATTTCAGCAGGAGAAGGTAGCGTTTGATGTTTTGCAATTTGTATGACATGTCCACAGGACGTCTCTGGACATTACCTCAGGAGGAGGGGTTCGGAGGAGGAGGAGCTGTGGCTGAAGACATTTAATGACAGAATGAATAGAAGTTCAAAGCTCCCTGTGCAGTCAGCCCTACACACCTGCGTGCACTCCCCTTTCCCCAGCTTTCTTTCACATTAATTTAACAATATTATAACAAAATTCTCATCAAATATATGTAATTGCATTTAATTTTAGTCCCCAAACCACACTTTCAAAATGACGAGGATCTTGGCAGCCTGCAAAGTGGTGAAGACCCTGAAGACTGGTTTTGGCCTTACTAATGTGACTGCACCACATCAGTGGAAATTTGCAAGACCTGGTATCAGGCTCCTGTCCGTGAAGGTAATATTCCCACATTCATTACTTCTGATATAATTGTATGGGGTATAGTTTAGTATGGGCCAAGTACATATTTGAATGTAGTTCTGAAGTGCTACTTTATTAATATTTACTTTACCATAGAACCTACTGATCTATCTGATGCTTATTTTTATCTGCTCTGGGTGAAACTGCAGCAATTTTCACCCATTATGGAAGAAGGGTCACAATCCCTGTTAACATGTGAAATTAGAGCATTCTGTTCATAAAGCAAAGGTTTTAAAATGCTTTTAGGGCTCTGTCTGGACCCAGACACTACTGTGCACAGTTTGGGTTCCAACACAGAGAGACTTATATGTTTACGAACCACATGGCAGTGTGTGAAGCCAAACATTCTGTAATGGCTCACTGTCAGTTTTGCTCTTTTAAAATGTCACTTTTTCAGAAGAAATTGGAAAGAAAAATATTTCTATAATTTTGATATCTGCAAATCATATCAGAGACAATGAGTTCTCCTTTCTCCCTTGAGCCCTTCTTTAGAAGGCCAAACTGGTGAGTTCTAGTTGGGGGATTAAGGTGCTGAGGCAGTCAGCAGCTGAGACTTCTGTCCCCCCGAGTGCGTCTGTAACTGAGGAGCAGGTCCAGGAAGGGAAGGTGAAGTGCTCTTCCTTTGTCCCCACCCCCTGAGTTATGAAATTCCAGCAAGAACTTCTGTTGCTTTCTATAAATTTGTGAAGGCATTTATCACCAGAGAGGTCTGAAATTACTCCGTAGGAATGTTGCCAATGAGGATCATCTTTTGGGAATATAAAACTTCAATAATCACAGTAGTTCTTTAGTAGAGTTGTAAAAAGTAAAGTAGAAAAATAAACCCAAACAACCTCTATTTGTTGCTATAAAATTAGGTTGTAATAGGTTTAAGCATTCTGTGCTCATACTTTATGTGCTCCCTGGGTTGACTAAAAATCCTTCAAATGCTTCTGCAGATTCTACTGCTTAGTTTGCTCCAGTCAGGATTCGATGCTTTCAGTCAAATAGTTTGTGGGCTCAGCTATGACCATAGATTCTTACGGCCTCCATTAAGAGGACTGGGAAAGGGATAGGAGTAATGGGAAAGGAAGAGATAGCCAGATGGACAAATGGAGAGAGGAGGTGAGAAGTGAGAGGTGGGAGGGAGAGAGAGAGAGAAAAAGAGAAGGAGAGACAGAGAAAGAGAAACAGAGAGACAGAGAAAAGTAACTCAAGATCTCAGGATAAAATATAAAAAGCTAGCATTTTAAATTAAGAAATGCACAAACAACCATGTTTTGGCTTCAATTTAATGTAACCAGAGAGCAGAAAGGAGACATGTCCTAGAGCATCTTCAAAGACACAGTGAGGAGCTGTAAACTAGGAGAGTACCTGGTTTCAGTTCAGGGTTATTGATGCTGTATGTCAGAGGTACTGAGATGTAGCTTCAAAGAGAATAAATGGTAATGAAAATAACATCACCTACAGTGAGATGTGTCTTCTAAGACTTCAAAGTTGTGTCCCTTAGAATATCTATCTTTCTCACGAAAATAGGTAGGTAAGAACAGGCACAGCTCCATCAAATGTCAGACACAGAAATCGAGTGGCTACTTAAAACTGCATAGATGTGAATGGGTGAGGAGCCAATTCTCCATGGTCATAACAAGCACTCTGCACAACCACAGCTACAACTGCCACCACAACCGCAAGCGAATGGCTTATTTATGTGGATGGACTCCTGTGAAAGTAGTTCTTCTAGCTCGTGGTGGCAGATCCTTTTCAAGGGTCTGACAAAAAGTTCACAGCAAAGAATGACAAATTTGTAGGAGAAAGAAGCTATCATTTCATAATGTGAAAGCCATGACTCCTCACGCTCCATCATTTCTGGCCAGAGTTTCAGAGGAAACACAAAGTTCTTCAACTCCACAACAGTGAATTACAATTCTTTACAGTGGTCCAAGGTGGATTTGTTATTGTTTACTTATTTGGAAGCAGTCTTCTACCTACTTTTCTTTCTGCCTTACTTGTAAAAGTCAACTCTCTCAGAAAAGAATATCCAAATTTACTCTTTTTCAATGAGCATCATATTTTAAAGATAGTTAAAATCATTGGGGTGCAGCTGTATAAGGGTTATTGAAGGGCAATGAGGACAGTCACTAATGGTTAGTCACATTACAGCTAGTTAGAGACAGTAAATGGATTGTGGAAGATATCCTGCTCCTAGGTCTATAAACACTGCCCTATGAACTGGTTGCTTTTTCAGTATCTTTGGAGGTCACTTTTCCTCCCCTCTCAGTGACAGAAAGAGTAGGTTGACAATAGCAGTGACATACTGTACTTTTGTAGGGCCCTTCCTTATAAAACTGTTTGTGGCTAATGTTTATTTAGCATATCTTGCTAATAGACACAGTTGTATTTTGCTTATGGGAGAAGGAAAGAAGTTCAAGGTACTCTACATTTTAAAGGAATTTGATATCAAGTGTACATAATCTACCACCACAAAATATGAAGGTTTTGGAGACCATAATCTCATTCTATTTGTACTGAAAATGTTCAGTATTCATTACTTTATTCAGCCAGTTGTAGCTGTGTAGTGGAGAGTGCACCAGATGGGAATCAAAAGATCTGGGTTCTAATCTCCCTTCTGCATTTATTAATGCTCTGAACCTGATCAAGTCATGTATTCTCTCCAAACCTAAGTTTTGTCACCTGTAGTGTGGACATGATCCTTGCTGTATTCATAGGATTGTGTGACCATCACGCATGATCAATACTTAAAAATCAATAAAATACAAGCAAAACGGGATACTTAAAGAAATAAATTCCGTTCTGTGCATTTTAGTAGAGTGACAGTAGAAAGTTTGATCAGAATTTCTTCATACTATTCACAGACTACATATTATTATGACAAGATGTATGATAAAATTTCTCAAATATTTATAATGGCGACTTTTTCAGCTTTGCCTTATATTAAACCTGTCTCTAGGAAGGAATTACTTATAATGAACTAGACTCAAAGACTATGAAGCAAATAATTTTGTTCCACTATGGTGAATTCAAATCCAAAAGTCGGGATGCACAACCTAACATCCTAAATCATTCATTCATTAATTCATTATTTAACAAGTAAACATGTAACTCCTATCTTGAGAGTATACAGGGAAAGTAAGTAGAAGTAAATGGATGGTTACTGGATAGTTTCTGATTTCAAGAGACTTACAAATTTAAAAATTCTGAGTTCACAAGTCTTGGAAAGTCACCAAGATTAAACAGTTTTATTTTTACTTGCAAATGAATTTGGAAATCAAAGGTATTAAGTTAGAAAGGTCAAGTTCCCTCTGAATAGGAAAGGATTCATTTAGTAAGTACTGCTTCTCACATCAGTCCACTCATTGTTAAAAATAGTGGCTAGTGTTACAATTAAGTCAGGAACCTAACTGTTCAAGTATTCTTCTCTCTGGCACTTTAGATACAAATGGGTACCAAGAATCATTATTCCCTTTGAAAGATTTTCATTTTGTAAGATATTATGTTCTGATCCTACCAGAAGTATCTGTTTAGCTCAGTTTTGAGGACCTATTGTGCTTTGATTAGAATTGGCAACTACAGAACACTCCTATGATTAAAATCATTTAGATGTATTGTAGTAGCTTTAAAGACACTCAGAAGAAATAGATTTTATTCTTGTATTGGAGCCCCTGTACATATTAGAGTTGGGGGTAGGGCTGTGGTTATCACACACTTTCAAAAATAACTGTTGTGTTAAACTTATACTAAAGATAGATTTTAGGGCAGGATTTCACCCATGATACTCCATACTGTTGAAATAATAAACTATATTCCAATCTTGAATGAGCTGCGTCAGAATTAGTTGTAATGGATGGACAACATTACATATTTTTGGTGGACAATATGGTTTCCATGGGGAGGTAGCCTTTCTTTTGACCATTTTTGTTTATGTCCTGCGCTGTGTATATTTCCTCTTTCTAAACTGTAGACTCATTTGTTTGTCATCACCAGTGTTTTGATAGTTCGAGCTTCTTGGTATGAAATCCGTGAAAAAACCATTGCTGAGCAGGGCTTAGACTAGGGTGTGGCGAGTGAGGTACCTAAGGTGCAACAGCGAAAGAGCCTCTCACTGCCAGGGCCATGGCTGCCTTCCTCCCATTTTGCACCCTAGGGACCTCACTCGCCTCTCCCTAATCCCAGCCCTGCATTACAAACTAAGAACTCAGGTGGGGGAAACGCCGAAAGAACTGGCACTCACCTTGGCTTCAGGTTTCCTTTCTTGCTGGTGATGCCTAAAGTTTCTGTTTAACCATGCTTAGCCAGACTCGCCACTGCCTTAAAAAGGCTAATTTACAGCTCACTGCTATACACGTAGAGAGCATTCTTCTGCCCTCACATCTTCATTAGGCTTTCTTAATGTTTCTGACTTGCATTAAAGGTTGGGGGTGTAGTAGAGGGTTTTTAATATCTCCTAAGCAATGGCCATACCAGAGGTCATGTCGGAGCTTCAGGAGTTCGCTGTGTCAGACTGAAAGTGCTTGATGTGGCCAGGATTCCTCAGGGCGTCTCCAGTGACTGCGGATAGAAGACAGCTGCAGGGGCCATGGTAGCGCTTGCTGTGGGACTCCTCAGCCCTAGTGCGCTCAACTTGCACTTGATTTTCATCTGATCTAGTGGGTTCAACTCATGAAAGTATTTTCAAGGCTCCTCTATTCTTTTTCTTTTTTCCCCCAGCTTAATAAATGCCTTTTAATGATTTTTAAAAATTTCATAGGGAGATTATTGGTGAATGTGAAGTTCTTACAAAGCAATCAGTAAGTTTGCTGTATCATTAAGAATTTTACTGAACAAGTTTTTTTTCTGTGGTGTAGAATTAAGTATAAGATTATTGTACTTTATTGTCATAAAGGAAAAATTACCTGACAATACTGGAGGTCCTCTCAGAGTCATAACACTGTACATAGCAGGTGCCCTTATGTACTTGTTAATAAACCGATAATTTATGAACATATTTTAAATGGAATTTTTCTAAATTCAATATTTTATATATGATGAGAAACATAGTTAGAATAAAAATTACTTATAAATCTGACTCATTTGTTTATAAATGCCCAGAACATAGAAGTATTGAAGGAAATTAACCTTGTGATTTTTTTCCCCAATACTGGCTTACGTTTAACCAAAGGCAGATGACTGAATATTAACTTAGGATGTTGTAAGGCTTAATTGATTACTGTAGTTACGGTACATTGAAATCCTGAAATGTTGACATTGTAACTGCAGGAGAGTCTCATTAAATATTCTAGATGTAGCAAATTGTGCTATAATTCTGAATTGTAAATATCCATATTTTGATAGTATAACTGCAAGAAAAAAGATTTCATCTATCAATAAAGAGCATTCTAAGGTTTTAATTTTTTACCATATTACCTATGCAATAATAAACTGAAATAAATTCTAGCTTTAAGCTTCTTGCCAAAATTTAGATCAGATTTATTTTGTTTCTTAAGAGAATAAATACTCTTATAGCTAAGAATTCTTAATAGCTAAGAGTTATCAGGTAAGCCAGAAATCAAGTATGTTATATAGCTTCAAGCCTTGGTGAAAATGGACAGAAACATACGGGGGCTTCTACTTTTTCGGATATGCTAATATCTACATAGCCAAATGGTTTAATAGTACTACATATAGTCAGATTCCCAGAATAAATCATTTTTATTTTCACTCTAGCTTACATGGATTGTTGCAGGTATAACGGTTTAAATTCAAATCGCTTATGAAACTTATTGCTCCATTAGTTTGAGGCTTTACATCCAACCCAGAACATTTACCAGTGAACTCTCACACCCCGGGGAAGAAATAACACTCTTCTTCCCATTTCAGAGGTGGGTAAGGACTCTGGTTCATACAAGGACGTGATGCCTCTTTTTGTACAAATATACATGCAGCAAACCTTGTTAGAATTATAGTTAGGCCTCTAATACCACCAATGGATCTTTTTAACTTGGCATTTTTGTTACTGTGCTTATATATCTGAAGCCATGGTTGTTTAGCCTGGATCCAGAATGTTCTACATCATTTCTCTTATAATTTTATTGCTTATTCGAGAGCCTATTTATATACTGTACTTTATCTTCATATAAAATAAATTAAAAAGGTAAGGAAATATAGATAATATAAAAAGGTAAGGAAAAACATTTTTCCTTACCTTTCTTTGGTTGCATTTTGAGAACAGAGTGTTTAAATGAAATAATCAGTAAGGATTCTTATTTTATATGGTCATTAATAATTCTTTAAGTAGGATATTTTAGGGCAACATTGTTTATAGAGTTGACGTATTTCTTCCAAAATATTGCCATGTGTTTGTAACAAAACATGCTGTTTTTCAATTTTCAAATTGCTTCTTTGTTATAGAGCCCTGTAAGTCCCACATACACAAAAGTCTAACATAGTAGGTATTAAATTGCCTTGAACTAAAGGATCCAATGAAAACTGGTTCAAGATGAAAAATGAGTATCCTCAAAGCTAGCTCAGAATGATGCAAGAATGTGGAACAAGAAATGAACAAGTGGATGCTTTTTAATAACATAATACTGAAGGCAAAGGAAAAACCTAACAACAATAATAAATGCCAGGCTGTTTCAAAAACTTTCACAGGTTAAATTACAAATTTTGCTTGAATTTTGATTGCTACTTCCTACAACCCAGCCCACTGAATCAGTTGAGCAAGCACCATGGACACACTTTCAAAAGTTTTTGAAAGGGATTTGGCTGTGTGATTCGCATTCATAGCATTGTTCTTATTCAGGAAAACACTTTGAAACATCTACCCTTTTAAACTTGATGTGAAACTGAGAGTATTAGTATATAAAATTCTGGTCATTTATTTGTGGTCCCATAAAGCTAATCAATTATCTTACTGGGAAATGAAAATAGACCCATAAATGTAGGCTTACAATGAATTTTAATTTTAAGAAAAAAATGAAAGCCCCAAAATTATGAGTGATTAGGGAAAATATCAGATCTGCTAGCAATATCATATTTGGGCAGCATCATGAACAATAAAGTACTTTATGATCTAGTGAAACAACAATGACAAAATACATGGCAGACAGATCAACCAACATTGAGAATTTATTAGAATTTCTATTTATACCCAACCTCACTCACAAAATGTGTTTTCATCAGGAATTATTATAAATTTGTTAAAGAATCCCTAGATTTTACAAATATTAAAAAGTACAACATCCAAACATTGCTCAGTTTATCAAAATGTTCGTTTTAAAAGTAGCATATGGATAGGGAACAATCAGAAATTTATGTAATACAGTTTAATTTAGAGAAAAATAAAATCGTAAAATAAAAGATTAAATGGAATAATTGCATTATAACCTATTTAAATATTGCATGGAAAAAGCTACAGTCTTATAGATATTCCTCTTTTGAATTTGCAAATCAAAGTAATATTTAGTATTATTAGAGCATGCAGACTACTAATTTCAATCTTTAGTCCTCGGAAATCATTAATGTCACAAAGAAATACAATTTTTGACTAATTATTTTATAAAGTGACTGGCTCTCAGATCCACAATACCTATATGCTTCAGGCTTAAAGAGATTAAACTATAAGCATAAACTAGTTTTAATGCATTTCCTTCTATATGCATATTGGTAACAAATCCTCCACCTATTTTTTTTTTTTGGTGTATGTTTTTATGTGTGGGGGAAGGGTGTTGTTTTTGTTTTGCAATATAATTACATGGATGGGAGAAAAATGTAATTCTGAAGAGTTGTAGATATTAATTGCAGACACAATTTAAACATCAGTTCAAGGTCAATCAAGAGATTTTAAAGGTCTACAGAAATCTCTCTCTCTATGTGTATGTGTGTGAATGTCATTTCAGGCAGTTGCATTTCAGGCAGTTGTAAGCCCACCTTGTGCTTGGTGGGCACCAGAAGGGAATGTCCGCTCTTGAACATTGGGCAACTTGAGGGCACCAAAGGACTTTGGACCTTGACTGATGTTTAGGGGCTGTGTCATATTCATGTGAAGTCCGGGTCAACCCTCGTGTTTTAGGGATACATGAGGAAAGGAAAGCACTCAGGTGCTCTGCAGTGCTCTGCATTAGAACCCGCATTAATAAAAAAGATGTATTTCTTGAGACTCTCAAAAGCCTTTGGAGTCTTATCTTGAATTTGGATTCTTGGAAGCAGATGTGATTCCAATGTTATTACAGCCAAGAGATATTAAGAAAAGATGAGAGAGAGAAAGAGAGACAGGCAGAGATAGAGAGAGAGAGGGAGAGACTGAAACTTTAATATCTTAGTATTATACTCAGTATCTTTGGATTCTTAAGATTTGTATGAGACTCACCACTTCTAGAAAAAACACTGAGTAAGGAATTTGTTTTAGAAAATAGTTCAACCAAAAATAAGAAAAATGAATTAAGAATTTAAAGTGTGATTAAAAGTAAATATTATATCAAGTATAAAATAAATATTTGATAGTATCAGCATTAGAATAAATAGTTGGGTACATGGGTGTGGGAGTGTTGCTTATCTTTGTCTTTTTTTCCTGTTGTAACTTTTCCCCTTTTGCTGAATTCATTATTTAATCATTTAGCAGTAGTCTGCAAAAAAGTTAGTAGATTATCTGACTAAAGTAATTTTTACTAAAGTGTGAATAAAGCTTAATTATGATATAATGGCTCTAGAAAAAGAAATTGCTGTATCCACTTACATCTCTACCTAGTGGAATATGAGGGAGAAAACACAATTGAAGCAGGTGTCCTTTACTCCTTTACCTAGCCTCCAGGAAACAGAACATGTGGAATGAAATAGAGTGATACAGGCCATGGCTGATGTAGCTCAGTGGATTAAGGGCGGGCCTGTGAACCAAAGTGTCATTGGTTTGATTCCCAGTCAGGGCACATGCCTGGGTTACGGGCCAGGTTCCTAGTAGGGGGTGCCTGAGAGGCAACCACACCTTGATGTCTCTCTCCCTCTCTTTCTCCTCCCCTCCCCCTCTCTCTAAAAATATATAAAATCTTTTAAAAAAAGAAATAGAGCTATACATTTCCCATCACTTCTCATTTTTGTGAGCCAAGCGTAAGAGGAATAGTTTAAATATGACTGGGGGCAAAGCAGGAATGTGATTTGCAAGCCAGTCTGTATGTCCCAGAGAAGCAAAAGTAGAGTTATGCAGCATCTTTGCCAGCTGATAGCCATTCATTCATTCGTTCAACCAATTAATATTTGCCAGGTACTTACTACTGGTAGGACTATCGGGGTAATAATCACACCTGCCCTTCAACTCTTAAGTTTAAAATCAATTGAGAAATAAGACATAGCACTCAAACAGGGAGGGTTGTGAGAAATCAGCTTTATTACTGCTCAAGTTGTTTGGAAAACAGGGCTTTGGTTTGTAACCAAATGTATTCATTTCACAACCCCAGCTCTACCACCTCCATGTACACCTGAGAACAGGTTTCTTTGAAAAGAGAGTTAAGAAAAGCTGAGCCAGTCTTGCTTGATTCCATTTCCCAAAGTCACCAATCACTCTAATGACTTCTTTCTTGTGACCAGGTATTAAATGACCTTTCCAGAGTCCCTGAAAATTAACTTCATGGGCCAAAGTATGAATTCAGAAAAGTGTAAAATAGTTCCCTCAACCACTGTCTATGTGCCAGGTGCCCTGCTGTGCACTGGTGATGCTGTGTTGGACCCAGAAAGCAGGCTGTCTCTCCTTGAGGTTGTCTGGGGTTGCCTGTATCTTACCAGATAAATTAGCCTTATACTTGGATATAGTGGATTAAGTGCCAATTATTGTTTAAACTTAGCTTTGGAAGCGACAGGTCCTTCACTGCTTGTTTGGTACAAAGAGGATTGAGTTTGGGTTTCTAACAAGAGATAGAATGTGGATGAGAGGAAAGAAGAGAGGGCAGGAATGAGGGTAAGAACTTGGGCATACCAGTCCGTATGCCAAGTGGCCCTTCAAGACTTGTTTCTCTGACAGTCTTCAAAGTCATCTGAAAAACTGATTTTCAATAAACAATTGATCAGGAGTATAAAACCAAATCCAAACTACACAAAAAACAAATACCTCCTGCTCCCCCAAAACTAGTAAAATCCATATTTCACCAAGCAAGGTATGGGAGGGAAAGAGAAAGCCAAATGGCAAAAGGAGAAAGAGTGGTCAAAATTGTTCTCTCCAGCCCAGCCTCACTCACATTCCCTCTTCTTCCCTTCCCCAGCACAGGATTTCAAGCAGTCCCCGTGCATAAACTATGCACAGGTTGGCACGGATGGGGCCAGGGTAGAGAAAGTGAGCGCCCATAGTCTATAGACGTTTTCCCCTAAAGCATCTGCTCTTCTCACTGCTTTCCTCCAGAAGTCTGCTCTCTCTATACATAAAATAATTTCTGTCCTGGATGGATAGAAAATTATACTCTACTCTTACCCAGAACTATCTTTTTAAGCTGGCTGGTAATTTAGATTATGAGTATGAGTATATAAGCAAATTTGGGAGAAGTTACTTAGGAAATAGTATATATATCCAAGTGAATAATTATTTTATCTTTCAAAATCTGTGATCTAAGCATTTGCCAAACCTGATGTACTTTACCTTATTGAAATGAGATTTCCACATAGAAACTTCATGTCCTGTGGACTTTGTGTTAAGGTTCTCTGCTTTTTACATTTAATGAACTATATATATTGGGTGATCAATAGTAGTAAGTGGAGAAAGAAGACTGATTAATAAAAGCTTTTTAACTATCCCTTAACTGCTAAGCTGAAGACTAATATATGTAATTCAAAACAATTTTGTTGTTATATTTCAGCACTTTATTGCCAATTTGGCTGAGTCAATATGAATAAAGGTAACAACAACAACATCTCAATAGTCCTTTGACTTTGAGGCACTAAAATCTAAAATTAGATAATGAATTAAGTTCAAATTTTTATTGCCTATGATCTTGAGAGTTGAAGAATATTCTTATGATTTTTTATACATTTAAATAGTGATGAAGAATTATACTACAGTACAAATGAGTACTCAGTTAGAATGAAGCCACTAAGTGGATCCTGTCTCACAAGGAATTTAATTTACATAAAAGTTTTACTAAGCAAAGTAAAATATTGGAATAATATTTTATATCCAGTAAAACTGGAATATTAGTAAAAATCTCAGAGGGGAAAAAGTAAAATGAAGAGCTGTAAGGATATATTAAAACAAAACAAAACAAAACAAACAAAACAAAGAAAACCCCCAAAGTAGCCCCATGCAAATAATGGTTCTATAAGTGTTCATATTTTGGAAAGAGAAAATTTGTTCTCCATGTCTAGTGAGAGCAAACCGCAGTAAAGTCCTTCTCAATTCTACCGAGGTGAGGCTCACCTCAGAATGTGTTGCTTGTTTGTACTACTTCGTAATGATTGACTAAGAGGTACACAGCAGCAAGGTAAACTCGGTTTTCAGACTGAGCAAAGTGAATAAATAGTACATGTTTATTCAAGTCACTTTGTTAATTAAAAAGTGAATAGTTTTTAGTGTTCAAAATAACTTTTTGATCCCTTTTAATTAGATTTAGACTTTTCACTTGAGTTTGTTAATGCAAAAATATGAGAACAATGTGAGAAATGTGAGAATTTATAAGAGATGTAAAATAGTTTTTCTTCAAGATTCTTTTGTATAAATTAGTCTAAAACTAAATAGGATAATACAAGATTTTCACCCTTTCTTTTATATTTTAGAATACACTGGGCAAGAGAGCTCTCTCATTCTTTGTCTACATTGCAAAATGAAGTAATTAATGAAACAGTTGGTCACCCTCTTTCATGCGACATACCCAGTAAACTGATATAAATACTCCTTGGTTTGGAATTGCTGTGATTATTTGTCTCAACTCTGCACAGCGTGGATATTGAGTATGCACAGCACACTCTCTATGCCACCTGGTAAAACCATCCGCTGGCCTTTTCCTTCTTCACCCTTTATCCTTCAATGACACATCTCTTTCCTGCCGTAATATTCTCACATTATGAGACTACATTTAAGATATTGTAGAAAAGCTCTGTTACTTAAACATAATGAAAAAACAACTCAGAACAGGTATTTGCTTATTTTTAAATTCATATTTAGAACGAACCAAAAATCTGAATGTGTCATAATACTTTTCTTTATTTTTAATGTTATTTTCTTCAGATTGATACTCAATGATTTTTCTACTACAAAAATTGAAAGATCATCTACCCTGTGCCAAGTGCTGGTGTAGGCCCAGGGGGCCCCCCAGTGAGTGAAGCTGACCCCATACTCTGCTCCTGTGAAGTTCACCCTCTAGTGGGATAAGACAGATATTCTAAATATGACACCGGATGATGTGTCAGGAGGCAATGAATGCTGTGAGAAAAGAGTCGGCTGAGGAGATAGAGTGCTGGGAGGCATATTGTCAATTTAAATAGGTGGATCAAGATGGGTCTCCCCAGAAAGAGGGTGGCTTTTGAGCAAAGCCTTGAAGGAATCTTGAAATTTTGGACTTCAAATTCAAAATTTGACATTAGTTTTTTTCCTTAAAATTTTATTTTCGTTACTTAAACAAACCGTAGATGGAAAAGTGTAAATTTTTTATTAAAGAGAAATCTTCCAAGAGAGAGAAATGGTGATATGTTACATGTCTTTGCATGTCCAGGTGCCTCAGTGATGTTCGTTTTGAGTCTTCCTCTTTTTTATTGCCAAGTATGCACACGGCCCTTTCACTGCAGGAGGGCGCTGGGGGTGTTTCTCCATGAGCTCAGCAGGGACCTTGGCACATGTGGGGACTTGAGTGTCTAAACTGTCTTGTTGGAATGTTCATTTAATGAAACACTCATAATCAAGGTCCTTTATTTTGTAGAACTCATTTATACACTCTTTTGGTCACTTTTTCTGATATTCTGCAAGTGTATATATTTCTTTCTATTAAAGTTTCATTTGCATTCTCAGCATTTGAAGTACCACAGTGCTCTGCCAGCAGGCACTGAAATTACAACTTAATGTTATAGTCGAATTCCTGGGCTACGGACTTCTTCTTACTAGGACTGAGGCTACTAAAACATCTTATGATAGTAACAAGGTGATTTCTTTTGGATTTGTTGGAATGAAATAGCATTTAGGGAACTGTTAGCTAGAAGAGGGGATTCCAAATAAGAGCTCTTTGTTCGGAGTTCCTCCATCAATTCATAGATAAGTCAATTGGCACTCATCATTTTAAACTCATTGGAGGCCAATGTAGTTAAGTGGGACATAAAGGGTACTAGAGGCAATAAACAGAAGCCTTATAACAATATAATGTGTAGAGGGAAAGAGGATTGGAAGATCTATAAAAGATGCCCAAAAGAACAAAAAATATAATTACAGAAGCAAAAAGACATATTGAGCACAATCTCAGAGACTCTTTCAGGCAATAGTAAATGTCTTCTCAAATATATCTTTAAAACGTAGAGAGCAAAGTTGAAAACTAGTCCCATAGAGAGAGAAAGAAAAATATTAAATCAAAGTGTAGGAACAGGCTAACAAGAGTTAGATTTGTTTATGTTAATTTTTACCTTTTTAAAATAATTAAGGGGTGGCTAACCCATAGATCAGACCATTTGAAATTTTTAGGTAAGAAAAGGATAAAGTAAAAGAAAAGTACAAATAGAGGTAATATTGTAGACAGGTATGGCTCAGTGTAGGGTGGATAAACTGGTATACAGAAAACAACTGAGATTTTCAGTTAACACACAAGTATTGTGAACTTGTGTATAGGTAAGTTATTTTAGGTTCTATCAAAGTTACATCTTCTTTAAGGAAAAGGTTTCCTTTCTTCTATTTTATGAAAGCATTTATGTTACACATGAATTCCTTGAGAGCAGAAAATAATACTTTCAATAGAAAATGTTTTTTGACAGTGAATTTCCTTTACTTGGACCAAAAAGTTTCACTTATTGAAACATCAAGAGTTACCTGGGGAATTTTCCCAGTAAACATACCCTATTGATTACTATCACCATAGACATTTGAAGAACTTATAATAACCTTTAGAAATATACTGAACATTACACTCTTATTTCCTAAAGTCATCAACCTCTGTGTTGAATTATAAACAAACAAACAATAGCTAACCTAGTAAAATATAAAATAGGAGTATTATGTTAGTAGAAGAAGTGATGTGAAAAGGTGATTTCTTGGATATAGGAGCAGAATTCAGAACTTGTGTATTAAGCTGATTTCTCTGCAAGCAAAGTCTTATATTCACTAATATTACATTGATTATTGTGGTTTCCTTTGTGCTGATTCCACAAGCTTTTTTGGAGTGGCTGAGACATTAAACCATAACTACTTAAGATAAAGGGTTAAGCTTGAGATCTCAAACACTGGTACCGAGGTTATGGTAAAACAAAACTTGACCTCAAAAACAATTTGATATGCTAAGATCAGGGCAAAATCCTTTGGACTAACTGCCCAGGTACACACAGACACACACTCGCACACACAGACACAAACGAAGTGTACAATACAGCACTTCGTGCAATCTTTCTCAGATATGTAAACCTGAAATCCCTCCACTGAACCTCGGATTGAAATATGTATACTGACCTGTTGAAAGCAGTACCTTACGCATATGAATTTTAATAAGTAACACTGAAATAGTTCTGTGTGTATCAGTTAGCGTGTATGTAGACACAGACACAAACAATATTTAAGCCCATGATATATTGGTTTAAAGATAATCACACACTACTTTACACTGAAGAACAGTCATTCCAATGTCAAGAGACTCAGGTACCTTGCACATAAAAGAGGCATTGTGTTTCTACAAGGAATATCACTACAGAAAAAGAATGAGGTGTTTTTTATACTTGAAAAGCTGAGTGCATGTCACAAAGCTAGAAGATCATAGAAACAGAGGTCTAGAAATCACTTACTGGGTTCCTTCTGTGTACCAAGGTATGTGTGTGGGTTTGTGTGTGTGTGTGTGTGTGTGTGTGTGTGTGTGTGTGTGAGAGAGAGAGAGAGAGAGAAAGAGAGAGAGAAAGGGAGAGAGAGGGAGAGATGGGAGTGATGGTGGCTGGCAGGATACAAAAGGATTAGGCACTGTTTGTCTGGTCCTAAAAATGTCAGGGAAGGAAGGCAGAAAATCAGTGTGTTTATATCTTTAATGACCACATTTAATTCTTGCAGAGAGAACGACAGTAGAATGGTCTTCTTTACTTCAACTCTCTCCACTCATGGGCAAACTTGTTTTATGAATATCTCTACTTATGCTTCCCAGTCCCTTTTAAAGCAAATCTCAGATATCATATTATTTTGTCTGTAATCATTTCAGTACTTCAGTGTGTATCTTGAAGACAACAAGAACTCTTACAAATATAACCACAATATCATCTTCAATCTTAAAATATTATACCAACTATTATTATGTAAATTTCCTCAATTATTACAGTTTGCTGTAACTTATTTTTTAACCATGTTCCAATTATTGTGTCCTACAGAGTTCCTTGCAGAGTCCAGATTTTGCACCCCAAGGTGTGGTTTAACACATTTCTCTTTCTCTGAACTTTATGGACATTGAGAGTTAGATTTAAATTGTTTCAACAATAGAATTTAAAGTTATTTATGAGGGTTGGATGATGCCTGCTTTTTAGATAAGTTTCTCTAATTGCCTCACTTCTAAGCCAAGAATTTTACAGAAGCTGGTTGAGATTGGTGTGGTGAAGTAATCAAATTCAGGATGCTTTATAATTTAAAGAAGGAACCAGACATGGATATAATTAACTCTACTAAAAAGCAAGCTACAATATATTTTTAGATGTTCCATAGTGCTTGCTTTTGTATCCATATAACATAATGTAAAGTTTCAGCTTCTTTATGACCAAACAGCCAGTGGAGGATGCGGCCCTTAGGACAACCCCCTCAAGTACAAGAGCTCTGTGGAACAAGTTGACAGATAACCTTAAAGATTCCTCCTAGCTCTACACCTCTGAGTGATAATGGGCTATATGGTACACTTCACAGTGTTTTTGCCAACTCATGGACTTCCCTTAAAACAATACTTGAGCAAAGCTAGGGCATATTAAGGGGGAAAGGCGAGACATAGCATTTCAGCTAAATGGAAGTATTTCTGGATTGACAATAACTCTACAAGTAAGACTTAGAACAGACAATGTATCAATATGCTTCAGTTCCTCTTTAAAGCAAAACAAAGTAAAACACCTGCCAGTGACAAGAGCCATACATTTGAAGAAAAGTGACAAGTAACAGGGGAGCGACTCTGAATCTAGGTGGCAAAGTTTCATCAAATATACTGTGCATTTATTTAATCAGTTTGTGTATTGTACCCTTGGGTTTTGTTTTCAGCTGGCGGTGCTTTACATTTTGTATTCTGCTAAGAATCATGAATCTGTTTCTTTAGGCACAGACAGCGCACATTGTCCTGGAAGATGGAACTAAGATGAAAGGTTACTCCTTTGGCCATCCATCCTCTGTGGCTGGTGAAGTGGTGTTTAATACTGGCCTGGGCGGGTGAGTAATGCTTCTATCCCAAGGCTTTATACTTTCTCTGTGTGGCGGAATAACTGGATGATCTTACTCACAGTGGGAAGTGGAAACTGCTGCATCACAATAAGACTACATACGTCCTGATGTTGCGCCATGCCTGTGCACAGCCCACTGCTGCCATCCCTGGAAAGAGGCACAGAGTCCTTCCTGCTGCTGTCAGTGAAGAGCACATGGACACTGGTGTTCCCCTGGGGGGCAAAACAAAATTAATTCTAGAAACATAGGGTGCAAGGACACAGGTTATGTCAGATTACTGAATGGCTTCAGCAAGGTGGGGTACCTACAGATCTGGTGAACGTGAAAGTTGGAGTGCCCTTCTATTACAGAAATTAATAATCAACCTTGCATGTCTAATATGACCTACCCAATGGAGCAAAGACAGTCCTTGGGTGTTTTACACAATTTTGCACTCTAATAAGAAAGGAGAAATAACATTTATTGTTTTGAACTATTCAATGGGAGGCCAGGTGCATACATCTGACATTTTCAAAATTTATCAGTTGAGACTCAACTTCATGGTTAAGATCTGCTAAGACATGTACTGCAACAAGGATAAGAGTTGCTACAGGTATGCTGTAGCTGTTCTTATCTAGCCAACAAACATTTGTTCATCTGAGAACCAGGAGGTTGACATTCCGGTCTCAGCTCTAGTGATAAGTGATTATGTGATACTGAGAAAATCACTGTACCTTTCTGAACCCTGGTTCCCACAAATAAACAGTGAGAAGATGGATTAGACAGCTGTTTACAGCTGGTAATAAAAAAATTATGAGACTTTAAAAATGACTATAAGGTTTCAAGAGGTTTCCATTAGAGATTCAATAGATGAAACTATAAAATATTTGATGAATTCTTTAGTGAAATTCAGTTAGCCTTATACAGACCTAGAGATATTGGGTTAACTGATATTGAAGACAGTGATTGGCCAAACCTCTGTTGAGTTACTAATGTACATTTTCTCTAAACTCTTGGCTGTCTGTTTGAAATGGAGAGTATTAGGTAATTTTTAAAATAGTTCCACTGGTGAGAACATTAAATTACAGCGTATAAAAACTGTTTGAAAAGTTTTGCTTCACCAGGCAATTATTTAAGCTTTTCGACAGCACTAATTACTAGTCGTGTTAATATACCTGCCAACAAACAACTGTTTAATATAGATCGGAATGATGGAGGGCACCAGAGTTTTCGTCAGTGTGATTGATTATGGGTAATAAATCTTGTCACATCACAAAAGTCAAACAGGACCTGATAGATTAATTTGCTTCCAACACTGTAGCTCTCTAGGACACACTGTGTTTATTCATTTACTGGAGAGTATTGTAAGCATACGATTAAAGACAATGGACAGTCGTTTTATGGAGAGAAAGAAGAAAGGGAAGTAAAATTAAATTAATTAAAGACGTTTTTTGGTGTAGAAAAAGGCGTTCATTAATGAGCTTAGCCCACAAACCCCATTTGTCATTGAGAAATGCTGCCTTAATTCATTGTGTGACTCACTCAGTGAGGTGGCTGATAATTAAGGGGGTTATTTTGTTTTTCATCTACAAGAAATGCATTTATATTGTGGGTAAGCTTTGGCTAAAAAGTGATCAGTTCTTGACAAATAAGAGGCATCTGAGAAATTAGCTGATGGAGGTGTGGATGAATATCGCAGCTCTGTAGCCACCTTAGGGGTTGCTGAGCTGAAAGGCTGAGCATCCTGTTGACAGAGGTAGTTCTGGGAGGAGCTGGCCTGAGCAGGGGTTGGAGAATGTATGTGGACTGCTGCCTGAGCTGAACTTGATTGGTTTCAAGGTCGTCAGTTCTGTCACCTCAGCACCTAAATTCACTTTTGGCAGTAATCCACGAGAAAGATTTGGTTTAACTCCTTCTGCAGAAAATGAAATGTAATGCATTTCAATGCATGGAATAGCTATAGAGAGCTCCTGACATTCATGAGAATAAAATTTCTTATTATTAAGAATAAGATATATATATATATATCTATAAACACATAGATATCTATAAATATAAATATATAAATTTATATCTATATATAAATATATAAGATATATGATAAGATATATATCTTTAAATATATATGGATATTTCTCTCTATATATAACAAGTATTGTTTTTTCCTTCCCCAAACTTTAAAATAAATCCCTCTTGCATTCCCATCTAGTTCCATATGCAGTACTTTAAAATAGCTATTAAACAGTTATTTGGATGTTTTAATTCAGAAGTCAGAAAATGGACCATGCTTCAGGTCCATTTTTGTGGGACTAATTTTTTTCATCTAAGTTGATAGTAATTCTCAAGCATATACCTCTTTGTAAACTAAACTTTTAAAAATCAACTATGTCAAATACATGTTTCATAGACTAACTCTGTGTTTTAAAAATTCAGTAAATTTTTAATAAACATATGCACTCATGCGACCACCTCTGACATACTCTGGATATTCTTTGGCATCCTAAAAGATTTTTTAAAAAAACTTTAAATTTTTCCAGTTAATATTTGGTGACATTGGTAACCCTCAACAGCAAATATCAGTTTGGGCTCACTCGTGTCTGGTAGGCTAAGGGAATTTTCAGGATATCTGCAAACTATAGAACAATATTTTAAAAATTAAGACCCTATAGAAATTTTTAAGGACTCAAAAAATTTAAGAAAATGAGGGAATAAAAATGATCTAAGAATATGCCTTAGTACTTAAGAATTAGTTTTTCTTTCCATATCACTCGTATTATGAAATAAATTTCTATATTCTATCTTAAAATTTCCCTAGGCTTGCTGAAATCTAGAGATAGGTTTTTAGGACGTCAATCACATGTTCTGCCATTTGCAAGGGTTCAATAAATAAGGCATTGTGGTTATATTCCTTTTTGTTGGTAATTTTCGCCTACCCAGGTACCCGGAAGCTATTACTGACCCTGCCTACAAGGGACAGATCCTTACCATGGCCAATCCCATCATTGGGAACGGTGGAGCTCCTGACAGTACTGCACTGGATGAAATGGGGATTAGCAAATACCTGGAGTCTGATGGAATTAAGGTAGTGCCAGTGATGGCTATTTAAAAGGTCTCAACTTGAGGGCGTGTGGTTGATTTACTTTAAGAATCTAGGTTGGGTCAAGTTTCTTCCTCAATTCCTCACAGTACAAACCATTCAATTCATGTTCACAACCTCATCCTAGATATCCGAGAATAATCTCAAGCATGACATTAGTTTAGTTTTATTTCCAAAGGCACTTTAGATTTGTTCTCTAATGCCTTGGATTAAAGTTGGCTTCATTTGAAAAAAAAATGTTGTTATTAAGTCCAAGTAATAACTATGCTACAAAAATTGGTAATGAATATACTTTTAAAAGGATTTTGATAGTCAACTCTATATTGACTACTTGCCTTTTAATCTTACCTTGTTTAGGAGATGAATAAAAGAAAGCTTATATGCCATTCTAAAATTAAACACATTAAAACTTCCACAGGTAATATCTTAGGAATGTGGAACAAACAAACCACTCAAAATCATATACACCAAATTTACCACACTTTGTTTTATACCATTCCATTTTTGAATGACTTGGCCTGATCATTCACTTTAGCTCTATTTCTCATAGTTTTACCCAAATTTCTCATTCACCTCTAAATATAGATTAAACATTATTTCATTCTCCTTGTACATTAAATAAGCAATTATTTATTAGATTATTGATACATGCTGTTGAAGAAAAATACACGGTGCCGAGAAGGGGGATCTAGCTTAGTTGCAGGATTTAGCAAACTAGGTTAAACTGTTCCTTCAGATGATACATATTAAGGTAATGATTGTATATTTCAAGAGCAAAATGTGATCCTTTTTCTTCATCTCCACAAATTTAAGCCTCATATCAGTGGATGTAATGAAGCTTTTTAAAAAATGCAAACTGACTCTTAAGACATGTCACAAGGCTTGGATAATATTTTGAGATCACCCCTTTTAAGTGAGTGCTGGTCTTTCAGGTTGCAGGTCTGCTGGTGCTGAACTATAGCAATGACTACAATCACTGGCTGGCTACCAAGACTCTAGGGCAATGGCTGCAGGAAGAAAAGGTGAGAAATGTGGTGGAGCATTGTTGCCTGAGGACGACCATTGGGGTCTGTGGGAAGTTGGGAAGGTGTATATATAATTGAAAAGGCTCAAGCAGATGATGCAGATCATGCAGTTTGGATTTTTTTTTTTTTAATTTCAGAAAGTGATTCCTTCTTGTACTACACAGGTGGAACTGTCTGAACTCACTCTCATAAACATGTAGGATCACATACTTTCAGTTTATCCACTAGGTGGCAGTCAGAGCTGCTTGGTTGCATCTCTAACCCTGGAAAGGGGTTAGAGAAAATTTTAGAATTCTCTGTTTTCTCAAGACACTTCACCTCTCCCTCTCCTTTCATCCAGGACCCCCAGATGTGCAACTTTTGTCATGGGTTCTATACCAGCTCTGCCATTAACTAGCTGTTTGACTCTGTGCAGGGTATATTATCATACCATACTTTTTAATGTTTAATTCCTAATGAGTATAAACAGATTGCCGTTGAGTCTCCTTGAACTTAAACATTATGACTCTATGACATGGAATGTGATATAATCTCATTTGAAGTTATAAGTGAAAAAGTTGATAAATCTTATCTTATGTTTCCTTCTTTAAAACTATTATTTTCTAATCAAATAAGAGAATTCTTCTGATTTGAATGTCAGACATACTTAAAGTTAATGGTCCTGCTCTATATTTAGCTTCATTTTCTGTAGCTGCTTTTTTGTTGAATTGCTGCTGGGCTTGTAAGTGACAGAGTGTTATTCTACTAAAGCTCTGCTTCTCCAAGGAATGTCTACCTATTTTGGCTAAATGTTGCCTCTTCCTGATAAATCAAAAAATCTTCATCTTGGCTCCCTTGTCCCCATTCTTTCCAAATATTAAAAGAAAGAAGATGATATCATCTCCCAGGTTACTGCCATTCTCAACCATCTGAATTCACTTCCAGAGAGCTAATTTTTGTAACAGCCATTCGGAAGACTCTCCCCAATCCCCACCCGGACTTTTAATGTTTCCTTTGTGCCATGTAGGGCACCCGACATTATAGCTGTTCTGTGTTGGAACTCATGGTTTACGTATAAACCTCATCCATGGCTGTTAGTTTGCTGTATAAATGTGCTCTGACTCTTTTTCCATGATCACAGACCCATCGAACAAATGAGTGTATGACATAAAAACCAGTTTGCTCCCTAGAGGTGCAGGAGAGACAAAGCCGCATGCTCAAGCATCACTCAGACAGCTGGTGGGAAACACGGACAGTGCAACTGGTCGTCCTGACTCCTGGCTCGCTGCTCTTCCATTATACCCCCTGTGTCTCTATCCAGCCCCGGCAGAGAGAATACAACAAATGGTGGTGCTGCCTGACTTACTCAAAAGATGGGCAGCTTTTATTACAGCATGGCCACTTCACAGGGACCTTCAGAAAGATGTGTTGAGTGCCTACCAAGTCCCAGGAACATTTGGCACAAAGCATGGATTTACATTTTATTTACATATCATTACATATGAGGTTCACACATTTCACTATTTCAAAATATATACATGTGTATACACGTGATATTATTTAACGTCCTATGTTAAAAGCAACCAAACTGTAGCGGAAGATTGATGTTCAGAATTTCTCATTTTTTATTCTGAGGAAGCGCCTGGGCATTAGGAGCCCTGTGCCCAAGTGGAACAGCCATTTGCAGTGTTCTGACAGCATAGTCACCCGGGGTCAAGAAGAGAAGGAGTAGGGAGATTATTTACTGCTCAAGAAGATAGATGATGCCAAGTTTGTAACTTGAAAACAATGCACTGGATCTAATTTCTTCCAATTTCCCTGTCACTGCGGTTTTTTTTTATAGGTCCCTGCAATTTATGGAGTGGATACAAGAATGCTGACTAAAATAATTCGGGATAAGGTATGATGGTCATCTTTAGCCACTTCTCTGTTTCTTCACACACACACACATACACACACATGAGAATGTATATACTCTCAGTGCCTGAGGAATTCACTAGTATGTAAAAGAACCAATCTGGCCGATTTCTGTCATTTGGGTTTCTGTCATCCTGTTTTACTATTTCCAATGCAATTTCCGTGACTGAATACTTGTTTGGGATGTTTGTTATCGAATGGACTTGAGGTTAATTCACTCAGCAGCATTTTGTCGAGTGCCCCCTCTGTCTTCATGATCCCAAGTTAAGGCCTTTAAATTCAGCTCAGGGCCAGTGAAACAAGTGGAGAAGGTTACTATGTGCATAACTCTTTACCTAAATTGAATGCCTCTATACTGGAAATGCAAGGCAGGAGGTGCACGGCATTGTTGCTGTTATTTGTTTAGTCCTCTTGGAGGAGTTGTCTGTGAAATTAGTGAGTGGTATTTCATGAGTGTGTCAAAAGACCCCCGAGTGTGTTAACTCAGTTACATAGTCTTTCTGGAGACTGCACCGATTCAAGCAGTGATAACAAGTATGTTTATGTTTTGCTTTCATATCTGATTGCTGAAACATCCGACCCCTCCTCTTAGAGTATTTCCTCACCATCAGCTTGCTGCTTCTTGTTATAAGAGGTGGACAGTTATTTTTTCCCTATATGAAACTTTCATCTCTCAGAGCAGAAAGAAATTTTACCTAAGGTTAACTACATTCCCCAAATTCCACTAACATTGTCTTACTGAATTTTATTGCATAAAAAAGAAAAAAAATGATACAATTTCAAAGTAAAAGAGATTCTTCGAGAAAATCTGTGGTAGATTTCTTTTTAGAATATATTGACACAGGATCTCTGTAAACAGAAAGAAAGAAACAACTTTGAAAATAAGAACATGTCTCCATACCCATGACCAGAAGAAAGAGGGAGTTCACGTGACCCTTCTACTCCATTTCTGATTTTCTTCCCTCTGCCATGATTTTCATGAGAATGGATGTTAGTGTGTAACATCCAATTTTAAATATTCCAAGTAGATACTTGTATTTTCTTAGCCCAGGGACATTGTGGGAGCAGTAAACAATCATGAGGCTACCAGAATGGAAAGGAAATAGGATTGAGAAATTCAATTTGGGCTGCAGAATTGGCAAGTTGAATAAAATATAGTGAGGCTTTATTAATTTCAGAAAAAAACACTTTATAAGACCATACTGTGTTCTTTATGTTGGTTTAAAATGAACTCTTCTTTTATGAGGGGCAGTTAAGTTTTCAAAGTTTGGCTGAACAGGCTAGCACAGACAAAATGTAGTATCACCTATTATATTTAATTTGGAGTAGTGCTGGCTCATATTAAAAATGTATACTGTGGCATTTAGTCTATTAATCTTAGGTTGGAAAGTAAGGTTGAATTTCATTCAGCATGCTTTAAGAAGAAGGGGATGAGAACTGAAAACCAAATTTCAAAATTAGGATCCATAAATATAGCCAAGGGACTCTGTGATTTGAATTCTGAAAGTAAGTAGAGACCATTAAGAAAATTAACCATCCAGTGTGGAAGTGAAACGTGATTTTTAGTTATTTTTTCCAGAATTTGAGGTAGCACTCTGAGTTTAGTGATCACACAAGTAACCGTCATGTCTGAATGGTGTGCTGGCACTTTCTACCCTCATTCACTTCCAAAGGACGTCTTCCCCGAAGGGATACATTTCCAAGGGGAATAAGGACTTTCTTCTGGTTTCTTCAGTGCACTGATTTCTTGGAGATCATTCATTGATTTGCCCTTCTCCAAGGGCATTGAAATTGGCATTTCCCCCATCAATAAAGTCTTACTTACTAAATATAATATACTATTTTGCTAAATAGATCAAACTAAACAAATGAAGTAAATCTCATGGCATAACTAATAATAAAAAGAAAACACTTCCCGTGTTCAAGCTAGCAGAGGTAATTTGTGGAACTTTCACAGAAGGCTAAACATTTTTTAAAGTTCAGGCTCTCAGGGACACATAGACATTAGCGTGTCTAAAGTAGTCAATATTTTCAATGCCACTTCTCAGAGTTTATGACTTGTATAGCATTTCACATTTTTTGTGAATTAATTTTGCTATCACGATGCAATAAATTCCCACCCTTTTCAAATTTCTAAAAATATTTAGATTTCTTTTTTTCTCAGTATATTATTTTATGCACATCTCCCATGAAATATCTTTAGGTCAGATGCACTAAAGAATAGGTACCCTAAATACTAGAAGCTGGAGACACAAATTCTCATGCCTTTGACTTTGCTTGCCCCAGATGATAGTTTCCGCCCTAAAAGAAATCATCATATTTCCCAGAGTGGGTCCCAAAATGTACTATGCAAATTACTTTATCTTTCCAGGTTGAGATGCTTTTGGTTATGAGCAGTTACAAAGACATTGAAATCTCAGAGCAGCTGTTTAAGTCCCTGTGAATTATCCTGTCAGCACCTTCATTGTTGCTCCCTTTTAACTGTTTAATTTTTTAATTTGATAGGGCACCATGCTTGGGAAGATTGAATTTGAAGGTCAGTCTGTGGATTTTGTGGATCCAAATAAGCAGAATTTGATTGCTGATGTTTCAACCAAGGTGAGCAATTTCCTTCATATTTTGTAGTTTTGTGTTAGTCCCTTTAAACCTTCCTGTCTTGTAATGTCAAGATCTTCATTCAGGCCAAGGTCATCTTTTAGAAGCACCAGAGTTGAGGGAAAAAAGGGTCTCATAGCAGCTAAAATATCTGTTACAAATCAGTGCGCTTAAAGTTAGAAATTGTTTACTATTATTTTAACTTTTTTCTGGTTCCCCGTTTCAAAGCTTTAACAATGTCAACAAAAAGGGGACCATTGACTGGCCAGAGTCAGGCATAGTGATGGTCAAGAGTCAGGCTAATAGCCAGGCGGAGAGTCAAGGGCACTTTAAAGAAATCAGACACACTAATTAGAGCCTGGGTCATTTGGGGCAGGGAAAAGTGTTCCTTGACCCACTGAAGTTTTATTGTAATAAAGTTCAATTCAAAAATTAGTGTTCATAATGATCACTGTGCTGGCCCAGGGTGAGATATGTTTAGTGTCTATTTATAAGAGGGTACAGAATACGTTTTAGAAAGGTGTCTGTTGGTTTTTATTACATGTTTATTAGTGTAGGTATAAGTCTCTTGGGCTATAGTCTCTGTCACTGGGGAGCATAAAAGCTAGTGGGACAGGCAAATGAGTGATCGCCATGGACAGAATTTTGTGGTGAATGCTGTCCTTAGAATGCACACAGGTTGCCACAGGGCAAGGGCATGCATGGGGCAGCATCGAATGAGACGGCTGAACCAGGGAAGGCTCTGCAGAGGAGTTAGGCTTGTTCTGAGACCTGAGGAGCAGGTAGTTATATGGATGAACTAAGAGAACTGAGTTTCAGGCACAAAAAATGGCATGCATTTGAGGGGCATAGAGGTATGCAACAGCATGGTGCGTTTGGATAGTTATGTGTACCTTTGTGTGGCTGAACCAAAGGGTTTGCTTAAAGGTGGCTAAAGATGAGTGGAGATGGACTAGGGCTAGGTCTAGAGGGTTTCTGGTTATTGGTTAAATCAACAAAACTGTGACCAGATGAAAGATCACCCTATTTTCTAAGTGATTTCAACTAGTTTGAATGAGCACAGTGATGATTTCATTAGCAGCTTGAGATGTCTTTGGGATTCACTATAAAAAATTTTTAAAGAAATGGTTTTAGTGTACTTTGAAATTTAAAGGGTGGATCCCTATATTCAGTTTTAGTTACGTAAAACAAAAGACAAAGTAGAACTTTCTTTTCCTAGAGCAGGTATTTGGTTACCATTGCACTTTAAATGTGGAGAGTTCAGGCAGGTTGAAACCCTTTTGAGGTCATTACTATTGGCTGGCTCAACATTGGGAATTATTTTCACTATAGGAGAGAGGGCTACAAACTTCTCTTCCATCAACATGGGGGCAACAAAGGGTCTCTTCCTTTAAAATTTTATTTTAAATAGAATTATTCACCTACAACATTTTCTGCCTCTATGCATCAAACATACAGTTTCTTTCCTAAGATAGCTCATGGTTATGGTCCATTTAAAGAGTCAGCTTTTGTCTTAGAAGAAAATAATAACCAACCTTTTCTGAATACTCAGTTACTTCTCACTTAAAAGTTCCATTTCATGGGGGAGGAAATAAGGCTTATCAAATAAATCTGTTTAAATTCAAATGTAACTTGTCTAGGGTTGTATAGCTAGCCTCAACTTGAACTCCAGTCACTCCATAATCTGTGTAGTTAACCTCAGGCTATTTTTGCCTAACATTGTGGTGTGGTTTTACTGAGACAGTTCCAGAAAGATCCATTTCGGGGATACTACTATGTGATTTCAAGAAGCTCTCTCAAGGCTCCTTATAAAATTAGACTCTTCTTGATCTGCATCTGGCAGGATTAGAATATATTTGCATATTTTGCTCTTCTGCCTGGGATCTCTCTCTCTCTCTCTCTCTCTCTCTTTTGCTTGCCTTCAAGAAATCAGTTTAAAGGGTTAGCACATTGTTTCTCTGTGAGCCTTCCATGACTTACCCTCTCCCTTTGTATTTCATGTCGTTTTATAAATAGCTTTATTTAAAAAATCAAATTATATTTAACTCCTTGCAAGGATTGTCTCTCTCACTTCTCTATGGTTAGTTCTTTGAGAGGAAAGGCCTTGGTTTACTTATCTGAATCCCCAGCACTTACCTTAGAAAGCCATCCCAGTGGCTTTCTAAGAGTACATGCTCAATATATATTGAATGAATCAATAAGGTAACAAACAAAGCCAATAAACAACAATTAGAGTTGGTGGTGAAGATGTTACAAATTCTTTTGCCTCTTCAGATCCTGAGTACATTAGTCAATGTTTCTGATTGTTTTATATGTCCATTATTAATGTATAAATTATCATTATTTTAATAATCAATATAATATTTATTAAGAAAAACAATAATAGACTAGATGTATTGAGTGCCTAGTATGTAACAGGCATTTTTCTAAACACCTTATACTAATTAATGTATTCAATCTTCAGAACAGTTCTTGGGTATAGGTATTATTATTTCATTTCACCAAAGGAAAAACAAATATCAAATAAATCCCCATCTCAGGATGAACAGTTACCAAGATTTATTACCTAAGAAGGTTTGTTTTAGTGTCTGACTCTTAAACATCACCTTATACTGCCTTCCAACATACTAGAAATAATAATTATTAGTAACCATACTCATATTGTCATGCACTAATCGTAAATTTACATAGTTTTAGGCCCTCTGCTTTTCACATTTGTATAGTGAAGGTTCAAGGACATCTAATCAAAAGCAGTAAAGCAAATGATTGGACAGTGGGTGAATGCACTTTACTGGTTGTATAGGGTAGTCTACAGTGACAAAACCTTCTCATTAAGGGTCTTTAGAAAGGAAGCTTCCTCCCCGCCACTTGCTGATACCTGTTCATTCGGGAAATGGTTCATGTTGCAACCCAGCCCCAATCTGCATGACTATGGAAGACAACATTCAATGAAGATGAGTTCTAGCCATGAGAATCTTTCTTCTCATGGCATTTTTAAGAGTAAAAATAGCCTGGTTAGCAGCATGTCGGGCTCAGAGAAAACTTGTGCTGATATTATCTGCTGTTCCTACTCTTGCCACATGGAACAGGAGGATGAGGAATTTGGGTCCTTGGAAATCAGTACTTGGTTATATATATTCTTGATGCTCATGTTGAGCATGGACATGCATTCACATCATTTTGAAGCATCTGAGTTGTTAAATTAGATATGTAATTATTTATACATCTGGAATTTTATCATGCCATGTGTGATAATTCTAAAATTTGTCCATTCAAATGACATGCAGCAAATATTCCCATATTTGTTTCTACGAATTTATCAATTGATTTAGTTTGAGGCACAGCATGAAAGTGAGCTATTTTTCCTTCTAGAATGATTGAATTTTAAAATTGAGAACTGTCTTGGGCATCCAGCCTAGCATTTTCCAAGTGTGAGGACCCTTGGGCCATTCACCTTAAAAAAATTCTATGGTCAAATATGGTTGAAAAACACTGCAGAATCTATTCCTGTCTTGGAGAATCCTAATGCAAATTCATGTGTGTACATGTCTGGGAGGTCTTGCCTAATTAACTTCTCTCATGCTGCATGGAGAGTATATAATATGTTTGTGTAGACATCAGCAAAAAAGAGCCGATCTGTATTTTTATCTGTATTAAATCAAGAGAGAGATTGCAATGATGAAATCTGGCACCATTTCTCAATGCCAGAGCAATTAAATAACTTCATTTTAGCTGTGATAAAGTATATACTTATATCATATATTTATTTGGTGAATTTTGTTTGGGTGTGGCTGATAACTTAATTCATTGTCTTACAATTGCAATTTGGTATAGCTACAGCTAGATGGTAATATTGCTTTGTTTTGTAGCAGAAGCCAAAGGTGAAGAATAAATCTGTACTTTTTCAAGTTGTCTGATGGGAGAGATTATCTGTAGCATTTATGGATCAGTTGAGCAATAATTTCCGCAGATCACAGAGGGACTGCGGTATTTTTTTTCTCCTTTAGAATGGTCAACGGGACAAAAATATAAACTTTTAATTTTTTCATCAAGTACAGTCTAAGGATTATCATTTCACATTCTATAGAATTTGTGGGAAGAGAGAGATATTTCAGTTAAAGTAAAATGCTTTTTCAAATATCTAGATTGCAAGTTTCATCTAAAACCTTTTACAAACTTTGAATTATCCTAAATTCAGAACTCAATCGCTAAGTCTTAAAGCAAGAATCACGATGGGCACCCAGCCCCCCAGGATTCTCTCACTGTATTTCTATTGTTTCCTTTTATGACTTTGGGGAACTACTTCTTGGGCAAATGCCTGTGAAAATGAATCTGACTCCAAGCAGTGCTTAAGACCTAGGTAATGATGATGATATGCTCTGGGATCTTTTTATGAAGTCTACCATTTAAATGCAAATGATTGCACAGTAACTAACCTAGAGGGACCAGTTGTCCAGACTAGCTCAGCAATTCTTTTGACTCTTATACTGATTTTATCTATTAGCCCCACTGCATAAGGCTAACACTCCGCCCCACCTACACTTTATAGCAAGTTGAAGGTCACGTGGTATTTAAAGCGTGATGGACTTACTGCCACATCTATGTAGTGCTGAATCAGGCAATAATATTTGAAAATTCCATTGTTTCGGTTTGTTAGTGGGGCAAAATATGGGCAAGATGGTTGTTAACTATGGGAACAACCAATTTTTAGAGATCATTGTTATTATCACAATCAAGATTTTACATAACACAGCAAGGTACTTTTTTCCTCATAAAAAAGATAGACTGTGATACTTGCTGTGCCTGTCTTGCAAATTGATTAACTGCCAGTCACTTCCAAGTTAGCAACCAATCTGCTGCCAATTTAAGTGCAAAGCATCCTCAGTTACGTTTATGATATTGATGTGCTGTTCCTAGATGGAATTTCCTTCTCACTCTTTGGTTTTTAAAATGGCAGGATGTCAAGGTGTACGGCAAAGGGAACCGCACAAAAGTGGTAGCTGTAGACTGTGGGATAAAAAACAATGTAATCCGCCTACTGGTAAAGGTAAGTAAACTGTTCCATCTCAAGGGGGAGGATTTGTAACATCGATTGCTTAATGTTAAAGTGATTTCCTCTGTCTGTTCCAGTGAAAGCTTGTGCATTCTCTCAGAATGTCAGGGAATCTACTCTCTTCTGTTGCCTTTGATCTACAAAATGAAACATTTATCCCTGTTAAAATTAGACTTTGTGGTGAAACTTTGTGGACTATGTTAAAAAAGAAAACCTCAAAGGCTGCAAAAACAGAGAAGAAAATGATGACTGTTATCACTTACTGACTTTCTGTGACTTGCCATGTTCTCATTCTTGGGATTTAGAGAGAACCAAAGCATCCGAGTCAGTGGAGAACTTCTCCATTGCACCACATGTATTATGCACCACATGTTTGCAGAGGTCATGCTTGATACAGTGCAGGCTTCCACATTGCTTTATATCAACTCTCAGATAACCATTCATATTAAATCTTAAATATCTTTTAGGAGAATTCAACCATCATTACAGCATTTTCTTAAGTAATTATTTTGTTGGGATTTCTCCTTCTCTACCTTCCTCTCCCATCTCTGTTTCTATCTCTCTGTGTAAGTCCCTGTCTCTCTTTCACAGGCACACAGCTTGCACACACAGATATTTGCAGAGCATCAAATTAGCTTGAGTATAGGGGAACCCTTCAATTCTTTGTTAGAGAATAACACAAATATCCAAATCATGATTTCAAATTCTGTTCAAGTCTAGTAACACAAACCTGCCTGGACTCTTCAGTAGCAGGTGCTGTAGATGGCCTATCGGTATTTCCCTCTCGGTTTACCACTTTAAGCCATTTTGCCTGGCTTCCAATGGCAAGTGTCTGCATCTTCTTGCTTGAGGACTGTCTTTGGGTGTTGGTTGCAGCCTCTGGTTATGCAGTAAATGCCATAGAATTAATGATCACTGCTGCAGCCCTAGCCAATGACTAGAGGGGGTCATTGTGTAAATATCCCAACTCCTTTGCTCCATGGCTGGGCTGTCTATAGGACGGATGTTCTACACTGGCCTTCTGAGTTCCTCAGTAGGCTGAAGCTCCCATTGCCCACAATAGTAACTGCTTGATAATGCATACTTTTTTGAGGTGACTCATGGTGTCACTTTCTATTGATATTTCCTGGAAATGCTTCAAAAAAAACACTTCTTTTTCTCAAACCCTTGTCTCAGGAAATGCTTCTAGGAAACCATCAAAGGCATCTTCTTCTCTATATTTATATATAAAATTCTAATTTTTCCATCAGAATATAAATATTATAGATAATAGGAGAAAACCTTAGGAAAGAAGGATGAGTAATATTCGATCAGGCAAAAAAGGCAAAATTGAAAAAGGTGAAAGGTGGGCTGACTCAAATCTTGCAGAAAATTGATTTATCTTTTTTTGCAATTCTCCCCTAGTTCTAGGGCAAAGAACCTGCACTCCTATGTGCCCAGGCATATGAAGCCTTTTGGCTCTGAAATCTTCTGAAAGGGCATTTATTATCTACCTTTTTAGGATCAGGCCTTTAATAGTTTTTTTTTCCTCCACTTTTTATTGATCATTGGCTCTGTTTTCCTCAAACACAACACAGTAAGCCACCAAAGAATTTTTTGCTAAGCTTTATGTATTTGAATCTCATGCCATTTTCTCTTTCCCTTTAGGGAGTGGTTAGTCCAGAGAAGGTCTAGCAAAATTACGCTTTGGCAAAGAAAAATGTTATTAAATTGTAATCATTCTTGTGTTTCTCTTTTAGCGAGGAGCCGAAGTGCATTTAGTTCCCTGGAATCATGATTTCACCAAGATGGAATATGATGGGCTTTTAATTGCCGGAGGACCTGGGAACCCAGCTCTTGCACAACCATTAATTCAGAACGTGAAAAAGGTGCAGTGACCGTGGGGGTGGTGTGTGTCTGTGTGCAACATGAGGGAGTCCGCTCTATGTTGCTGAGAAGGCTGTAATATATGTTATTCGGGAATTTTTTATTACTCCTATTTGTGACCTCTGAGGTAATGTCAGTACAGATATGTATTAGGGGGAAGAAATATTAAAAAAAAACAACAAAAAACCAAAGTTACTGGGATTGTGCCCTCAAGTTCAGAGAGCTGGAGTCTGATCTCCAAATGTGTCTTTCCACAGAATTATGAAATGACAACTCGTGTTCTTCACCAGGACCTTGGAATCTATAATACCCTCAAGTTTCTAAAGAAATATTAAATTAGATTTAATTTAGTATGACTGTTACATACATTTTATTGGATTCTAATGCTATAAATGTTTCAATCATGTTCTTATTTATAGTCTAACTTCTTATTCAATTAGTATTCACCTTGCTTTGTTAATTGAGGGGAAAAAAAGGATGCTTCGTTTTTATTCCTGCAGAGGCAATTTTTGGAACTTTACTTCTGGTTTAATAAAAATTCTTCCTGATTTAGGTTTTGGAGGGTGACCGCAAGGAGCCATTGTTTGGAATCAGCACAGGAAATTTAATATTGGGATTAGCTGCTGGTGCCAAATCCTACAAGATGCCCATGGCCAACAGGTGAGGCAGTTAGGCTTTGTTTACAGGTCAGACTAGCTCTGAAATACTCTTAGTCACTAAATCCAAAAGACTTAGAGAACTGACATGCCGGTTTCTTCAAAATAAATTGATAACTGTACTATTACATGGTTCGCAGTTGTCCGACTACCCGATACCACTCTCAATGCACTTTTGAAAGGCAGCCTTCTCTAACAATAACTTTGCTCTAGTTTGAGGTTGTTTTCCATCCCTTAGCATAAATTGAGAGTATAATAGTCAATCAAATAACATTCTAAGGGAAATTGTAATGATTTTAAACTTGATTTCAGAGCATTGATAACATTGTAAGGCTGAGTGGCTTAAGAACCGAAACATCTTCAGATCCTCCAGGTTTTACTTCCTTACCGCAAATGATGTTGATTTATGGGTCGTGAAGCTTTCTGGCACAGTCCGACCCCACAGAAAGTGTAATTCAGATGGACTCGGGGCTGAGTAGTTATCTCTTTATTGTTCCCCAAGAGCTGTCACCTGGCTTTAAAATTACTGTAGCTCCCTTAAAATAAGTCGCCTATGTTTGTCTATCGCTGCGAAGCTAGTAAGCAGCACTTGGTTACGGGTGCAATTCCCCCTTTTCTAAAACTGATTATAGAAGATTAAGAGACCTAATGTTTAACACACAATGAAGATTTCTAAATTGATTTCTGTTGCTAAAATTATTAGGATTAACAATCTGTGACTTTTCTCCAAGTAATTTTTACTAAGCAATTGAAATTTTCAAATTTTAAGGCTTTTCTTGCTTGCCGTTTTACAACAAATGCGCTTGTAGTCTTCTCTTCACTTTCCATTTCCCTAATTTTTCCAGAGGGCAGAACCAGCCCGTTTTGAATGTGACAAACAGACAGGCTTTCATTACTGCTCAGAACCACGGCTATGCCCTGGAAAACACCCTTCCTGCTGGCTGGAAGCCACTGTTTGTGAATGTCAACGATCAAACTAATGAGGTAAGTGCTCTCAAGAAACCTGTTTAGTTGGTGATGGAAATGCAGGGCTTTTAATACTCTGTCATTACAGACACCTTTCTGTTGTTTATGTGGGCTACTGGGGGAGACGTGTGTGTTGTAGAAGAATTCTATTTATAGGTTATTTCCCATAGCTCTCTGCTTTTCAAAAAGTCATTTCTCTCTGTCTTATTTCCTCATCAGTTGACGCACTGAGATCCATTCTTTGAATGGTTGATCAATGACTGTCTTGCACATTTATTGTTAATGGGGGATTAGTCGAGGTCTGTCTGAAACTACTCTGAGTCTCTGGGACTAAGCACTGAAGTAGCTTTTGAGAAAACCCTTGGAGAAGCAATTTAGAAGAAGATAAGAAGAGGATCTGGGTGTATTCCGAACAGCTTTGGGAGGCCCCAAAGGCTATGGACCAAAGCAGTTGTTTATATTAAGGAACCACATTGGGTGGAGTCTTTGTTGGCTTATTTTTATTAGTACTGTTAAGTTTTTGAAAGTTCTTAAGCATTTAATTAAATTTTTAAATTTGAAATCATACACAGCCCTGGTTGACATTCATTGTCACAGAAGGTGTTTCTCCGATTTCTTGTTCCTTTAGGGGATCATGCATGAGAGCAAACCCTTTTTCGGTGTGCAGTTCCACCCAGAGGTCAGCCCGGGGCCAACGGACACAGAGGTATGTGCGGAAGATGAGGTCTGTTATATACTTTCTTTTTAAATTAGAAGCGTGTTTATGTGAAAGCTCAAAAAACCAAAATAATCACCCTAGATATCATCCTGGTATAGAACATTCTCAAGAAGGGTGCTGTGATAATACACTCCTTGTATTCAAACTTTCCCACGAATATCATGGAGGAAATATCTATCTTTTAAGATTCAAAGTGGGGAAGCCCTTTAGAAGCCTGATGTAAAGCTATTTTTATTTAAGTCATTATCATTTTAATATATTTAGTTTTGAAATTTACAATTATTGTCCTATGCAAATGAATTCCCCTTGCTCTCTCATTCTCATAACTAAAATGAAATTTTAATCCCCCATCTGTGACTTCCCAAAATCTCTATGGCAACTGGTTTGTGTAGCCACTTAGGGAGAGTAAACAGCAGCAGAAGGAAGAAGGGCAGGAGTGTGGGGGAGGGGACAGGGCACTCAGGCAGGTACCTATGAGTCAGATGAGAACCATGAAGACTTTTTAGAGGAGTTTTGTTTGTAATTTAAGTATTTCTATTTTTGTGGTGTGAGCTTTTGTTTCAATGTTTAAAGACACCTTTGCAAGACAAGAGCTTGCAGTGATCTTGAAGTCTGGGAAGTCTCTGACTCCATCTCTCATCCCCTAAGGGCCCCCCAGTAGTAATGCTGACAAGTCTTCCTAGTTAGGAGATACTCTCAGAAAGGACCCCTAGGGAAAATGGAGAGTACACATTTTCTGTCTGTAAACCCTACTACCTCATCTCTGAATTGCTTTTTCAGATATTTGTGTTTTTTCTTGTTTTATTATTAAAAAAAAATAATGGTTCTTAATAGCCAAAACAATAGCCCATTCTTACCCACAATGAAATTTATAAATAAAAGTTACACACATACATTGCCTAATGAATGATAAACACTTTTTTAAAATTTAAAATATTAATCATTTGCCTATATTTGCATTTCAGATTAGGAATACTGAAATTAAGATAGGTAATATCCAGTATAACTTAACCCTTTTTATTTTGTCCTGTCAAAGAGTTGCAAAATAAATATTTTTGTTGAAATGTATTGTTTCTGTTGCAAAAATAAAAGTGAGTTCATTGGCAAAGTTTAAGAATCATCTTTAAAAACATATTTAGAGCTGATAGGAATTTAAAAAATCCAGTTATTTCTAACTGTAGGATGCATAAATAAGAAGCTTCAGTTTTTGTTTTAGTATAAACAGACTTTCACTCAGAAGAAGAAAATTGTTCGTAAGTAAGAAGGCAAAAATGTGTCATTCTCAAGAAGTCAATATCTGAAATGTTCATTGTCTGCTGAAAACTTTCTTTTGATAAGGTTTCACATAAGCACTTATGTTTACTTGTTCTAATTCTTATAGTAGTAAATATTTAGTTAATTTTGCCAGAATTGGCCCAAAACCCCCCTAGAAAACCAAATATTGCACAGAAATACTTATCCTAAAATATTATTTGTTTATCTGAATTTCAAATTTAACTGGGCATACACTCTTTTATCTGGTGATCTTCTGAGTTTTAAAGCTTCTAACTAGTTGATTGTATTCTTTTCTAGTATCTGTTTGATTCCTTCTTCTCGCTGATAAAGAAGGGGAAAGGCACCACCATTGCGTCGGTCCTACCGAAGCCAGCTCTGGTTGCTTCTCGAATTGAGGTCAGTATGTGTACGTTTCTTCTCCTTGGTTTAGGTATTTTGGATTTTTTCTATCATGCAATGATATATTTTTAAGTGAGCATGTGAACCTTCTTAATGTTTATGAAATAAACATTATTATAATCTCCTATCCTTTTAGCATCTAATTTTTGGTTGGTTCTTGATAATGTTCATTGGAGTTTTCCTGTTTGGATTTAAAGTCATATCTTTTAAAGTTTAATTCTTCCAGTATGTTTGTAATAAAATAATATAGTAAAGAATGGGGTTGAGTTTAGTTTAGAATTTCATATATTTTCCATTACTCAGTAAACCATAGCTTTACATACGCTTGAGATACACTGTTCAGATTACAGAATTGTTATAGATGACAGAATTTTTGTTTTAACTAGAAGGATTATTATTCAAAATCATGAATTGAATAATAGTATTTTTCTCTAAAGAGAAAATAAATAAAGATGCATATATCATAAGACTTGAATCCTTATTTGTTGAGTGTGTATGTTAAGATCTGTACCCATTTCTTTCATAGGTAAATTGCACACACACACACACACACCCACACACACCCACAGCATTGTTATACAGAATTTAGAGGGATATGTATCTATATAGTCTACGAACAAAAAGCACTTAGTCATGTTTATGTGAAATAAATTGAGTTAGATAGTTTAAGGATTTCCACGACAACCTCTTTTCCTGAGATGAGAAGATTGGAGGTAATCCAGCTCCTTGATGTGGAATCAAACTGTGGGTTCATGTACTATACAGTGTTTTTTCAGAGTACCAACTTATGGTCTTCAGATACTTTTCTTTTTCTAAATGGTGAAGGAAGGGTATAATTTGGTGTTCCACAGTGACTTGCATACAGTGGATGCCTAATAAAAATCAGCTGAAGCAAACCAAGTTTCCCAAGCCCTTGTCTCTTCTAGTGCCCAAGAACATCTTTCTTCTTTGAAGGGCTTGGCAGTGTTGTATGTGGCTGAAAGATAAGCAGTATTATCATTTGTTTGAAATCATAGATACAATTTGTATGAATATATTGCCAAGACATGCTTTTTTTGGGTTATATTTTCTGTAAATATTTCTTGCACTGAACTGTAAAGTATAGGCAACAAAGTAAACATGAAGGTGTCCCTATGTCCCCTCACCTCCTGTATTTGAATCCATGAAATATTGAATGTAATACACTTGATCAATTAAATTTTGGAAGAATCTTGTATAAAAATATATGCATATATATTTACATAGATATTTATGTGGTTATTTTTAGATAATTATGTATGCTTAATTAAAATTAGGCCTCTTCCAAAGCTTTTTGTCTTCAGTGAAAAAATCTTCATGATATTTGAAAATTGCTTTGAAATTAGAGCTGCTTAAATTGTGAGTCTTTTTACTCATATATTATGTAACATTGTACTTTTAGATCACCATCTCCTAACCCAAATAATATAGTCATTTCCATTTTTGAAAAAGCCTTACTTCTTTATATTAATAATAAAAGCAATGTTTTTTTTTAATTGCTTACAGGTTTCCAAAGTCCTTATCCTAGGATCGGGAGGCCTGTCCATTGGTCAGGCAGGAGAATTTGATTACTCGGGATCGCAAGCTGTAAAAGCCATGAAGGTGAGAGAATATAATCTTTGCTAGAATTATTATAGTCCCTTTAATGAGTCTAATTAGTATTGTATAATTTAAATGTGTGACACTACCTCTTTTCAAAGTCATTATAATTAATTTTCTTAATTATTCCTTTCACATCTTATATGAAAGGAAATTTGATCACAGACAAGATTTTTATCTTTCTCAAATGTGCAAATTAAGGTTGGATTGGTCTTCAAAATTATCTACCTCATCACCTATTTAATGAAGACATATAAAGACACACTGATAGATGTTTCTCATTCCTTTTGAGGGAGTGAACTTTTAAAATATACTTTCCTTTTGTGTGAAAGAGGGAATTTGGGCAACCTTGGTGCTCTAAAGTACTTCATTGTTCTTCAGGCATCTCTGTGGTTGAAATGGGAAGAACTGGTTGGGGAATCAAAGTCAACAATGCCTTTGTTCAAGCTCTAGAAATTATTACTTGTCACAAGGGGAACCATCTCCACTAACTGTGACCTGGGTTAGATAACCTACCAGGATGGTGTGGTTGGATTTTCAAGTGGAAAAGAGGATTTGATGCCCAAGTTGTGTAGACCATCTTCCTTATTGTTTCAGAGTCTCTTGAGATCTCCCCAACTCTGGCCATAGTAAAATAAACCTTTAGAAAAATTCCACTGTACATGTAAAATGTCTCTATTAAAGAGCTAACTTGGCTTTTCTTTGGTGTCCTTATTTCCCTGGATAGTCTCCATGTTGGCCCTAATCAGGTCCTCTGGAGGCACTGGGAGCTCTCTGTGACCTGGCCTTAGGCTTTGCAGTCTGCAGCCATTTGCTGGAGAGAGCAATGCAGGGAAGGCTGCAGGAGACTGGAACAGCAAACATGAGAAACAGTTGGCCAATTATTTTTATTTACTTTTTACTTTTTGTTTCATTTAGTATTCTATATACAAAGATTTTCCCTTGACAGATACCTGTTGGAAAGATGTGGAACATCACCCCCGTTACCTTATCTTCTTACTTGTTTTTATTTTTAATATTCTTCTTTATACACACATGGTGTTCATACATATGCACACATGTTTTTATATACATTTTCAAAGCATACTTTACTTTATTGCCTTGTGATTCCATTTATCTTTAGATGGATAGTGGATGTCCAATGATTTACATTGATTAGAACATGATCTAAGTGTGTTCTGGGTTCAGAACACATTTTACTAGCATACATTTTTAAAGTCTATTTGCTAGTTTTGTGAAGAGTATGTATATAATGCTATGTATATGTTTGTATAATCTCCTCACTTGAGGACATGCTTATTGATTTTAGAGTGAAGGGATGGGAGGGAGAGAGGGAGAGAGAAACATCGATGTGAAAGAGAAATGTCTGTTGGTTGCCCCGCATATATGCCCCAACTGGCAACTGAGCCTGCAACCTCGGCATATGCCCTGACTGGGAATTGAACCCTTGACCTTTTTTTTTATGGGACAATGCTCCACCCAACTGGGCCACACCAGCCAGGGCAGAATTAATATTTTCATAGCTTGTATTTTTATGTGCTTAATATCCACTAGGTAAAGTTATATATTTTAACTGAAGAATGAGAATTACTAGTATAGTATTGTCATTAATTAGGACATTAATAGAGATGAAGTTATGAGCCAAATATTTTAAAAGAATTAGATTGTGCATGTATTATATAGCCAGAAGTGTAGTAGGAAAAGTGATGTAAAATTTATTAAAATTATTTGGAATTATTCCTAAGATTTAAAATGAATGGACTCTGATCACATGTATATATGGGGCCTTTTCTATATAATTCACACAGCCCCTTCAGGAAAATGCAAATATATTTAGATGTGTTGGTGCTTTTCTATAGTAACAAGGCTTTCAACAACTTCTGTTTGTGATTTGTTCTCAGTTTAGACCCAACTGTTAAATTCTAATCCATATTTTAAATGCAATTGCTTGTCTGTATCTACTTAATATTTTCCTAATACACCTAACACTCATTTTAAAACAATTCCTTAAAATCTTGAAAGATGGGCATGGGACTTGAGTCAAAACACTTGAATCGAGGTTTTAATTTCAGCTCTTACCAGCTATGATTTTTGGCAAGTTATTTAACTATCGAGTCTCAATTTTTTAATCTGCAAGATGGAAATTTCTCTTGTAGTCTTGGTATAAAAATCCAATAAGTTGATAAAAAAAAGTACACTACAAGTTTTAAGCCACACTTTGAATTTAAAATAGTATGAGATATATTTAATTTTTCATTCATATCTTTCCTCAAGAATATGTAGGGCTTTCAAAGATGATTTCTATACTTTCAGCTGAATATTTTGTTGCCTTTTTTAGAAGGGTTCAAAATTGACATGCTAATAGGTAAGATAATAAGAACCATCTGGCCATATTTTATAATCGTTATTTTTGGTAAGTTTCACCCTTATCCTGGTTTATAAAGCTATTATTCTTAGTAGCCTACATGAAGAATTATTTTGGTGGTCTCTCCAGATGTCAGGAATGAGATGGGCTATGGATACCTCATACACACACATAAATTTTCATTTTATTTTGCCATATGGTAATTTTCTTTTCATATAATACGTATAAACAGTTGCATAATGCTCTTTGTTAAAGCACTGCAGCAGGCATGGAAATCCAAAGAAAATAGAAACCAGCAGAAGGCTCTCAGTGCTTCTAGCAAGAAGGGAGTGCATTACCCTGAATTTTAAACGTGTACTCAATGTTGTTCTCCAACCAACATTAGAAAGGGGAGCAGCTTCGGTGTTGCCTCTGGTTCTGTTTTATAGTTTACTCAATAAAAATTTTTGGAATATTGTGTTCTTTTAAGGTTAATTGAGCTGTAAAGTTTAGTAGTACTCACTTAATGTTGATGATAGGTTTTTGGAAACTGTGGCTTTAACCAAATCAATGTATAATGAGACCAATTTTACCTTAGGCTAATGGATAAATAAGGATTGTTCCTATGGCATTTTCCTGGTCACCAAAATCAATACCAAACATATAAAGTTTCTAAGTACTTCTAATTTTAAACAGTGGAATAAATGTGAGCTATCTAGGCCTTTCAGAAAGATGAATAAAAATGGGATAACTATTTTCTAATCCTCATTCCCCTTCGGGGTCTTGGGTGGCCGGAACCTCTCTCAGAAGCTCAGAAGCTCAGGGTGTAGGTGGGATCTACCCTGGACAGGACAACCTTCTATTGCAGGGAACACCCCCGCCCCCCCCCCCCCCGCCACACACTGTTACACTGGGGTAGTTTAGACATGCCAGTTCATCTCACTGGACATCTGTGGGATGTGGGAGGAATCCAGAATACCTCTAAGACCATCCTCACAGACATGGCAGAAATGTGCAGTCTCCACACAGACAGTGACCCTGGCCAGGAATTGATTTTTTGAATGACTTGAACAAAAAGATGCTATTTGAGGACCTGCTGTATTTGTGGACATCTAGTCAAATTCTGCAGAAATCATTTGCAGCTTTGCTTGGTATCTTTAGTGTTAAGGAATTCAGGATGGTCCTTATGAGGGAGGCAGTTCTTGGATAGTTTTATTTTCACTTCGTTTTTTCCTCATTTCACCAAATGTGTGTTTTCCTCTAACATTCATTCACTCATTTACTCGTTTGTTCGTTTGTTCATTCATTTATTCATTCATTCCCTATTGCCCTTTATTGAAATATGGCCGTTGTCTGCTTTAGAACATGTATTCAGATTTTGGATCCTTTTGTTTCAGGAAGAAAATGTCAAAACTGTCCTGATGAACCCAAACATTGCATCCGTACAGACCAATGAGGTGGGCTTAAAACAAGCAGACAGCGTCTACTTTCTCCCGATCACCCCTCAGTTTGTCACTGAGGTCATCAAGGCAGAGCGGCCAGATGGGTTAATTCTGGGCATGGGTGGCCAGACAGCTCTGAACTGTGGTGAGTTCTTTTAAGTGTAATTGCAGAGTTTGGGTCCATGCACTTACGTACAATTTTTTTTTTATTTGACTCCACCTAACAGTTGTGCTGTGTGTATTTATAAAAGCTTTCTTCTAATGGGTGGGGAAGCAGGTAGCAGCCTCTAAAAATGTCATATGATGAATAGTACTGGTTCATTTCCCAGAACATCTGAGAACAAAAAGAAATATTTTGTTTTAATACTCTGAGCAGCCAAGTAGGTTTCTTGAGTCTCTATCCTGGATATCCAGGATATCACTTTTGTCTGTTACCAGTCAAGTCCTGGCAACTATTATGAATGAAAAGCAATAATTAACATTGATGAAGTGTCTTGTGTTCTTATGTCTCAGTCCTTCAGCGTTTGACTTTCACATATGTTTTCATGATAACACAGATCAGTCTCTTTACCATCCCTTCGAGTATGTACTAAGTCCAATGCTCTGTCCTCTTTAAAATGCTGCAAACCTTTGGCACTAGATTGTGATGTATGAAGTTGGTGATATAATTTGTGTGATAAATATAAAACAGTCAAAGTTAGATAGCAAGATAGTAAAAACACAAAAAAGTTGGTGATTTTTAATCCAGATACATACCCACATCACTGGGATTATTTAAATAAAAGAACCTCATTATAAGAATAGACCTTAGGCCCTGGCTGGCATAGCTCAGTGGATTGAGCGTGGGCTGTGAACCAAAGCATCGCAGGTTCGATTCCCAGTCAGGGCACATGCCTGAGTTGCAGGCCACGGCCCCCAGCAACCGCACATTGATGTTTCTCTCTCTCTCTCTTTCTCCCTCCCTTCCCTCTCTAAAAATAAATAAATAAAATCTTAAAAAAAGAATAGACCTTAGAAGTGAAATAAATATACTAAAATCTTAAGGCTGCCAGTAATCTTAAGATTTTTGTCAGTGACAATAATGAGAATCACTTGAAGAAGATGATAATATAAGCAACAGTTGCATCAGCAAAATATTTTGTTAGAATGTCTTCAAAAAGTTTTATTCAACTTTTTTACCCTAAGTGCAATTCTATTTTGAACAGTGGTGGCTTCTTGGAGTTAATTTTAAGATTTTAAAAAATGGTATTACAGAAGACATAGGAGTTTAAGATTTTTAAAAACTGTATTTGGCTCTTTATAGGAGTGGAACTATTCAAGAGAGGCGTGCTCAAGGAGTATGGCGTGAAAGTACTGGGGACCTCCGTTGAATCCATTATGGCCACAGAAGACAGGCAACTGTTCTCTGACAAACTAAATGAGATTAATGAAAAGATTGCTCCAAGCTTTGCAGTGGAATCGGTAAGGAACCTTTGTTCTGGAGAACAAGGACATTATTTGCTTTGCGTTGCAGGGAGAATGGTTTGGTATGCCAAAAAATAATAGTTACAATTATTATACTGCATATATGTTCTTTCAGAAATGTGTTAGTAGCTCAGAACTACTGTGTATTAATTGTAGTTTTGAGTCCTCAAATTTTAGGGATAGGTATTAATATTTTATTTTATGAAAAGAGAAGCAGAAAACAAGAGACATGATTTTATCAATGCCACTCAATCTCAAATTCCTTGAACTAAAACTAAGAGCCATGGTAACTTGCAATGCCAAGGTACTTTGTACCTTTTTTCCACAATGAGGCACACATCTTGTACGTACAAATGACCAGCAAATGGGAAATCGCTGGATTTAAATTTTCTTATTAAAGTGGAATAAACATTTTAAAATGAGATTGTCAAGATAAAAGACCATTGGATCTAATCAGTAAGACTTACGACGGAGAAATCTGTGACTTAGAGGTTGAAAGAGGACAGATTATTTTGCATTTCTGTTAACTGTTTTCCATCATATCCTGTGTCTATTGATAGGCACTGAAAAAAAATCAGCTTTCTGTACATCTGCTTTTGCCCCTGACTTTATTCCTGGTTTTGGCATAGAGTCAGTGGAGTGGGGTGCTGGAGGCATTTTTTGATGCAATTTCCCCACTGAAGAAATAGGCAAATCCTTAGTGATAAGGCAAGTACAGCTGAGCAAAGTAAAAGTGGACTATGTATGTTTCACAAAAGAATGCTGTCAAGTACATACTATGTTCAAAGCTATCAATCAGGAGCAATCCCAGGGTAGCTCTGTGGAACATTTGGAAAGCTCCTGCCATCCATTTGTTCTTTCTTTGCCAGATTTAATTATGTCCTTGCTTCCTCAGGATGGGAAACAGGCATATGGGAAAGGTGTAATTACATTCCCATTGGTAGTGTAATAATATTCCATGACAGAAAAATATAGCCACCCTGTGTTGTATTTTGTAAGGTAAAAAAAAAAAATCCAAGCTTCTGGGACTATTTTCTGAATGAGCTTGAAAAATGAGAAATCTATATAATATCCCTAATGGCTTATTACAGTAATATCAAGTTAGTTTCAGCAGTAGAAAACTTTGTTTTAGTAAGAGTTGAAGACTTTAAAACTGAATTAATAATTCAATATAACTTCCATTCTCAAATTATTGATGGTTATTTTAGTTTTAGGTCATTGCTTTATTTTTTTGTGTGCAAAAATAAAGATTACCACTAATGGATAAAAAAAGCTTTCACTGTATATTAAAATAGTCCCAGAATTTTACTTAAAATTGGAAAAACAGTGCTTGCTTTTCAGAAGGAGATGAGAGAATGAAAGACATTTCCATAATCATTCTCCTCATATAAACCGATCTACCTCAGTTGCCAGATTCTCATGTTATGAAATTTTCTGCTAGCATGGTCATCTTTTAAACTTTGAGTCCTCATTCTTGTTGACAGATTGAGGATGCGCTGAAGGCAGCAGACACCATTGGCTACCCAGTGATGATCCGGTCTGCCTATGCCCTGGGGGGGCTCGGCTCAGGCATCTGTCCCAATAAGGAGACCTTAATGGACCTCAGCACTAAGGTATGTGTGTTCATAGACCAAATTCTTAACAACCAAGAAACTGAGTTGAAATAGGCCTTTCAAATAGAGAAAGTTCTGAAGACAGAACAACCTTCTGAAGACAGAACAACCTTTTCTCTATTAAATCACTATCATGTTCTGTAAAAAGTGTTGTCCAAATGATGACACCTTTGGAATGGAAATACAGTGCAATTATTTATGTTGGAACACTACAGTTAAGCCAGGTAGTCCTAGGTAAACTGGCAGTGACTCTACCTAGGTGAATCTTTATTGTCCTGTTTGTTGACTTCAGGACAATGAAGTCAATCCAATTTCATCTTCCTCTGCTTCAAAATCTGTTCCAAAACATTCATAATGCTAAGATTTATTTTAGTGGTTAAAAAAAACTAGAGTATAATGTTTCATTTTTCATTATTTTTTGAAATAATATGACATGAATGACATCATGTCATAATATGACATGAAACAAAACACATTGAGTAATTTAATTTTACCTCAAGCTCAGGTGTTTAATAAGTGCATAGTATAAACACCTCTTAATAACATAAGTGAGTGAGCTCTCTGCCAACTAACATGCACATATAAGCAAAGGTGAGATTTGAGTGTAATTTATTTCTATCAAAATTTCTTGAACATATTACGGAATACTTCTTTTTTCAAGTATTAAAGGAGAAATCTGGAGAAAATTCAGGTATGGTCCAAAAAATAAATTAGAGATGAATGCAGAAAACATGCTTTATGAAAGCAGAGAGTTTTGCCCACACTGTGTTTCACAGAACAGAGCAGAGCCTGGCAGCCCCGGGCCCGTTGAATGAGTATGTGCACATGCAGCCCACATGCCTGCATAGCCTACGTGGCAGCCAGGCAAGGGCATCTTCGGGAGGGTTATTTTGGGGAGCGCTGAGTAAAGAGCCCAAGAACAATGAGGCCCTTCAATTGTTGATAAAGGATTTTGAGAAAAAAAAACTAAATACACTCAAATAATTATAATGACAAACTTACGTGTCAACAACTTGGATTTAGACTTTCTAAAGTTGCCAAAAGGAACCAAAAGAAGGGAAACATATCTAATATAAATGTTTCTTGTTTTCAATTTGGACTTTTGAATCATGTATTTAAAGCAAAAAAAAAAACATGTTTATGGAGGTTCAAGATTTTTTCTCTAGCTTATTAGGTATTTCCAATGTTTTAAAATATTTTTTTAAAGATTTTATTTTTATTTTTAGAGAGGGGAAGGGAAGGAGAAAGAGAGGGAGAGAAACATCAATGTGTATTTGCTTCTCTTGGGCCCCCATTGGGGACCTGGCCCTCAACCCAGGCATGTGCCCTGGGCTAGGAATCTAATCAGCAACCCTTTTGTTCACAGGCTGGCACTCAACCCACTAAGCCACACCAGCCAGGGCTCCCAATATTTTTAATATTACCAACTTTAAAAATGCCAATAGTGACAATCTGTATTTATTCTCTATAAAAATGTGTACTTTTGTATAGTATAGAAACATCCCACATACTGAATTCTCTAAAAATATTTACTAATGAAGAAGATTTTGGAGGATAATTTTTAATTATTTATATTCCTCTGAAATAATCATTAGGCCATTGAATGGTTTTCTTTGTTGAAAACCTAGCTTTTCTCTTGATAATGATTACTTGTAACATTGTATCCTAAACCACCCCTATTCTCTTGAGGTTATGTTTAGCACGATAATAAACTTCATTAGCTCATGTAAGTCAATGTTTTGTATGAAATCTGAGATGAAAAGGAAAAAGAAAAGAAGCTAAGACAACAGGTGAAGATGGCGTTACTTGTCCTGTGCCCCAATATTCAGCCTACTCCATGAGAATGCAAAAAGCTTTCCCCAATTTATACCCTGTTTCCCAGATTTCTTCTTTTAGCAAGCAATTCTTTTTTTAAAATTTTATTTAAATCATTGTTCAATACAGTTTTCTCGCTTTTACTCCCAATCCAGCCCCCCTTCCCAACCCTCCCCACTTCCCTCCCATTACCGCCCTCCCCCTAGTTTTTGTCCATGTGTCCTTTAAGTTTGTTCCCGTGAACCCTTCCCAATGTCCCCTGAAATTCCCTCTTAGCAAGCAATTCTAACAAAAAAATAATAATTATTAAATTGTTAACACTGGCTACGGAGTTTCCTAACCACTTTGGAAACCTCTTCATGCGCAGCTGTGGGACTAATGGTTTCCATTTTCAGTTGTGCATACTGGAGCCTGTGGTGTTGACTGAGGTTAAAAAAACAGTGTTGAGATACATCACGGAAAAACTTACGTTGAGTTCTTTCATTTTACTGCCTACTAGTAACCTGAAAAAATTTACTTTCCCCAGTTGCTTTCTCTTCTTTTCACTGCCATCACAAATCAAGTCTATTAAGAGACAAAGGACATTTCTGTCTTGCATTTTCAGGCACTACATGTCCTAAGGTCAAAGACTTCCGCTTTCATATTTTGAGTTCAGTTCTACCTACTGGTGGGTACTCAGTAAATGTGAAGTGATGATTATACTAATTCATATCTGTTTAATCAGGCATGTGTGATGTATGACTCAGAGTACTTAAGCACTTAGACAGTGATTAACTATAATAATAGTTGCATATGATTCTTCTAATTCCCAAGTTTCGTGTGCCATCTTGGCCAACTATTTACAACCATCATCATCTCCTTTCTTCTGCTCATCAGCATCAACTGACTTTTATTGTGTATGTCACTGTGCGAAGCACCCTCAGCTATTTTAGAGAAAAAGCCGGAGTCTTTAGACTTATTTTTCTATATTTATTCACACTTCTCCCATTTTCTGGTCTCACAGAAGCCTCGCTGCTGAAATAATTTCATTTCCCTCTGCCTGATTGCTCAATTATTTTCTCTTTTCCTAAATTAGTTTGATTTAATGTCATATCAGCACTTTGAATGGCAAGCCTCAATAATGTAAATCAAGCACATTCACTGCAGGATGCTATTCCTAGCACCTCACTGATTTTCTGACACAGTGTGCCTGCTGGAGAGTAGAGCAGGATGGAGATGAGCCTTGAGACTTCAGGGCTGACCAGGATTGAGGCTAGGGCAGTTTGCCAAATATTCATGTTTAAAAGCAGTGCTTTTTCTAACTCTTTGGTATCTTTTGTTACCGATTTTCAGGCCTTTGCAATGACCAACCAGATCCTGGTGGAGAGGTCGGTAACGGGTTGGAAAGAAATAGAATATGAAGTGGTCCGAGATTCTGATGACAATTGTGTCACTGTGTGTAACATGGAAAACGTCGATGCCATGGGCGTTCATACAGGTAGGCACAGAAGCTTCGAGAAGTATAGGAATGCCTTCTGCCCATGTCTCTGTTGGCCAATAGCTATTACCATTCTTATCTTGCAGTCTAGTGTAAACTTTTATTTTTTTATTTATTTTTAACAGGATTTAGTGATAAACATATATATATAAGTTCCTATTCAGTATAAGAACTGAATACTATATATATATATATATATATATATATAGTATTCACAGTATTGAAAATATTCTCACATTTAATCTCACCTTCAGAAAAATCCTACGAAGTAGGGCAAGAATTATTATTCTGATTTCACTTGAGGAAGGTGTCTAGTATTAAGCAATATAGTGAAGATGAAATTTATAAGATGTGGTGTTGGGAAGTAAGGGAGGAGGTTAAGCAGACTCAAACAGACGGGTGTTGTCACCAAGTGAATGAAAAAATAGCCACGAGCAATAGAAATAGGTTCTTGAGGAAGGGAAATTAGTCAGACTAGAGAGCACAGATGATGACTTTGAATTTAGAGATGCTAAATTTGAGATACAGGTGAAACTCTCAAGAAAAGGGTTAAAAATATGGAATTAGAATTCAACAACAGGACCAAAATAAAGAAGTTGTTACGATGTTATTGAAAGTCATTGGTATAAAGGTAATAATAGAAGCTGGAAGCATTTACCAAGTATTCAAAGACAGAGGCATAGAAAGAAAGAGAATAGGGTCAAGGACTTAACCTTGGGAAACATTTAGATTTTACAGAGCAGGAGAGAGAGAGAGGAAGAATTAGTGCTGAATAAAAAGAAGAGAGTGATGGGAAGAAAAGCAGGGGAGAACAGCACCAAGTAAGCCAATGTAACAAAATACTTCATAAAAGGGCTTTGGTTTTGGCTGTATTAAATGCTATGAAAGGTCAAGAATGAGGTTTTGATAAGGCTTTTGGATATTCCAGAGGACAGTTTCAATACAAAATTGGTTATGTGAGCCATGTTGAATCTTTTGTGTCAATTAATGCTAAACAGAATTGGTAAACTTTCAAGAAGTTTGTCATGTAAAGAATGAGAGATGGTTCTTGTAGTTATGTAGCAGCGCTGGGGGAGGGGCTTCTTGAGCTTGTAGAGATCTGAGCATGTTTGCAGGCAGCAGGTGACTAAGGGCTGAGAGATTAAAGACACAAGTGATAGTGAAGAGGAGTGAGAAAATGGACAGATGATCTCATCTCAGCCAGTATGGGCTGAAGAAGAGATATTTTATGGAAGGAAGAACTTGAGAGAGAGGTGATTTGAGATGAAGAGAAGAGAAATTGAAGAAGTTAATGTTTATGTGTAAGATGACTAAAGCTTTCACAGCTAGATGAGCTTGGAAAAGGTTAGAAGGGTATCTGGAAATATGTCGGAATAAGGCAGGTAAAACAAGAATCAGAGGAAATAATACCCGATGCGCCTTCTATGTATCACCATAAAATAATGCTTTTCCCACTGACCCCTTGGACTGTCTTGTGTCTCGTATCCTGCAAATAAATTAATGAGTGCTGCTTGGATGTACAGGTGATTCCGTTGTTGTGGCCCCTGCCCAGACACTCTCCAATGCAGAGTTTCAGATGTTGAGACGTACTTCAATCAATGTCGTTCGCCATTTGGGCATTGTGGGTGAATGCAACATTCAGTTTGCCCTTCATCCTACCTCAATGGAATACTGCATCATTGAAGTGAATGCCAGACTGTCCCGAAGCTCTGCCCTGGCCTCAAAGGCCACTGGGTAAGGCCAGGATGCTTGACCATGGGTTTGTGGATTCTTCACAGAGTGAACTGGAAAACTGACAGCTAGTAAAGACTGTGCTACATTTACAAACTCTAGTCCCCATTTCCGTATGCTGGCTCCAGCTCATTTAGCACCCTAAGGACATGGTTATTAATGAGCTCGCTGCCAGATTGTGGCAAATAGTATTGCTAGCTGGCTTTGTTTGCTGGCTAATCATAAACTAATCAAAATCTGGGTGGTCAACACAGGCTAAGAAAAATCTGCTTCTTAATTACACTTTGCAGATGTTGTAAAAAAGCACAAATTAATCCTTAATTTTAGTTCTCAATTGGCTTTTTCAGGTGTAGCAAATAGCAGACAAATGACATAGTTCATTTGACTCAGGCACTCAATATACATTATTTTAGTTTAACAAACTCCACGAAAACAAACAATATAGGGCTTTTCTATAGGTAAATGCTGCCACCAAATAAAATAAATTTGCTATCCATTTAATAACTGTTGGCAAACATAGTTGGAGGGAAGATTAATTGATACTTTCTTCCCTATTAGTATATTTAACATCTGGCATTTAAACTATATGGTATTTAAATGAACAAAAACGTTTACTGCTAAAGATTTTTTTATGTGTTGTGTGGGCACGGTATTGCATGGGCTGGCGGAAGGCATGTTGCCCTAGGTGAGAGCCAGGAAACCCAAGTTCTCCTTCTGGTTCTTCTACTCACCGTGAGACTGGCTGTATCACTTAGTGTCTCTGTCGGTCTCCTCACCTGCTAGATGGGGGAGTTACATTAAAGGACTTGTATGTGATCCTATAGGTCTATGAATTATTTTCTCAAACACTATTACCAAAACTGACATTCCAGGGGAGGATAGTCTAGTTTTCAGAGTGACAGGTTTACAGGAAACCCAAAATTCAAAGCTAATTTAGAGATAGAGCAAGGACCCAAACTTGCAATGCTTACATTTTCTGACTATTATATACCCCATGGTCTCAGCTAACTCCACTGTCTTCCCAGGCATGCATATATTTTGGAGGTTTTACACAACTGAATACTTTATTTATCAAAGAAGCTACTGATTTTGGATTGAAGAAATGAAGGTTGAGAGCCGTAGCACTGGGTGTCAGACACAGGAAATGAATTCTTTTAGATCTGTGCCTCTATACTTGATCATGATTCACATTATTTTAGATGTGGCCATTGGATACTTCTACTCAGAATGGAGAATTATGTGTGTTTTATATCCTGTTGTGGAATAATACCAGAATTTCTTTTTTAAATTTTTTTTTAAATTTTATTTATTTATTTTTAGAGAGGGAAGGGAGGGAGATAGAGAGAGAGAGAAACATCAATGTGCAGCTGCTGGGGGTCATGGCCTGCAACCCGGGCATGTACCCTGACTGGGAATTGAACCTGTGACACTCAGAATTTCTAAGAAAGACCAATTTATGTTTTGGGCTGCTTTTAATACTTATTGTGGAAAGAAAAAAATAAATTTGTCTCTTCCTTTATAGCTACCCATTGGCATTCATTGCTGCAAAGATTGCCCTAGGAATCCCACTTCCAGAAATCAAGAATGTTGTATCAGGCAAGACTTCAGCCTGCTTTGAACCTAGCCTGGATTACATGGTTACCAAGATTCCTCGCTGGGATCTTGATCGTTTCCATGGAACATCTAGCAGGATTGGTAGCTCTATGAAGAGTGTAGGAGAGGTGAGTCCTTGGTTAATTTCTTTATTTCATCCTGTTCTCAATTATTTTGTCTAATTTTTAATATTGTTGAAAGTCTTAAGGTTGCCTTGATACTTACTGTGTTATTAGTTGAAGGTATATAGGAATTTCATTTCATGTCTACTGTTTCACTATCTTCCTATTAGACTGTTAACATAAGACATTGGCTACATGCCCATTTAATGGATTCTAAGAACATCCAAGCATTCTAGTATTCTAAGAGCATTCAAAAGGAAAAGCCGTATATGTAGGTATATAATATATACACATATATAAAAACACATGCCTATATTTACATAACTGAATTTTAATATATTTTATAACCTAATCAAAGGAATAATACTATATTAAATATAACATGATGTACCAAAAAGACCAGTGAACTGTGGATAAGAATTTAACTTCAGCCCATGTAAATTGTGGTTATAGTCTCTGTGCACCTCACATTCCACATCACATCTACAAAAGAAAGCAGCTGGACTGGAAAATCTCTCATGGCCCTTCTAGCTCTAAAATTCTAAATTGTGAAGAGCACAGTGGAATATTCAGGCCCCTTTTACTACACTGAAGTATTGCAAGCTTTCAGCACCTTGCAATTTTACATAATGTTCTATTTTAAATTTTAAATTAAAGTTAGTTTTTGATTATTCCATCTTTAAATAAGCAGTGCTCCATGTGCAGGAGAAGACAAAGGAATTCAGATCCTTATGCCTGAGATTCACCCTCTTGCCACTCTCACCAAGAGCTTTAGTTCTTTTTGCATCCAGGAGGGTTGGCAGAGTAGAGAGAATATTAGCCTTACAACAAGGTGAACTTGGGGTTTACTCTTGGTGTTGCCTCTTACTCGCTCGAGACACTCATGCAGAGAACATTGGACCCTCAGCCTCTCCATCTGAAAAGTGGAGATGATAATATTACTGTGTGGGGCTCTTATAAGGTTTAGGACTAATACATATAAATGTTTAGCAATAACTTTAAAGGTAGATTCATACCACACTTCTAATAAATGTATTGCATCAGTATTATTGTCATTGTTCATGGGTAGAAATTTTGAATACTAGCAGTATATACAAATCTCAAAATATATCTCTATCTATCTGACTGTTTTACTTTATCTCATCTCTCTCGTTGAAAAGGTCAATGTAGGACCTCTTAGTGTATGTCTAGGTATCTCAGCCAGTTAGATTACAGAGCAAAAAAACTACATGTGACCTGCCATTCTTATTGGCTTTCATTTTTGCCATGACACAGATTATAGCCCTAAACTCAGATGAATCATTTTAGAAATGCATGCCACTGGTCACAGGAGAGAAAGTTTAAATTCATCAGCAGTGCAGGGGAAAAGGGAAAAAAAGCCCAACATTTTACTAATCAATCATATTTACATGTGAAAGGCAGAACTATTACTGTTTTGGTTTCCTTAGTTTCCAAGATATTAATGGAAGGTTTTAAAGTAATAACTGACAAGGAACAATTTGACCTTTTAAATGAAAATGTCTTCTTGGCTGTAAAAGAAAAGTAGTACTTTTTCTTCTTTCATCGTTGTTTTAAATCTTATTTTTTCTATTATGCTTCAAGGTACACTGTAGAATTAGAACTCAAATGTCATGAAAAGTTTCATTGGTAGTGTTTTTGCCAAAAAACCCCCCAAAACCCTGTTAGTTAGGTTACATTTTGTGTGCAGTGTCCCTTTTCATAATGTTTACAGTATAATTTATAGGAGAGAGAATGTGAGATAATTTTGTAATGGCTTCATTTAGAGTTTATCACCCGAGGGATTTTTTTGCTGTCAGTTAACTTTAACGTTTAGTTCATTTAGTTCAACTCAGGTGAGCAAACGTTTCCTGAATTCTTACTGCATCCAGGTAGTAGGAGGATAAAACAGTAAGATGGTAATTGTGATGCATTATTTGTGGTTGCTAACTTCAGAATATGTAAAATGAATCAGAAATAATTTGAATTAAACTGTGTAAATGTTAAAATATAGTATTCATATACTGTATACAGGTGCTATAAGAAAGTAATAGAATATGGTAAGGGAAGGCCAATATTCCACTGGAAAAATGGTGAAATTTTCACTTAGTGAATGTGAACTTTTATAATACAAAGTATTAAAGAGCACAAATTTTGAGTAAATACTGTTATATATTCCTGTGTTAATATATAGGAAAGTTTGCTTCTCTTTATTGCATTTATTCCATATACCATTATGTATAGTATACTTAAATAATAATAAAAATTATGGTGAGTAGAGAACTAGTTACTTTATAGGGATAACTTTTAAATATGTAATATTTACAAATTTTATTAAATATTTCAAACATATTTCCTTAATTTGATATGCCATAAAACATCTTACATCTGGCAGTCTCTCCCATGCCTAGACGAGCAAACCTATGAACATTATAGTCTAACTCTTCAAATACCACTATGTCTTGCAAGTTGCATATCTGAATTAGACTAAGATTTTATTTATTCTCTCTCTTAAGAATCTTCCCTTATTTCTAATTAAATTTGAAGCAGTGAGGCAAGGTTATCTGTTTGGCTATAGTGATCTTGGTATTTGTATGTCGTTACACAACTGACATGAAGATTTACTAAAATGACATTCATGGGAATTCGGGCCTATTTGAGGAATCATGGAAGTCTACTGATGGCAGCATCATGACTGTTATTATTTTAAATTGGCAACCTAAAATGCATAGCAGTCTATTATTCTGTGGAAAGATTCAAAGACAGTGTTTATCCACTGAAAATAACTGAATAGGCTTCAAAGTCAATTTAAGTTTAGTTCTGACTTGTAACTTGTCCAAACTAAATCACCACATGGTCTTCCTAATTGATTAATGTACAATGAGCTAGAAAGATCATGGGAAGACACATTGAATTTGTCATGGAGAATTTAGTCTCCACCTACTCTCAAAATCTAAATTTATCAGTATTTGTTATGATTCTCAAGGTTCTATTAATATTAATGCTTTGCTATAAAGAAAGCCTGCCTGTCTTGGGTACTGACTGATACCTGTTTATAAATAGGTCTTTTTTGCATGTTAATATGTGCCTGATTTCTCTTCATTTGCTTTCTATTCTAAAACACATCTGCACAAAAGCAAGATCTTATTAGGAAAGGGTTTATGTTGCTCCAGCCACAGATATGTTAGTGTAAATACTATGGTCCGGAGGAGGTGTAGGTGATTTCCTCATCAGTCTCAGCAAAGACAGTTAAATTCTGTAAGAGGTAAATGACTGGCTTAGTATTGAAGACTTTATATCAAACCCCCATCGAAAAGGAGAGAAGAAGAGAAATAACACCTAAATTTGAGTAATGTTCTTCTGATGCATGTTTTATTCTTAGGTCTTTTCTGGAAAGCATTCTCTTTCTAGTTCTGTTATGGATTAGAAACACATAAGCTCCTTCTTTAAATACGATCTATCAAATGTGTATCACAGGTCATGGCCATTGGCCGTACCTTTGAGGAGAGTTTCCAGAAGGCTTTACGGATGTGCCACCCCTCTATCAATGGCTTCACTTCCCAACTCCCTATGAACAAAGACTGGCCATCAAACCTAGACCTCAGAAGAGAGCTGTCTGACCCCTCCAGCACCCGCATCTACGCCATTGCCAAGGTAATACGTGACAAAGGGCCCAGAGCCACTATTTTGTTCAGAATGTAGGTAGCCTGAACGTTGAAGTAAAACTGAATCACAAAGTGATCTTGAATTCAGGGATTTGGGGACAATTTTTAATGATTTTAGTAGCATTAGATTGGGGATATTTATGGATTTCAACAGATTATTCTATAGTAATTAATGAAAAATTACCCTTTTTATTAGACTTTAAGTCTAGGTTTAAGGATGTATTACAGTTTTAAGGGATGATGACAGAAAAAATGTTCCTCCCTTTTAGTGTATGTAGTATCAATACTCTTAAGTAGATTTGATAGTACTGACTTGTCATTTCCTATCACTCTCACTACTTGCTTCTTGAAAATATGTAAAACTATATTTAGAAAAGAAGGTGTATCTTAGAAAACTATATCTTAGAAAAGAAGGTGTATAAATAGTATCATTTAGTACAGGTTACCTAAGACTCTAGAATACTCTTTATCTACTTCTTTTTCTGTGTTTAAACAACAACAAGAGACTATAAAGAACTTCCATAATTGTAGGCTTTTTTCTATGTAATTATTTTATTGGTCTTACTTTTAGAACAAAAAGAGCCACACATTACTCACTTCTACTCCCTCCTTCCCTTTTATGCAAATTAAGTGCCATATTAATCTCCTTTCATGTTTACTAGGCTTTGAAGTTTCCGCTTATCTGATCTTATAAAAGGTGACTTGGGCAGCTGGGGTCTGTCTGGTCAGAAATCTCTGTGTGGTTTTCTGACATTTAAGGCAGCTTAGGCGTTAATCTTCCAACAGTGTCCAATGACGCTGGGGCTGCAAAGCCCTGCTGACCGTCTCCTGTGTGCATGTGTACATGCAGGATGAGTCGAGGAAAGCAGGAATTTTGTCTTTACAAGAGCTATCTGCCTCTGTAATTTGTTGTTGTTGCAATGTCAAAATGCGATTAGTGATTCGGAACTCTCTACAACTTTTCTGTCTGTATATTGACAGTCCTGCAAAGAAGGAGGGAATGTTTCCTTTATTGCATGTGTTATATATTCTTCTCATCTTTATGGTTCCTACATGCAGAATATTTAGTTCCCATTGAAATCTGGGAGATAGTAGTATCTTTTGATGAACACTCCTCAATGTTGAATTTCAAGGTAATAGAGAAATAACATTTTTCCCAGGTGGTGGGGGTGATAGTAATAATGAGAGACTAATTCAGAAAGCCATCTCACCTTCTTTATTGTTTTCATTTCAGTCTTTTTTTTAAAAGCAACCTATCACGTTCATATGTGTATTTATATATCTAGATACATATAATTTTTTTCAGATAGAGAGCAGTAGAGGGTTTTTTCTTAAGTCTAGTTATCATGCTTCTGCCAATTTAAAGTAGATGAAAAAAAAGGAAATATTTCCAAGTTCCCAGCCAGGCAGTCAAACTCAAGCAAACCTCTGATTCTTTTCTAACAGACTTATAAAAGATGAAAATTCAGGGGAAATGTGCGGAGATTCTTTCTTACACAGAGTGCCCTGCATTTGAGCAAGAAGTGCAGGGTCTGAGGTATAAGTTATTGTCTGCCAGAGTGCCGGGAGAAGGAACTGATTTCTGTTTGTTAGAGGTCATCATTACTGTTCATTTCCACAGCAACCGAGAACTTGGTGATTTTGACAAAGAGTCTAAGAACTGTGGAGAGCTGAAGGGGAAAAAGAATGAAGGGAGTGTGTAAATCTTCGTTCGCTTTCATGATTCTTAGAGAAGGCCAGCTTGCTCCGAGGTCTGACTTTGGCAGCAGTCTTATTTCAGGATGACTGGATCATCACCTCTTTTGATTTGGGGAGAACACAGGGCATTGTTTTTGATTCGGGGAACATTAGAGTCACCTCAAACTTGCTTGGGGTCATTATGAACTTCATTATAGCCATGTGAATGGCAAAACTGCAAGATGGGCGGGATCTGGCTTTCCCTTCAAAACTGCAGAAGTGACAATGTTTGTCCTTCCTCACAGTGACAAGACTGCAGGATTTTAGGTCCCCGATCAATCGCACAGTGATCACTGTTGTGCGATTGTGTGCGAACTTCCTCCGGTCTGTCAAAAACGTGCTGTCTTCAGGTTCTATCCCCCTCCCAGTGTTGATAGCCAACAGCTAATTGTGCTTTAATCACTTGGAAAATAGGACAGAATATTAAGTCCTTGGGAATCTGGCTGTAATTACAGGGAGAATTATACTTATGAAATGAACATGCCTTTGAGTATTCCCATTAGATGTCATCTATTCCAGTCAATAGAATTATAAACTATGCTGTCTCTCAGCACTTATATTTATGGTCTCACTGATATCAGAAATAAGTACAAATTTTAAGAAAATTAAGCTCCCTAGGTTGAAATATAACAACAGAGTTGCTAGTTACACACACACACACACACACACACACGCACATTAATGGGATCTAGAAATATAATGTGCCATTTTATAATATGTTGTTTTGAAATATTATCTGATTATTTCTATATAAAAGTAGACATCTTTTGAATATGAAAGTTTTGGTTTTGAGAGTTGCCTTTATACACTTGGCTTTTCTCCTTAGCCTAATGACCCATAGTTGTAATTTTACTCTTGAGAAATTGTCAAACTAAGCTGCAGAAAAAGGCTGAGTTGCCTATCAGAACTGAAGTTATTACTACTCTGTTTTGGCATATATTAGGATTGTGTGAAATGCCTGCTTTAGTGCAAAAGTCAAAGTTACTGATTCAAAATAATTTTTTGAAGTCCTCTGTGAGGGTATATCCTATAGTAATAACACCAAGCCAAATTAGACCTATGAATTCTCACTGACTACTTTGCATGCATGTGGAATGAAGTGATAAAAATATGCGGTTTGCTAAAGGATAATTATCCAAATGCAAGTCAAATGATTCTAGATTTTCTTACCAATTTGGCTTAACTGTAGTTTCAATAGATTCCATTTAATTTCAAAGAGATGTCCCAATTTTAGGATATAGTTGGTAACAGTCATATTAAGAGCAGGAGGCTGAGCCTATTAAGGGGATTTTTCGAAACATACACCAGTCTGATGAACTCAGAGCATCTCCTTTGTATGTCGCTGTGGAAAGAGGTGGCAGTATTTGTAGGTTTATTGGGAGCAACATCAATGATATGATATCAGTTTCATATTTCATGTCTCAGTCTATAGCCTCAGGCTCTCTGAACAACAAGGAGCAGGATGGCTGCTCCATGTTTTCAACCAAATAAGACATTTATAACATGTTTGCCAAAAAATATATCTCTTCTCCTTTTGGCAGGCTTTGGAAGACAACATGTCCCTTGATGAGGTTGCGAAGCTCACGTCCATTGACAAGTGGTTTTTGTATAAAATGCGTGACATTCTAAACATGGAAAAGACACTAAAGGGGCTCAATAGGTAAGGCAGCATGGCTCTGGTTGGCTCCAGATACCTCCTGTGCAATTTTTGGATAGTCTCTTCTCACCCTTAAGCATTTGGCCAGAATTATGCTTCAATAATGTAAAGAGTGCCAAGGTTGGAAAACAGTAGCCTTACCCAGAAGAAATGGCAGTTTTTTAGATGTTTACCTACTGAAAGGTATGTATTCATATTGGGCTATCTTCTACCCCATCCTTGCCATCAAACATAATGATGCTCTTATTAGGTCTTCTGGATGTATGAGAATCAATGTACCTTTATGATAGCATGTGCTATTTAAGTACTAAATGATACCTAGGGTTAAATTTGAATAATCAAAATAATATTCCTGTTTCCTATACATTTTCTTAATTCTAAAGACTATTTTTCTCTTTTAATATCAAACAACACATTGCTGTATATTGAAAAGCAAATGTATTTGTCTTGCATTTTGCTGGTATATTTAATATTGGAATTTCTAGTTCAGCCTAAGCCACATTCATGTCTCTGTTAACAGAATCTTTACCTCTTACTGATTTACATTTTTACCTCCTTCATGGCCACTTATTTCTAAAATTTCATGTTCCGAATATTCCAATTATGTCAGTACTTTAAAATCTACTTTTTATTTTTTTGTGGAAAGACCGTTTGTTGGGGCACCTCAGGTTTACGAAATCACAGATAAGTCTTAAAATGTATTTTGGATAAGAGGAGTACTTATTACCAATTTAAGGAACACAGTATATTGTTCTTCAGCGTCCCCCCCTTAACAGAGATCTGAAATACTATTGGAAAGAAACCTCAGCTACAAGCCTAGGAATATGTTTAGAGAGGGATTTTTTTTGCCTGTGTGTGCAAAGTTGTTCTTAAATGATATGGGAAAATATAGAAAAATTAGTCAGTAAAAGTTGTGGTTGAGGACAAGTGGAAGAGCTCAAAACCTTGAATTCTCACCGATGTCCTGGAGTTGGTGTGTTTACTTAAACAGGATGCATACAAGCTGGGCACTAAAAACACTTGCTATTCTTTTTGAGCAAAATGAGGTTCTTTTTCATCTGTTCAACAATTGCCCACAACAAATGCTTGGTTTTGAAAACTAGCAATTCTGATCTTGCTTGTAAGTCATTCTTTCTAGTGATCACATAAAATGAACAGTGGATAGCAGACAAGTTCAGAATGGAGCCCATACATTTGTCTTGGAATTCTGCTGACTTGAGGTCTCCTTTCTTGGTTTATGGGGCCAGCTGAACTTCCATATTGAATTATAGCGTGTTCCACTGTGTTCAGTTTCAGACAACGGATTTCAACTGCCTATGAAACTGCTGCAATTAAACCACATGAGGGTGCTAGAAACTTACAGTACTCCCATTGCAGCGGTGGAAAAGGCCTGGGGTGAAAAATAGCAGATGTAATTGTGATTTAAATTTCCACTTGATAAACCTCCTGATATTTAGACAAATTCGATGTTTTAATTGAGTAGTTTTTGTTACAACCAGAAGGCAGGTTGAGCTTCCAGCTAATAAAAATAAGCGCAGATTGATAGTGACTAAGGTCCTGGGAAGATTAGAACAAGTCACTGTTTCAAGTCACTTGTAGTATCTGTTGTATTTATTTGCTGAAAACTTGACATTTTCTGTCTTCTTTTTCTTGCATAGCTATATTTGCAAATAGAGATATTTTCTATTCCTAATTATCTACATCAAACACTTTTATATAGTGCTTTTTAATAATTTAAAAGATTCTAAAAAAATTATGCTTAACAATGATCTCAGCAGATGATTCATGGCATGAGTAAACTTAAACCCTGGATTCATTCTTATCTGAGTGAAACTGCACTGTTTAATTGAGTTCTTCTGGTGTGTCACAGATGCACACATAGCAATTTGATACTGGTTGTTATTTAGAGGGGTTAGAGAAATGAAATGGAAGTCGATGGCCACTGAAGCCACCTGTCTCAGTCATGCAATGGCATGTAGGGTCCTGAAGTTGAGAGCAATTGCAGCTGATGGCAAGTGTGTAGGACCTGAGCTTCCTTGCTCTGTTTTGATTATCTTCACCATCACCGTCTTCTGCCTTTACAGATTATGGCATCTTCTGCTTTTTTCTCAGTCTCTAAATATCCAGAGAGGCTCAGTCATGAAGGCATATATAGTGGCCCCAGTGGTAATAGTCACTCTCTGTTAATGGTTGGCGTCATGTGGCTGATTATTGCCAGTTTGGAGAAAAGCTAAGATCCCTTGTCCTACTTGCTCTTTTTCATTTACACTTATTTGTGGTTCCCTTTGTTTCAGGATCTCAGCTGCTTCAGGGTTGGGAAGGCTGGCTCTACGTATAGGCCCAGGAGGTAGCTATTTATTTGGTATGATTTGAAAGAACCCCCAAATCCTACTGCTTCAAAATATCTCTGGAATCAATATGCCAGGTCCTTTTGCACTTTTCTTACAGGATCCTGGGAGAATAGGCATTGGGAGTCGCTAGGGGGAGAAAACAAGAAACTTAAAGAGAGGATAGAGTATGGAGTGCTAGACGTGCATTGAGTTTCACTTGGTTCCTCCTTGTGCACTGGAAGGCGCACTGGCGATGGAGCTGGTCAGACGGACTGGCGTGCAGTCTCGCCCACTGTGGAGTCACGGGCACGGTGCCTCCCTTACTGGTCTGGCCTCACGTTCTTTCTGCTGATGTCTGCGTTGTAGTTGGTGGAGCTTAAATGATGTAGGTGTGAAGGAAACCTGACACATAATGAGTGCCCAAGAAAGCTTTCCATTTTTCCCCTGAGAAGGAAAAAATGTGACTTACAAAGACTATTTTGAGATTTTTAGATATATACATTTAAAAGCTCATTTTTAGCATCACAATTTGCATTTGCTTATATATTTTTAATACAACACTTCTTAATTTTCTTTATGATGCATCGTCACTTATTTTAATACCAAAATCACTTTTTTAAAAGAAGGCGAAGAAGCTAGTGATAATCCTATCCTTTTCAAAAGATCAATAACACTCCATTATGCTAATAAACACAATTCCCACTCTAAAGCTGTTAATCATGCTAAAATTCTTCTGGTATTTAATAAACATATTCACTAGAGAGTGGATGAGACTATCGCTCAAACTCATGGCTAGTCTATGCTTATATTTACATACAGTCATCTGAAAGGAAGCCTAGAACTTGACTGGCAAGTTGAATATACCCACATCTTTAGTATGTATTGTAATGTCCACTGACTGGAATGAAGAAAACAAAACTGCTTAAAATAAGGTCAGTGTCAGAGTAATAACAGATGAGTTTTCCACGTATTTGAGAAAGTGGAAATTACAGTAAGAAATCCCTTGCCTTGAAGGGTGAAAGTCAACATGTATTATGCTGAGGATGATGGATGAAACCCCAGCCTTCTTCAGGATGATGAGACAAAACAGTGGGTGTTAAGACTCACCCACTCAAATACTACTTAACCATAAAAAAGAAGGAAATCTTACCCTTTGGGACAGCACAGGTGGACCTGGAGGGCATTATGCTAAGTGAAATAAACCACTGTTAAAAGTAGTTACCATTTTGCATTTCTACCAGGAGATCATAAGAGTTCCTCTTGCTCCAAATCTTCAGCATTTGGTATTTTCAGTGTTCTGAATTTCAACCGTCCAGATAAGTGTGTTGTCCATTGTTTTAATTTGCATTTCCCTGTTGACATTTGGAACATCTTTTCATATGATTATTTGCCATCTGTATATCTACTTTGGTGTCTATTACAGTCTTTGTCCCATTTTAAAATTAGGTTGCTATTTCAATGTTGAATAGTAAAAGATTTTTTATATTTTTTTTTAAAAAAGGAAATTATCCACTCAGCATCCCGGCTCTGAGAGACTTCTAGAGCTGTGTCCATTCTTACCAACGTAGTGATAAGCAGTGTTCAGACAGCTTTGGCAAACAACTCTCTTCCCGGTTGAGTTCACTGACTTTCTCCTTTCCTCTTAAATTTTTTTACAGCTGCTCAAGGCCATGCTAGGAAAGTTGACTGTTCCAGGCAGTTCCCCAAAGTTATAAAGTGGTGTAGTAGCATTAATCGACCAGGAGTGATAATCTCTTCTACAGTGGATTTCTTTAGGTTTTGAAAATTTTCTCTTTATTCAGTGTGATGTGGGTTGTATCATGTAGGATTCCATTGCCTCTTGGTATGTGCCCTGGGATTTAGATGTTTGATCTATTAACTGCGTGTTACCAGATCACTTTGCAAGCAGTTTCAGAGAAGTTAAGTCTGTCAGAATGTTTAATGGAGCTGCATTTGCATAAGCCTTATCCATTGGCCTTCACTGCTGAGCTATAGCCAAACTTTAGTATGACTATTGTCACCATACTTACCCTGCGGGCACCAACTCTTCCACACACAAATACTCCTCTCATATAGCCTTTTTAATCAATACTCACTGGACAGAAATATGCTTATTTTCACCTATTAAAAACTACAAAAATTTTACCTATAGTCCTTTCCTCCATTAGTACATTGACAGATTCAACTTTGGTCATTGCAAATAAATCGGGCCTGGAGGGCAGAATTGCAAGTACCGTGAGTCAGATAAATAAATGTGTCAAATGTCTTCATCAAGCAGGTTCTCCTGATATAACTGATTCCGTAAAGTAACAAAATAATGTATTTAGAACTCTGTTAACACAGAGACGTGAATTTTGATTCAATCGAACAATTTTGAGTGCCTTCCAAGTGTAAAATACTAATCACCAAATTTATGGACTACATATGAGGCACTGTTTCAAGCACATTATTTTACTTAATGTTTTTGACTGCCTAAGGAAGGTAGTAATTATCCTGATTTTATAGGTATTAAACTAAGGCACCAAGACATTTAGCAACTTCTTTGATATCACAGGCTAATAAATGACAGAACTGAGATCAAACGTGAGCAGGACTGCAGAGCCTAGGATATTCAGTGTTTAATCCCTATGTGATATATGCCTATATATGCATACATGTGCATGTGTACACGGACATATGCATACATGTATATTACACACATATGTATATAAACACACATATATTTTTAAGTATGTGGGAAGGCAAATTATAACATCTGCAGGAAATGAGACTATGTATAATAGACACTTTTAGTATAGTAAGTGTGGCAGATAAAGGGATGATAGTCCTCTCACCATAGAACCCATTTATGATGTTTCAACTGTGTTAGTTATTAATGACAAGCACAGCTGAACCCCTTTTGCTCTAAGTAAGAAAGGAAGTTAACTGTAATCAGGCTTTTTGTGAGCAAGAACTATTTCCAAACATTATACCCCCAACATATTTATTTACGTGAGGTAGAATTAGCAGTTTTAGATTGAAAAGCAGTCATAATACTCAAACACCCACACACATGAGCAGGCAAGCAAAACATGTGAGAGTGTCAATTGCCAGCTTTGAGCATCTGCTTATCTTCTGCTGTGACTTTTTTCATTTTTTTATTTCCTTATTTTGATTTGAGTTATTTAACTATTTTTGACTGCCGAATCTAACTCAAGGACATTATTATACTTGCTTAAATTGTACAACTTTGGTTTTTTACTGGACAAAACTAAGTTGAATGAAGCTTTGAATTCTGTACGTGATTTGCTAAAGAAGGCGGCCGGGCTCTGCTTCTGCGGCACTGTGTTAAATTACTGAATGGAAGGTCTCCGCCGTCATTTGTGACGGTTGCTTCTTCCTTTGCATCTCCTTCTGTTTGGGCAATTTTCCTGGAATGGTCCATTTTGTTCTCTGTATTTTTTTTGTAAAATGCTGCTATTTTTGTTAGCAACACTGTAGACGACTGTTTTTTTTTAAGTCTGCTTTTATCCATTTTAGATGTTCAAAATTAAGGGAGATGATCATCGTGTACAGTTCATCCCATATAATTACAGGAGGCTGAGATGTGAACCTATTTCTCTGTTAATTTTTGACATTAACTTTATTTACTATGAGTAATTGTGCATATTATCCAAAACTTGCTTTTATCACAGTAGTGCATAGATTTCACGTGTTTTTTCACTATTTTAATTCTGATAATATTAATATTTGTTCCCCCTTCATTGTTACTTACTGGTATATTCCATGTAAATAGTAAAAGCTAGGAAGTGTACTTTTGGAGGGCCTAATTTTCATACGACTACCACCACTATGTTCAGTGTGATAAACTACACCCACTGGCAAGTGCTGAGAAATCATAGGTGTGCCTGTGGCTCAGGGAAATGGTCTGGGGCGAGCCCGGTGAGTTCCACTTGGGCATTCAAGTGCTAAATTGAGCTCACTTAAGATGACCATTTCCCTGCAGCCACAGACTTCTGGCAGATGCAATAATGCAGATGTCACCTTAGCTGGAACGCTCCTTTTGAATGTCCTCTCCTATACATGTTAGTTTCTATTGACTTTTTATTTAACTTGCTCACGAAGCATGACAAAACCAGACAAGAACGTTTTGTGCTTATATTTGATTGAAGTTTCGGGGGGAAAATGTCACCTAGAAGATGTTAAAACTTGGATGTAAGACGGAGAAGAGCCAGTACTTCTTTCTAATGATAATTTATATTTTCTGGTAAGAAAACATTAACAATGAACAACTTTAGCTTTAAAATGTATTAAATACAGAAGAAATTTAGGGAAAGAAATACATGTATCTTATATGTAACATATAATTACATGTTATAATTTTTATGATGCTTTGCTATGATATGTTATTGTTTTCCCTACTCCAGTCTGTGGAAATTCAAATATGTACTAAATTTGTGGGTATTTATTATTTTAAATGTAGAATGGGAATGGAGATGTTTGGACACTTCAGTGGAACCTATAGGTTTGAGTTGCAGAATATGGGTTATGCCCTTTGACCTCACTACCAACTCAGGCTATATTTTGAAGTGTCAGTTTCATCCTAGAGAAAACAAGAAATGCTCCTGTTTTATTTTACCAGTCAGCCATGCAGCAAGATAAATATGTGATGTATATGAAGTAATTAAATCTAAAGGACAACAATTTTATCAGTTACTACATACTACCATTCTATGGTTTTAGTCCTCATACACTAAACCACTACTTAAGAATCTCATTCAGAGTACTAAATCTTGGGCCTCACATAAAAAGGTCATTTTCTAGGTGGGAGTGGGTGGGGTGGGGGAACATGGTGCTGGGAAAGTGGAAACAACTATGTTTGAACAACAATAAAAAAAGATTAAAAAATTATATTAAAAAGATAATTTTCTCTCTATAAAAGAAGAGTATTACTATGGGAATTTCCATGTCTCTATGAACTAACCCCCAAAATACAGTTTATTTTAAATTTGTTTTTACATTCCATGTAACACGATAGGATATTGTAGGTGATGTTGTAGATTTGATAGACCTCCATTAGTTTTTAAGTAATAATTCATTGAATCAGATATAGTTAATTTTATACCAAATATTTAATATCTAGAGAACCCTCACTGAATTCATTATTTAAAGAGTGTTTTCATTGTTTTTAAAAATAATTATGCATTTTGAAAGTGTGAGAGTGTACTTGATTCCAGTATGGGCAAGATGAATGTTTTACATAAAATGTTTTTGGGGTCATTTTCAGATCATTCATAAAATAAATCTTGTATCTTTTCTTCATACTGATTCTTGTATGTTCCATAATTCCAAAAAGTTTAAGCTGATTTAAAATAATATATACTCATAATTTTCATGTATGTGTCTATTAATAGTCAAGAATAGATAGATTATCCCTTTGTCAATATCTCTGATCTCAGCCTGATGGGTTATGTATTTACCTGATGGCATTTCTCTTTTAAGGAGTTGTTATTAGACCAAATGTTATTTCTTCCTCTATTCAGTCATTAGTATTTATTCAGTACCTACTATGTACTAGACATGGTACTAGGTCCACTGTTATTTGTCAATGAATAATTGGTAGACATTAATCTGCCTTCAGTGGGTTTGTAATCTATTTTTGAAGATTAAGTGTATGTATATGGTTATATATATGACAGCATACTTTCAATGAACCAACGAGAGGCAAAAAACACAAAACCATTATAGCTTATAGGAGGTTAAAAACAAAAGCTCTAAGATCTTTGCATATGTTTTTTTTTTTACATGTCTCAATTTAAGAGTGCCTAGAAGGTATGCATCCCTACCCCATATTTTATGGATGAAATGATGGCTCAGAATGTTTAAGTAAGCTTTTCAAGATTTCAAAGGTAGTGTATGTTTAAGCCAGGATTTGAGTTTTCAGGACTTTTGGAATCCAAGGACAGTGTTTTTCCTTCAATACATCCCAATGTCATGGAAGCCAAGGGAAGAGGGAATTTAAAGCAAAACAAATAAAATAAGACGACACTTTCAACAATATTGCATAGTTTGGGAAGAGAGTTGAGCAAGACCTCGCAATTTGATGAGAGGGAGGCAGGAGTAGTAGCTGGACTGTAAGGACCAGATGTGCAATAAAGAAGAATTCTGCGTAGAAAGTGACATATTGCATTTGTTCATACTTTGATATGTTTCTGCTCTGTTTCATAAAAATGAGAATCTTTCTATAAAGAAATGAAATCTATGAACAGAATTAAGGTGGATATTATCTACCTATTTGCACAATGTATATAGTTAGAGCCACACAGTTTCACTCCATTGTTCTGTAATTATTACAAGTATGCTAGCAACAGCCTGCAATTAAATTGTAAACTCCATTAGGACAAATTCCAATATGCTATTATTATAAGTTTTTCTTAACCGCTTTTGCTGATTTGTGCATATGCAAAGTAGAGTTCATCATTCTAAAGTGTAGTGTGAGTTCTTAAAGAGATAAGATTGGCTTCCCATTCTTTATTTACCGTATATTGTCTTGGAAACTGGCCTTGCATAGAGTAAGCATTTAATGATACTTGTATGATAACATTCCTGTTAAATAAATGAAGAATTATTCCTGGTATAAAGTGAAAATCAGAATTTTTTGTCAGGCCAAAGAAGGGACCTGGAAGAAGAAGAAATGCATTAAAATATCTGGTTGCTTAAAGGGACCCACAGATTTATTAATTAAAAATATACAGTCCAAGATATATGTATAAGTGTCTTCTCACTCCATGTTAGAAGACATTTAATTTAACATCTCTAGTTTTATTCATTTTTCAAGTGACTATATATCTATTAATTAGCTAGGAAAGCCCTGAATAAACTTTTTCTAATAAAAGGGGATTTATTTAATTGTTTTATATTGTCAAATAGGAATTATATACAGTGTAAGCATTATAATGCTTACATAGACATAAAATCCCTATTGCCTGTTGAGAACAACCAAAATTTGTAAAATTCTGATTTAAAAATTGTCTAAGTTTTCAAGATTGTAAATTTTAGCAAAGTTTTTCTGAGATATATGCATAAATATTTATAGTTTCAGCGAAGGCTCTGAATTAACCAGCAGAGAAGGTTAAGGCAGAAACTCTATACTTACGGGATGTAAAATACAGAGGTCTTTATTTCCCTGGGGACCTCTAAGTGCATTTCTGTTATAATACAGGAAGAAAACAATCACTACCTATTTCTGTGGATGGTCAAACAGAGTCACACTGAGATGTGAGTCCTGCATCATGTCACATCGGTCAGGGGAAAGCGAGAAATCTAGCCCAGGGCTCCTGCTTTTGGTTCTAGTCACTGAGCCTTTTCAAAAGCTTCTTTTAAGAGAGATGACTTTTAAATCAGACAGCTGGAGATCAGTCCCTCCTTGGCTGTCAAGTTGTGAGCTGTGTGTTTTCCTCCCTGAATTGTCGACCCCATTTGCAGCAGAAGCATTGTAAGCGACCTGCCCTTCTCTAGAGCTCTTGTGGGGAAAACATGGGGGCCTGGTGGGGAGACAGCCCCCGTGGTCACCTTTCAAAGACGTAAACAGAAATTTCAAGGGTACAGGGAGCTAGGGTAAGGATTTTCTTTTTACAATTTGCTATGTTTATCATAAAAGACTGTATATACACATGCATACACACATATGTGTATATTTCTTCCTTTAAATAAAATGCAAATACCTAGTCTTCTATGTTAATGCAGGTGTGAGTCAAAAACTTCTGAAATGTACAACAGAAATTAAAGTTAGGCTGAATAGGTGCCCTGAGCTATAATTACAGAACCTAGATTATCACCAGCTGACCCCCCAGAATTTTTTCACTTGCTCATTCATACCTGGTAGGTGTGTCCAAACTTTTGGCGTCTCTGGGCCACACTGGAAGAAGAATTGTCTCAGGCCACACATTAAATACACAAGCACTAATGAAAGCAAAAAAATCTCATAATGTTTTAAGTAAATTTACGATTTTGTGTTGGGCCGCATTCACAGCCATCCTGGGCCACATGCAGCCCGCAGGCCATGGGTTGGACACCCCTGCAAGATGCCTTTGTGGGAGCACTGGGCCTCTGCACCTGCCCTTGGAGGTGAAGTTCGTGGTGTTATATCCTGAGGAACATAGGGTGGTGGGCATGCCTCCCACAGCAGAATAAATGCCCGGTGCACATTCTCTCCAAAAGATCACTTGTGAATTGCAGGGAGTCATAATAAGGTGGCCCTCAGCTCCTCCAGGTGGGAAGACAGGGATGCTGCAGAGGAGAGGAAGAGCCTGGGGAGAGCTAAGGTGCTGGGGATGAATTTAGGTGACTTGCCAGTATTGTTCTGCTCAACTCCTGCTGTTCCTCTTCTTCCTCTTCCTCGATCTCTGTGACTGCTCCTCACCTTCTTCCTTATCCTCTAGCATTTGGATTTCTGAAGCCTTTATGACCTGCTTGGCATTGTGCTAAACAACCTCTTTACATTTTTATTGTTTCATCTGACTGATGTTTTTCCTCAGCATTTTTTCTTAGCGTAGCTGGAGCCAGAGTCTAGATTTGGCCCATGGCATTTGCCTATTAAGGTTGAAATGGACAGTTAGTAAATATAATGGTAATATAATGGCCAGCACATCAGTGTCAACATGGCCACGTGGACATTGCACGTACTGCCTCATATCCTACCCTCCTGCACACTCTTAGCCAACGGAATGATTTAATTGACCATGTTTCTCTCTGGAGAGCATAAAGAGTGAGCTGCTCAACTTGTCCTTGAGTCCCTGTGTAGTCATCAGTGTGAAGTACATGAGAATTTTTGCTGTCATGGTTATTAATGTGCATTTATATGTCTTCTTGTAAACAAACCTTCAACAATAAAGAGTTTTGATTTCCATGTAGGTAGTCATCCTCAAATTAACATAGATCTGATGTGATATGTCACTAGGAATTTAAGTCTAGAATTTTTCCACGTTCTCTGGCCTCTCATTTCCCCCCTTCTAGAAAAGGTATACAGTTTCTCACTCAAGAACTAACAAAAAATGGTTGAAAAATATTCCTGTATAAGTTATATGTAGCAAGAAAAAAAATATGCAGCAGTTAGTGGATAGGCTTCAGTTGCATAATATATTTTAATAAGATTTTAAGTAATAGTTTTTAGAAGTCAAAGTAGGTTATATACTTGAATGTTATACATTTATTGCATGGGATAATATGTGTGATACATGAAAAACTACTCTGGAAACATGGCTTGCTTTAAACAAAGGAGATGGATAGGTTTTAAAATATGGAACAAATAAGCTTATTTGTGAAATAACATTTTAAAACATCAAAGGATGCTTATTCAATGTTTTTTACGGAGACCTCATCCAGTATGTTTTTTTATATCTGTTGGATTTAAATTCTGGATACATATCAAGCCTATATTCATTGGAAAACCCAGGATTTTGCTACTGACTGTGTCCTCTAACTTTCTGGGAAAGAATACATTAAACAGATTTAAAATTAGAAATAACTTTATTCATTAGAAATAACAAAAGCAATGTTCCACTGTGTGGACTTTGCCCTTTAGTTCAATCTGACCAGGTGAAACCTACTGGATTTGTAGAAACATGCTTTTCTGAATGTAACTGAACAATTTTATTCACTAGTTGACATGACTTAACTGCTGTAATTAGGTGGTTTCTGTTTGTTTTTCATTGTTACCACATCAGGGGCAGAGAGAAAGAGTCACAGCATTTTCAATTAAGAATCACTGACATACAAAATGTGATTTGTTAAAGCTCAAAATTATAATTAACTTATGCTATATTAGGTTATTTTCCCCATTATTATTGGTATTCATAGAATATAATGATATTATAATCAATAGTATATAAGAGCCCTTACCAGATTGAAAGTAACATCACAATATTTTTGAATTATTGGGATCACTAAAGATTAGAAAAAATGAACATAGGATTCAGAACTTAAAAATTGCCTACTTAAAAATATCTACAGTATCAGTTTCTCATAAGGTTTTCTTCTGTGTTTTGATTTTGTTGTTGTATATAGCCTTTAAAGTGAAATGTAGTTTTAAATGTGCTGTCCCTTGAAAATCAATACTTTGTGCTATTATAGCATTATTATGGTGGTGCTAAGTGGACCCAGATCTGAACACATAATTTTCATGATGGTGTGCTTTTCCAGGAACACTGGATATAGGTATTGTTCATGCTGCACATGCAAGAAAGATTGAGGTTTTCCTTTTATTCCTCCAAAGGCCTCATTGCTTTGCAGAATCAAGGCCTGGTGCTCTCAGAAATTAAGAGAAAAGAGTAGTATTCTCCCAATTGCCTGGATATCATCTTTTGCTTTTCTAAATCGTACTGCTGCTTTTGAAAAAAAAAATGTCCTTTGCATTTCCCTTAAGGAAAGAAGTAAGAAGCTGTCTCTTTGAAAGAAGAGATGGGAGACAAATAACCTCCACTGATTGCATTATTGTGGTGGCAGCATGGTCTCGAACCTCCGAAAAGTAATCAGTGAAGCCGTGCAGAACTCAGGGGAGGCTGGTGAGGGGGGCTCGGGGCAGAGAACATACATCTTACTCAGTTCTCTTTTCTTATTAAAGCAGGTGTCATTACTAAGCATCAGGCCTTGTGTTTCACTCAGCTCCTGCCTTTTGGGGGATTTTTAAAAAGAGGATAATAATAAAATTGCAAGTCCATTGCATAATTGCAGGCCAAGTGGAGTGCTCATTTTCATATTAGAGCTTGTGCAATCTGGAGGGAAATTTCTTTAGTATTACTTGTGAGTTGGTAGATCAGATAAAAGCCAGTGAAGTGGAAGAGAGGACTGGGTGAAGTGCACGCAACCCCCCTTCCCCTCCCCCGCCCCCACCATGCTGCAGGCTTTCCTCCAGTGGGTTAACAGATTTCCCCAGCTCCTCTATGCCAGGTGAAAATTTCCTCATTAAAGGGGATTTATTCCATTTCCTTTTACCACTTATTACTGAAGACTAAGTGTGAGTGGAAGATTCAGAGATGACAGGGTAGAATTTTAAATAACAACAAAATATACATCGGAAGTTGAAGAGAGGGAGGAGAAAGGCCTGTATTGTTTACAAAACCAGAGAGCACACGAGGGACACCCCCCTGTAAAGCTGAGCCGTGCTGTCTAACTGTTAAAAGATTATGGCAGAGTGTGTAAAATTCTGATTGCCTGTTTTTAAGATGTTTATCCCCCTCTAAAAATTCAGACTGTCATTTTGCGCTGCTGTGTAGAGAGGAATCAAAGATTATGAAAAGGCCAGCATCACCCTTCTTTGGTGTTTCTTTGTTTAATTGTTTAGATTCTATTGTGCCATGATAAAAGTGTGACCTTTGAAGAATTTGGATAGAGGACATGATCTAATGTGTTCACGTTCAAAGAAGTAAAGATAAACATAAACATATTTAGTACGTACAAAGTAATATTAAATAACAAGGATAATTTATTTATTATACATATTTTAAAACTGTGCTTTCGTACAATATACTCTATTCAGCTGATCACATTTCCTGCTTAGCATAATGCTCCCTTGATTTACAATACAATATAAATGGAGGTTTATATTATAACCTATTGAGGTTTCAAAGAGCAGTGTTGAATAACAAATTCAGTGTTTATATTTCTTTTAGTAACTATTTTATTTTGAGTTGGTTCCAAATTAAGCTTTTCCTTTTCTTTTGGAAAAAATAGAAATATTATAGCTCTTTTCCTAAAATAAGCTTGTACCTAGCTTGGCTTAAAGAAATCTCACTCTGACGAAAGTCCTTTTTTGGCAGACAAAATAGAAGGCAGCTTAATATGAATAGATAAAGATGAGGGACATGTATCTGAATCCCCACATTGTTCAATGAGCTGTTATGTTCACTTAAGATGATTCATCTTGTTTGACTCTGAAGAGGTTTAACCTTATCTGAATCACTGGCCCGAAGCTAATGAATCGTGTCTTCATACTGTCTCTTCTTTTATTTTATTATAATGGAGCTCAAAATAAAATTTTGTATCAGAACAAGTAGGGAATAAAGTCAATTTTCTTCTGTGTGTAAGGACATGCCAGCCAGGCTTGTCATATGCAGGAGCAGCAGAGAGAGAGGGACAGAGAGAGAGAGAGGCAGCCTGCTCCCTGTCTTGGAGTGAGGGGTTCCCTGCAGAATTAGGATAGCACGGAATGAGGTAAGGGATTGAAATTGTCTCTCTTCTTGAATTGCCACGGTGGATCAGAATCAACATCTCTTTTCTCAGTGAGGAGGATTGCAAAGTACTTTACACTATTTTGGGGACATGTCTGAAGGGTAGAAATGAATATCCACAGAGAGCATAAATGAAATACTAAAGAAGTCATGCCACTTTGAACTTCATATGAACATATCTACCCAATATTTGCATTCAAGTTGAGATAGACAAACACTTATGTATTCATATGCCATTCCAATGTAATACACCCTAATTTAAGGATGTTTAAAAACACTCTATCATGTTATTGGGCTAATTATTTGCATATCGGGCAAAAGTTAAAGCAGTTTTTGGCTCACCAGGGAAATATTCTGCGATTCAGCGTGTGAGCTTCAAACATGCACCCTGCAGATCTGGCGTGATTCGTCTGTTGCAGAACTCTCACCTGGTATGGTTTGAGGGGGTATCTATAGAGAAATAGTTTCACCCCCATTCTATCATCCATGACTCATTATTTCATGGACGTGTTACTGTTGAGCTTCTCAGGGATCCCCTTTAAATAATGAAAACTCTCCAGGGTGGATATGCCACTGAGAACAGTAACAGTTGAGTTAGTCCTGGTGACAGATAGCTATTTCTTGTCACCAGAGCTGAGCATAAAATTAATTCACTTTATTTCTTTATGCATAAGGCCAATTCTATCTATCCACTTTTCTTTCACTTAAATTTTTTGCTGTTGGTAAGAGTCCAACTTCATTTGGTGGATAGAGAAACACGTTCTATGTATGCTGGAAATATGTTTATATGCTCTGTTGGACTTTTTCTTGGTGGAAAGGAATAAGAGGAATTATGCATATGTCCACAATAGCAAAGATTGCATTGCTGAATGTGGACAGAACAAATGCAAATGTATTGCATTCCTAATAGAAATGTTAGGAATCTAAGTGGTTTCTTGTTGGTTTGTGTAGTACCATTATTTTTAACTTTCGTTTAAAGCAGTAGAAGAAGCTTTGAAGAATTGACTGGCATTCCATATAAGAAAAGCGAAAATTAATCATTCAAGGCCAAAAAAAGGGTTCAAACATTAAAGATAAAAATATTACGTCTAGTTATCTTCAAACTTGCAGAACTTGTATTTAAGCTTGTCCGTAGTCAAAATTATAGGTATGATGGTTCTTTTCAAGACATGTCTCTTAAGTGTGTGTGGACTGATTCTGTTCAGGGTTAGGTTTAGTCGTTTAAGGTAGTGTGGCTGTCAATTTAGTAATATAGTATGGGTTTTGCCTCAAATGCTTTTTGCAGTAATAAATGTCTTATTGAACATCTACTTCTTCTTGGCTAGCCTAATCTTTTACTGCTATCCCACAGTGATGGGAAAATGTCCCAGCAAGTAGCTAGAAAAATCTGTGTGTAAGAATTGGCTCAATGTTATATGTACGGTATTTCACTACTTCACCTTCCTGCCCAGGTTTTTAATGTAATTGCAGATCTCAGAGAAAATGTGTAGCTTTACCCCATGCAGGTAAATATTAACATGATTTGAGATCTTCTACAAAACTCTAAGATATTTCTTTAAAAAGAACATCATCCCAAGTGTTAATTTAGAAAAATAGCATAGTTATCAAGCACTTCCATTTGAGGCTGAATGCGCACTTGCACATAAGCACATGAGCAATTGGTTTTGGGACATAGTTTTGGCAGGGAAAGTGGAAATATACATTTCTAAAACAAATAGCAACAACAATGAAAACAAATCCCTTCCTCTGCTGTCATCTCAATTTTTTGTTCTCGCAAAACTAAAGCTTAACTCCATACACTTGGGTGTTTCAAAGACCCTCAGAAGCTCAGAAGCCTTTCCAGACTTCCCCAGCAGAAGGTGGGCCCACCTCTGAGCCATGGCCTCTTCTTGTATGCATTTCTCTCTTTGTTTGCCTCCTAATATACTCAGATTTCCTTAATGTAGATATTTAATACTTTGTTTATCATTTAAATAGGTAGTCCAGAGCCTGATACACAGCACAGCTTTACTAAGTATTGAAGGACTAATGAAAAAATGCAGCAAATGTAGCCACACCTTCATCATCCACAATTTCCCACTTTTTCCAACTGCAAACCTTCAGCATGTTTCCCGTACCTGTGATGCCTATTGCTTCCTCGAATTGTTGCGATTGCAGTTGCCCTTGCTATAGTGCCTCCGTTGCCTCCTTCATCTGTATGAAACTGAGTTTTCTTTATGGTTCTGCTCTCGTCCCTCTACTGCCATAGTATTTCTCAACTACAACCACTCACATTGTTATTTCTTTTCTCTGACCTCACATTTCACCGCACAGCTTATCTCCCCATAAAATGTGTTGGATCACTCTCTGTCATTCCCTTTTCTCAAAGATTCTGTTGTGCCTTATTGAGCAGCGTTGTCTAATAGAAATTTCTGTGATGATAAAATATTCTGTGATCTGTATTGTCTGAAACAGTAGTCACTAGCAGTGGATGACTATTCAGCACTTGAGATGTGGCTAATGCGATGGTGAATCTAAATTTTTAATTAAAAGATTTTGAATTAGTGGACATTTAAATTTAAATTGTTGTGTGTAGCTATGTTCTTACCATATTGGACAGCGCAGTTCCAGAGCATGTAGCACAGGGCTTGGTATACAGTAAGTGGCTAATAATACTTAATAATCAGATTGGGTTCAAGAATTTGACAGAAAAAGGTGTTTCTCTGAGAGCATGCTTATCAAATACTTGGGAAGATTAAAAAAATCTAAATGGGAATAGAAAAAGAATTAAATTTATTGGAAGAAATAACAAATTGATTTGAGAGACAGAAAGGAGTTTAGGTGCCATAGAAAATGCATATGGACTAGAGAGAGCTATAACTACAAAAATTTAAACTAATACTGATATAAAAAATCTAGAGAAATAGCTATTAAATATATCAGCTTGATTCTCTCTTTAAACTCAGAATATGAATTAATTAAACAAAGAACATTGAAGAACACAATGAGCAAAATATAGTAGATTTCAGTCAACTACATTCTAATAGCAGAATTTCAGTGAAAGTATTTTATTTATTATTAGATCTTCTGAATTGACTATCCAACTATCATAATTGAGCTTTACTGTACTGACTAGTGCTTGGAATAACTGGCCCACAGCTATCCGGTTAAAGATACTTTTACAGTTGTGTTTTATTTTTCTGAACTTCAGGACTCTACAAATTGTTTTTGAATCTAGTTATGAGCTGATTTCAATAGCTTGTTTGTCTTTTCTGTAAAACAAAAAGCCATAGAATTTCAATTATTTCCATTTGTTTAATAAATATTGATTGAATGTTGTCTGTGGGCCAGTGCACTAGGCTTTGGGAATAATCTGGTAAATGAGTCAGGTGTATTCTTTGCCCTTGTGGAACTTGAAGCTAGGCAGAAAAAAAGTGTGGTTGGGAAAAAAGAAAGGTAAGAACCATTAAAAATACAAGGTGATGATGACATGTTAAACAGTGTGCTTCCAGTTTCTAGCTTGGTTCCAAACATAAGCATTAGTTAGGAGTCCAGGAAGGCCACTGTGGGCGAGGACAGACTGAGAAGGCTTCGTGTAGGAAGCTGAGCTTTTGTTGCCCTAAGGAGGGTGGCTGGGAGTTGAGACGTTGGATAGGTAATAGGTATATCAAAGACTTTGCAGATGAAAGAAATAGCACAAATGTGGTCTATACCATGGAAATGAGTGTGGGGGAAGTGAGGAATAAGTCTGGCTTGAGTGAAGAATAATCATAAAACCGTGAAACCATCTTCTTAACAGAAGACAGGTTGTGATGTCAGTAAATAAAGGCAGTTTCTAGAGAGGGTACCTACCCTGATGCAATGTTGGGATGCCCAGATGAAAATGATTCTCAAAGGTCTTATACATGAAGACCTGATGCCCTGGAAAAGGTCACACACCAGAAAAGGTCTAAAGATTTGGGTGTCATTCACTACTTACACTACTTGAGCCAATGACAGTGACTCAATTTAGAAAAGAGAGAAAGTAGCCAGACTACAGCCTGTATCTGTGGATAGAGCTTTGGGAAATAAAAATGGTAAGTGGTTGTTGGGAGCAATAAAGTAGGGTGAGAAGCAACTTAACCAGAAGCCAGAGGAAGATACCTTTAAAGAATGGAACATCAAACAGGTCATATTCCGACAGGTTAAAGAGATGAAAATTGAGAAAGAGCTCCTCAATTTAGTAAGGGGGGGGGTAGGGTCCCTAATTATTTTTAAATAAGAAATTCATTAGGGCAGTAAATGCAGAAACCATTTTTCAGGAAACAAGAAGAGGGTGAATAGGGTGTGGAAATGGGAAGCCACATATTTGAGATCAGCATTGCACATGGTAGACTTCATAGAGGCTAAAAGGTTCAATAGATTTATGTATTGAAGATAGAAAATAAAGAACCTTTGGTGCTTTTGAAATTGAATAGTTCACTGCTTCTTGTTGTGGTCGGTTTAAACTGAAGCATCTCTTTTTCATTAAATCCTAGTGAGTCCGTCCCAGCAGAAACCCTGAAAAAGGCCAAGGAGATTGGGTTCTCAGACAAGCAGATTTCCAAATGCCTCCAGCTGACTGAAGCTCAGACAAGGGAGCTGAGGTTAAAGAAACACATCCACCCTTGGGTTAAACAGGTAAAGTAATTTTCCTTTCTTCTCCAGATTCCTCGACTGAAATGTAGCCACCAACTCATAGGGACATTGTCAATAAAAAGAGGGGTGGAATTTGAACGTGACTCTTCTTGTCCTATAGATGCCCATGATGTCACCAATTTTATTCAGCACAGGATTTATTTATGCTTAAAAGGGAAAGGATGAAGGGGTTAACTGAGATGTAAAGGTGAGAGTGAACACATGATTTTCTTGGCCTAATTTGAAAACAAACAAACAAATAACAAAAAAAACCTAAAGCAAAACAAAATGATGTCTCTTCTGCTTTTTGACTGAGAGCAAAAATATCTGTAGAAAGAAAGATCCTTAATGTAATAGAAGGACTTGAAATACCCTAGCATGGTGGCTGAGGCTCTTGAAAAGAATAGTTATCTCTTTTGGCACTAAGTTTTTACAAGGCAATACTTTATTTTAAGTGCTCCATCATTATGGTTCATTTAGTATTCATTGTGATAGGGTTGGGCATAATGAGCTCATCTAGTATTCATGCCACTCACACAAGAACATTCATAGGTATACCATTGTGTTTTTTTTTCTTTTTCCCTTAGTAGAAGAGATGGCTTGGCTTAAAGTACCACCAGCTGGTTTGTGTCCTTTAAAATTATTGACCTTTCCTGTGTGCTCAGGGGGTGGGCACATGCACACCCTTAGGTTTCAGGGTTGATGCTGAATATGTTCTACTCAGCAATTATTATTTTTTTCCTCTCACCTGTTTTACACTAGCTTGCCCTGTCAGCCCCCAAATTCTTGCTCTCTAAGCTGAGCTCCTAGCCCTTCAGAGCTGAATTGATTTACATTTTCCATTCAATGAAATCTTGTCTCCTCCCCATGTTCCCACCTATGAAATTTGTGTCATCTGATTTCTCATTGTCCTAGGCAACTTAAATCTTATGCATTTGCTTGCAAACCAAAGGCATCCTTATGTATAGGTCACTGTACTCTGATTTTAGAGTTTATTTGCAGCTGCTTTAGACAGCTTGGCTGAGTAAGTCTTTTTGGTAACATTGGTTTTTTAAAACTTTTTAAAGGTTTTATTTATTTATTTTTAGAGAGAGGGGAAGGGAGAGAAAAACAGAGAGAGAGAGAGAGAGAAACATCAAAGTATCAATGTGTGGTTGCCTCTCATGTACCCCTAGCTGGGGACATGGCTGACAACCGAGGCATGTACCCTGACTGGGAATCGATCTGGCAGCCCTTTGGTTTGCAGGCCAGCACTCAATTCACTGAACCACACCAGCCAGGGTGGTAACCCATTGATTATGTGATCACTTGGTTATGTTCATGAGAGGTACTACCATAATGGGTCAGTGATGCTCTGGGATGTGCATTGTCATCATTGCTCAAGTGACAACTAAATTGTGTCATTGTTTTTTTTCCCTTCTTACTTTCAGAATTAGAAAGCAATTGGGTTGTACATGCCATTTTCTTGTCTTTCTATTTGGCAGTAATAGACATTAAAGAAATATGAGTGTGGCATCAAAAAAAATCCACAATCATTCTTCAAAAAGAGATGAAAACAAAAGGAGTATAAAAGTTCCTATTTATTTATTTATTTATGTGTTTATTTATTTTTCTTCTTTTGCAGATTGATACACTGGCTGCAGAATACCCATCAGTAACAAACTACCTCTATATTACCTACAATGGTCAGGTAAGAACTGCCACATTGCCATATCAGAAATCTTCAGATTTAGTAAATGGTCCACATGGGGGAATATAAATTTTTGTCTTTATCTAGTGATCCTGGTAATAAAAATGACATCAGGAGGGTCAACTGTGATAATGTCTTTCTGTACTCCTCTTTTATGAACTGCCTTAAGATAATGAAATCGAACAAATGAAAAGACAAGGGCAGTGGTTACATGAGCCACACAGCTATACCATGTTGTAATAACTAATTAATTGAAAACTATAGAACTTATTTTTTTACAAATAAGTAGAGCTTTTATAACTTTATACTTAGAGGTTCCCAGACTAATAGAGGAGGCCTGTCAACAAAAGGAAGAATGAGAAAGACACAAAGACTGGACACATAGCTTAATAGGAGGGAAGAATAACATAATTTTCACAATTTTTTTCTCTTTCAGGAGCATGATATCAATTTTGATGATCATGGAATGATGGTGCTGGGCTGTGGTCCATATCACATTGGTAAAGTGATAACTTCTATTTACATAGGGCTTTACAGTTTGATTATATAGTGCTTTTCACACATGTTAATTTCAGTGTTCTAAAAACCATGTAAAATAGATGCTGTCATAATAAATATTTTGCCAGTTAGGAAACTGAGGTTCAAAGACATGAAACCCAAACATATGCAGCTATTAAGTGGTGGAAATGGCCTCAAGTGCAGCCTCTAATACAAATTCCATCTCCTTTCATTTAATCATTTTTATCCTCATGAACTAAACTGAGCCTCTCACTGGGGTTGAAGAATGAATTACACTTTGACTTTTTCTCTCCTGGCATTATATTTCCCAAAGATTTCTATTGGCCCAAGGACTTTGTACATCAGCCAGGGTTGTATTTGTAGATATAATCTGACCTAACATATGATATCTATTGATATCAAATACAAAGAGCTTTTCTCATTGGTGCATAGAGTGTTATATAATTTGATTAAAACAGTTTCACCAGAAATTGTCTCAAATCACCCTAGATACTTAAAAGTGAATATTTAGTAATGAATCAAGATCTATTACACTTACAAAGTATGCACTTACAGTAAATAGACAATGGTATTTTACAATAAATGTATTTAACATTTAGTTTCTGTAAGTTATTCTAAAATAGAAATGATAAAATAATAACTTAAGTGTATATAGTCTTTCTTTGTTACTTTCAATGTAGTGTATTTTAGCTTTTACAATTAACTAAGTGCTTCAGGATATGCTAGTTTACCAATTTTTGGCCAAATCATAAAGGAGAATAAAGGTGTTTAGACCTTCACCACTATAGATTCTTTTGGCTAATTGGCCTGAATGCTGTCGCCAGGACCTACCCTTTTCTTTCCTAGACCTATTTTTCTTCCTCTTTAAATTTTAACTAATTTATGTGACAATTCTGCATCACCCTCGGGCCCAGGGAAGACCAGTTAAGATGATAATCAGATCTATACTTAATTGATAGGGAGAATTAACATGTTACTAAATTTGCATAACTTATTCTGACAACAGTTTTTAGGAGACAAAGTCCTAATGTCAAAGATTAGTACAAATCCCAGAACTTTCAGTTCTCTCGGATCCCAGTAGATGTGATATTTTGAGACATTTAAGACCATTATTACACTTCAAATTACTTCTTAGAAGGTCACTTACTCTGCATGGGATGGTCTTGCCAAGCTTAAAAGGATATACTTGGAAAGGACAGGACTTTCTAATCAATTAAGATATGTCAGAGCTACAAGACACCTCAGGGATCATTGGGGTTAGCCTTCAGACAGCAGGGTAAGTGGAAGGACTGAAACAAGAAATCAAGTATTCTGATCACCAACTTAACTATTTTTGTGTACTGAGGTCAATATGTTTGAATGTCTTTTCAGTATGTGAGGGCTATTTTTTTTTATCATTACAAGTATCTCCCTTTAACTTTGAAGTTCTGTATGCTTCAAATACAGATATTATCTATTGCAGAACTTAGCAAATGAAACAGGCCCACCTGTCATTGTTGTTTAATTAGTTCCTGATTTTCCTATTATTAACACAGTGTACATAATGGATCTGAAATGTGTATTTTAGAGTTTTAAAAATTGAATTGAAAAAGAGGAAAAGGAGGGACAAATAAAGCAAATGTAGCTTTCTTTAAGTATTGAAAGGGCATTGGCTTCCTTGGCTTAAACCGACCAGCAATATATTTCTGCTTCTCTTTGTGTTGTAACTTCATGCTTCTCTTATCCCTTTTTCCAATCTCATTGTCTCTGCAGGCAGCAGTGTGGAATTTGATTGGTGTGCTGTCTCCAGTATCCGCACGCTGCGTCAACTTGGCAAGAAGACTGTGGTGGTGAATTGCAACCCTGAGACCGTGAGCACAGACTTTGATGAGTGTGACAAACTGTACTTTGAAGAGTTGTCTTTGGAAAGAATCCTAGACATCTACCAACAGGAGGTAAAAAAAAAAAGAGAAAGAAAAAATATAGACACTGCACACTTTATATATGTGTATTCGTGTATGTAGATTTATATTGCATTCCCCTCAGGAGAAAGAGCTGTCGGCGCCTTCTAGTGTCTCATTTTGTAGTGAAGCTCGAAAAAGAATTACCCCGGCCTTAGATTCTTGAGGCTCTGGCTCCAAGTGATTATTTTACATATAAAAGTCACTTTTTCTTTCTAAACATTCTAGCTATACTAAAAACTCTTCTTGGTAACATGTGCCAGACACACATTAATTAGTACAAGACAACCCCAATAAATACTTTGCAGAATGATTGAGTTGGTCATCTGGACATACAATAAGCAGCCTTTCTTTAGTTCATGAGCTGAGGGGAGGGGTAACTTGTTCACAAAGGACCAGCTAATTCTTTGTGCTATAAGAGGAAGCCATTAGTCTTCAATTTAAGATTGATGAGTCCATTCTAAATGATTCTGGTACTTTTACAGTATTTTCCTACCGTTGTTCCTCCACTTCCATGCTAATATGAGTGTATCTTCACTGTACATAGGTTACTGTGCATCTGTAGAATGAGTCAAATTGTCTTAAGTTGAAAAAAAATAACTACTGGAAAATTTCAAAGTGATGTCCAGAAGTTGTCCCTTTTGATGTCATTACAGTTAATTCCTTCTCACAGAAAATCATCCCAATGTGTAAAATTTGGCCACTTAGGAAAAATAATACTGAATTGGACCAATAATAACCTCAATTCTAGTCTTAACTTGAGGACTCATTGACTTGTATAAGTTGCTTAAATTCTCTGCACTTTATCTTTTTTTTGGTTAATGAATTATATGAGTGTAAAAATGTGCTACATGCAGGTACCATGAAGGTAACATGTGATTTGTGGTTGAAATTATATTGTAAAGTATAAAGTGTAGTGCTAGAACAATGTCATGGTTTTATTAGTATAAAAAGAAAAGGGGATGGAAAAAAAAGAAAATGGACAAATTTAAGGTGGATGTGTTATCATAGTTGTCTATTTAGATCTGGTTTACTAATCTTTTATTACAACAAAATTGAACCATTAGGCAGAATATGAACAATGTTTAGTTTTCTTTCTGACATGGTTTCTCTAATGATTCCTTAATATTCATTTCAGATGCATAGGTGGGGATCAAAACAAGTGCATTCTACAAGTGTTTCTTGAGCACCTTTTAAACGCCAGGTTTAACAAGATAGAGAGCTCTAAAACCAGGTCTCTACCCTCAAGACATTAAAATAAAACTAAGATTCATGACATAAATATGTGAAAAATTATATAATTGTTTAAAAATATTAACAAACATTGCAGGCAGTAGCAGCAGACATTTTACACATAATTAATTATTTCCCCAGTAATTCTTTAAGGAAAGATTAGAAATGTCTATGACTGCCTTTGGATATAGTTACACAGCGATATTAATGGGTTTCTTTTACTATAACTGAATTCATTGTGCTAGAAAGAAAGAAATCAGCCCTTCTTTGAAGGTAATTGGCAATTAACGTGCTACTGTATGTTGTAAGGTAATTTTAAATGTTGTCTTGGAGTATATAAGAATAATATGCCATTGATGTATTCTCAGGAAATTACACAAATCATACATACATGTACATATGTGTGTGTGTGTGTGCTTCCGTTCATGAGGCTGTTGTGTGTATATCTTCATAGCAAGCCCCACAGGCTCCACTGTCTCTCATAGAAAGTATTCCTCAATCTTCAGAAAACTGTCATCTGACCTTGGATGCCCCTAGTGAGAATGAAGGCACTGAGGCATTCAGTAGTAAAATTGCAGGAAGTTGGAAACACATTTAAACTTACTCAAAAGCACACATTTGAGTCATTTAGAAGGGCAATAGGCTTTTCCAAGGATATAGAGCTACATGAGATGATAGAGGGTACAACGAGTCTGCTGGTCCAGGTCTCTCGATCTAGTTCAGGACCAAAATAGTTTCCATGGGATCAAGGGACCACACTAAGGAAACATCAAGGAGCCCCAGCTGGTGTGACTCAGTGGATTGAGTGCTGACCTGTGAACCCAAGGGTTGCCAGATCAATTCCCAGTCAGGGCACGTGCCTGGGTTGCGGGCCAGGTACCCAGTGGGGGGTGCACAAGAGACAACCACACACTGATGTTTTTCTGCCTGTCTTCCTATCTCCCTTCCCCTCTCTAAAGATAAATAAATAAAGTCTTTAGAAAACAAAGAAACATTAAGAAGTGAAAACAGTGACATGCCCTGTGAGTAAAGCTGGTTGTTTTGAAGGAAATCCTTGATCGTAGTTTGAGTGAGAGGGGATGCTGTGAATGCTGAAATCTCCTTCCCAGTTGTTGCTATTTTTTAAACAGAAAGTATTATGATGATATATACCTTTGGCTGCAGACATTACCTTAGTGATAGTTTGAAAAAGTAGGAAATTTAGCTGGGTGATAAAGATGCACATAAATTTTGGTAAGAGATCAATGGAACTTTGGGAGTCAGTGGAATTAGTTTAGGCTAAAGATTTTACATACCTGTGAAACAATATCTGCATTTTTAGAATATTTTGTTTCAATTAGTTACTTGAAACTATTTAGATGTTAAGTGATTATGATGGTGATAACTTAGCTTTGTGAGATACCAGGTTCTCTTCCCTAAGTCCCCTACAAGTTCTGTACTTGGAGTTGGAGCCATTTCCATATAGAATTCTTCCAGAAAACTGTGTGATATTAACTGTGTCCTACAAACATGCTCTCTTCTACTGGATTCCTTTTGCTATATGAGCAAAACTTGCTCTATGTCATCACACCACTACTCTAAACCATGCCTATGAGGATGATCTGTCTTCCCAGTGATGAGCTGTATTTTTGGAGGTCAAATCATGAGAAGAGGGTTTTGCCAGTGAAAGATTTCCTACCTACCACTTTTCCAAAGGAATGTTTTAGAAACAGCTTTTCTTGTGTCCTTTAACATGAATCGCCTCTGAAACCAGCTGGAAAAACAGCTTAAGATTCAAAGATTTGTTATATTAGTAAGGCACTGCTTTACAGTATGTAGAATTGAGTTTACTGACTCCGTGTTTGTTAGATAAAAAATACAGGCAAGTCATTCTACCTTCATCAAGCCTCAGTCTCCTTAGATGTAAAATGGAGAGAGTAATAACTGCCTCAGAGGGGTATTTAGTAACAATCTTAGTAAATAGTAGAAGTTTATATTTTTATTATTTTAAAGTTAATTTCTTGAAAAATAAGAATCAGTTTCATGCCACTATTTTGAATACTATTGGTGTATTTATTAATGAAAGTCTTTTAATTCAATTTTAAGCTCCTATTTAGTTTGGTTAACTCCAAATTTTGTTCCCTTAATTTTAGAGATTATTTTGAAGTTTTTAACATAAGAGACTTCTGTATACATTTAATTGAGAAATTAAGTTTTTAAGCCTTTAAAATATTAACACTGTTAATAAGGTAAAAATAAGCAAATACAAAGATTATTGTAAAGGGAACAATTCTTTCTAAAGTTTTTGGAAAATGTGTATCGAATATTCAAATGATGATAAAAGCAGCTAAAGTACATTTATAAATATGCAGAACTGTGGATTATTATTTTCAGTACTGTTTACAATGCATTTAAGCACGCAATTGCAGGTGTTTGCTTAGGCAGAACTATAATTTCTATCATCAGAGAGAAATTATATCAGATTTCTATCAGAGAGAAATTACCTTCATTCCTTTTAAGAGTATTTCAGAATGATTTCAAATAATGATTAAATACATTTGGTACACATCCATTACTTCACAAATTCTAATATTTCATTAGTAGGTTATTAAAGCCAACACGAACTATGTCAAAATCAATGGGCTATCAGATATATTTTCTAATATTAACAATAATATAATTTATATACTTGTATAAAACCTTTAATGTTTATTCTTATATCATCTTCATAGTGACCTTATGAAGTAGGCAGGCATTATTGTCCTAACTTTACAGACAAGAGTTCTGAGCCTCAGGGGGAGATTGACAGAGGGTAACCAAGGTGGTAAGGGACTTCCGACTTCAAGTCCAGCTCCCAACATTCCACACTGACCTACCCGCACCACTAGAACACCAGTTCTGAGAAAAATGGATATTTTGTGTTTTTTTTTTCTTTTCTAATCTTGAAAGTTTGGCTGCTCCTTACTGGGACATTAAGGTTAAAGATTCCAGGACTGCTTCTAAGGCAAATAATAAGAAAATAAGACTTCAAAGAAACAGTTACTGGGTCCTGTAGACAGGCGCCAAACCAAGGTAGCAGGAAAGCAGGGAAGGTATTAAAATAGGAGGTAGGAGTTAGACTAGACTTGGGTTTAGGGATAGTTAGAGTTTAGACAAGGGAGAGGAGGGAAAGAGAAAGGAAATAACGGCAGAGGAAGGTGAAGTGGTACAGAAAGCTCACCTGTAGGGCGGATGCACAGGGCTGGGGACTGTGGTAGAGTCTACTGCCTGCCACTAGGGGAAAGGATGCTAGATAAGATTGAAAAGTTTTAATTGTTCTCATGGTAATGAGTTCATGCTTCATCCTTGAAGTGATGAGCACCTTCAGAAAGCTCTGAGTATAGGAGTTACTTGTAGGATGATTAGTCAGAATGTGAGGGGTGGCCTGGAAGGGAACAGGAGAGGTAAATGTTAGAAGGACAGATTGTATCCACTTAGGAAATTACAACAGTAGTCCAGGAATTAGTTAATTATAGTGTAGAGTACATGATAAAACTATTCAATGGCTTAATTATCTTTCTCTGATTATTACACATGCAACTGTCACACATTTATATTTAATTGTATGGAAGTCATACATGGTAATAATATGTAGTTGTATGGGATCTTACATAGATTTTAGCCTGTAAGTGCCTGGAAATCAGAACTACATCTGTTGATCTCTTTGTGGTACAACTTAATATCATCCATTGAACAGGGAAATGAAACCGTCACAGTCAAGTTAATCATTTTCAGTGAGCACGTGGAGGCTGTAATAGCACAGTCCTTCACTCACGTGGAAGGTACCCCAGTGGCTGATATTGCCCATGTCTTTTCCAGGCATGCAGTGGCTGCATCATATCAGTTGGAGGCCAGATTCCAAACAACCTGGCAGTCCCTCTCTACAAGAATGGGGTTAAGATCATGGGCACGAGCCCTCTGCAGATCGACAGGGCTGAGGACCGCTCCATCTTCTCGGCAGTCTTGGATGAGCTGAAGGTGGCTCAGGCCCCCTGGAAAGCTGTTAACACTTTGGTAAGGAAAGAAATACGTCTGTTTTTAATGTTCTCTTTTGAAGAGTCATAACCTGAATGTTAACTACTGCAGGTGTTAACTGCAGGGCAGATAGAACGCACAGTGCTTAGTGAATTTAAAGTTGCTGTATTTCCATGATTGCAGTTAAATGTAGGTTATAAATTGATAGGAGTATTCTCTTTAAGATTCAGACAATGAAATGAAGTTCAAACTTTCTTTGAACTAGATTTAATATTTAGAATTAGAAGCTAGAAATTTTATGTATTGCGGGGCCCAATTTACATGTTAATGGTATCTTTTGAGAGAAAGAATAAAAAGAGTTGGGTTACTACTTGTTGTAATGATACCATTCTGCACTGATACCATTCATTGAATGTTTTCAACTATTCATACATTTCTGATGATGTTGTTTCCATTCATCAGAATGAAGCATTGGAATTTGCGAAGTCTGTGGGCTACCCCTGCTTGCTGAGACCTTCCTATGTTTTGAGGTAATACATTGTTTTCCAAAACAACAATTTAAAAATTGGGAGATAGAGACCTGCATGCTGTATGTTAATAGCAATAGGCGTTTTTTTTTAATGTAGTAATTTGTAAACCCCTTAACAATCCTCAAACCAGCCCAGCCAGATTGAAGACCTATGTACAGTCCTTCAGTTTAATGCTTTTCCTTCAGGGCGTCCTACATCTTGGAAGATGCCTTAGGGCATATCCTTGCCGAACAGTGGGGAAATAGTTTTCCGTTAGAGAAGAGGATAATTAAAGAAAACCAAGATGTAAAACCGAAACCAAACAAAGAAGGCATCTTGCTCCCACATCTGTTTTCTAGCACTTGGAAATGGCAGCTTATCTTCGGCACCATCCGATGGTGCCTGTAGTTTGAATTTTTGAGTTTTTGAAATCACATTTTTTAATAGATGAATTATAACGGTGTGGGGCATGGGCAGTGAAAATCTTTTATATTAAACCTTGAGACTAAGATCTATCATCAAAGGAGAAGGTGTGAATTATCACTTCCTCTCTTCAGATGTTACCACATGTAAGGAGCTACTTCACCGAACGGGGGATAATAAGAGAAACACAATTTGCTGTGCACAATTTGAAAGTGTAAATGGAATTTGAGATGGGGTCCTTTAAAATAATGAAAAATTTCAAATGAGGTGGAAAACTTCCCTTTTATTTAAATGACATTTTGCATAAACCGCAGTCTAATGACACTACTCCTTTGAGGTATTATATAAGTTAATGTAAACACCCATATTTAAGGGAGGATAGCAGAAAACAGCTTTAACTATTGCATTTCCTTTCTCATCTTTATCTATATCTTTGTTCTAGTTTCCTATACAACAGATTATCAGCATTATAGGCTTAGCTTTCTTGTCTTAAATAGATGAAGAAATTGAGACCTTTTTACGCAGAGCTTCATAACAGAGCAGAAAAGGTGAAATATACTACTTTTTGAAAGGAAGTGAAAAGTAATGCTTTTTCCTTATTCTTCCTCTTTTCCTTTTTTCTTCTTCTTTTCTCCTCTTCTACTTTGAAAGTGTCAAAATGCAGAGTAAATTGATTTTAGATGACTTGTTTTTCAACTATTTAGAAAGAAGGGCACAGTTGAGTATGTTTCACTCACATACTTTACATTGTATTTGCAAATGTTACTAAAAAATAATTCTTGGGTAGCCTGGTAGAGGTAGTAGACTGCCCTATTTTGACTGAGAACCTATGAGGTAAGATCAGATTTTGGTAATGAACGCTGAAGAGAGAGAAACCAGGTCTTGGGAGGAATCCTATTAAGGTTCAAGAATTACCCGAAGCAAGTGGAGAGTTAAAATAGTAAAGGAGAAAGAACAAGCCATGGGAAGATAACATTTCTAGAGCTTCCATGGTTTTCTTAGGGCTCATCACAGGTCTCCACTCCTTCCTCATCCCCAGCTCTGGTGACTTTTTACTTTGGTCAGTTGTCCTGTTGATTAAATGGAATAAAGTCTCAATTTAGAAAAAGATGCCTTCTTACTTAGCCCAAACTAAAACTGGAGGTTGCCTGCAACTGTTCAGAGAAGCAATCAAGTCTAGGATGCTTGACTTCCAAAGTGATAAAGAAACTGACTGATTTTCTGCCCCTTCCTTTCTCAGTGGGTCTGCCATGAATGTGGTATTCTCCGAGGATGAGATGAAAAAATTCCTAGAGGAAGCCACTAGAGTCTCTCAGGTAGTGTCTTCTGTCCTTCTATTGACATTTACTTCTGTTAATTGCTATTTTATTTCATGTGTTGTTTTTCTTTTCACACAATGTTGTTAGGATGGTTTTCCTTTAAAAATTTTTTTTCTAGCCACTAGTGTCCTACAGGTGGGGATGAAAAAACTCAAATGCATTTCACTATATTTAGATTCCAGGGTTAGTTGAAGAAGAGGAGAATCAGTGTATATTCGATCACAACAAAGATTTATATAACTTTAGACTTCCTGAGCCAGGTTGGATGAACATCCTGTTTGATCATGGGTGAGATGCTAGCAAAGTCATCCCTGGACTCCGTAGGGCCATGCAGGGCCGCCCAGGGGCGCCCAGCCCTGCTCAGGAACTCTGATTTTTAATTCTCATCTGCAGAGACTTTGTCTTCGTCAACCTCAACATTTTAACGATAAATCCCTTTGCTCACTTATGGATGTTTTTCATTTTGTTACATTCCATTTTAGTAAACGAAAACATTTATAATTTTGTGGTGGTTCTACAACCACCTTGCACTGCCCCAGCTTTTACTCTTTCATTCGGTGTTACCCCAACGTGATCCATTAAAGGCTTGCCTAGTGGGCTTATTGATCTGCGCACCTTGTACTGGAGTGGATGAAAGTAATGTTTTCCTTTTCAAAGCTAGCTGTGGCTAGAAAGATATACATAGAGAGAAAAAGCACAAGTTAGAGAAAAAGCTTTGATGTTAAGCGAGTGAAATGTGGAGGGAGCTGAGGAGTGGAATCCAAGGCAATTCAAAGGGGAGTAAAGAGCAGGGACCGCTCCTGCACCCATGCAGCAGGATCCCCCTTTTGAGAGATACCTGTTTCCCAAGGACATGTGGGTAGTGAAGAGAGTGGACAAGGATGAAGAATGAGAAGAGGCAAAGAGTGTAAAAAAAAAGGAAAACCAAGTGAATTTAGAATTCACTTTTGTGTGAAAGTCAGATAATGAAGAGGGAATCTCTCTAATGGGCCAGTGGTGATTAATGTGCCCTGCAGGGAGACACTGCCTGCCCTCAATTTAATTCTCTGCCAACAGGCCTGCCATACTCCTCCTTAGAGGAACCAGCAGCTAGATCTAGCTGGTCTTGTGTGAGTGATGAGGCAGGTACCCTGTCTTTATTTATTTTTTATTTTTGCCTAGAACCCTGGATCTCATAGGGGTCTTACCTGACAGAATATTTTTTAAAATATTTTTTATTCTGCTAGCATATGGGTGGAACCCTTATAGGACAAATGTGTTACAATAAGGATGCCTTAAATAAGTACTTCCTGGTTTAAGTCTCCCCATCAAATTATAGCAGAATCGGGTATTCTCAACTCAGGGACTCTAGAGTAAAACCAGCCTCCATCAGTCACTTATCCATTTATGCATTCATTCATATTTAGCACCTGCTATGTAATGGCATTATTCTCAGGACCGGGGTACTGTCATCAAAAGATAGATAAGTCTTTGCTCTCATGAAGGACTCTCTTTGCTAGAGACATCAGCTAATGAGCATTGCAATAGAAAAAGTATACATGATGTCGAGGTATAGCATAAAAGTACTGGAGTCCATTCCTTGGGCTTTTAAAGAAGGGACTTTTAAATTGACTCATAATGGTTGATTCACAGTTAAAAGGTTTACATTGTGGGTATGAGATGGAGAAAAGACCAGCATTTTAAAGATCTTAATTTGAGAAAAAGCATGGAGTTCCTAGAAACTAACCAAGAATTCACAATGTGGCTAAGGCTCCAAACATGGTGGGAAGTCTGGTTGGAATCATGGTGGAGAAGTTGACAGATGGGGAGCAGATAAAGAAGACCTGGTCAGTCATTGTAAGGAATTTGGATTCTAGTCATACTTTCTATTTTAAAAAGGTTGCTCTGCTGTAGTATGGAGAGTGAGTTCTGGGACAAGACTGAATCATGGAAAGAGGTTGGGGGGCTGTTGCTGTAGCTCAGGGTAGAGACGGCAGTGCCTTGGATCAGAGCAATGACAGTAGGGCAGAGAGAAACTCATGTGTTCTAGAAATATTGAGGATGCACCTTGAAGGCAATGAGTGAATGGACAGAGGTGGAGGGGCAAAGAGTATCATGGGATGACTCCTGAGTTTCTGCCTTGTACAACTGGAGAGATGGTGGTATCATTTATGGAAATAGAGAGCATTCTAGAAGAAACATTTTAGAAGGGGAAATTACATGTTTAACTTCTGACCTTTTCAATGGGAGGTGTCCGTGAGGAGTCCAAGTGGACATGCTTTAAAAGCAGAAGGTTCTATAGATTTGGCATTGAGGATCAAGATCACAGCTAAAGACAGAGATGTAAATATAGATTTGGAAAGGAAATAGCATACCATTTTAATTGAAACTTTAAGAATGGAAGCAATCACCAAAGAGAGAATATAGAGGAAAAGAGGCACTTAAGACAGAGAAAAGAGGAACAGTGGCATGTAAGGGCTAAGGGAAGAAAGAACCTGGAAGGGGCCTGAGAAACAAGCATGAAGGGGTGATTCGTGGAGACCAAAGGAAGAAAGAAAGTGTAGGCAACAGTGTATAACGTTGCCATAAGACTGAAATGTATTGAGAAAGTTGCTTTCTCAATATAATAAGGGCTATTTCATTAATCTGTTCCGTTGTCCAGGATTGTGGGTGCTGTTGTGCCACTCAAATCAGTTTATCTGTGAGACGTCAAGTGGTGTGGGTTGCTGGTGCTTAGGCCATAGCGGGGAAGAGACACCATGGTCTTGGTGCTCTTCCTTCAACCTCTTCATTCCATCTGGAAAAAGCAGGCAGCGGCCAGGTGGTGGAAGGCATTGCAATGCTGTCAGGAAGGAACTGAGTGTGGGAAGAACTTCAAGAATGATAGGGGGCTGAAATAGCTGAAAAAAGGACATTTTAAGACTAGTAAAGAAAAATGTTTGATTTTGCAGTTGCAAATGCTATACTTTAAGAGTGGTTGAAGGCATTCATTTCCAGGTAAAGGATTTCATTTTTGGCTTAATAAAAATGTATACAAAATGCTAGTTACTTTGTTTCTAAATTCTTTTATTATTCTCATAGAGAGAACTTATATAGGCAATTGTAGTACCTGGAAATGAAAAAGAGAAGTGTAGAAAAAGAGCCTGAATCAATAATAGTATATAATTATTAATAAGTATTTTACCCCATAAGGTGTCCATAATTCTGGGAACAGAAAAAGAACCCCATTCTGCCCTCTCTGCAAGGCCCCTCTTTCCTTGAACTCACCTAGAAGTCTGTGTTTGACATTTCAAAACTGCTTTTCAGTTCACTGAGGACTTAAACTTGGAGAAACACCTTCTGTCTCACTGCAAACAGAAAACAACCTGGATTTGACAAAACAAGTTGGCCGATGAGTTTGTGCAGTGTGTTTAGCGTGAAGTTTTTCTTCAAGTATTGCCCTGGTGTTTACTTAAGTAAGGCGCACGGCTGACTCGACACGACCAGATGGTTTCAGCTGAAAGTTCTGCCCTGTTTTCCTTTGTGACAGGAACACCCAGTGGTGCTGACAAAATTTATTGAGGGGGCTCGGGAAGTGGAAATGGATGCCGTGGGCAAAGAGGGAAGAGTGAGTACTTTATCTCCTTGCCTCCCATCCCTGTCTTCCCATCAAATATTTCTTTTCTTGGCAGTTTGAAACATAACAGATTAAAGTTTATGATTTCCACCAAACAGGTTTCTAACAATAATGGACAAGCTGCTTAGTCCAAAAAAAAAAAAATTCACAGGCACTGACAATTCAGTTGATGTGGCACGGGTATCTTACTTCCTGTGTTTCATACTGTTAGAATTTCTCTTTGATGATATTCAGAATTAATTATCATCCTGCACTCATCGTTCTTTTTGAATTGATTTTCTCTCATTTCCTTTTGTTTGTGGGTTTCCTTTCATGTTCCAGTGGATATTATGAAAACATCCAATACTTTTCTTTCTGAAGTTCCTGATTGAATCCCTAGTTTTTCTTCTCTCTTGATTTCCTAGCCACCTCCTTTTTATTGGGTTAATAAAGGCAAAACCAAACAGAGTAGGGTGGATAATGATAATAACATCAAATTGGCTTATGATATCACATCTCATATTGCTAATGCAGTTAATGCATCCAACTTCACTGAGAAAAGAAAATGCAAAAAAGGCTTTCCTTCAGTTTGCTCATCATGGAATCAGACATTTATGCTGTATCTGGAAATACAAGGAGTTATGTTTTAGGAAGTCCTTGTCATTATATTTGCTTTAAGGGAATATAAAAGGTTGACTTTCAACTTCTACTTTGCAGATACTTCAAAACACTACTGGAGATGTTAAATATTTTTCTTTCTTTTGTCTTCCACTTTACCAGTTCAAAGTGATGTGTGTGTTTTTTAAAAATATGCCTGTATAGTAATAATGACTTCTTACCACAGAATCATATAATCTAAAGTGGAAGCATTCTTAGAAATCACGAATGATTTCAACTCCACACCCTCCAAAAGATGAGAATTTTTTTTCCCCCATATCTCTGGAAGGTGGTCATTTGTTTTTGTTTGTTTGTTTGTTTGTTTGTTTTTGTTTACTCTTTTGGTGATGCAGAACACAAAAATGTTGTAAGATTTTATATATATATTTTTTGTTTTGGGTTGTTTACTTTTTGACATCTCACATATTCCTTTTTTTGAACTAAGGTCTGCTTCCCTCAAATTTTCCTTGCTGACCTTCTGACCTCCAGAACTATAGGGCATAAGTTTAGTTTTTCTACCTTTTCAGTATTTTGTCTATTTGAGACTGAGCTATAAAAAAAAGGCAAATGTAATCACACCAGTGTGGAAGTGGGAAATGTAAGTCTGGCTTAGAAAATTTGTATATTTTTTTCAAATTTTGAGCTGGTAAAGTTGGTCTTATTTGGCTCAAGTTGCCAGATAAGCTCTTGCCCTGAGTTTTTCTCAGCCATAGACCAGCGCTCATCGTCCTGGCCTCTTTCAGAAATGTTCCAGATTGTTCACTTTATTTTTAATGAGTCACACTCAGAAGTAGTACTTCAGAAATAGAAATAGTATTTCAGATATATGATGATATTTCCAGAGCTCGGCTGGGCTACTGCCTCCTCATTTCTAGACACTATAAAAAAAATTAGGTGCTTACTGTGCACTAAATATCATGCCAGACACCGTGTATGTGTTCTCTTTTATCCCTACAAACATTCTGAGACAGATGCTATTGTCATTCCCATCTTATTGGAGACCAGGGCTAAGCAGATACAGCATCTCGCCCAGGTCACAGGACTGAGATGACAGAAGGAAACTGAGATTCAGATGCCACTCTGCTTTAAGTCATCTGTACATCCGATAAGCAAATCTTCTCTGTAGTTTACGCCTTTTCCAATCACCCAATTATTCTCTCCACTCTAAGCTTTATCATTTCCCAAAGACATGTGTTATTAACACTCCGATTATAGTGATTGAGACCATAAACTTTAGAATCTGACAGATAAAATTTCAAAAGCTTTCCTCAGCCACCTGTACAGAAGTTATTTATTCTGACTACAAGAGAACAGTAGTCACCTGTACTGGAGTTATTTATTCTTATGTTACCTTAGTTTCCTTACTAATAAAGGGAACAAGTGTATTTTCCTTTTGCTTCTCTCTTCTCTCAAATATCAAGTTAAAGAGCTCTTGATCTTTAGATCTGAAGTGTTCTCTCTCATTCACCTAAGTTATGACATTTACCTAGCTAGACAGTCATCTCTCCCATCTTCTTTTCCTTTACAGTGTCTAAAACCTAAGCTGGAAGGAAGAGATAAAAACATCTCCAGTGCCTCCCAAATGCTTTCATTTTCTCTCTGTTCCTGAATGTCAATATGAGTTGGTTTACTTGTCCTCTTTTCCTATTATCTATACTCATTCTAATCAATGGAGGAGGGAGGGAAGCTGTCAGCCACTCTCAGGTTCCCCTCGAGGCAATCTGTCACACAGGGAGGCCGGACAAGTCCACGCATGACACTCTTTCTGCTCTTCTCATCGGGGACTTGGCAAAGAAACAGGTCAATGCTCCAGGCATCTGTTATAATCAGAGGGGTGGGCAAGGCTGCAGCTTCATTGAAGTAGGTGCCTGACAACTTCCTGTAATCTTCCTTTGGCCAGGTTATCTCCCATGCCATCTCGGAACACGTGGAAGACGCAGGTGTCCACTCGGGAGATGCAACTCTGATGCTGCCCACACAGACCATCAGCCAAGGCGCTATTGAAAAGGTCATTATTTATAAGTAAAAGTCAACAGGGAAAAAAGCACAGATAAAAACAGTTTTTAAAGCTAGGTAGCAATGTTAGACATGCTGCTGGTAAAATTTCATTATTACAAGAACTTCCTTGCTCTGAGTCAGCTGGGTATTTTAGAAAAGGTGAAAGATTCATTCGTTCTGAAGAGAAGCCAGAGTATCGGCTGGGTGTTTTAAAGATAACGATTTCCTTCACTGCCGCTTAGAGCCCGTTTGGTTGTACTTGAGCGCAGTGGCTCTCTGACTTCAGTGTGCTTCATAACCACCCGGGGAGCTTGTTCAAGTACAGATCCCTGGACTCCAGCCCCAGTTTCTGATTCTGTAGTGCTGGGCAGAGTCCCCAAGTTGCCCCCAGAGCTCCTGGCTTTAGCTATGGGACACAGAAATTCCTGTATGTGGCACGCAGATCTTCCCCACAAGGAGACACCATTTCCTTCTGACCATAATATCTACCCTTGAAGAGACCAGGACAACAGGAAAACACAGAGAAAAACATCTCTCTGGTCTCTTCAATACCATGTAATTTCGGGTCCTGCGCCTCTCAGCAGGTGACCCATTAGATTGATACAGAGTTTGGTCTTCAGTTTCTGGTCCTGAAGCAACTAAACCCAAAGGATTCCATTTCACCTTCAAAGTTAGACCATAATATATCATCGTAGGTAGGAGCATTTATTTGCAGAGAAGTAATCCTATAAAGTTATATTTCACTCTAGTATCCTGTTGTGAATATTTAGCACATATTATTATTTTGTTAATAGGAGCCTAATGGTGGCTGCTGTTATTTCATTATTGTTATTGGAAATGGAGCTCTCTGTAAAGATAAATTAAAGAAGTATAAATTTAAGATTCTGTTACTTTTTTTGGTTTATATCTAATGAACACTCTTAGCACTATATTATTTATTGTTCTTTTGATCTAGGTGAAGGATGCTACCCGAAAGATTGCAAAGGCTTTTGCCATCTCTGGCCCATTCAATGTTCAGTTTCTTGTCAAAGGAAATGATGTCCTGGTAAGAAATGCCAAGGTGTTTGAGGGGACACCTTGCGGTGTTAGGTCATGTTGGGTTGTGTCCTTCTAGTAACCTTTACCCTGAATGCAACTGTAGAGCAACTGAGGCCCTGCCGCTATTAGTAAGTGGGTATGGGGCATTTCCCAGTGTGTAACGCAGGCCCTTGGAGACACTGGTATGTTAGTCACAGCTTTGTAAAGCACTCTGATCCACTGGAAAGGTCGTTGTCTACCATTTGCAGTGCAGTGCAGCAACTATCATAAAGTAATCTGATCATGTAGAATAGTGATAAATTAAATGCACTGAAGTTTTGCTTGACTGTTTTCCCAGAAAAGAAAGCTGTGACTTATGCCATTTACCAACAAATAAAAAATGTTAAATTAACTAGGTTAGTCTTAATTAATTTAGTGTCTTTCATTTAACCAATCAGTAACCACTACTGATTCAGCATCTGCTATGCAAAGTCATAGGGAGGTTAAAAAGATTTATAAAATACAGCCTCAGTTCCCAAAGATCTTCCATTTAGTGAGGACCAAGAACAAGATGAATGCATACATAACCAGAACATAAGTTAGAGTGTAATAGCTGCTAGAAGAATGTGCAAATAAAATGGCATTGGTGTCTTTGAAGAGAGAGAGAGTATCAGCTAGTTTGCATGTGCATGTGTGTGCATGCACATGTGTGCATGAGCCTATGTGTATTTGAGTGTCATTTGTCTGGTTGTCTGGTTTTAAGTGGATTATAAAAGATTTCAAAGAAGATTCCATATATTGAGCTGGATCTTAAAGAATGGCTGGAAGGAAGGTAGAGAGGACATTACACATAGAACATCTATGAGAAATTGGCACATTTTAGGAGATAGTGACTAGTTCAGTTTAGCAAGATTATTTTTTTCTAGGGAAAGAGTGGAAGGTGAACTGAAAAGTAAGATTGGGGCCATGAAGGTGGTACAAGATAACACAGAGAGTCACAGAGACAGAAGGATAGATGGCCTTCGAGGGCTAGACCTTGATCTGATGGCCAGTGAAAACCCAATGAAAGCTCTCAGGAAGGATGTGGGATTTTCTAAACTCTACATTAATGCCAATCTCTCAGTAGTATGAGGCAGTGGAATTGTGGAAAGGGGAAAACCAGATTTCAGCAATACTGACTGAAAGGAAACTAGTTAGCAAAGTGCAAGCAGTGGGAGTGCAGGGAGAAGCTGGCAGAGCAAGAGCTGGTCCCCAGTCAATGACAGCTGGAACCTGCTGGTGGGGAAAATATTAATATTGTTGTCATTAGTCCTCACCATTCTGTCTCTTCTTTGGAATTTTGTTATCTCTCCAGGTGATTGAGTGTAACCTGAGAGCGTCACGATCCTTCCCCTTTGTGTCCAAGACCCTTGGGGTAGACTTCATTGATGTGGCCACCAAAGTGATGATTGGAGAGAACTTCGATGAGAAACCCCTTCCAACTTTAGAGCATCCCATCATTCCTGCAGACTACGTTGCAATTAAGGTAACATTTGAAAAAAAAAATCTGTTAGTCATTTTTGTAAGTTCCAAGGAAGAAGAGCAATTTTTGATCAAAAGAATCTTGATATTTTATGAATCTTCTCGCTAAAGTGCTGGACTAGGAAGTTATGATGTTTTCTTTGAATAATGTAATGCAGGTGCACTTCAGTCAACTTTATGTGAACTACTGTGCATTTCAAAAAATCATTTAGAATTGTTTAACTTCAGAACTGACTAGCTGAGTGAATTATGACTACGTGTATGCAGCTGATGGACGATGGTACTGGTTTGGTTGGTAAATTGAAATCATCGGCATGTATTGCTAGCACAAGGCTTGAATTGAGCCATATTTGAAATGTGCCAAGACCTCAAGAATGCATGAATCTTGTAAAAGTCTTTCCTGCTGGTTAAATTCTTACCACCTTGGCCACCGTCATTTAGTTCCTACTTTCTTTGGTGGCACAATTTTTCCACTTGAAAAGTTGAGAGAGCAGTTACTGTTCACAGTGATTCTGTGAAAGTGATGAAATTGTGGCACCTTTATGAAGAGTGACTAAGAAAATTAAGGTTTTTTTCACTAATTTCCAATGCTGTGTACATATACATACATATATATATATATATATGTATGTATGTATGTATGTATATATATATACATATATATATATACACACATACCAGTATATGTCTAATAATAACTTGTAATAAGGCCACTGAACTTCTCTAGCTGCCTCTGTGTGTCCATGCACAGAGTATTTATGACCTGGACAAGCATGAGGATTAGTGAGGTATTATATAAATATATATGAAGTTTTTAGATGAAGCACACATGAGATTAATTTATATTGAGTGATATATTTATGTGACACTTACATATTTTAGATGCCTTTAAAGTTTTCCATTTCTATATGTACTGGTGACCTCAACTATAATTGTGTTACAGCTGAGATTCTGGCTTCTCTTACAGTGGAAGCTTTAAGTTGAAGCTATAAATAAAAAATATTTATTAATCTTACTTAAGTTAATAATTTAGGATGCCTTGGATTTTATAGTGCACTGAAATAGAATGTCACTTTTTATGTTGGGAGAGGGTGGCATTTTAACCATGGGGACGATGACAGAACATAAATTATGAAAATTTTCAATGGGATATATATATATATATACACAAAAATCTTTTTGAGACCAACAAGGTCCTGAGAAATGTTTTTCCAACAAAGATTCTGTATATAAATTTCAAATTCATGTTTTTTTATTCAGAGACACGGGCATATATATACACATACACACATGAGAAGCAATTTCCCACTAAACAATATGGTTGGATGGATAAATATGAATTTTTCAAAATGCACTGTATCTTCCAGTTTACTTCTTTCCTAGTTATTGTTGTACAGGAATCTACTGTTTCAAATTACTTACATTTAGTCCATTTTAAGATAGCCCTTCTAAGGTGAGCGGCTCTCAGCAGATGAGGGTACGGAGAAGCTGGAGTGCAGGAATATGCAATAACTTGACTAAGGTGACCCAGTGAAATGACTCCAAGCTAGAATTCCCATGATACCTTAGGTGGGTGCCAGTATCACAGGCGGAACAGTCTAGACTAGATAAAGGGATATACGCAAGAAGTAAGAATTCGTCTCTTAGTGAGTTGCACTGATAAAAATAAATGAAAAAGAAGTACTTCTACTGATGTTCTAGTTCTTATGCAAGTTCTGAGCCAAAGTGTTTCCAAGCAGAATGTTTTTCAAAGCTTTTTAAGAGGTGTCAACAACAGTTTAATATCTCAGAAGTACGCTTACAGACAGAAATTTTTGGCAAGGTGGCTTGTTGCAAGTTCAAATGATCAAAACAAGGAGAGGAATGTTTCAAAAGCCAACCAAGAGAAAAAAAATGTGTCTGAACTCTGTGTTTGGGTAGACCAATGCCCAGCAGACTTCGTCTGAAATCACTCCAGGAGGGATCTGTGCAGGCCAGATTAGAGACACTGGCCTCCACCGGCCACAGGGGCCCCATTTACAGAAATAATTTGTGATTATTTCACCCGAGTTTTTGGCCAAAAGCTCGTGAAATTCTTGGATCAGAGTTTTAAAGCTATTTTTCAAGTCAGATGCTTGGACTGAAGAGATTTTTTACATGTCCACCATAGCCTAAATGAATCGTGCGAAAGACAATTCACTGAACATATTTTTCTCTCTTCGTTCTTGTATACCTTTCTCACACATTTTTCCACCCTGTGTTTGTTTTTTTTTTTTTTTTTTTTTTTTTTGACAGGCTCCAATGTTTTCCTGGCCCCGGCTGAGGGATGCTGATCCCATTCTGCGATGTGAGATGGCTTCCACTGGAGAGGTAACTAGTTAATGATCCACGAACACTCTCATTAAATCTACTTTGAAATCTATGGTTTTATGGTCTGACTCTAGTAAAGCAAGTTGGCAAGTAGCAAGGGGGACACAAATTTCTGCTATCAGAGTGAGTCTGAAAGGGCTTTCACAATTTTAAGCTAAAGAAAAATCTTTTACATTTGGGGCCCGCAGTCCAAATTCTCACTTGTAGTTCAACCAGTGACTACAATACTCGTGTTTCTAATTCATGTCCATGTTACCCATTACGGATATCTTTTAGATATTTTCTGGGTCTTTCTTTTTATTTTAAAGCTCTCAAGGTCTCTCTACAGTAGAACCCTCCTCCCCCAATTAGATCAGTGGGTTTTTACTAGCAATATGTAAAATGAATGTGCAGCATCAGAAAGATCATGAGCCTAAATTTTATGCAACGTGAAAATATGTGCAAAATTTCAGACCCACTTTCAACGCAACTTTAACCTCTTGGGGATTATCTAAAACTATAATGGGACTGGCCACTGGATGTCCCTCTTCACTTGTGCTGGCACTCTGGCAGCTGCAGGTTTCTTCAAGAATGTGAAATGCATTTCTTGTAGAGAGCTGTCAGATTCTAGAAAGTTCCCTACATGTCAGTGTCAGGACATTTTATGAATCACCTAGCCCTTGACAGACTTACCAGGTACAACCTTCAATTCTCATCCGTGCACGTCGGGGTGTCAACATCAGACTGTGAGGCATCATCGTTTCCTCTCGGTATTAAGAAAAACCTGAAAGGGGAAAATGTTTAATTCCAATAAATATAGGATGCTGTACGTGGTTGCCTGGGTATAAGCAAGGTCTGTTGTGAGAAGCCAAGTGAGACAAGAAGGTGGGCCGTGAGGAATAAATGGCTATCTTGTTTGTATCTGGACTGATGATGTCATCCCCTTGGCTCCTTCGCTGCTTCTTTAAATTTAATAGGTGAGGAACCCACCTTTAAAGTGAGGGTTCTCCACTATGTTTCTGGGCTGCCTGAAGGATGCTCTCTTCAGGTTCACCTTGAACTCAGGGTCTCTCAGTGCAGGGCTGTTTTCAGCAGGCCCAGGGTTCAAATCAGGGAGAGGTCTGTTTTCCTTCATGCTGTTTGCTCCAGTGTGGCAAATCTATTTGCAGTTCCTAAGTAGTCCATTCTGCCTCCAGACATACATTATTGGAGTTGTTGAAATACGGAAACATGATAAAATTAGAAATCCGCCTCCCCCTTTTTTGTGTCTATCTCAGAAATATAAAAGGAGATCATTCTTCTTCCAGTATTAGAGTCGTATTTCCAAGTGTCACTTAAGTGTGTTGTTACAAGGTCTATTGTATAACTGAAATCAGAATAATAATTCTATCTTAGTGAAATGTCAGTTAAGCTTCAAAAAGACGTTCTCAGTGTTTAAATGGTTTACTGTGGGGGTAAATACACCTTTCTGTCCTGGGCTAGGTTAGGGGCATTTTATTTTCTTAGTGGTGAATGGGGGGGTGTTAGCCTTAATTTACACTTGCGCATATCTGACTACTTTCTATGTTTTCTGTAGAAAACTGCCAAAACCTCCTATGCATTGTTGTATCTTTACTTACAATGGGGTGGCCTGGGTTCTTTCTTTTGAATTTGGATCTCATTAAGTTAGTTGGCCATACCTTTACCAAAGAATCTGTTCACTGTGGAGTATACAAGGTATGGTAAAAGTAGGTTGGCAGTTGCTTATATGGAAAATAATGCAGCAGTTAATAAATAGTAATACAAGAATAAACTGTGTTTTGTGTACTCACAACTGTCAACCTTTTTTTTGCCCCACCCTGTATACGGGTGGTCAACTGAAGGTCAAAGTGATGAGAACTTTCCTTTCATAGTAAGGGAGTCACTTGCTTAAGGAGTAAGGCTATTGTAATGGTAGCTCTGTCCCTGTGCCAGGTGATGACATGCATGGCAGAGTCCACTCCCATCATGCTCTCATGGACCACTTGTTCTATGGTTATGCTGGCCATGTGACTTGTAGTTATACTGTGGCACAATTGCCCTGGATGAAGCCTCTATATAGTGTAACATTATATGTTAGTTTAAAATTATTATTTTTTTCTTATGGCTGTGGGATTTGGGGCTAGTAGCATGGTATTTAGGTTCATTTTATGAAAATGACTTTTAAAAAAGCAAACTCCTTTGAGATTTTCGTGGACTTATTGAATTGCTCGGAAGGCTTTCTCCTCAGCTGCGTGAAATGACCCCGAATCAATTGATTAGCAGTTATGCTGTTTGTGCTACCGACCTGTGAATTCATGCACTGTTGCATAGCATACAGAACATACACTGTTATTTAAACATTGTCATATTAACATTTGGTAACTCACCACATTATGAACCAGAAGCTGTGATTTGCATCCAAATAACTCACAGTAGAATCCAGTTATGTTGTTCCATGGAGTGCTGTTGGGTAGGGAAAGAATTGCTTATTCATTCATTATGCTTAATTAAAAACATAAGATACATCTGCCCTGGCCAGCCTTTTCATCTCTGGATTCAGATTGCATGGGCAACTCAATAAAATCTACAAAAGAGTCTGTGAGTAAAGTGCTTTCCATTTGTAGTGTTTTTTTTTTCTGTAAAGATGGTTAACTATTATTTGCTTTCTTTTATTTTTTAAAATTTATTCTAAACAGGTGGCCTGCTTTGGTGAAGGTATTCACACAGCTTTCCTGAAGGCAATGCTTTCCACGGGATTTAAGATACCCCAGAAAGGCATCCTGATTGGAATCCAGGTATGTGGTGCGTGGTTGAGTGCACGCCTGTGGTCACTTGCTGGGAGTGGCTGGGGGAAGGGACCTTAATTGCAATCTAGAAGAGGTAGATTTGTTTTAAGTTTCTCTAAAGAAAAAAGCAACTCATACAAACAACGGCCATTTGTTCTCTATGTGTTTCCTGGTTTGCCTTTTTCTATTGCAGTAGCCAACACAAATAAGTGAATAACTAAAACAGACAGAAAGAAAAAGTCTCTGGTGGAAGGATATTTGTTATGAGAGGTATTTAGGGTGCCTTATAAAGGAGTCTCTTTTATTCTTTGGTTACATCTTTTCCATATGTTTTGCTCTTAGTTCTTGCTCCTTAGCCCTGAGCATAGGCTTTCCATGAGGTTGGGTCTCACCTCTTCTTTCTCTCTGTCTCTCTGTGTCTGTGTCTATCTCTGTCACTTTACTTTCCCCATTTCCAGCTCATCTATGTCTACAGTGTCCATAACACTGTCTATAACAGTGACAGTGTCAGAACAGTGTTCTCCTGTCTATAACAATCACCTTTAGATCTTAGACTGCAGCAAGCTCATATTTCCAACCATTTGCCAGGCACCTGTATCTGAAGCCTGAAACACAAGGCATCTCCCAGACTGAAGTCTTATTACCCTCATCCTGACCCTTGCTCCTTCCTTTCTTACATTCATTCGCTCACGTTTCAATTTTTACTAAATGTCAAAGGTTAAAAGTTGAAGAAGACATGGGCATTGTTTGAAAATTTTTCTGAGCTTAAAGGGCAGTGATTTAATGATCCTAAGAAAGTCAGCATATCCCACAGTACACTGTGGAGATTCTCGAAATATTATTTGGTAAGCATGGTGTAATCATAATAAGTAAACATCTTCATATAATGAAAAGGATATTATTGGTTTATTATTTCAAGTCAAATACAAATCTTAGTGCAAAACAGTAGACAGAAAGTTACTATACTTTTGGAACAATTATTGCAAGAATGTAAAAACTGTTCTGTTTATAAATTTCCCCCCCAAAATGCTGGATGTTTCCAAAGGGTCATTCACTTTCTTTTGACATTGGTAATTCTCAGATCTTTGAAAACAATAGATGGTCTTATATATCACCCCTGCCGTACTTTTAATAAGCTCAGACCCTGCATGGTTACATAAAAATTATTAAAATATAATTAGAACAGTATCAGGTATTCTGAAGCCAGTAGGTGATTATTATACACGCCATCCCATTAGGGTGTCTTAATATCTGCAAATTAGACCCTGGAGACTGGCTGGGTTTTGCTTTGGTGAACTTTCTGCAAAGAGTAACTTGGGATTTCACTTTATAAAGGTGCCAAAAGGGTGATGGCGAGCACTTAGAGCAGAGACTAACAAGATGACTTGCAATTGCAAAGCTTAATGGCAGTTTAGAGACACATCACACCATGTGAGAGACTCATTACATTATAAATGGGCATTAAGTATTATTAAGTTGCAAGTATGAGAGTATTTGCCCAACTTCCAGTCATGGCTTAAAGTTTAATGTGAGACCTGGGGGCATTCAGAGGAGACCATGCCCTTAATCCCCATCTTCACAACTAATCATATAGTGCTAACATTTTAAAATACCAGTCTAAAAAGGCAGTGATGTATAAAATTGGGGCTTGTTTGGTTTCAGTGCTGCAGGGAAATGTAAGGCAAAAATTAATTTGATCTCTATGAAGTATTTGTGAACAGAATTTTTGCTTTGCAGGAAAAAATGGGGGGGGGTGGTAGAGTAAAAAGGGGTCTTCTTAAGGAAGGGGTTATGTCCACAGAGCCTCCACATTTCCATGTGCTCTTTTTAAAAGAAATAGTAGCTATGTGAGTTATTGCAAAGAGCTTTCTCCTGTGTATGAATGCATAATGGTAGGGATTTAAATATATATGTACTTTAACTCCCAAGGCAAAAGAAAATATTTAAAGAAATGTTTAATAAAATTATATTTAATACAATATTTGCAGCTGTGATACATTTGGTCAGTGTGACTCTAAGAGTCTTCAGAGATATACAAGAACCATTTTCTTATATGGGAGGCAAGGAAAAGCTGCCAGCACCAACAGTTAACGTATCGTCTCGCCATTACTATATGAAGGGCTTGCATGGGTAGTGATTTTAAAGTATGTAGTCAGAAATTTAACTGAGCACTGTGACAGAATACACTAACTAGAGAGTTCCTGGCTATAAAAGTCACCAGCATCTTCTTAGTTGGAATGGGACCCAAATGTAGTTGCACCTTTTTACCCAAACTTCGTAGCAATTGTGGACAAAGTTATTAGGGTTCCATATCTCAGGATACATTGTGTTTTTTAAAAATGATTTTATTTCACATGATTTCAGTAGGTCAGAAAAATTCATATAGACTCATTTGAATATATAAAGTCAGGACTTAAAAAAAAACCTAAGATAGCTCTGCTAATATGCAAATGGGGGTTAGGGCCAGTAAGTACAAGGGAAGGGATTTAGTTGAGTTATGTAATGAAGTTCTAAGAAAGAGCGTCTACGTTGCATTTTGATACATTAAGATAATCATTGACTCAGCACATGTGTTGACTTCACTCACAGGGGAGCATTGGCAGCCGGCATGGTTGCGGTTAATTTGCTTATTATTCCTTCATGTATAAATGGGGGAGATAGTCAATATCTATCCCATTTATTTGAGGAAAAGGCCTTCTTAGCTCTTCATCTCCCCACCTGTCTGCTATGAGTAGAAGGATTTAATTGAAGATACCTCAATTCATTATTAATATTCTACGATAGGTTGTAAGAGAAAAACTGGGAAAAGAGAACTACAGGGAAGAGATAAAAGTAACTCTGAGCCAGGAAACATTTTTCTTATTGTTGATGGCTTAACAGGTACTTTAAATATTAATTACTGCTAGCAAATATCAGCCACCTCAAAACATTCAGTAAATACTTTGTATTTTGGGGGGACAGGTGTGCACTCATTGGTTTAATTGCAGTCTTCTTAAATTTCTACTTCTTTTCCTCACTCTAATCCTTTATACACACAGACCCTCTGTGTCTGCCCTCCCAGGTTACAGGTATCCTATGAGTCAAATTACCTAGGGCATTTGACATATTTGTAACCTCAACTTGGTGTAACTAGGACTTTGGGGAAAAATTAGGATTTAGATTTTTGTCAAAGGATTTTTGTCAGCTTAACTATTACACGTAAGGTATCTCTACCCAGAGGCTTATATAGGCATGGATCCTAATACAAAAAAAGCACAGTGCAGGTTTATAGAGGAACAAAAGCATCTTTGAGTCTCTTGCAAGTTTCTAGCTTCCTTTCATCCCACCAGATTTTTTTCTTTTCTTTTCTTTTCTTTTTTTTTGGTGCTATGAGCAGGCAATCTACCACATTTGAAGTTTTCTGGAACACCGTTTAACAATAAATGATTTACTCCAGAGCACATCGAGAGCACTGGCTGTTTGCTCCCCTCTGATTGGGCTCTTCAGGGCTGTGTGTGGAGAGGCGCACACAGTCCTGACATCTGTGCTTCGGTGATGCTCAGAAACACAAGCCTTTTATTTGAAAAGGACAACTCCAAGGGACTTGAGTAACCTTTTATCTTCCATACAGAATTATTAGGAACAACCATAGAGTTGTCAATGCAGACGTCCCTGTATTACCTTGACTTTTCTGTTCTGCAGCCAGAAGCTGGAGTAAAGTAAAAATGGTCTTTGGAGGAAATAGATAGATAGATAGATAGATAGATAGATAGATATTTTATTTTTAAAGGGCTTCTTTCTTATAAACATTTTCCAGGAAATAAATCGGCTTGTACTTTTCACCTCTAGTTACAAATGGTTTCTTACCCAGGTATTTTCAATCAGCTATTAAATCTGAGGCTGCTCAGATGCAAGCTGACAGCTGTAATTTCTTTCTGTAGAGAGGCTGTTTTATGTGTCACAAGTGTTCAATACATGTTTGATAGAAGTGTATAATGTGCCATGAAAGCCTACGCCCCGGACCAGGAGGCAGAGTGGCTCCCCAGCGGGGAGCTGCCGATACTGTCGTGTAGGATATTTATCTTTTCCACTTGGGGGGCAGCACTAACACAGCTCCGTAACGAGGTGCTGACTGTGGTCTGCAGGTGTGGGAGGACTTGCTGACTTATTTTACTTTAAAATGGTGAAGTAGAAAAATGACATTCTAGGGCTCCTCCCTCGACATTTTTCATTGTGTCTTTGGCCAAGGTCGGTGCATCTTCACCTCAAATTATCAAAGGAGAGAAAGATGGTTCCCCTCTCCCCTGTTCCCTCCTCTTCCTAGACTTGAGTGGGTGTCCGAATCGCCAGGAGGGTTTGCTGAAGTGCAGATGACTGGGATTCCCTTGGAGTGCCTGATTCTATAGATCTGGGGTAGGGCCCAAATTTCCCTCTTGGGAACAAAGTTCCAGGTGAGGCCTAGTTTCCAAGGGACCGCATTTTGAGAATCACTGTACTTGAGAAAGGGTATTTTAGAACACTGTTTCAAGATTATACCATCATATGGCCATCTATTATAAGTGACTTCTTGGTAGAGGAAGATGCAAGGGATTGAGAGTAGTTTGTTCGGTTCATGATTAATCTCTTAAATCAGTCCGTGAGTGCTCGCTGGACCTCTGTATGTTGAGCCTTCTACTGTGCTTCGGTGCTGACTGAAGTCCGTTCTTTGTTCAGCAGAAGGTCTAAGCAAAGTAGTTTAGACCAGTAAACAATGTAGTGTTCCAAAACCCAGACGTTCATTTAGACTGTTTCATTCATATTTGCCATGTTTCAAGGAACTTAAAATATGCAGAACACCTAAAATGCCATCTAATTCAGTCCATTGCTTTCCAAGCAGAATCAAACTTGAAAAAAGAATTGTCCTATTTTTCTGCCTTACCTGTTTTTTTTTTACTGTTCTGTTACAGTTGTCCCAATTTCTCCCCCATTGCTCTCCCCACCCCGCTCACCCCACACTCCCACAGTCAACCCCTGCCCTGTTGTCCATGTCCGTGGGTCCTCCAAACATGTTCCTGGACTACAGCCTTCCCCTTCTTTCCCCCTGTTTTCCCCTCCCCCCCACCCCCTCTGGTCACCGCCAGTTTGTTCTTTATTTCCATGCCTCTGGTGCCCTTTTGCTTGTTTATTTTGTTCATCAGGTTCCACTTACAGGTGAGGTCACATGGTACTTGTCTTTCGTCTCCTGGCTTATTTCACTTAAGAGATGGACACATTAGCTCATTAAATTGCCCTAACATCGCCAAGCTACTCTTTAATTGTATACTTATTTATTTAAATTTTTTGTGTGTCTGGCCATAAGCTTCTTACAGCTAAGCCCATTTCTTCCGTTTTGGCCCAAGGTAGAAATGGCAAGCTCCTTTTCTGGGCACGGTTACAACCTGTGTTCCAGAAGACTGTCATGAATAAGCCCTGAGCCTGCCTTAACTGGGATTTATCCACTGGCGTTTATCTTCGCTATTTGCCAATAGTTTCCTCTCACAAAACTGCTGTTCTGGGACTGAGAGGGCCAGAGTCTGAAAGAATTCTATATTTGAACATGGGCTTTTGGGTCTTTTCCTAGGATTTAGATCTGTCCTCAGAACGCCTATGAAAGCAAACATTAGGAGGTTTTATGGGCTGGCCATTATCAAAATTGGACAAGAATCTTGATATGATTTGTTATCGCCATTTGTAGTTTCTCTAAAACTCTGAGATAAGATCATATCCATGACTTTTTCAACCATTACAAATATAGTTCCTAAATTGATTACAAAACATTTCCTAAAGTAGCCAAATTATGTCATCCGGGTATAAACTTCTTACAAGGAAAAACAGCCAAAATGCTCTCATTTAAAGCAGAATGGATTTTTATTTGAACTTTGAATGATTTTGCACATTCTGTTTAGCTCAGTTACTCATATATGCTCATGCTAATGAGCTAAGGTCACGGGCTGACCGTAGGGAAGGCCTCTTAGCGTTGTCTTTTACTCTGACTACTCTCCTGCAAGTACTGGCTTTTGGCCCCAGGGAGGAGGTATGTTCAGAACTGGGGGACCCTGATGGCGATGGGCCGGAATCCAGGGAGGGCAGGACCTGGAAATGACATGGGTCCATCTGGGGCTCTAGAAGGTCATGGCAATGGACTCAGAAAATATCTGAACAGCGAGATGCAGTGTTAGGGAAGCCTGTCCAGAAGTGAAATTTGTGTGAGGCGGGAGCTGGTTTGTGTTGAAGTATGACAGCCCGCGGAGGAACCCAGGCATGAACCCTAAGGTGCAGGGTGTAGGAATCTAGTCCCGGGAGGAAAAAATCTAAACCAATGTTTGAAGAACAATAATAATTTTTAATGAGAATTGTTAATGGGCAAGTAATTATTCTAAGTCAGTCTTCCAATACTTAAACAGTTCTTATTTTAGATTCATTCACTGAGTTGTGGGGGTTAAAAAATGACTTTTTCCCCTCTTACCTTCTGTGTTTTTCTAACTAGGCTAGTAGTCAAGTTAGCAGAGACAGAGGAACAGGAGAAAATGTACCATGTTTATTACAGATGCCCATGTTGGGGGTGTCGTAAAATGAGTCCTGAAACACACTGGGCAGCTGAGATTTATATGCCAACATAGAGAAAGAAGAAATAGGCCATTTATAGGTAGCTGTGGAGCAGCCTAACATACAAAGCAAACAAGTTCTTGCTAGGCAACTCAGAAACATTGTAACAGCGGGAGGGAGGTGGGATAGAGTGGGAGGCAGAGATCGAGCTACCAGGCCTTTGCCTGGAGCCTTCCTATCTGATGTTAAGGAGACTAGGTTAAGATTCCCTTTTCAAAGCAAGCCTTTCCATCCGAATCTTTTAGGCTGGAAGGGGGGAAGGTCAAAGGATCTTTCTGAATCTTTTGTTTCTTATTTACTGGCTTAAAGTCAATATTCCAAAAGGCACCGTTTGGTGGGGAGCCAACTTGGGTCCTCTTCAGAGTACTCCTAAGGACTCCGCAATGTGGATACTGTTATTATTCATGTTTAGTAAGTGGGGAAAGAACAGGCAGAGGTTAAGTAAGTTGCTCAAGGTGGCAGTTTATCACGGAGCCCCAAGAAGGAGGTACATTATTATTCTCATTACCGTTTTAAAAATGAAGAAGCGGAAGCTCAAAGACATGAACTGTTCTGAGTAACTATGAATGGTAAAGCCAGGATTCAAAATGCAGCTTGTGACTCCGGAACCTATTCTTTTACTCTTTGCCTTACGCAAGGGTGTCCAACCTGTGACCCACAGGCCACATGTGGCCCAGGATGGCTATGAATGCGGCCCGACACAAAATTGTAAATTTACTTAAAACATGATGAAGTTTTTTCGTGATTACATGTCACAATGTATTTAATATGTAGTCCGAAACACCTCTTCTTCCAGTGTGGCCCAGAGACTCCAAAACATTGGGCACCCCTGCTAGAGTCCATGCAAAAGTGAGCTCCAAATGATTGACTTATCGCAGGGCACTATGCGGGAGCTCCCAGGACAGGGCCCAGTTAATGAAGGGCGGTACAAAGTTTGGATTCAGCAATTAGACAAGGTTGAACAGGAAAGACATCCAGTAAGGCAGGCTTGGCATTGAGCTCCTAACCCAGGAGTCTTTAAACACTCCCTGACCAGGAAAAGGATCCATGAAGAACTGGGGTCTGTCTGCATCCACAGGCAGAGACTATGTGGATCAAACAGGGAGTGAAGGGATTTGAGGGCGAGGTAAAAAGTAAGAGAGCAGAAATTAGGACAACATGGATGGAATTTTATCTATATTGGAAAATAAGTAAGAATTCACACTCATTATAGAAGGATAAAGGATAAAACTTGTCACCTTTAAATATGAAACACCTGGCAACACAGGGCATTGCCTTTTATGATGTCGTGAGAGAATACTATATTGTGTATGGCTAAATGAAGGACATATATATCTAGAAAGTGAATTTTATTAAATTCCTCTAATTTCAGCAATCATTCCGTCCACAATTCCTGGGTGTGGCTGAACAATTACACAATGAAGGTTTCAAGGTATGTGATACATTTTTTTCTTACAAGTTGTTTTCTGTCAGCATTGGGTTCCATTCACATACTGAAAAATCATAGGGAATCAAATAGCTCAAAATATACTCTAACTTGATTGTTTCAAATGTCCAGTGGAATAAAATTATCAGAAAGACCAGTTTTAAGTTTTTATATAGTTCTCACAAACTTAGATATTAGCTTACACAGAATTGCAACAAAGTTCCAATGCATTTCCATATATTTTCCCTTCCTCCTTTTCTGTTTCAATATGTAGTCATAGTTTTCAGCTGCTACAGTTATAGGTGTAACTCCTTTGCTATGAAGACATTCACATGAAGCCTGGTTTAGTAGCTCCCAAGGCCTGGGGGAGAGGTGGTGGGGTGGGGACTGAAGTGGTGGGCTTTGTTGACCTAATAACAATGTATAATCAGCCATGCCTATATTTTTTATTTTTCTCCTTTACAAAAGCAGTTACAATTGAGGTTTTACATTTTTGATCACTGCAGATACTTTTTAAATGTTCGAAGTGCCAATTACTCTGGACACTGAGTCCAAATCTCTATTTACAGCATCATGTTGCTTCTGATATTCACCAGTTTCTTCTCTGTTCTGTTTGAAATGACGCATGTGTCCCAGTAGGCTTCTTTGCTTCAGGAAAGCCTTCTCTGTGATACAGCAACTGACTTTTCCATTTTGCATGCAGCTCTTTGCCACTGAGGCCACGTCAGACTGGCTCAATGCCAACAACGTCCCTGCCACGCCCGTGGCTTGGCCATCTCAGGAAGGACAGAATCCCAGCCTCTCTTCCATCAGAAAGTAAGAATGGGACAGAGTTGTCTGAGATAACAAAACACAGGATTAACTTTGGAACCATTGCAATATGAGTACTTCTGAGTACTTCACTTTACCCTCTTGCACGTCTTCCAAACATTCTCTTGGTCAACTAATTTAAAATGAGAAATTTGTGGATGATAGTAAAGTTTCATTCTCATGAACTTTGCTATTACTATGAACACACAATGTCATACATGTGCATGGACATATATAGCATCTTTCAAAATAGTTCCTCGTAAGGGTGCTTTCCTTGGCAGATACCATGATCTTAGTGAAGAGAATCAAGGGCATGAAGACTGTAATGCAGAACTTTATATTTGATGTCAAAATAGTATATATGTATGTGTGTACACCAAGTGTAAGTTTGGCCAGCTGTCTTTCACTGAGGAAATGCATCAACGAATCAGTCAATCTATTGAACACTTGGTACCTGCAGGAGACTGTGATGGGAGCTATAATCACGTCGTTCATTGGATTACCTAAGGTGCTATTCTTTGCTCAGGTTGAGTACTGTGCCTTAGGCTATGTCAACATTAGATTTGTAAGACATAGTATCTCGCACGCTATGTGGGACTTTGGCAACACCGTTATATAAACACAGAACTACCTAGTTTAGGCAGACAATTCTCATTTGCTCCAGGATATTACAGCTCATTGAATGGCTAAGTAATACCAAGTTCTATGCAATATACTATTTGTTAGAGCTCCTAAGAAAGTAACCTATAAATTATGATCAAATTAATAAAAGAAGGGCAAATTTTTCAGACCTTAGTAGACTTCCTGTGATGTTATAAGCCCTCGCTTAGAGCTTTGTAAAACAATAATTAGCATTACTTCATGCTTTTGACATTTAAATGTCTCCTGTGTGTGTAGCAGCCCAGCAGCAGAATGTGAAATGGTTTAACTCAGAATCAGGTGACCTGCATTTTCATTCCATCATCTGAGATGCTCTGGCAGGCAGGCAGTGAGGTAAAGTTAATCTGGGAGCAGAAATAGGGGCTGGACAGGACTTAATGCTGGAGGAATCATCTCCTTATCAAACAAGTAAATATCTTTCAAATGACCACTTTTTACTATGGATAGATGGCATTTTCAAGAGAAAACAAACCTTTCCATTTAATTAGTTAGACTTTCACCAGAATTCCTACAGGAACACAATTAAAAATTTTAACCCCCAAATAGGGTAATTGGAACATTGACTTAGAGGAGAACAAATGACAGTTAGCTAAGTCGTTGACTCAAAGGGCTAAGAGTAATTTACGCTAGTATTTTAGAAACTAATTATAAAATATGCATGGTCACCTGCGAGCTTTTGTTTGCTTTGTTTATTCCCCCAGACTGATTAGAGACGGCAGCATTGACCTGGTGATTAACCTTCCGAACAACAACACCAAGTATGTCCATGACAACTACGTGATTCGGAGGACAGCGGTTGACAGCGGAATCGCTCTCCTCACTAATTTCCAGGTATGTTCTTTTTTGCAAATACAGGCCGCAGGAGGATTTTTATTTCTGTGCCTCCCTTAAGAGTGTTCATCGACCTATGTGCATCCCTCCCCTCCTCTTTTTGTAACATGCAGAAAGGAGAAGGATTTCTAAGTAGAAGCTAAAATGATGATGCTATATGGGAGGTCAGGGCCTAACTGAGACAGGTGGTGATCAAGCCATTGAGGTAATCAGAAGGCAGGCATCGCCATGGCTCTCTCATTGCTCATCCAAGTATCCTTTAAATCAAAAGTGTGGTGTGGCATGGGATAAAGACACAGACTTTTATTCCATTGTTTCTAACTGAAAGTCACCGCCTGCAGGCAGCAGGTTAACGATAATGGAAGATTCCGGTATAGCGCAAGCACTTGCTCAGTTCACAGAACATGATCGCATGAGGCATGTTCAGCTCCACTGGGACATGGCTCGCCAAGTTCTTTATCACGGGGGTGGGGTGGGGTGGGATGGGAATTTTTCTTCAAGACCCATTAACTTTCTGCCTGTCGTATATTTTCCCTGAGTCAGTTTTAATCCCTATTCAGGGGGTGGGAAGTGGGTGTGTGGGATAGACTTATTCATGGTGAGGCCTGAGAAATAGCAGAAAGTCCCCGTGAAATCAAAGGTTTTGTTCCTTTTATCCCACGCTCCTTTGAAAATTGGGAGCAGAAGCTGTGACTCTTCAGTCCTGCTTCATGAAACATTCACTTTCATATCCTCTGGGTTGCTAAGATTCCTACTCTTACATTTCCAGGTGACCAAGCTTTTTGCTGAAGCTGTGCGGAAATCGCGCACCGTGGACTCCAAGAGTCTCTTCCACTACAGGCAGTCCAGGGCTGGGAAAGCAGCGTAACATCCTGGGCCCGGCTCCATTCCTACACCAACCTAAGCCACCTGTTACCCCGAGGAACTGATTCCCAGCTTCCTCTCCCAAAGATGAATATTGATACCAAACTTTATTTCAGTTGACTCAGTTATGACTTCATGTTCTTTTCCTTCACCATTAAATTGTCAGTCACTTTTCAAAAACCTTATAGAGTGTCCTTCCCTAGTGACTTGTCCGTCATGAGAATGCATCTCTTTACTAGTGCCTTACTTTTGGTGGGGTGAGCTTCCCTACATGCTTACTTGCAGCTAACATTTTATGGTGCTGACTCACGGTAATCAAGGTAGAAAAAGTCTCTGCTCTATCTTCTGAACTCTTTCTATATATACTTCACAGACACTATTGTCATTGTTTTTAAACAGCATTTGCCACACTTGGGACACTCTAACCAGGCAGACTACTATCCAGATTTGTGAAAATGAAGTTTGGATTTAATTTATGAAGCCCTTCATCCTGATGTTTGTTTATTGCTCCTTTTTAATAATCATTCTATCTGGCTCATCCAGGAATATCATCACTTCTTCCCACACTACTGAATTGGAGAAGTGTGACGGAGGTCTTTTAAAAAATGGATTTCTTCGCAGGGCAGTCGTTTGCAGTTTTGTGTTTTGAAGTATGTCAGCAGAGGGTAGATACCGCTGAGGTAGTTTTATTTCTGTTGTTTGGATTTTTAACCTGAGCCAACTGAAATCTTCAGATTTATGCCATCTCCCCACCTCCCCCTACTTCTTGCCAATTTTTGATACACTTGGGAGCTGCATTCAACCTGTCCGGCTTATGGATTCTGATGATCTACTGAGGCCCACAGTGCACTGGGACTTCCACACGTTTGAAGCACAAGGTCCCCATCCCCTCTGCATACATGAAAAGTCCGTCCTTCAAGGCAGCCTTTAAACTTTTTGTGTTATTACAAGTGCTCTAATTGTGAACTTTTAAATAAAACACTGTTAAGAGTCACTGTCATTGTATTCTTGCATTCATTTATTTGTTTTATGTTGATAGATGACATTAGTTCACCTCTCTGATGAAACAAGGTTTGGAGCCAGAATGATATCACGTTTATTTCCTATACAAAGACACAGGGTACGAGCAAATGAATATTAAAAATAATTAAGCCTAGGCTGTTGCATCTTTTTTCTTGTTTCCCTTTTGTTTATGTGTCTCTTAGAAATCGTATTATGTGGTTATATGGTTATACACTGCCTTTGATCCAGACACTGTCAAATATACAGGCACAACCACGTGCTGACTAGAGATTCCCACACATATATAACGAGCACTTAACCAAATATCTGGCATAATATGGAGAAAAGTACTTAGACCCAATCAGGGGATGATTCATACTGTCTGCGGGAGACAGTGCTGATTGCCACAGTGATGTCATATCCCAGAAATACCACCTAAATGTGACTTTGTGGAGGAACTAAGCTCATGATGACATCATAGCTTATATCCCTTCCCTCTCAGTCCACGATCCAGATTTTACCACTTGACATAGACCTGGAGGAAGGCTTTTTAAATTCGATTTCCTCTTCTCTCCCGCTTCTTATCACTGTGAGATCATGATTTATTCCCTGCAACATTATAATAATATATTTCCTGATCATTCCTTTATTTACCTGAAATATTTAATAAGTTTCTGCAATATTCAGTGGGGGATAAACCAGGACCCCTTCTGTTCCTATTATTCTAGTACTTTTCTGACCCTACACAACTTATCACCATGACACCACAGCCCCATCATGACATGAGGGACACCCACTATTCGCCTGGCCGGTCTAAGTTAACATAAATTGACCCATTTAGTGCTCAACACATCCCTCCGGGTAGGTGTCATCATAAATAAATAAACTGACATAAATAAAGAAACTGACACCCACATGACCAAGTCACGCAAAATGTAGTCTCTTTGTTTTTATCTTATATTCTAATGAACACAGACATGAAAAAAAATCATTTCTCATAGTAAAGAAAGTACTGAAATTGCCTGAAGAGATCAAAGAAAAGCTGTTCTGGTGAAATGGACTGCTGTGTCATCTTGAACAGCGTGCCATAGTTCCTCTGGCAGGCCGGGGCAGAAGGGCACTCATGCGAGGCATGGCCAGCTACCAGGGGGCGTGTGGAGAGAAAGGGCTGGGGCAGAAGTAGAGACTGGATTCTTAATTGTGCATGTTTAAGCCACGTGGAAGTTTTAAGACTTCGTTTGGAAATAATTTGGGGACTTAAAAAATTCAACAGTAAAATAGTACAGCCTTTACCCATATTTGCCTATTGGCAATATTTAGCATTATTTGATTTATTATTGTTTGTTCTGCCTGTCTTCTATCATCTAACTATCATCTATATCTAAACACACACACATACACACACAATAGGAGGAAAAGTACACTTTGGCAAAAAGTAAGCAGGCTACAGGTGGCCAATTTAGATACGCAATTCATAGTTTGAAACAGAATTACTTGCAGAAAGTACCAGAAGTTCAAAACAATACTTAACTTCTTGTATTGTGGACATTTAACAAAGGTTCTCAATTTTTATATTAATTTGAATAGACCGTTTGCATAATGCAAGAAATGAGATGATTAATAATAGTTCATCAAGCAGCATTATTTGTGAATAAACCCTGTGTTATTGTTGGTAAAATAAAGGGTCTTTGGAAAACCAGAAACAAGCTATCCTCTCTCTGTGGTGCTTGAAAATGGAATTACATTACTTTGGGGTTTTGTTGTCTTCCCGTTTTCTAATGTTCAAAACTTTATAAAGACTTAAAGAACAAGCAAGTAATGCCCTAAGAACTTTGGTTGGATGAGATAAATGCAAGAAAACGGAAGCAGATTTGTGTTCAGATTTGGCACAGCTTTGTCCTTTGGTACATTTTTATTCTTTCATATAAACAGGTGAACACACGTTTTAAATGGCTGAATCCATTATATATCACGAGTGCAGACAACATAAGGTCTATGTCTGTAGAGCCGAGTAGAAAATCGAAGTAGCTTTCTCCATACTGAGAGTTTAATAGCAGGCAAGGAGGGCCGGCTCCACGGCGTTGGGTGAAAAGGGGCTCAGCCAGGTTGTGAAGTGAAGAGGAATAAAGAATGATCCATATATAGATTTAGGATTTTATGGCTTTGGAAAGGTGAGTAGAATATTTTTAACTGCACTTTTGTCAAACTTTCTTCTTAAGCACAGCATTCCCACTGGAAACTTTTAAAACCAGTTACGACATTCATTTATCTCAAACAGCTGCAGGTATTTGAACCTCAGCTTCTACAGTGTCCACAGCCTCTTGAACAATGAAAGGGAAAATTATCAGAGAAACAAAGCATGCTGAATTCAGTTAAGTGCTCCGTAATTACACCCCAGTATTACCATTTGGCTGCTGGTGCGGCGCCCCGGCGGCACAGGTGCCGTAAATGCTCACACACAGCCAGTCAAATCCACGAAGACCTTTCATTATGTATCTTTTGAAGCACCCTTAGCTTGGAAAGACGAGCTCAACTTTATTTCTCCCCCTCTTACTCTCACTGTTCCTTTCAACTTTTGTTCTCATATGTAAAAAACTTCTATTTTTCTTAATGAAGATTACCATGCGATTTTATAAGAAGCTGTTGCAATCGGTGAGTGTGAAGGTAATGTGGCAGGAGCAAGAATGTTATCCTTCTCCTAAGTGGCTTCCCGGGCTCTGTGAAAAATTGGTAATAATTGTCCCTACTTCTCTGGTGCATAAGGTAGGGTGTAAGTGTTCCAGAAAGAGAGTTTAAGTACCTACAGCTGTTGAGATCAATGCAGTAATGGGGGGAAAAAAACCCGGCAAGTCAAAGTCAGCACCATTTGTGCATGCTTCTCGTTGCTTAAAGATCATTTTTGAGTCTTTATACAACTTCCATTTTATAAAGGACTTGTAGCCACGAAGAAAACTATTGATTGTTGACCAAAACAAAAGTAGGCTTTTCTGGTAGCCGAGGTCCACTTTTCGTCTCCTGAAACTTCCAGCCTAGGCTAATTGTTTCTTTATGGTGTTCCCTAAAAGGAACACACAACCCACAGAGGAGTGCTTTTGTTTATCAAAGGCGAAACACTAACAGTCTCACAAAACAAAGCTGCTTGTGCCCTCCAATGACAGTCTCCCACAGAAAGCCGAGTGCTGTGGGTGGCCATAATGAAGACAGGCGAAAGAACAACATGTAGAAAGGGGAGGAAATTCAAAAAACCCAAAATGGATTATTAAAGGAGAGAAATAACTTGAAAAATATGTATTTTATTAATAAAGATACATTTGAATATGCAGTGTCTCAATGACTATGTATTTTTCTTTCTAAAATTTAAGGGCAATGAAGGATCTCTTCTATGGAACCTCTTCTACCTGCCAATGGGAGATCCCGAAGGGTGAAGTATGGCAGGATTTTAAGGCCTTTAACATCACAGAAATATTCTGCTGTTTTCCATAACTCTTGACCAATTTCCACCTAGAATGCTGCAAATAAAATTTATGTGGAATAATTTAGTTTGACTGTAACATTTATTTTAATCTCTCCATTCTAGAGGATTTACATATAAATCCTTAAAAAAGATTTTCGAATTAAATTGAAGACATGATGTCATATCATTTGCCAGGTTTGGTATGCTTTCTTTCCCAGTCATGATTAAAATATATAGGGAGCTGCAGGGGAAAATGGGGTGGTTGCAGTTAAAATGTGAGTAGTAGTTTTTAGATATTTTTAAAATCATGAGGCAAAAGCACTTAATGTAAATTAGGCTCATACTTTATTTATTTTATCAAAATAAGATAAAGCATAACTACCTTGACTTTTCCAGCGTTGGGGGCCTCCAGAGCAAAAACCACCTTTTGCAAAATCTCTCACCGTCTGTTTTATGGTACTTTGTGAAGTCCTATTTGCCTAACTCCTGCGCCTGGTTGAACTCTAGATGTGTGAGGCCCCAGGGACTTCTGAATACAAACAGATGGTACTCTGTAGACTGACTCATCAGGGAATGGCCCCCGGCTTACTTTATTTGAGTTTTGCTGTGCTCATCTCTCTGGAAGATTGGTATCAGACTGATATTCCCAGAAGTACATGAAACAACAGGTTCTTGGGTTGTTGCGCTCCTACTAATGTTCATATGATGGAGTTGGTTTTAACCAATTAGGTCTTTTTTTTGACCCATTGAGGTTACCCACCATAAATGATTCCAGATTATTCAGCATCCCTTTTTCTCAACGTGAAACCTAGAGCTGAGAACCAATCACGAGTCCCTGGTACTTACACAGGTATATGGAATGTACAGACATGTGTTTCATTGATTTTTATATTTCTCAAGCGGTGAGAGAGAGAGAGATAGAGACTCCCTCCTGGGGGCCAGGGGCCATGTGGCCTGTGGAGAGGACAGGCCAGTGCACCGTCTGAGGGCAGGACCCAAGCAGCAAGCAATGAGCCAGAGCATGTTTCTTTGTTCCCCTCAGTTTGGATGTGAGAGGGCCAGGCACTTTCTCAGAATGACCGATTAACTCCCTAAACTTTCCCAAGCTTTTGGTGGGTCCACCTCCCAATAACCCCTTCTTTCCCCAGGCTAGACTGACAGGATTCTGGTCAGCATCTCCCCCTGCCACCATTCTGACTTCTCTGGCACATGTGCCTGCTTCCCCTGGTCCCAGCCCCAATCTGGTAGGAAGTGTGGGGGGCAAGGGCCTTTCCTCTTATCCAATTATATTTCTAGCTTCTGATCACTTGGAGGCCCTGTGCATTCATCTTTCTAGCCCTTAGCCAGTCAGTGTAAGAGCCTCCTTCTGCTGCCATCCTGGCTGGTGGGAAAGACTCCCCTGACTCTGCCATTTCCTGAGGCTGCCTGGCTTCACCATCTTTGAGAAAATGCTCTGCTGTAGCCGGGCTCAACCACTGCTCCCACTGGCAAAGGCAGTGCCCTGCCATTCTCGGTGTCCGCCAGGGTTCCCACAGCTTCTGGGTCAGGCAGAGGCATCACGGAGATACTGCGATCTGCCAAGCCTCTGGGCTCAGAGCCCCATCGGCAGAGGGGAACCCTCTCCTCCCTGCAGCTTAGCACAGTGTGCCCAGTGTTGGAGAAGGGGTGGGCCAAGGGTACAGGCTCCTCCATCATCAATGGGAGCATAATTATAATAGATGTTCAAAACTGTCGAATCTGTAAAACTTTGGTTTTAAAAAATGGTTGTGGTGAGAAGTGTTCGATCAGAATAATTATGTTCCTGTCTTTGTTTTTAGTTACAGGTTCCTATCTCCTCTCTTGATTATAGGGACCTTTATCCAGTTTATGCTGGGCCTCTAGTTTTAACTTTGCTCTTCATGTATTTGGGAATCTGGAGCAATTTGTTTAAAAAAAATAAAAAATAAACACATATACACTGATAAATAGTAATTTTCTCAAACCTTAAATCTACTGTCCCAGGTCACTAGAATTATATATTTTTTTATTATATCAGTAATTTTATGAATGCTTGTGTATATCTCCATGTCCATGATATGAAATAAGCAAGTAATTATCAACCTCTGAAAATTATATTTTATCTATTGTTAATTTATTCTTTCTTTATTATATTTTGTCATGGCCACTTAACAGTCCTTTTACTTTCTAATTTCTTATTATAGACTATTTCACACAATATCCATGCAAATATATTTTGGACAGAAAATACAAGAGGGGCCCAAAACAAACCAGAATTGCCTTCTAGTGGGCAGTCCGCTTGTAGTACTGGCTTCCCTCACTATTGTGTTTCAGGAACCCATCTGTATCAATATACCAGCTGGTATTATTATGAGAGGCTGCGTTTGGCTTGAGTATATTTTTTTGAAGACTCTTTCAACACATTTCATGATGGGTGATTTACAAGCGCACCTGTCCACAGGGCGCTGAATGTTCAGCAGTTGTTTTCTGCAAAAACGTCATGACCCCTTTGCCCCACCCTCACTATTCACCCAATCTTGCCCAAACTGACTTTTTTTTTGTTTCTCCAGATGAAAAAAGTCCTTGAAAGGAAAAGTTTTGCCCATGTGGACAAGTTGAAACAAAAAATGGCAGAAGTATGAAAAGGTATCAAAATTGACTAATTCAAAAACTGTTCTGAGCAGTGGAAAAAAGTCTTGGTAGATATATTGCATCAAATGGAGAGTACTTTGAAGGTGACTGAAGTTTAAACATGTGAGAATAAATACATGTTTCTATAAATGAATTCTTTTTTTTGGGGTGGTCCCTCCCCTTGTAGATGATTTAAGAGTATGTAGTTTTTGTATATAGTATCTCTGTATCGCTTTTCTTTAACCCTTTTGTGCCTTCAATTCATTCAGTAATTTTACAAATATTTATTGAGTAGCTACTTTAAATAAAATAGAGGACTTTTGTGCTCATGGAACTTCAACTTAGTTGGAAAAGCAGAGAGTCTTTTACAAAAATCATGATACTAGAGCTTGATCAGAGTAGTGAAGGATGTCCAGGAGCTGTATGAACACCTGCCTGCAGAAGACGAGGGCAGGTTTCCACAGGGGAGTAGCAGCTAAGCTGAAACCTGAAGGAGAAGTAAACTTCTTCCAGGGGAAGTAGTTGTTGTGTGTTCTGCAGCGTGTACAAAGTGGAAACAATATGCACCAAGACCCTGAGGCAAGGAAAACAAACTCTATTTGAGGAAATGAAGGAAGCTGAGTGTGAGTGGAGCATTGGGCGTGCAGGGTTGTTGGTGAGGCCAGGGAAACACACTAAATCATAAGAGCCCTGCAAGCTGTGCTAAGGAGTGTGAACACTTTTTTTTTTAAGGATACCAGGAAGCTGTTGAAATGTTCTAAGGTAGAAGGTGATATAATTACATTTGCATTTTGGGAAAACCTTCTTTGACTTCAGAATGGATGGGTTGAATAAACCGGAAATAGAGGCAGAAAAACTAGTTAGGGGATATTACAATATGACAACGATCCAGTAGAGAGAGGGGGAGGATCTTGTGATGCGTTTGGACGAGTGAGAGGGATACTCAGATTCAGAGTTCCACATTCTAGGAGCCTAGGCTAATAGGTGAGACATCACACGATGTTTCCTGGTGCTAGATAATCTAGGAATTAGAGCAGATTTTTGACTAAAAATGGTAAATTTTGTTTTAGGCAATGAGTTTCAGGTGTCTATGAGAGGCAGCATGGAAATGGTTTATAGTTAGTGGAGCTGTTCTTTTTGGGTTTGAATCCAGGCTCTGACACTCAGTAGCTATGTGATTTTGAGTAGGTTATTTAAATTTTCAATATCTGTGCTTTCTCTGCAAAATGGGAATCATAATACCTACTTCTGGATTGTTGTGAAGGTTAGACTAAGAAAATGTAAGTTACATACTTGGAATAGTGCTGGGTGCAGAGTAAGTGCTAAGCATTAGCCATTATTGTTGTTGTTCGTTGTTATGAAACATGTAAACAGAGATGTCTAGAAGATAGTTGTATTTTCATTTTTAAAGATTGGAAATATATCAGTTATCATTAAGTATATATCTTATTGAATATCTGTTATATTCTGGGGAAAAATGAATTTTAAAAAAGGGACATTCTAATAGTTATCATTGACCTCTAAGCAATATTAAGTGAAATTGTACACTATTAAAATATTCAAAGATCCATGAGTAAAATATGTTTTAGGAAAACAAAATTGAAAACTCTTCTTTCTCTTGGTCAATGTATAAAAAAATGTATTTCACCATCATGTTCTACTATTGGACGAAGACAGCAAATTTTAATATTCTGCAAGATCAGATTAACCACAATTTAAACTTTGATATGTCCATCAGAAATAAAGTAATTATACTGAAAAAATGGTAAAAATAGAAAGGGTAATTCAGTTGCACACATTTGAATTCCTGGAATGGACTCGGTGGTGGTTTGGCAGACAGAATCTCTGTGAGACGGGGCTGGACAACGTGACCTGCTGTGATATGCTGGGTGGGCCGTGTGGGTACCCTGAGATGAAGGCTGTGATTAGGGTGGAGCCCAAATGTAACTTGGGTTTTTAGAGTTTTATGGGAAGGGATGATGGCATGTTGTAGCTGGTAGTCAGACAGGTATTTATTGCCATGAGTTGACTAACAGGGCCACTATCATTTTAGGCTGACAGATAATAGTACTGTTGTTAATAACGATGAACCTATTTTGAGCACTTTGTATCCTGTGCTATGCTGGCATTTGAATTGTGTGATTTAATTTTAATGCTCACAATAGTCCTCATTTACAGATGTGGAGAGAGGAAAATGACTGCCCAGGATCATACAGAGATAATGGGAGGAGGTATAAGAGAAGCAGAGGGTCTCGGAAGGAGATGGAGCTGCAGAGGAGATGGTCAACCAGAGCAAGGGGTTGCAAGGGGAGTTCAGAAGGAGTGGAAAAACAGGTAAACGAAGAGTTGGATGTTGTCTGAATACTTACTTGGTGACATGAACTGATTTTGGATCCTTGAGATATAACATGTTACATGTGATATGATCATAAGCTCTGCAAGCTGGTGGCTTTCCTGTGGACCCTGACAACAAAGTAGTCTGCCAGGACAGCAGCCAGCTTGTATGGACGCATTCCTGAGTACATTGGAGACACATTCTGAGGGGCCAGTTATAGGGGAGAGTCAGCGCTGATTGAGCTGGATCCCAGCAGGTAAGTAAAATACGCTTATAACTGTGAAATGACTTTTTTGGGGGCTTGGGGACTAGAGGATTATGTGATAAAAAAATCAGAATGCCACATTTGAGTCCCTTCTGACAAAGCCAGATATCATATTCTGTGTGATTATCCACTGCCGCATAAAAACTTACTCCAAAACTTAGTAGCTTGGAACCATTATTTTATTATATCTCATAATTTATGGGTTAAAAATTTGGACCAGACTTGGCTGTATTATTTTTCTGGTTTTGTGACATTGGCTGAGGTCATTTTGGGTACTCCGCTGGTAGGTGGACTGGCTTCAAAGGTCCCAGATGACTTTACTCCCCTGGGCAGTGCCTTGGGAAGGATGAATGGAAGAATGAATCCAGCTGACACTCTTGACCAGAGTGTCTACATTTCACCTGTCCAACATGGTAGTCTCCAGCAGTTAAACTGCTTAAATGGCTGTTGGCTTCCTCCAGAGTAAGCGTTTTGAAAGGCCTAAATGGAAGCTTCAAGTCTACTTTGATCTATCCTTGGGATTCCAAGAATGTCACTTCCTCTGCAATGAAATTGGTCAAAAATATCACTAAGATCACCTCAGATTCAATGAAAGAAGAATTAAATTCCATCCCTGAATCAGAGGAGCAGCAAAGATTTTGTGGCCCTATTTAATTAATCATGCCCCCTGACTTTAATTAGATAACTTGGGAATCATTTGAATTAATCCAAAAGTCTGAAGATTTCTGTGCACTGTTGCCATCATAGCTGTGAACACCACCCACACTGCCAGTCTCATCAGTGGTGTTTGAACAATATTTTCTTATTTGAAGACACACCTGGGTTTCTCATAGCACAAAAATAATGTTTTGCTGTCGAAGGCTAGGTGGTACTTTAAGGTCAACTGGGGTCACAATCTGTAATAATAGTAATTTTGACTGATTCAAGAGCAAAAAAGATCTTTGCTGGGAAGATCCATCTGGATGAGGGTTGGAAAAGAGACTGTCACATAGCTAGAACTAGACCCCTTGTGCGTTAGTTTCCTCACCAGTAAAGAGGGGCAGTAACAGTACCAAGTTTATGAATTGTAGTATAAGTAAGTAAGATAATCCATGTAGGCTTTGATAGAAAAGTACTTGGCACATAGCAAAAATTTAATAAATATTCGTTCTTATAATTTTTAGTGATAAACTGCTGATTTGGGGACATAGCTTAATCCTTTGTGGATAGAAAGGTCAGCAAATCCATGATATCCTTGTTAATACACTTTCAGGGGATGACATTATCACTCACAAACAACAGTTGGTCCACTATAGAATCTGACAAAATCAGAATAAATTTTGAAATCTTTTGTCTTGTTTTCATGCCAAGCATAGAGGTACAAAACAAAAAATCAATGTAGAGACAAATATCCAGCTGTTCAGAGATAGAGGGAAATACTTCTTTTAACAGATAATAAAGATTGAAGGCCTCTAAGGTACAGAGAATGCCAATTATATCAAGATGCATCCAAGAATTTGGTTGTTAACTGTTTCTGAAATATGGAACTAAACTGAAGTCAATGGGTGCATTTGATATACCGCTACAAAGCAATGCTATACCAAAACTACTTAACTAAACATAAAATGATATTTAAAAAAAATTACCTGTTGGAAAAATAGCCTCAACAAATTTAACTCACTAGTTACAGTCCAGAAAAATCCTATTAACTATAATTGGTGGGTTCTTAATTTCTAAGAACCCATAATTAAATTTTATTGTCTTATAAGTGATTTGGATTAATTATATCCATAATAGACTGATGCTTGCTCCCTCCTTTAAGGGAGGAGATGGCAGTTTCATAGAATTCAGTCATTTATTGCAATCCTCAAGCATTTTGTTTCCTGCCAAGGCAAATTTGCTATAAAGCTCCAGTTCCTCTTAGGATTTACTGAAAAGTGACAGGTGTTGATATGCTGGTATCTTTCTCAACAGATCCGAATGAGCTAAACAAAATGACTTCTATACCCATTTAGGCAGAAAAATAAATGGGGACACCAGCTAATGAGGGAACGCAGAGTTAGCTGGACTCAAAGCATTCCAAGCTGTTGGCAGCTGGAATCAAAAAAGGAATCATGCAGACAGTTGCTCATGTTTATTGCTGAACATGAAATTAGAAAGATGCTTCATCTTCCCCACAGGTGCAAGAACATATAGTTATTAATTACAGCAAAGCACATGTATTGACAACCCCAAGCCTATAAAATCTCACACTCAGCAAATGACTTTCCAAGTTCATCCAAAAAGCACTTTAGAATCAATACAAAAGCATTGCATAGTTGATGGATCTGTGTCTAGTAAAATTCTGTATCCTGAAAGCATGGCATAAACTCTCTCTTAATATTTATATAGTTGAACATCATTGATATTTCTTTGTTCTTGTAGTAAACCTATTAGATTAAAAAATCCTTAATTTCCTATTGCTTTTATAGGTGTGATTCCAGAATATTAGGAAGACTGAACAGATTTGTTTCTTAGAGGTTTTAGAAACAAAACTACCCCTTCATTGAGCAGTTTGCTCACTCATTAATTTACTAAAGGTCTACTGAATACCTATTATGTGACAGGTACTATTCTAGGTGCTGTGGAGAACATACATGCACACAGAGTCACATAAAAATCTTATGGGATCTATAGTATGAAAAAAACAGAGCATACTATAGGAGAGCATCTGATTGAATGCTGAATTGCAACCAATGGACTTTAAGAGCTACAGAGCTGTGAGGGTAAACAGAGAAGGGGATCCTGAGCTAATCTCTCTATACATCTTGATGGCCATGTATAGTTTATATATTTATTCTTTTTTGATTCAATTTGTCTCATCCAAATAGGATTTGAGACAACTTACAGAAATGCACACAGTGCAATATGTTAGGATAAAATAAAATAAAGAGATGGATGAAAATGATACTAGGCAATAACTCTAGGGGTTTGTTCTGAACTCCAAATGTGCTCCATAAATTTCTGTCTGGCTTTTGGAGATGGGTCTCAGATTTGGTCCTGTGTTTTTGTTTTGTTTTGTTTTGTTTGGTCAGCCAGGGATAGAAAAAAGATAGAATATAAGAGATGTATGATCCCAGGTCAAAGCACAAAAATTCCTAGCTGCTCTTGTATATAAATATGTAAGATAAATACCCCCTATAATTCTTTTAGAGGAATGCTGAGGAATCTAGTAGATTAAATCCTCAAAATTTTATTATAACATAAAAGCTAGTTTTTATGGCTGCTTGCTCCTCAATGTAGGTCACTACTCTGATGACCTAGTTTTATTTATTTATTTAAGAAATATTGAAAATATTTATTGACTGTTCTCTGCATGCTGGACGCTGTTCTAGACACTGGAGATTGATTGGTAGAGTCTCACAGATGACGTACTGCTTGGAAAATAGGTGATAAACAAAACACTAAACACATTTTAATAGTGATAAATGTTATGAAAATGATAGAACAGGGTTAAGTGAGGGTTAACTAAGGGACTGAGGAAGGCCTCTTGGAAAGATGATAATTAAGGCACATTTAAATGATGAGAAGGCCCCAGTCTCGACAAAGTTAGGAGAAAAGCTATTACAGGCTTAGAGAACAGTAGTTGCCAGGCCCCAGAGTAGGGGAAAAACAATCTTGGTGAATTGGAGAGATAATAAGAAAACCGGTTGCTGGTGGACCATTAGTGAAAGTGAGAAAGGCATACTAGTTTATGGTAAGATGCGTGGATTTTATTCCAGGGCAATGGGAAGCAGGGTATATGATTTGAAATATCTAGAAAAAAGATAATTGAAATCCTCGTTGAGTTTTATTTCTCATTCCAACAATCGTAAAGAACGGAACATCAGATGATTTGAAAATATCTTCTCTGGTAAATTTTGTAAGGTAGAAATTCAATTAAGGTCAGGGCTGTTCCTCACTTCTAATGGCTCTCTGAATTTAGGTAGAATATTTGACAAGCCACATGATTCCAAAGCAATTTATTGTCAAGACCACTCCATCAAATGAATAAAAGAGCACCCAAGTTCTCAGAACTGTATAACATGGTCATAATAATGAGCCTGGAAAAAGTCAGAGCAGGTGTTCCCAATTGTTCATGGTCATCATAAACATATCAGTCAGGCAACAATAGGATGATTGTTAATCAGACTTTTCCTGGTACACCTACAAGATAAACTGGTTACAGAAATATACCCCTAGGTAACTAAATGAATTGACCTATGATATGAAGTTGTTAATGATAAGCCAATTAAGCTTTGGAAGTCGGCCAAATGATTGTTAAAGCTTTTGAGTGGGTGTTATTAAGCCATACTTTCTGACAGTAATTAGGGGACAGGATCAGTTACCACTGAGGCCACTCTCAGGTGGTGACAATACCACAGATGATCAGTATATACAGACATTCTTCCCTACACACACTCCTCCCCATGCCCTTTTTGGTCTTTTCCTCAGGTGAGAGAGAAAACGAATTTTTCTCACCAGTCAAGTCAGCCAGTAAACAAAAACTGCTTCCTGTAATCTGGTTGTTGAGCCTTCTTGATAGAAAAGGCTGCCTTGGGAGTGAGAGTTAGACAGTTATTCCAGGCTAGCGAGAGGTTTTCAGCAAATAAAGAGATTCGAGCTATTGACAGCCTCACCAAGCCAGGCAACACTAACATTTTAGATTATATCCCAAGAGCAGTGGGAAGATATCCTGATTTTAAAAAATGGATTGATTAATTTTAGGGTCAGTAATTTATACACATGGTGCAAAATTCAAAATGTAAATGGAGCATCTAATGAAAAACTATGCCATTCTCCAAAAACTGTCCCCCAGGATAGTCATTTCAATTCCCCAGATAAGCAATTCTTATGAAAATGTTTAGAAGTGCACAAATATTTCACAACACACTTTTTAAACATTCTAACATACTATTCTACTCCTTGTTTTCTTTCATTTAAGAATATACTTTAGATATTGTTATATATCCATATATTGAGTTGCCCCATTCGTTTTAATGATTTTATAAAATACCACTGTATGAACAAGCTATATCTTTGATTATTCCTTATTAATGAACTTATAGGTCATTTTCAATATTTGGCTATTACAAACATTATGGTAATAATACCGTTGTACCTGTGTGGGTATAGCTGACTTGTATTGGGTATATCTATAGAATAATTTCCAATGAATAATACTGCTGGATCAAAGTGAATATGAATTTTTATTTTTGACAGATATGGGCAAATTCCTCTCTGTAATAATTTTCATTTGTATGAGTTAGCCTTTGCTGTGTAACAAGCCATCCTTCAAATCAATGGATAGAATAATGGTCATTTATCAATTCAAGATTCTGTAGATTGGTAGTTGGGATAGGCTCAGCGGAGCATTTCTGTTGGTTTTGCCTGGGTTTCTCTGTATGGTGGGAGTTAGCTAGTGACTGTTTGGCCCTCAATGGCCTCACTAACATGTTTGGAGGTTGGAGTGTCAATGGAAGTGACAGAGCCTTGGGTCTCTGTCAACTAGCAGGCTAACCTGTGCTTATTCACATGGTGACTGGGTTCCAAAAGCACCTAAAAGCAGAAGTTCCAATGTTTAAGTGTATTTTAAGCCTCTGCATGCATCACGTTTGCTAGCATCCCACTAATTGGTATTGGATGATTTCCAAGAGGATGAAGAGGAAGAGATGGTTTAGTTTATCTTTCTGGTTGCAGTATGTCAATGGTTTGCAAGAATACAAGACTGAACATGAAAATGCCTTTTGGGAGGCCAGTGCAGTATTCCAGGTGATAGATAATAATGGCTTGCATTTGGGGAGTAATTGTAGAAATGGTGAAAAATATATGAATTGCACAAATATGTAGCTGTTAAGCAGGGCTTGATTGATTAGATGTAATGAGTCAAGTAGAAAGAGATGAGAGATTTCCCACATTTCTGGCAGGAGCAAGTATGTGAATGGTGGCTTTATTTGCTAAGAAAATGTTTCTACAACAATGAATTTGCCTTCATCACCCTTCTTTCTTATGTCTCATGCTTCTCAAATTAACAGAATAGAGTAATTATATAACAAAATTGAAACTTTTTTCTCAATAAAGAGGTAAGTCAATACAATCATAACCTTTACAATAGGACATGTATGAAAATCTGTGTATTTTCCTCTCAGAGTATAAACAAGTTGATGAAATCTTCCCCTATGCCCTTACTTTGTGGTATAAATACCCCTCCACCTGGCTGGCATAGCTCAGTGAATTGAGTGCGGGCTGGGAACCAAAGTGTCGCAGGTTCGATTCCCAGCCAGGGTACATTCCTGGGTTGCAGGCCATAACCCCCAGCAACCGCACATTGATGTTTCTCTCTCTCTCTCTCTCTCTCTCTCTCTCTCTCTCCCTCCCTCCCTCCCTTCCCTCTCTAAAAATAAATAAATAAAATCTTTTAAAAAATACCCTTCCATATTCCGTATAGCAACAGAAATGTGTGAAACAAGGAGTTACTAAACCATGCTAGAGGATGTGGCATTAAAAGGTACTGGGACCTCAGAAGTGAGTAGGGCTTAAAAAGTGCTGATACAAAAGTACGTATGTTCTTTACGCAGATGCAGGAATGTGGCCTTGTTGGTCACCCCTAAGGGTATGTATATGATGTCCTCCACAGTGCTTGGGAAAGATAGGCTCAACCCTTACTTGAACCTGAAGTTAGAAACTTATTTGAAATTTAGAAGTTCTTTGTTTATTTGTGTGTGTGTGTGTGTGTGTGTGTGTGTGTTGGGTTCTCTCTCTATCTGTATTTGACAGTCCCTGAAAGAAGGTGCTCCATACTTCATAACTGCACTGTCTTATCATCACCAGATATTTACATTTTGTCTGTTGGGAAAGTAATTTTTTCACTAAGAATGCTTCCTATCTCTAACTGTCTATTGTTTCGCAATACAAGAAAGGATACAGTGCTCAGTTACACAAAATATATTTGATGAGGAGCAGGTTTGGGAGTGAAAATCATAAGTTCAGTTTGGGCATATTGAAGTTCAGGTACCTGTGAGATATCCAAGTGGAGACTTCAGTTAAGCAGTGGGGTAGACAATCTGAGGTTTAGAAGGGATGTCTGAGATGAAGACACAATTTGGGATGTTATTATATAAAAGACAATTGAAGCTATAGGAATGGATATGAAGGCTAGGAATGGAGTGTAAAGTGAGAAGTGCTCTGGAGAACCTGCATTTAAAGAGTGGGTTGAGAAGAGTGAATTCTCAAAGAAAATTGAGATGGGCTGATCATAGGAAAGTAGAGGAAAACCAATGACAATCTGATGTCACAGGACCCAAGGAAAACTCATTTTTAAAAGGATAAAGAGGCCAATTATGTCAAATATTGTTAAGAAGTTCTATAAAATGAAGAATCAAAAATGTCTTTGAGTCACAAAGAGTATTAGTTTTATTGAAATATGTTTTCATTTAAATAAAACTGGGTTTCTCCACATAGTGGTAGAGAGAAAGAGATAGAAGAATAGCTTAGGAGAATGTGGAGTCCAAGGACTGTTTATATGTTTATTTTATTTTTAAGGGAATGATGAAAGCATGTTTAAGTGCTAAAGGATAGGATTTAGTAGAGGGACATATTCAACATAGAAGTCAGGGAAGATAACTGTATAGAGGTATGAGATGATAGCAGGTAAGGCCATTTTTAGGAGGAGGGATGTATCCTCCATTACCAAAGCAGAGAAAGAGGTAAATCTAGGTGCCAAATACATGGAGGTCCATGTATTTGGTGATGAGAATTTCTCTCTTATGATGATTCTAATTATTAGCAAAAGTAGGGAGAAGATTATCCCTTGAGATTCCAGAGGTAGAGAAGGGTCAGGATTTAAGGAGAGTGAAGAAGGCTTGAAGTAATCATTGTGGAGAAATGGAAAGCAAGCCAGGCAATCTTGAATTTCTTGATGAATTGGGAAATCATAAATGTTCTCTACTGCATTAGTTTTCTCCTGTAATTTGGAGCTATCTAGAGAAGAAAGATTAAAGGTATGATGCTGGTATCTCAGCCTGGCACAGAAAGTTCCATCATTGTCTCTCTCCACTGTACTTAGTACTGGACCACAAGGGACCTAGTCCAATTACTGTGGAACAAACTTCCTCTGTTGCTTAATTGAGGAAATTTTTTTGTGGTAGATATATCATCTAATGTAATTGTATTCTCTTAAATAAAATCTACCCCGGAACAATGAATGAAAAGGCCAACTGGTGGGTTTCAAAGTGAAAGATTAAAATCTGCCTTTCGCTGATTATGCAGTCATTTGCCTAAGTTTTCCACTTCAAATTCAATTGAAATGCTTTTTATTTATTTATTTTTCATATTGTATTTAATCGTTACTGTATTTTTTCATTACCCTTTAGTCCTCTTATAACACCTCCCCCTTGCAATCACTACACTGTTGTCCATGTTTATGAGTCCTTTTTCCTTTTTGCTCAGTCCCTCCACCTGCTAGCCTCCCCCTGCCCCACTAGCTGTCATCTTGCTCTCCATCTAACATGTGCTTAGCTATGTAGTAGGCACAAGAGATAAAGAAATACGGAACCTAGATCTTCCTTCAAGGAATTCATGATGTTCTAAGCATAGTTTTAAGGTACTATTTTCTTGATATTCATATCAAAACTTTCAAAATGCATTACCTTCAAATATTAATTGACATTTATAAATTCATGCTTGGACTAGAAACAAGCCCTTTTATAGGTCAATAAGTTTTATAATACACTATTTCTATAGCAAATTAAACTTAGAAAGTTCTGGTTTTGCTGTTATCCTGGTAACACTTTCCCTTAAAAAGGGCAACAATCTACCTTTGTAGAACATTAGGTAAAGGGGTTAATATAAGGATAATTTTAAAAAATTAGAGACAAAATTCTAATTTCCAAAATTCTCTTTCTTTGTTACTTGTATCAGAATTTGAACTCTATCTTTCCCCACCTCTCAAACAAGGCTGAGGAATGTCACAAGGGTTAAAAACCATTTAAGAGAGCCTTGCCCAGTACTTCAGTTCATTACAGCATTATCCTAATACCCCTAGAATCAGCAATGAATGAATAAATAAGTGGAACAATATATTGATGTTTCTCCCCTCCTTCTTTTCTCTCCCTAAAATTAATAAATAATTAAAATTTTCAATTAAAAAAACAATTTAAGATAATACTAACGTGAGGTGGTGGAGTGTGAGCCACACTTGAGTAAGGAAGTGGAGGCAGTAAAGTTAGCAGGCAATGTTTTCCAGGAGGTAAGAAAGTTGGCTGCCTTCTTGCAAGCTTAAATACTGGTAGGCATGAAAAACTTTACTGTGTATATCCAAACCCAAAATACAGAGAATGAAATGAAACCTGTTGTTTTCAGCAGCTTTTAGGTGTTCTTACTCAAAATTCCTAAGACAGAGGGACACTGAAAATCTTTTTGTACAAAAACTATTTTTGTAAAAGGCATGTGTGGGTAGCTTTCATTTAAGACTAAAATATTTTGACAAAAACTTCAACTAGAACCACTGTGGCTAAATTTAAGTCTATATGTTGAGATATAATACGGCACTAATCATATACTTCAGCTGTCAGAATTTCTGGCAGAGTGGATTAGTGAAAAAAGAAGTCGTAAGAGAACAAGAAAAAAATTGACAGGGAAAAGAAGATGGTTATAAATGCAACAAATTTTCTCTGTAGATTTTAATGTTTTCACTGAACAAGTCAAGAAAAGATAATTTAAAATCTCTGTAAGAGGATTTAGAAAGTCAAAATAGACACAAAAAAGACAGACTATATAAATCACAGTTAAAAAGAGTGAGAAGTTCCTAATAATTTTAAGATTTTGTAATCTCATTGAATTTGAATGTGATTCTACCTTGGAGATGTTAGGAAACCTAAGATCAGATTTGTTTTTTCCTATTGATATTCAGCTGGAAGAGGACATCATACATTATTTAAATAAAGAATAATAAATCCATTTGAAGAGACTAGATCAAATTCATAGAGATATGTATTATTCTCCCAGAATTTCGGACTCCAAAGGGAAGAAGAAGACCTCAGAGGTTTTGCAGTCCATTTTCATGTACTCAGAGCACTCCAGAAAGACAGCTTTGTTTCTTCTTATTAGTTTTTCAGACAGGCAGTTCCTGTATTGCTGGTTTAATTTCCCTTACTAAATTTCGGTTCATTGATTTCTTCTTTACTATCTTCAACACCCTTTATTCAATAATTAGCTAATACTTAGTATATGTCAGAAACTGTACTAATCACGTAAGGAACCAAGGCAAATAAGTCCTTTCTTCAGGAAAATATAGTGTGATGTAAAATGAAGTGGGTATTCTGGAAGTCTGGGGAAGGGCATCTAAACCGGACGGAGGGAGGGTAAGAAGGTATATTTGAACTTGGTCTTGAAGATGTCCTATGAATAAATTAGGAGGAAGAATAAGAGCAGAACATTTCAGGAGGAGGAAAAATCACCTGCAAAGATGAGAGGGTGTCAAGACTGTGATGGGTTTTAGGAGTTCCATATGCATTGGATAAAGACTATTGCAGGTAGATGTTAAGGTTAGAGCAAACAGATTTATTGTATTAAAGAACTTCTTGTTTTAATATTCTTTTACTACATAAAAATGGTACCCCATGGTGCACACACTTTGGGAAACAAAGAGCTAGCATGGGAGAAAAAGCCATGATAGTTTGGCTTGTAAGCTAAACCAAGAAGTTTAGGCTTTATCCAGAATACACAGCAGGACAGTTGAGTTTTTTTTTTTTTAAACATTAATTCAGCATATTTACTGATATCTTTAATTATTTATTGCAGAATAGTCTTATGTAGAATCATATTTCTATCTAAAATACCTCCTGTAAAATTTCCTTTAGTGTGATTCTAATAGTAATAAACTTAAAGTTTTTTAAATTCATAAGTTTTTCTACTTTTGACATATAGAAAGCTGTGCATAATTAACATATATGGCTTGATTATTTTTGAGATAAGTATACCCCTTTGAAATTATCATCATAATCTTTGCCATAAATCTGTCTATCATACTGTTTTGATTCCTGTACCTTTGTAACAGTAGTGTGATTCCTTTAGCTATGTTCTTCTTGCTTCAAATCTCTAGCTATTTAGGATCTTTTGTGATTTCATATGAATTTTAGATTCCCCCCCGTTTTTTATAAAAAAGTGCCATTTGGATTTTGATAGAGATTGCATTGAATCTGTATATTGTTTTGGGTAATATGGACATTTTTAACAATATCAATTTTTCTCATCTATGAACTTGGCATGTCTTTCCATTTATTTGTGTCAGTCTTAATTTCTTTCATTAGTGTTTTATGGTTTTCAGTATACAAATCTTTCCCATTCTTGATTAACTTTATAATTAATTTTTTATTTTTTGGTGCTATTTGTAAATAGAATTATTTTTCTAATTTAGTTTTTGGATAATACATTGTTGTGTATAAAAATGCAACTGATTTTTATATATTGATTTTGTATCTAGTACTTTTGTTAAATTTATTCATTCTAACAGATTTTTGGTTCGGCCTTTAAGGTTTTCTACATATAAGAACATATCTGTGCAAACACAGATATTTTTACTTCTTTTTTTTTATTTCAGTGCCTTTTATTTCTTGCCTAAGTTGTTCTGGCTAGGACTTCCCATAGTGTGCTGAATAGCAGTGGCAAATTGGGAAATCCTTGCTTTGTTCCAGATCTTAAAGGAAAGCTTTCAGTTTTTACTATTGAGTATGATATAAGCCGTGGACCTTTTTTATGTGACTTTTATTGTATTGGTAAGTTTTAATTTGTTGAGAGTTTTTAATCATAAAAAGTGTTTGAGATGATTATGTAAATTTTATCTTTTATCCCGTTTCTGTGGTACATCATATTAACTGATTTGTGTATATTGAATGATTGTTGTATCCCAGGGATAAATCCCATTTGGTCACAGTGTTTAGATACAAAAATATTATCAAATATCAAATAAAGAGAGCCAGAGAGGAAGAAAAGAACAAAACAAACATGCAAATAAACAAACCAACCAAAAAATGAACTACAAAACAGGTATAAAAAGTTAGAAAAGTGTGATAGTAAATCCTTCTTTATAAATAATTACTTAATCAAAAGGCAGAGTAAATTAGAAAAAACAAGGTCCAGATATGTGCTTTGTACAAGAAATAGTTCAATTATTTGCTAATTTAAGAACACACATAGGCTGAAGGTAAAAAGGTGGAAATAATATTCCAGGCAAATGATAAAAAAAAAAAAGAGCAGGGGTAGCTATACTTAAGACAAAATAGACAAGTCAAAAACTGTCACAGGAGACAAAGAACAAGATTATATAGTAATAGAGAGAGTCAATTCCAAAGGGAATCTATAACAATTTTATATATATATATATATATATATATATATATATATATATCTCCAACATCAGACCACATAAGTATGTAAAGCAAATGATGACAGACTGAAGGGAGAAATAGATAGCTGCATAGTAATACAGGAGACTTTAATACCCCACTTAAAATAATTGAAAGATCATCATTATACAGAACATTATTTCTAAAAAGGCCTTATACAGATCAATAAGGAAACAGAGAACTTGAACAATACTGTGGCCAAATCTATCTAACAGGCATGTACAGGACATTCCACCCTACTGAAGCTGAATATACATTATTCTCAAGCACATATGGACCTTTCTCCAAGATAAATCACATGCTAGGTCACAACACAAGTCTTAACAAATTTACAAAGATTCAAATCATGCCAAGTATCTTTTCTGCCACTATGACCGATTTTAGCAGAAGCAAGACTGGAAAATTCACAAATATGTGGAATATAAACAACACACTCTTAAAGGACCATTGGGTCAAAGAAGAAATCAAAAGGGAAATTAGGAAATGAGTTAAAGGGCTTTAAAGCAAAAAAAGCCATGATCAGATGTTCATTTTAGGACTCTCTCTGGCAGTTTTAGATGCCGCCAGCTTTGCCAGCATGGGAAGCTACTTTAGAAAAGCGTGCAATGGAGGCAGAGAGACTAGTTACAGGCTCCTATGGGGCTTAGAAACAGCAATGCCAGCAGCAATGGAATGGGGAGGGAAGGATAAACAAGAGCAATACTGATGAAATAGTTGGAATCTGATGGGAGTGCCCAATTAAAAAAGTGGGTTCCAGAGGCTATAGGATGGTTTGGTTGGGAAGGTAGGCATGGGGGGTGGGGGGAACACTTGAGTAAGAAAGATTGAAGGAATACTGGGATAAAAGTCAAAGCAGAGAGGAAGAAACAGAGGAGCTTACATTTGGAATGGTAGCTCGGGGCCAAGAGGCTGAGGGAAATGTCTGGAGCTTTAGATGGAAGTACTACAGAGGTATTACCCAAGACTATATGACGCTTCAGTATGTGATCTAGTCAAGCTTTGACCACAGACAATGTTCTATGCGTTGGCTCTTCCCCAATTGATAAAATTACCTACACACTTGTTTGGCTTCCTATATGCCTTCTTTCTCCATTGGACGTCTACAGCATGTCATAAACACTCTATAGATGGTTTCCTCAAGGACAGTTTGGTGCTTTAAGGAATCTCATACGGCTCTGTCAGCTGCTTACTCGGATGATTGCCTTAGCACTTCCTGTGTGTAAGTGGCCTCTTGATTCTCTTGCCAGTCCTTTTGGAATCCTGTAATTCTTGCACTCATTTTGTTTCAGTATGCAGGATGATAATTTTGCTCTCCCTTTTGACTGCTTTCTGAAACTACAGTTTTACACTGGTCCTGTCCTTGTTGTCATCTAGATATACTTAATTGTTAGCTAGCTGATGCTCTGGTAGGATGACCAACAGTCTTGGTTTGCCTGTGGTTTACAAGTTTCTGGGATGCAGGACTCCCTCTGCTGACACTGAGAAAGTCATGCATGAACTGCAACTCTTGGTCCCCCTAAGTAGCTCAGTCGGGCTTATTCACTCCATCTCCCTACACAGTGCCTGCCACATGGCAGGCCTTAAATATTTTCAATAAATATTACCTATAATTAATTAAAGGACTGTGATTTACCAGATATTCATATGCATTATATCATTTTATCTTGATGATAGATAATACTCTGTTTTTCATATGAAAACATGAAACTCAGGAAGTTGTCATCTACCCAAAGCCATGTAGCCATTTGATGGCAAAGTCATGATTTGAACCCACATCTGATTTCAAACTTGTGTTAGTTCCAGAATGCCACAATGCCTGTATAACCTTCCATCATCCATCTGCTTACGCTTTGGCATTAGTGTTGAGCTTTGGGAGCTGTCAGAGACAGGCACCCAAGGAATGAGAAATGTTAATAGAGTAGAGCACTTTGTAAACTCCCGGTAATAGCTACTACTCTTCTTCTCTCCAGGGCCCCTTTCCCCATTGTGGCTTGTTATCTGTAAGGAACATGACTTCAGGAGAAAGAGAAAATTCTTAGTTATCAGCATGAGTTAGATGTCAGATGTGTAGCTACTTTTATCTTTGTGCACATATCAAAAAACACATTGCTTTAAAAACCTTAAGTCTTCATATATTTTTAAAATAACAGTTTCTGCAACTGAAATAAGATGCCATGAGGAGAAAAGATTTCCCTTCTGTGTTTACTTATAGCTATGGCCAAGATGAAATTGGTGCCTCGTGTATGTTTTATTGACCACCTCATGACAACACTTGACATGACGCTTTCAATTTGGGAACAAAAGAGCTCTCCAGTCACTCTGAATCCTCTTTGTAGTGTATAGTTATAATGCATTGTTGAATTATCTTAATAGAATATTAATATCAGCTTAGTTACTCATATGATAGCTATTATTTTACTGTAATCAGCAAATGTAGCTCATAATTGTAAGATGTACTTGATTAATGAGTGTGCCACCCTTGCAGAGCAGTAACATGTTCACTCCTTCTAAAATCAAATTTAGAAGAAGATGAAAGAAGAAATTTTGATATGACCTCTGCTAGAGATGAAACTGACAAGGAGCTGTAGGTCACTGCTTCCCTTTGCTGTATCTGAGCAGCTTCCTTGATATGAGCCCTATTTGTAGCCTGGGTTCACAATGTACTAAAATGTACACGGAATCACACGTCCATCATTAATTTAAAAATCTGGTGTGGAAAGTTCTCTTTTTAAAAAGGGGGCAATAAAAATGAAAATAACTGAACCCTAAACATACCACCAATGCTTTGCCTGGTTTTTTAAAATCACTCTTCCAAATTGTCACTGTTTTGCTTCTCTGGTATATGAAGTATGGGTAACTACAATTTCTAGATTAGTTACTTTAATGGGTTAAACTCTTCAAAATTGTGTCTAGTGCCATAGTCATTAGATTACTTGCTAATCAAACAATAGCCTAATGCAGAAAGTAATAACTGATTACCAAAATGCTTTAAGAAATAGTTTCATGAATGATTTAAAAGGCATTATTTTATAATACCAAGTCAAAGCAAAAATGCTTTTGTCACTAGACACTGGGCTGCTTTGTAGTATCTATTTTTGAAGGAAACAAAAATATTCTTATTTCTAGAACTACACAGAATGAAGGATTTGGGCAGCCAATGTTAGCACTAGGATCAGTAAACCCAGTAAGTGATGCCGGTAATCTCAAGACCAATGATGGGCATTGCTTAAAGGAGATGCAAACCACTCATTTGGCATACTTATTACTGCTCTCTCTGCTGAAAAAAAATCTTTAATTTATTTAGTTCCCAATTATCTGTGACAAAAGAGATGTTATCTATCCTTGTATGCTCCATAAAGTCCAGCATAATAACTCACACCTGTTTGGCACTTGTAACTATGTATTGATTGCTAGATCTATAATTGTTAAAAATAACTGTGTTAAAGAACATGGAGAGATTACTATTGAGACAAGCAAAAGAAATTGATGTGACAACTCAAAGTTAAGAGATTAATCAATTATGCTTCAAATTTGATATAAGGAATAATATCCCACTAATTGCCAGAATTTAATGATCCATCCTTGCCATCAATTTCTTGTTGCTGCCTTGAGCTAGGAGAGGGCCTGACTTCTGAATTGGATGTGGTTGGCTAAATGCAGCCTACTTACTAAGACCCAATATGGTTCAGCCTGTTGCGGCACTCTACAAGCATCATTTCTGTTTGAAAGTCTTTCAGTTGTGCTCACATGTTATGATCATTTAGAACGTATCAGTGCTTCGGTATAGTTTATACCAGTGCTTTTGTTGTTGTTGTTGGGGGCTACCATTTTTTTCTCAAAATGTAAACAGGTGTACTTAAGTTACTTAAGTGTCAGCTGGCTCCAGTTTTGTAGTCAAATCATTGCTCAGAGGGAGGAGTACGAGTCAAGGGAGGAGTGAAAAAGTAAAGGAAAGAACAGAATAGCCCTGGTGCCCGTGAAGGTGGGCTCTGAGTGCCCATGACCAAGTGGGAAATGGAAGGAAAGTGTAGTAGTTTCTCTGTTCTTCTGCCTACAGGGAAGGATATAGAACTTCTAAATGCAAATTGGTTACAAAGGTAAACAATTTTTTGCTAATTAACCTGTACATTGATTAATAGTCTATGGATGTGAGAGAAAATATGCTTTTACCCTCTAATGCTGAGGACAGATGAGTATAAACTAAAAGAGAGGGTTTTAAACACAAACTGAGATGTGTAACATGTGTTAAAAGAGATGTCTTTTATTTAAAAGCAATTATTAAGGAACACGTTCTAGCTGGTGTTGGCATGGCTCAGTTGGTTAGATCATCATCTGTAGACCAATGGGTTGTGGGTTGAGTCTCACTCAGGGCACATACCTAGGTCAGGGGGTTTGATCTCCAGTTGGGCATGTATGAGAAGACAAACAATCAATGTCTTTCTCTCTCTCTCTCTTTCTCCCTTCCCTCTCTCTAAAATCAATGAGAAAAAAAAATGTCCTCAGATGAGGATAAAAAGAAATACATTCTAAGTCTATATTTCTGAAAGAAATTATTCTTTGGAAGAATTATTCTTCATTGCTAATATTAGTTGTATTTACTTGCTTTATTAAGTAATTTTGTGTTGGTACCAAAGGATATTATTTAAATCTCTTTTCTTAAATATGTTACTAAATTGTGCTTTCTTAGAAAGCACAGATGTGGTGCAGTGAGCTCAAATTGCAAGTCCAGTGTTTTCCAGTGGTGAATAAGCCTAATTTTACAGATTGGCTCACCTAAACTCAAAACGCAGTATAGAAAAACACGTAGCATGCCTGAATGGAGTCACTAATGATGAATTAAGCAACCCACTGATTTGAGAACAGAAGGGACAATATAGATTCTATTTACTAAGCCTCAGAATCTTTTGAGACAAATCCCATCTTACTGAGCAATATTGAACCTCTCAATTCTTGGCTGTGTTCATTTACAGCAACATGTACTTTATTATTGAAAAAAATACACATATCTGCAAAAAGGCCAACCAATTAAAATGTCTCCTCTTTCTCCACCACACAACTAAAAGAAATGCTCTAAAATTTTTGGGAAAACAAAATTTTACATAAAGTTCTAATAGCATAAATGCACTAATTCACTTAGAAAGGTAACTAGTTGCATTGTCAGTTTTCATTAAACAGTTTTATTGAAATATAATTTACCTGCCAAACAATTCACCCACTTAAAGTAGCAATTGCTTTTAGTAACTCACAGCTTTTGGCAACCATCACCACAAGAGCACATTTTAGAACTCCATGAAGAAAGCCTATAGCTGTTAGCAGTGAGCAGCCCCAGGTTTAGGCATTCACTTACTTTCTACGTCTATGGAAAAATGTGGTCTTTTGTGACTAGCTTATGCATTAGCATAATGTTTTCAAGGTTCATTTATGTGATAGCCTGTATCAATATTTCATTCCTCTGCTATTGCCAAATACTATTTCATTATGTGAATATACCACATCTCATTTATTTTCTGGTTTATGAACATTTGGGTTGTTTCCACTTTTCTGGTATTATGAGTAATGCTGTGAACATTTGTGTATATACATTTTGTGTTGAAATATGTTTTTTTTGGGGGGGGAGAGGTGTATATACTTAGGAGAAGTGTCGCTAGGTCATGTGATCACTGTATGTTGAATCTTTTGAGGCATCCCAGGCTGCTTTCCGAAGTGGCTATACCATTTTTCATTTTCGCAGACTTTCTGTGTGGGTTCCAACTGAGGCTGATACTGATGCACCTCCAGAGCTCACTGTGTGTGTTGATGTTTGTTTGTTTATATTTTCAGTTGCTCAGCAGTGAAACTTGTTTCCCCCCACAATGTGCTGCCCCGAAGGATGCAGCCTTCAGTGTCACGGGGCGACCGGGGTGACTGGCTTAGCAGGACTGTCTCTGCCTTTTCCCAATCTCTGTTAAACTGTTTGACCCTGATGGTATCACGCTCAGTGGCCAGCCTCCTCTAATTGCTGCCTGATTGTTGTATTGTTATGTCCTGGACACAAATTATTACCCACAGTCTCATCCAATTAAATCCAGTCTCTGCAGGGGTAGTCTTTTCCTGGTTCTTTTTGTTAAACCGTTAGCCAGTCTGTGGTTTAACTTGTTGCACTCACAGAGCTGCCAGCTTCTTGTTAATTGCTTACCACCCAAACTCCTGCATCCCTACTCCAGAGCTGTGGGCAAGGACAGAGACCCACTTCTTTAGAGTGACATCCCTTCTTCACAAGTGGTGTGTTGTATTAGCATTAGCTTTCCAAGATGGTCTTCTTGGCTCACCTGTTCAGACATAGCAACTGGCCAAGCTACAAGGGAGCAGAGACCAGGCAATCGGGAACCAGTTTTCTCATCTGTGGGAGGGCTCCACCGTTTGAGTGAGGGCTAGGTGCAGGAAGGGAGCCCCGCAGGCCCTTTGGCCACTCTTGCCACTCTTGCCACTCTTGCCTGGAATAGAGCTTCTGCAACACAGAGCTGGAAGATGAGAAGTACAGGAGGCCTGCCCTGCCAGGGGAGACAGTTAAGCTTTGCCTGGGAGCTGGGGCAAGAGACCTCTGTGTCCTCGCATGCACCTTCCTGGAGCAGAGCTACAGTTACCTTGAGCAAGGCAAAAGCCAGGTAGAGGCTTGAAACACCACAGCTCTCCCTGTTCTTACCAAGATTACATATGTTTGCTGTATGCCCTTATGGCAATCCAGAAACTTAAGTATATATATATATATATTTTATAAATTTCCACCAGTTGTGGTTGTTTTACTGGTAATAGGATCAACAGAACAGCTCATGTTGCTATTCTGAAAGCATCTCAAGCCATGCTTTCTAGAGAAAAATGTGCAATCCATACAAATGTCAATTTAGTTAAGTTGAAAAGAAAATTTCAACAACTACAAAAGAATAAGAGCAAATCACCTAGAAACAACAAAAAATCAATTTTATGTCACACTTTTTGCAACAGAAACCTGCTTGCGAGAAGATAATGTAATCTTACTAAAGTACTGAAGGAGAAGAAGAAAATAAACCAGCTAGCCACTGTCTCACAGTTTCTGGGGCCAGGAGCACAGGAACACCTTGGCTGGGGTTGCTGCTCAGTCTCTGACAGCCTGCAGTCAAGGTGCTAGCCAAAACTGCATTTTCATTAGAGCCTTAACTGAGGGATGTTCTGCTTTTGAGCTGCCTCTGGTTGTTGACAGAATTCATCTCCTTGCAGCTGTAAAACTGAGGTCCCAACTTTGTTGCTCACCACTGGCTGGGAGCTGCTCTCAGCTGCCGGAGGCTGCCACCCACTGATCCTCACTGTGTGAGCTAGGTCACAGGCTCTCAACATGCCAGCTGACTTCAAGGTCAGCAGATGTTCCTTCTCCAGTGTCCTAAGTCAGAGTCTTGTATAATGTAACATGATCACGGGAGTGACATTCTGTCCCCTTTGCCATACAAGGTAACCTAATCAAAGGCATGGCATCCCGTCTTCTCAGCCATAATCTATCTTTAGAAGCACTTGCAGTTTCTACCCACAGTCAAGGGGAGGTGATGACACAAGCACATGCCTCCTTGGGGTCACTTTAAGGTGTGTCCACCAAATCTTTTTATGCTAGAAACATTTTAAAAGTATATTTAATAAATGCCAGCATACAACATTTTCCATTTCAGAATAGCCAGTGGAGGTTTCCTAGTTGAACAACCAGTTCTCATGGAAGAGCCAGCTAAACAATGACTTTCCAGACCTCGTGGATGCGGGATCTCTTCTTTCGGGGCAGCACCCTGACCTTGATCTAGTTGCTCTGAAGGCTCTGATGGGAATCACACCATCAAATCACAATATACATTATTTATTTTCCATTTCTACTTTACATGTTGTGGCTTAAGTTTTCAGGGAGCCAGCAGGGTCCATCCTTGCAACCTTGCAACTCAAAACTCAACCTTAAAAAGTAGAGGGGGATCTTCGGGAGAGGGAATGTATGAGGAAGCAGGACTGTTAGCCAGGAGAAGATTTGATGAGGCAGATGCATACCTGAGATAAAGAACAATGGAAATAGCAAGGGAACAAAAGGCCAACTTTGCAGTCTTGTTTATAGCTCAGTAGCAAGTCAACTCACACAACTTTTTAAAAATCTCCAGCTAATTTGTTGATGATATGTTTTTAAAAATTTAGAAGGTAAGTGAGGACATGCAGGGCTAAGGTATTACTCAAGATTAACACAATGAGTTTCATTCCACAGTCAGCGGTAGATGACGCTAACCCTGGGCAGCGGTGACTTATCGATGCAACACAAAAAGGCTATTTCTCTGTACGGATTTTAAAAAAGATTGTACTGTCTTCCGACATGGTTCTCATCCTTGGTGGACTGCAAGTCCGTGTCAGCACAGAGGCTGTAGCTGGCTTTGATTTCCAGAACCTGATTAATCATGGTCTTTCTAAGTAGGCAGAAGTTACCAGTAAAATTGACTCTAGTGGGTGCTTGGGGTGTTGTTCGTACACAGATGCAGACAATAAGCCAAGAGAGGAACAGCTGATGTACATCTTGAAATGGAGATAAGAGGTGATGCTTGGAGCTATAGTTTAGTAGAAATCGCAGAGTGTTTGCAGTACTTATCATATTTGTGGTTCATCAGCTGAGCTGGCAAGAGTATAGTATGAAGAGAGCCATGCATCCTCTACGTGTGTTGAGTAGAGGATGAAAACACCTAACTCTAGCAGTCACTGATGTGACTGGCAGAATGTCTGCTCAGACCTCTTGTCTGCTTAATGTTTTGGTAGACTTTGTTTTTTTAGGATAAATTCCTAAAACTTTACATGACCTTCCAGACTTCCCTTTATTTTTTCCTTAGCCCCTTTCCAGGCTTTGCTTCAGATGCCCCAGCCTCCCTGGATATTTATCTTTTCTTTCGAAGTATCTGACTCATTCTGGCTGTAAGTTTTTCGTACATGCTGCTCCTTCCATTACTACCGTTCTCCCTTCCTCTTCCCATTATTGATCCCACTGATTTATCTCTCAGATTAAATGTCCCTTACTTGAGAATGCTTTTGCCCTTATCTCCATAGTAAAATCAGTCTCCCTGCTAAATGTTTACTACTCTTTGCTCCTCCTATGGTCCATAACACTTATAATACTAATTAGGATGTAATCATTTTCTACCTCCTCTGCTGGACTGAAAGCTCCAGGAGGCCATGCCAGTGTTGTGTCATTAGCCATTAGTTAGTTCAGTCTGGAGCATCCAGCCGGCTCCTTTGTACCTATTACTCAGGTGGAGTGATTAAGAGCAGGTTTTGGAATTAAAAACAGCCTGCCACCAGTTGAAGGTAGAGTATCACCGTGGGCAAGTTACTTAATCTCACCAACCTATTTTCCTTTCACGTGAAAAGGAATGAAATCTTCCTTGCACAGTTCTCTGAGAATTAAGTGAGATCATGGTTTTCAACCGTAGGAACAGTATAAAAACTATGATAGATGAAACACAGATCATCTGAATGTGGCTCACTCATTATCTCCCTTTGTTTTTATTTCTTTTCTTGATGAAAAATTTACATATACCAGAGTAATGAGAAACATAACATACTTCACAACATACATAACGGATTTAATTCATTTTTGACAGTTGTGGTTAGTGTCTGAGAGTTTTGTTTTTCCTCCCTGGGCATCATCAGCCTTCCTGTTGGGCAATTGAGGGTCATAAGGTCTGTACTACTTCCTTCTACAGTCCTGTGTGGACATTCCCACCACATAGTAGGGACTTCACAAAGGTTGCTTCTCTTGCGTTATCCTTACGTCCTTGTGTCATAGAAACATTCCTTGTCTGTTTATTTATTCTCTGTTTTAGGAGGTTGACAGTGTTGAAAGTGTAATTTAAAAAACAAAACAGAAGATTCAAGAAATGGCAAAAAAAAAAAAAACCCCACAAAACAACCTAGCTTTTAATGAGGAATGTTTAGTGTGTTGCAGGTACTGCAAAAATGCAGTAGTTGAAAAGGGTTGCTACATGAATTTCATTGAGAATTCACTTTTTTTGCTGACTTATAATTTTTATCTAGATAATGTTACTGTTAACAGCAAGAGATAAGATTTATTTAGCCAGGCATTGTACTGAACATTTTTTAAGTATTAATTTTTGCAACAACATTTTGGGATAGGGACTCTTAGTATCCTCATTTCAGTAACAAAGGACAAAAGGAGGTAAAGTGGCTTGTTTAAGGTAAGTCATACATACCACCACATGGCATGATGGAGCTCACATTCAAACTCTTAACTACTATGCCACTAAGAAAGACACTAGAAGTACATTTCACATGTTTTGGAGTAATTAAGAGCCACATGGGAAGCATTTTTTAAAAATACATTTCCCTTGAACCTACTACCTGAGAACTCTGTCTTAGTAGCCTGACTTTGGGCTTAGAATTCTGTATTTTAAGCCATGGTTGTCATAGATTACATACAGGTATTCTGCAGGTCACTTTGAGAAGCATAGGTCTATATATCCTTAAAGAAAATTCGATTAATCCTTAGAGTTTCATAAGGTGAAATGTAGGATTATAACTCTAAAGTGGTTTTCTATGTGCAAAAATCATTTCTATGTGAAAATCATTTTTATCTTTATACAATTTAAACCAATATTAACCAGATTGAATATTACTACCTTCAAAATAAGAGTTTCCAGAATAAATGATTATAAGTGTGTGTGTTGGTGGGATAAGACTGTCTTCACATTCTAGGAATCAGCACCATCTATGGTATGCTATGATTTGGTCCCTCACACAAACTTGACCCTTATCCATGTGCTGCTCGGTTCACTCCACATAGCTCTCTTTTAGTTTCTCTTCCGTGTTGCAAGCAAGAAAGAACTTGATAAGGAAACCTGATCAAGTATATTTGGTTAATTCAGGTAAAGGAAATCCAGGGCCACTTGTAAAATATACCCATTGTCTTATTATAATAATTCCCTCTGCTCTGCTCCATTCTGAGAAAATAGGATGGGTCTGGAAGGACTCGTTTGTGGCTGAGTGTACTGTACCCCAATACACCATTTCCCTCTTTTTTTTTACCCCTTTTTTGTATTGCTCACTGAAAGTTCCACCTCCTGTCAGATAGAAATATAGCACCTGCCTGACTTCAGCCTTTCCTTTGCCAGGTTGCCCTTGATGAATCCATGTTCAGAGTCTCCCGGGGCCAATCAAGCAGGGTAATCAGCCTGCCCAGACTGACCCAATTAAGTCTAATTAGTTGTTTTTTTAATCTTCATATTTCCTAGCCAGGTGGATTTTACGTTTTTTTATTAAACAATGAACAAGAGCTGAATCTTTGGAACGGTTAGCCTCTCAGGTGCTTTCTGTTGGCAACAAAACTCTGGGAAATCTTTAAGTCTCTGTGAAGAAGTCAAACAATAGTACACAAGCTGACTCCTCACTTCCGTTCTTTCTTTCAAAGAGGTGTTCCTCCCTCCGTTCGAATAAATATTAATCGTATTTATTATTTTTTGTCTAAGTCTCACTACTCCTCCCCCGGTAACATTTTCAGTGTTTTCTATTAGTCGGAAGGCCAGCTGCATGAGTTTGAATAGACAGTAAAGGGGGTTTCAAGGAAGCGGTGAATGACCTAAAAGGAAAGAGTTAAGTAAGCCAAAAGGTGACTTAGATGGAGAGTAGGACTCCTAGGAGGTATTTGCCTTGGAGAAAATAAGTGAAAATGATTGTTAATAATGGAGCAGTATAAGAATTATGAAAGTAGCGGTATTGAGCTAATTTCATATTGGGCTACTTTGTGTCCAAGAATGTGATATAGATATTATCAATATTAGGTGCCAGGGCACTTGATGTTTTAGTTTAATCTCCTCAGTTTTTAGGACAGTACTGGCAGGTGATTATCATCCACTTCTTCTTGGTAGGCAATTGCTTATTCCTTTCAAAGGATTCTTATGGTTCTCATTTTCTTTTCCATTCCCCTCTTCTTCTCTGGTCTCTCTTTCACTCTGTCTCTTGCCCATCCTTGTTTTACCAGCTCTTCCTTCTCTCCTTATTTTCTCTTCCTTCTCTGCTGTCCCTCTCCTTCCAAGCCCTGTCTTCCTCCTCTCCCTCCCCCTCTGTATTCTTTATCCTGCCCCCTTCCTATCCTTCAACTCCATGTTTTTCAAGCTTTTCTGTACATTGCAATCACGTGGATAGTTTGTTAAAACACCGGTCATTGGCCTCTACCCAGAGTGTCTGCTTCGATAGGTGGGGGTTGAGGCCTGAGAGTTTGCATGTCTAACCATTTCCCAGGGGATGCTACTGGGACTGTCTGTGAGGAACCACTTCTTTCACGGGTGTTGACAACCTGGCCTCTGCATCCAAAGTTAAACCCAACAAAACTTTAGATCGGTCTTAGAATTCGTTTGTAAATTTGCCTGTACTGTCCCAGGCAAACTTTATTGTCATTCCATGTAATGAAAATGGATTTTATAAATACTTAAAAATAAATATTTGATAGCTTTTCTGATGCAATATTATCATATTAATGTTATCAATCAGAATTACTTTCAAAGGGGGAAGAACTGATGCTTCTGAGCTGGGGTAGTCCCTGAGCTGTATGCAATGCTGCTGCAGTGAGTTGTGGAGACAAGAAAATTAGAAAAGCATAAAGGATTGCAAAATTCTTCACCTGATTTAAACAACTTCTAATTTTATGTCCAAGGTAATTGCTTTTTGAGTCTGTTTTTCTTTGCCTCTGCTATCTCTTGCACTATTAAACCGTTGCCCCCTGATACATATTAAATGTGATTTAGTTACCGTATCTTTGGGGAGAGATGCTAAAACTTAAAAGGGCTACTTTTCTCATTGCTAGGAAAGAACCAGCTGTTGTCAGGTGGCAGGATCACACTGGAGAGGAGTAAGTAAGTGTTAGGGGCAGGGGGACACAGAAAAATGATAGAATGAAACTCCTGAAAACATTTTCAACCCTAAATTGAAAAATAAAGTGCTCAGGAGGGTTTGATTATTCCTTCCTCCTGGAAACATGTCCTCACATATTCTTTTCCGATACTGCTTGGATCTCACTGGCATCTCTTTTTTTTCTCCATTTCTTTTGCTAGACCTTCCTCTCCAACCTCTAAATGGTGAAATGACTTTGCATCCTGAGACCTTTTTATTTTTTACATTCATTTTATGAGTAATCTTACAGTCTCCTATCTTGAAGTAATGTTTATATACTAGTACATTCCAAATTTATATTTTCAACCCTGACCTATCTTCCTAATCCAGACTTTTATATCCAACTGTCTATGTGATATCTATATTTAAATGTTTAATATATATCTCTATTATACTACATTTATAAACAATGTATTTTTACCTCCAAAACTGTTTCTTTCCTCATCTTTTTAATCCTAATAAATTATATTTCCATTTCTGCAGTTGTTCAAGCTAAAATGTAGGTGTTTAGTTTCCTCTCCTTTATGTCTCTAATCCATTAACCAACAGTGTTAGATCTGTCTCAAAGTGTTTTTCACTATATTTTCCCCTGTCCTGGTAGCATTGTTTCCTTCTTGGACTCCAGAAATATTGCCCTGAGTTCCCTGCTTTAGCAAGACAGAAGTTTAGGGCCATTTCCATTCCAGGAAACTGAGAGACTCAAGGTTGTTCTTTCATTATAATATGAGAAGCCTCCATTATCAAGAGCTATGTAGTCCAAGGTTGTTGTTCCAGCTCCGATCTTCAAATGCACACTTCATCTAACAGGAAAGATGTGTCATAGGGAAAAAAAAAAACAGATAAAATGGTAAAGAGTCAAAAGAGGATTCCAGAAGGTGCTTCATGAAGCTGTATCTCACGTACCAAAACTTAAGACACAGGACCTTTGCAAGGAAGACTAGGAAACGGTCTTTACTCTGGTTGGCTGTTCTTTTTATGGAAGTAAAAAAAAATAAGTTGGGGGACAATTAAGAGTTTCTGCTAATATAGCATACTATGATTGCTAGTTCTACCGTCACCTGAAAAGATAGTAGATATTTACTAAAAATGGACATTCCAGTTAAGGCCTGAAGAAAGCTGGGGAAGTTTCCTCAATGACTTACATTGCATTAATAACCTTTAATTTTAAAATCTCATAGTGAATCTTATCATCTTTCTATTAAATATCTATGCACTTACCACCTAACCCACATTGATCTACATGGCAAAAGTTTGGAAATGAGACTTGTGTCCATTAATGATAAGAGATTTTAACTTAAAATGGTGGTACAAGATCCTCTCATTTCTTGAACTAGTATCTATCTTTCCAAAGTAGATCCAACTATTTTAGATGCTAATATTAATGTTAGGTTCTAATACAATTATTAGCTTATCTATATATAAAGGTACAAGTGTCTTTCTTTGTTTTAATGAATAATTAGCGGGTGCTTTTATGTTTAACAAAGATAGAAAACAAAGTATGGTATTCCTTAAACAAGGTGATTAATAAAATTAACGTTGCTCTTGTCTAAAACCTGGTTCAGGCTTCTAGTTGTTGCAGTAGATGTTTGTCATTTGGAAATGACCTGATGTCCTTACTTTTAGTAACGGAACACCAGATATCTGGGGAGGAATTACTTGTCCTCTCACTGTATACAATTTGGCACAATTGTTACTCATGGTATCCTGGCCCTTTTTAGCCATGGGGCTGAGCCAGGTTCATGAAACTCTTCTCCCAGGAATCTGAAAGTTGAGTAACATAAATACAGAAAATATCTGGAGCCCAATCTCTTGAGAAGAGAACCTGGAGAACTGCCTGCTCCCTAGACTGATGAACACCTCTGGTTCCTGCCAATTTGAAGCCTGACTTTTTTTCCTAGGTTTTTATTTGATTTTTGGAGGCTTCTGATATACTTTCAGTTGTTCCCACATTACTCTCAATGCAGCCAGGGTCGGATCTTTTACTTCTGTGCTTGTACCCAATGATATATATGCAGTGATGGAGACTGTTGGATGATGTAGCTCTGTTTGACCTCACTACCAAACTCTGGAGAACCTTTGTGCTGAATTTATAAATCTAGCCTTGAGGGAGGGGAGCCATATTTTATTCTTTTCTACTCGGACCATTTCCTATTGCTAAGCACAAAATTGTCTAGATGCTAAAGACAGAAAGAATGTCTCATTTCAAGTTCCTTATGCCGTTTTGTAAGTGACACTGGTAGGTATCCTTTACTAATCTCCGTAAAATTTTGTTCTGAGGTTTCACTCTCAGTTCTTTTTCTTTCTGTTTTAATCATGATTAAACATACGGAGAGAATAATATCGTTAACATATAGAGTGTGCTGAGAAATGTTTACTGAGTGTTTCCTCAGGCTCCAATGATTCAGTAAATGAAGTGTGATGATCAGTTTATTCTGCCTAAATTAATTAAGTATATTTAGTTAGTGTTTTTGTTTTTAATTTTTCTCATTCAAGTAGATTTTATCATTACAAACCCCGAGTTTCTATTGAATGCATTTATACTATACCCCCAAAATTATTGAAAAATAGAAAAAAAAGGTAAACTAAGTCATTGGGTGGCCATTATGATGGAATAAATGTTTAATGTCAGATTTTTCTGAACTAAAGTATATTTCTCGACCAATAAGTTTTGCATGAGAAATGTGGAAGTCAGCAGTGCAGGGATCAGGAGGAGCTGTTTCAAGACGTGTAAAACTGTGGGCTTCATCCTCTTGGAGGCTCGCAGTCTCATTAAACAAGAATGAGGACAATATTCCCAGGCACTGACCACGCTCTCACCACACCCGGAATAAAAAGTGCTTTATTCAGGTGAAGCCAGAAACTTTGGCTTGGCTTTTGTCTTTTCATCGCTCCTTCTGACCTTCTATTTTTTGTTGTTGTTGTTTATTTTTGTTTAGTTTCAGTCTTCCACTAACACCAATAGGTTGAAAGTCTACTTATTTTACCCTCTCCCCATGTCATTGACAGTAGACATGCCTTCCTGGGAAATCTTAGAAGAACCTGCTGACTTTAAGATGTATATTGGCATGGAGAGAGTATGTATAACATTTTAAAGCATAACTCAGAGTTAAACATTCACAAGCTTATAATTGATAGCCTAGATCTCTCTACATATTATGTAAAACCATATATAATGATCTTTTTTGTCATCTAATTCTCTCTGATAATTTTGACAGCACCCATTGCATGATAGGAAGTGATGTCCTTTGCATAGAAGATAAAAGAAGTCAAAAGAGGAAGACAACAAATAAAAACTTTTCTCTTTCATCTTCAAATTTCAATTTAAAGACACTTCGATTAGTCATATTCTACCTTGTTCTCCCTGTTCTTGACACTCTTCCTATCACTTGCTAAAATTCTTCACTCTGACATAAAATGAATGAGAATTGTGATTATTAGTACTAATAATATAATACCAAGATGTTTGATTCACAAACACTACCACCCCCCTCTCTCTCTCTCTCTCTCTCTCTCTCTCTCTCTCTCTCTCTCTCTCACACACACACACACACACACACACACACACACACACACACACTTTCTCTTCTAAATAAAGGGATGGTCACCACTTTTTCTTCCCTTTGATACACAGAGATCTGATCAGATCCCTGGGGAGGAACAGGAAGTAGGAGAGGGCTGTCGGAGTCAATGGTAAACAGTCTAGGATAGGATCGGCTGAGAAGTCGAATGCCTCCAGGGCACATGGAACTATGGGCCAGAAGATTTAAACAGAAGGAAGGCAGAGACTCATATCTCTTTCTCTTCCTTGAGGATGCCTGGATGATCATGTTGTAGCCACCTGCATTTCCCAAAGGGTGGTATTTTAAGTGGGAAAAGGAACTCTGGGTGCAGCCCAGGATCGGGCTGGCCTGGGAGAGAGTGGCAGGGTTACTCTTTGGATGTTCTAGAGGGGACTGGCTCTGGGACAGAAGACTGCCATTCTCCCAAAATTGTGTAGCTTTTGTATCTTCTGCTGTTGTAGTTTGTAAACTAATCTTGCAGAAATAAGGTAATTAAAAACTAGCAAGGGCAATGATAAGGGAATGCAGGAGTTAAAGATTTTAGCCTTAGTTGATAGGCTTCAGTGATTAAAGCTGGAACTCAAGAGTTAAAGGTGGTAGCCTTAGTTGATAGGCATGTGGAAAGCTGTTGTTTCAAAATTGTGTAGCTTTTGAATAAAGGTTTCTTTCCTTTTTCACCACACATCTGCCTCCAGAATTTTGCCTAGAACATGGCAGCGGGCAGTGGGATCCCACTTGCTGTTCAGAAACAACTTTAGTACTGTTCTACCCTCTACTGGCCTTATGGGTCGGGTATTAAACTGGTGGTCTTTAACACTTTCAGAACCATTTGAGAATTTTATGGAAACTGTAAGATTCTCAGAACAAAACACAGATGAACCTGTGTACTATGCATGTGGCAGCAGTGGGGACTGGATTTTTGGACTTCCTGAATCATGTTTGTGGACCCCAGACTAAATATTGTTGCATGAATGTGCCAACTCAGGTTTATTCTGGAGATGCTTTTCACTCTCCTGAGGCAGAAAAAGACACAGATTGTGTAGTGTTTGCACATTCTTTGCTTTCTTGGCAGAACAATAGTCTTTGTTGCTAATCATGGTTAGCTGGTTAATAATCACTGGCGTAAATATAGCCTTCTTTCTTTTCCTCAGAAGTGTTTTACCTATATGTGTAAAATGGAGGTGTTTACCTGCTGGGGCCTACGGAATCCTTCTTTATGTTCAGTGGAGGCTCTGATTTTATAACTTTCTTATTAACAACTTCAAATATTTGATAATGGGAGATGCAGATTTCCTTCTCATGTGTTTCCTTTCACTTTATGATGATTTATATTCTGTTCATTCCTTTTCAGTTCCCAGACTTTCTCTCACTCCCTTTCCCTTCGTCTTCCTTGAATATTCATTTTGTGCAGTCTCCGATCTGTTCATCTGCACCAATAAACTAGACAAAAGACATTCTGAAGTTACTGCCTCCCCTCTCCTAACAAGATCAGCAGGCACACAAGGACAGTTCCTTTCATGTGCACCCAGTAAGAAGGCGGACAGCTCCTTCCCGGGAAGTCAGTGACAGCATTCCCATACCTCCTGTACTTGTAGTCACAGTACTCTGTGATCTTCCCTGTGAAAATCCTCCATAAATATCACAGCAAATTACCTGTTTGCTCTGCTTTTGGACATTTGGACCACTTGACCCTGTGTCGATTTACTCCTCTTTCCACTGGTTTTTGTCCATTCATTAATCATTTGCAATTGGCACTCACAAGACCTGGATGTGGCCTCCTTTCCTTCAGCAAACCCAGAGAAGTCCTTGATTTTATTTTGTGAAATCTTTTGTAGTTAGTGTCAAACTGGACATTGAGTGATTTATTTTGGTTTGGGGAAAAAAAAAGATAAGCTTTGTTTCTCAGCTTTAGCGCGATAAAGAAACACTTCCCAGCCTGGTCAGTTAGAGTGGTGGTGGTAGGTATGTTCTGTCTCTGAGTTTGAAACTGCTCTGGAGAGACCTAGATAAAGGAATGTAACAGAGTTTTAGTAGTCATTTTTATCAGACAGTAGGTCAAGTGTGAGGCTTTGCAAACACCTGCTGCTTTTTTTTTTTTTTTTTAAGAAAAGCAGTTGAATCCATTTCATGGACTTTGAAGATATCAATGAAAGAATGTCAGTTTTTAATTCAGTATTCTTTCTTGGTCCTGATGTTAAGTGCTAATATTTCTGTATCCTGAAAGTAAAAACCCCATATTGAGCAATTGGAATACTATGTGACATTTGGAACTGGAAAATTCTTTAATATTTTGAAAATAACAGTTTTCCCAATATTTATCTCCTTTTATTAATTGTCTTTCTAAAAGAGACTTTAGCCAGGTAGAATATGGGATTTGAGATAGTGATGAAATTTTACTTATGCATAGAAATGCTTCTCACTTTTAAAATGCCTATTAGATTATTTCATTTTATTTCTGAGCTTCTGGGCTTCAAATATCCATAGCTTTTGATGTATGTATGCCAAAAATTGCTGAGAAAGAAATTACAATTGATTATAAATAATGTTTTTGCAGAATTAGTATATGATTTTCCTTATTGATTTTAGTAAATGCAAAATGAAAGTATACTGAATTACTGTTGTAATTATTAATAATTGTCAGCATAATTATAAAACCTTTCACCCAGACAATCAAAGCATTTTACTAATTTCTCTAATCAATTGAATAAACTGAGAATTAAGTAATTAGTGTAAATCCAGAGAAACAGTGGTTATTTATTGACCTTTTGTTTAAAAGATTATTTTCTGAAGACTCTTTAAACCAATAATATGCAGAAAATCATCTGAACATGTGTTTCTTGGAAAAGATAAAGTTTACATAATGTTTAGTTATAGTAATAGGATTAAAAAGAAATATATACAAAAATGAAAACAAAACTATTATAAAATGCTGATTACAAAGGTGAATTGAGTTACAAATGTTTCAATGAATTTGAGTGGATAACAGAATTTTTCTTCCTCCTTCAACCCCTTCCTCCTTAGTTTTAATAAAATCCTTTTTATGTGTATGTTCCTTTGGATTTTGAGAGTCTCAGAAGAACGGAAACAAAACAGCTGAATGTCCTAACAAGAATCCAACCCAGACACAAAAACTATTAGAGATCTCTTACTGGGGCAGTGTCCTGAGTAAGTGGCCTAATTTGTAGTCCGATCAGATCTTTTTTGCATAGAAAAGCACAAGAGTTCAAAGCTGATTTACTGAACTTCAGGTCAGTGACATGCACATTTGACTTTTAGAAAAAGACAAGGATATCTTGATGAAATTTTGTTTAGATCAAGCAACCACTCAGTTAACAATTCATAAAAAATTCTGTCAGTTACTTTTCAAATAAAGATTCATGCTTTCTTACCTACAATTTTGAAATCCCAAATCTCAGGAAACTAAAGTCTTGTTTTAGGTAATTTGTTACACAACCTGAACTCAACTGAATTAAGATGACTTATAATCTTTTAAAAGCTATATTCAATTTGAGTATTCATACATTTCACTACAGAATATATGTGTTTAATCATGGGGTACTCCCTCAGACTTCACTGGAGGTATGAAATAGATAAACCTTTTGGTTTATAGGATGAGGCTCCAATCACCTGAGTCTCACTGGTCAGGGTGGCCCATTATGATCAATTACTTGTTTGGCAGACAAAGTTTCTAAGAATAATATACATTTTAAAAATATTTTTCTATTGAACATTTAGTATATGTGTGGTTCCTACTCAGTTACATCGTTTTTTACGTGTATAAACAAATACGTATATTCCTCCATACCCCAGACACGTTTCTAGTCCAAGTGCTAGCATACTCTATCTTCTGTATCTTTTTTAACCTTAATATGTTTTGCACATAATTTCATATCAATCTCAAGAAGGCTTGTCTCATTTAAAATATACTACTTTTATTTTAAATATAAAATAGAAGTAGATAAATACAAAGTAAAAATATGAAGAGCTTTCATGAACTCATTATACAGCATTTTAACAATTAATAACTCACAGCAAGCCTTTCATTTATACCCTCAGCTACTTTCTTTTCTATATTATATTGATGTAAACCCTAGGTACTTTATTATTGGAAAATTAGTGACAAAGTGGCAGCCCTTTGAAGATGCAGAGTATGTTAGAAATGAATCATGTGTAAGGTTCCTCATTCTTTTATTTGAAAGCCCTGTTACCATCCCGCTGCTCATAAAGACAATATATAACAAGACAACCAACATATACTAATATTGGTAGATTGGCTACCTAGTGCAGTATTTCCTCAATGAATGGTCATTTTTGAAATCAACTTTCTTATCTTGCCATTGATAATTGCCAGTAGGTCAGAGCAGGTAAATGTTATATTACTGGTTCTGAAACACTCAACAGTGATATTTATAACAGCCAATGAAAGCCATCTGTGTGGACATTAAAGTTACTATGGCTAATGAAGTTGACTGGTTCTGATAAATCAGTGGAGATGAGATACAGCATGATGAACTAAGTAATCGGGGGAACCACTGACTTTTCTTGGGTGTGTTGTCAGATTAGCTGAATCTGCATGCCTTCTAACCAAGCAGTATCTTTTGCTTTGTTTAGAATTTAGCAGTTTCTGAATAATGTATCTGTTATACTTTTTAATTGTTGATATTTTTATATGATTTAAATAGGCTTATCTCAGAAATCCCACTTACACTATGGAAAACTAATGTAAATAGTTCACATGTAGTACTTCATATTGAAATACTCATCCGGAAATCAACTGTCTGAAATAAAGTGTTCTCTGCTTAGAATTCTTGGTTCTGTATTTTACCATGAATTCGCTGAAGCAGAAGGAAGTAACTCAGTAACTCAAACCTCAAGAGAATCTTAGGAAACAATACTGAAATATGGTTTCAGAAGAGACAAATAAGGAAGAGAGAAGAGGTAAGATATTGCCTTCAAATGCTCAGAATTGCATTTCAGGGAATCACGGAGAAAAGCAGGTAGTAGAAAAGGGTCAATTCTAGTTCCATTTTATTTTCTTACTCACAATCAAGGAACCAGGTTTACCAGAATTACTAGTGCATATCCTAATCTTACAAACTCCTGCATATCCACAGTCCACAGCCTAACCCTATGCCATTTATCAAGACATACTTAATGTACTTTTTATTATAACTTTTTATCTTAAAATTTCAGTCACAAAAAAATGCAAGAATTCAAACAACTCCTATTTCCTCCTCACCCAGTCTTTTCAATTGCTCACATTTACTGCATTTGCTTTATCCTTCTCTGCAAACACACGTGCACAGGTACACACACATGCGCTCACAGTTCCTTTTTCTGTACCTTTTGTGAGTATGTTTTAAGTGAGGGGCCCCATTGCCCTTAAATACTGCAACATTACCTAACCCTTATTACAGCTCAGAACAATGACCAAACTTGAGAATGTTACATTGATGTAATATTACCTAATCTGGATTACCTAACCTAATCCATAGATGACATTAAAATTTTACCAGTTGCCCTAAATTTTATTGATGGCTAAATATATGTTTATGTATACATGCACATATTTTTTACTGGTCTAATAAGATCCAGTCCAAAATCACATATTGAGTTTAGTTATCAAATGTCTTTAATCTAGAACAGCTCTCAGTATTTCTTTGTCATTCCTGACCTTGTGATTTCATAAGAGTATAAACTAGTTATTTTGTAAAATTGAGCTCAATTTGGGCTTGGCTGGTGTTTCCACATAATTAGATTCAGGATATAAAAAATTTAAAGGTCCTTAGGGCCATGAAGAATATGCATTTATTTAAGAGATTGTACCTGGCAAGGAAGACAGCATGTTATTAATTCCCCATTTATTAAATTAGTACTTTAATATGCTTTAGTACTTCATGTCAGCTTTTATGTCAACTGTTTGGTTAGGCATTTCATGTTTCTACAAACAGATACTTGTTATCTTTTTAATGTTTAGTATTTTTATGTGATTTAAGTAGATCTGTGGCAGGAGCATTGCAGTGGGAGGGTGTGTCCCCAGTGCATCGTATTGGGGGCACAGGAGGTCAGTTTGTCCCATTGCCAGAGACGTTAACTTTGGTTACTCGGTTAAGGTGCTGTTTGCCTGGTTTGTCCCCTAGAAATGTACTCCTCTCCTCTTTTTAATTACTACGCATTTTGTGAGAAGGTACATTAGAACTGTGTAGTTTACTTGTTATCAAACTTTCAGCCATTTGTTTTATTATCCGATAATGATTCTTCTATATTGGGCTCATTCTCATGGGTGCCAGTGTTAATTCTGTAACTGCAGCATTATTTCTACATTTGTTAGTTGGAAAAGATTTGCCTCACCTCACTATGTTAGTGTATTTATGTCAACATAGATTTATAGATACTTGTATGGAATCAAATGGAGGCACAATTTACATATATACATGCATCCTTTGTAAGGGCACAGTTTAATGAGTCTTCACAAATATAAACACCCATGCAACCACACTATCCTTGAATTATGGAGCTGTGCCCTCAGTCCCTCCAAAAACGTCCTTGTGCCCTCTGCAGTAGGTCCTCTTGCCTCACCCCAAACCCAGGCAAAACCGGTCTCCTATCTATACCTGGAGATTAGAGTTTCCTCTTATTTTACGTCTGGCATCTTTCAAGCAGCCTAATGTTTTTGATATTCATCCATATTTTTTGCTGTTTTTTATTACATTTCATATGTATAGATACTTGAATGTTCTGTTGAACAGTACTACTTTTACTCACTACCTTTTTGCATTTTAGTATTTCCTTCCTTGCAGTTTTCTTTGTTGTTTCTTAGCTTTTAACTGATGAATTTAATTAATTAAATTAATTTTTATATTTTGATTGTTATGAGACTTGGTTTATGAATTTTCATATGATTTCTGCTTTCAGTGGAACCCAGAGGTTATGGTACATGGAACTTCTCAAAGGTAATGATAGGAAAAGTTTCATCATTTTGGTTTGTACTTTGTTCTTGTAAAAGAGTTGTTCAATATGCTTTCTTAAATTTCTGTATAGGGAGACCTTTACAATTTTTAAAAATTTGTAGTTGTATCTTGTTTTGAACACAGCATTGTTTGGAACATTCCTAGTTTATTTTTGTGTGCTTAATTTTTTCTTGTATTGAAAGTAGTATGTTAAAATCTTTTATCATTAGTGTATGTCTCATTGTAGCTCCCATAGTTCTAATGATTAACAGTGGTGACTATATTATTTGATATATAGTCATAACTGTTTCACCTTTATTGTGAATTATGACTTTTAGCATTATAAATTATTGTTTTTAATTTGGGTAATTTGAAGTTAATTAAGTTCTCTACTGTCTGGTTTTACTGAAAACATGGCATTTATGTAGTTTTATTTGTTCACTTTATTAGTCTATACAATTTTGGAGGATGCATGGAGAGATTTGGATTTAGGCAGCTCCCATTATCTTGGCTACCTGGAAGTCCTTTTACTGTATATTTTATTGGATATGATTATGAAGGTGGTGGTATTTTTATTCCAATTGATTTATAATTGATTGCCATTATATTAACAGACAGTCAATATTTATTGAGTATATCTTAAATGTCAAATTCTGTATTCTGCTTAGTGTTGGAAGTGTGAAGAAATTGTAACATGATTAGTATTCTAAGGGATTTGTATTCTAGTGAAGACATAAACAGTAATTTTCATATAATGTGATAATTGCTCTTGTCACTTTCCACACTCTATTTAAGGGGTGAATGTTTGTATATGTCTCATTGCCACATTCTTAAGAGAGATCTTCTGTTGGCAGATGGGAGATTCAGAAGCTCTTCTGTGTAATTCAACTGCAAGATGATATCTATCTTATAAAATCTTTGGGTGCCAGCTGTAGCCAGTTTTTGGTACCAAAAAACCCCCAAAAGTACCAGAAAATGGGTAGTTCTTTTATACCTATAATGATGTGATCTTCTATGGATAAACAATTAGATATAAAGAAGACCAAATCACTACTTTCCAGGTACAAATTGATGGAGAAAAACACATACACAAGTTATTTAAAAACAAGTCAATATTTGTGTTAAGTACCATAATAATGCCATATTTGAGGCATGGGCAAAAGATATAGGCCCCGGCTCAGTTGTGACTCAGTTTTTTGGAGCATCATCCCACACACCAGAAGGTTGCAGATTCGATCCCTGGTCAGGCGCATACCTAGGTTGTATGTTTGGGGCCAGTACTGGAGGCCCTGATCAATATTTCTTTCTCATGTGGATGTTTCTCTCTCTCTCCTTTCTTCTTTCTCTAAAATCATTGAATATATCCTCAGATGAGGATAAAAGATTAAAAAAATAAAAAGAGATATGAGCAGTAAGAAGGTTAGGTGTTGGGGCCATGTAGAGTTTTAGAAGCAGGGGAATTTTCAGAAACCTTGGGAAATTTGTACATGGGGAAATATTAATTCCTTTGCATATTGAAGCTTTAATTTAAATACAGGTAACAGTTACATCAGCCTCCCTGTGAGGGTAGACGTTTCATTTCCAGAGTGGAAAATAATAAACATGAGGGACAGCTCCAGGCAGGTTACAGGGAAGGTCAGCGAAGCAGACCTCACCAGCCAGATCTCCCAGTGTTTCTGAGCTAGGAAGTTCACAGGATTTTTGACTAGATTGCATTCTATTATTGTACATGTGAAGTAATCAGTTTTCCTTGCCTTTGTAAAGGAAAGGTGGGTACACAGAAGCCTAGAAGCTGTAACTTATGTGCGTGTCGACTCAAGATTTATTTCCAGATTAGAAGTAGTTGATTTGCCAGCAAGAATTTTAACTATTGAATCTGTTGTAATTCTGAATTTAATTAGTTGTTTATTGCTTATTTAAAACAGATTGATGATGTTGATTTGAAACAGTTTGTGATCACAACAGAATTGCTTGTATAAGAAGTTTCCTGATATTTTTCTTCTTCGAATACGTTCTGCCTGTCAGAGCACTGTGTGCTTGCCTAATGCAAATAAGCCCACCCCAATCCTATTGCCTGTGTAAGGTAAGATTGCTCAATTAGTTTGCATAGTTTTATAGCAGGGTGTGTATTTATTTTCTGTATTAGTTTTTATAAACTGAATTGCAGTTTGCAATTTCGTGTCTAAGCTTCTGAGATGTGTAGTGTCTGTTCCCATTCATTAAAAAAGGCTCTACGACAGGCAATTGATTTTGACGGTTGTTTGACCAAGAGATTGCAAGCTAGTGGTGAGAGGTCTGGAGACGGGGCACATGCAGGTTCCCATTGCCCACCCATCTCACTATGGCACAAAGCTCTGAATGTTAAAAAAGTGTTACTCATATTTTAAAATAATAGAAAAATGGGATTTCTGGGAATAGAAATGGGAATAGAATGGGACTAGAAAATTCAAGGTGTCTGGCAATGCTTGTTACCAAAGTTACCACATGGCAAATCTCAACTAGAATGCATGGCCACATTCTTTACTTTAATAGTCTCTGTCTTCTGTGTTTTTTTTAAATACTTACTCACTTCAATGCCTGATCATTGTAGGCATTTGGGCTTAAATGAAAGCATTACCTGGCCCATATTTCCAATACAAGAATTGCCAAACTTAAAACTCTCTCTTTTCACCCTGGCTAGTGTGGCTCAGTGGATTGAGCATGGGCCTGAAAACCAAAGGGTCTCCAGTTTGATTCGAGTCAGGGCACATGCCTGGGTTGCAGGCCAGGTCCCCAGAAGGGGGTGGACAAGAGGCAACCACACACTGATGTTCCTTTCCCTCTCTTTCTCCCTCCCTTCCCCTCTCTCTAAAAATAAAGTGTCTAAAAAACACCACTCTCTTTATTTTTATAGAACACATATACAGTAATAGTGATAACATAAAATACGTTCCATCGAGGTCAGGTACAATTTTAAGAAATCTAGGAGTGGGCATCTATGGTCATATCTGGAAAATACTAAAAGGCAATGAAGAAATGTGACCCCCTCAAAGCATGCATCTAACTCTACTCACTGTTTTGAAAATTACTCTTTAAAGTATGAAAAAGACTCTGCATTTTATTTAATAAATATTTAGTGTATGTATACAGGGTGGGGCAAAAGTAGGTTTATAGTTGTGAATGTGTGTATGTGTGTGTGTGTGTGTGTGTGTATAATGTGAGACATAGATGTCTGTACAGAAAGTATCCAGCCTCACACTATGAAAAATAGAGATGTTTATTGAAGAAGATTCAAGATACAAGAAACATTGTATCTAAGACAATGGTGTCTCAGTCCCCTTCAAAATAGGCACCTTGGGACCTCGTACTGTTCTCCCAATCACCATCAGCTGACCCATTGTATTTCCTAAATCTCACTGAAGGTCTGAAATCTCTTCCCTTTCAAAGATGATTTTAATTTTGGGAAGAGCCAGAAGTTGTAAGGGCCCCAAATCTGACTGAGTCACCAGGGTGGTTTGATGTTTCACCAAAACACTTGGCATTAGATGTGATACATGGGTGACTGTGTTGTTGTGATGAAGCTGCCACTCACCAGCCACCCATAGCTGCAGGGTTCTGAGTTCTGAATCACCCAAATAGTTTCAACTTAGGAATGTTCTAGCTTAATGCAAAATTTGATGCAGGTTCATTGCCCTACTCACTCAGTCATTTTGTTGTTTGTTAATTTAATCTTTATTGTATTTTTTCCATTATCATTCAGTTCCCTTGTAACCCTATCCCCTCCAGCAATCACCACGCTTTTGTCCCTGTGCAGGAGTCCTTTTTTCTTTTTGATCAATCCCTCAATCCACAAATCCCCACCACCACTTGCTGTCACCCTGCTTTCCATCTATGAGTCCGTCCTTATTTTCCCTGGTAATTCAATTTGTTTATTAAATTCTACATATGAGTGAAATCATATGGTATTTGTTTTTCTCTGACTGACTTGTTTCACTTAGCATAATGTTCTCCAAGTCCATCCACACTTTCATGAAGAGTAAAATTTGCTTCCTCTTTTATGACCAAGTAGTATTCCATTGACCAAATGTCCCATAGTTGTTTTATGCACTCATCTACTGATGGACACTTGGGCTGCTTCCATACCTTGGTGATTGTAAATAATGCTGCAGTGAACACAGGGGTGTTTATATTCTTTAAAATTAGCATTTGGGGTCCCTTAGGATATATTTCCAGAAGTGGTATTGCTGGGTCAAAAGGCCAATGCATTTTTTAATTTTCTGAGGTATCTCCATACTGCTTTCCACAGTGGCTGCACCAATTTTCATTCCCACAAATAGCGCAAGAGGGTCTCCCTTTCTTTACATCCTTCCCAGCAGTTGTTGTTTGTTGGTTTATCAATGATAGCCATTCTGACAGGTGTTAGATACTATCTCATTGTGGTTTTAATTTGCATTTCTCTGATAATTAGGGACGTTGAGTATCTTCTCATTTGTTTATTGGCCATCTGTATATCCTCTTTGGGTAAATGTCTATTCAGGTCCTTTGCCTATTTTTTAATTGGGTTATTTGTTTTTCTGGTGTGGATTTTTGAAAGTTCTTTATCCTTCATTCTGTTTACGTGGTAAAACACATTTATTGACTTGCAAATGTTGGACCAACCTTGCATTCCTGGAATGAATCCCACTTGATCATGTGGTATCATCTTTTTGATGCATAGCTGTATTTGGTTTGCTAATATTTTTAAAGGATTTTCCTGTCTATGTTCATCAGGGGTATTGTCCTATAATTTTCTTTCTTCGTAGTGTCTTTATCTGGTTTTGGAATTAGGGTAACGCTGGCCATGTAAAATGAGTTTAGGAGCCTTCACTCCTCTTGAATTTTATGAAATAGTTTGAGAAGAAGTGTTATTCTTCTGTGAGTGTTGCCAAAATTCACTTGTGAAACTATCTGGGTCAGGGCTTTTATTTGTTGGGAGTTTTTTGATTATTGCTTTAATTTCACTAGGTGCAATATGTCTCTTCAAAATCTGATTCTTCCTGATTTAGTTTTGGAGGAATGTATGTTTCTAAGAATGTATCCATTTCATTCAGGCTGTCCAGCTTGTTGGCATATAGGTGCTCATAATAGTTTCTTACAATACTTTATGTTTCTTTGGTGGTAGTTGTTATTTCTTTGCTTTCATTTCTGATTTTATTTATTTGGGTCTTCTTTCTTTTTATTCCTCATGAGTCTGGTTAAAGGTTTGTCTGTCTTGTTTATATTTTCAAAGAACCAGTTGTTAGATTCATTGATATTTGGAATAGCTTTTTAGACTCTATTTTGTTTATTTCTGCCCTGATCTTTATTATTTCCTTTCTTTTACTCACTGTGGGCTTTGTTTGTTGTTCTTTTTCAAGTTCCTTGAAGTGTAAAGCTCCATTGTTTATTTTAACCTTTTCTTTTCTTTTCTTTTCTTTTCTTTTTCTTTCTTTCTTTTTTTTTTTTTTTTTGAAATAGGCCTGTAATGCTATGAATTTCCCTCTTAGGATTGCTTTCCCAGTATCCCAAGGTTTTGGTTTGTTGTTTGCTCAATTTCATTTGTTTCAAAGTATCTATTGATTTCTTCCTTGACCTCCTTGTTGACCTATTCATTGTTTAATAACATGTTATTTGGTGTCCTTATCTTTGTGTGCTTTTCAGTCTTCTTCTTGTGATTGATTTCTAGGATTTCTAGTTTTCATAGCACTGTGGTCAGAGAAGATGCTTGATATGATTTCAGTCTTCTTAAATTTACTGAGACTTGTTTTGTGTCCTAACATGTGGTCTATCCTAGAAAATGTTCCATGTGCCCTTGAAAAATATGTATGTTCTGCTGCTTTGGGGTGAAGTGCTCTGAAGAGATCAACTAAATCTATTTGATCTAGTGTGTCATTTAAGGCTGGTGTCTCCTTGTTGATTTTCTGCCTGGAAGATCTATTCATTGAAGTCAATGAGGTTTTTAAATCCCTGACTATGACTGTATTTCTATCGATCTTTCCCTTTATGTCCATTACAATTTGCTTCACATATTTAGGTGCTCCTATATTGTGTGTGTAAACATTTACTAGGGTTATATCCTCTTGTTGGATTTTCCCCTTTATGTAGTGTCTTTCTGTGTCTCCTACAATAGCTTTGGTTTTAAAATATGTTTTGTTGGATATGAGTACTGCTTCCTCAGCTTTTTTTCCTTTCTGTTTGTATGAAATATCTTTTTCCATCCTTTACTTTTAGTCTTGTGTATCTTTTCTCGTGGAGGCAGCATATATATATATATATATATATATATATATATATATCTTTTTTTCTTATCCATTCAGCTACCCTTTGTCTTTTGGTTGGAGCATTTAAGCCATTTGCATTTAAGGTGATTATTGATAGATGAATATTTAGTGCCATTTTATTGTTAGACTATTTTTCTCTTTTCCCCCCCTTGTTTCTCTTTGTCTTTTTAAATTAAGTCTTTTAACATTTGTTGCAATACTGGCTTGGTGTTGGAAAATTCCTTCAGCTTTCTCTTGTCTGGGAAGCTCCTTATTTCTCCTTTGATTTTAAATGACAACCTTGCTGGGTAAAGTAGCTTTGGTTGTAGGTCCTTTCTTTTCATCACCTTGAATATTTCACATCACTCTCAACTGACCTGAAATGTTTCTGCTGAGCAATCAGATGCCAGTCTAATTGTTGCTCCCTTGTAGGTAATGACTCACTTTTCTTTTGCAGAGTTTAGGAGTCTCTCCTTGTCTTTAAGCTTTTTCATTGTAATTATATGTCTTCATGTAGGTCTCTTTGGGTCCAACTTATTTAGGACTCTCTGAGCTTCCTGGACTTGTGTGTCTTCACCAGATTAGGGAAGTTTTTGGTCATTATTTCTTCAAATAGGTTCTTGATCCCTTCCTCACTCTGCCCTCCCTCTGGTATTCCTAGGATGTGGATGTCGTTACACTTATACTTCATGTTGTCCAAAATGTTTCTTAAGCTCTCTGCTCTTCTCATTTATATAAAAAAAAACAAAAAACATTTCATTTCTTTTTTTGTTTGTTTGTTTCTCTTCCTGGGTGTTTTTTTTCTACCTTGTTTTCCCAATCACTGATTCAGTCCTCTGCTTCATTTAATCTACTGTTTATTTCTTCTAGTGTATTATTTATTTAAGATATTGTGTTTTTTTATTTCTGACTGGTCCTTTTATGATTTCTATGTCTTTTTCATGCTGTTGAGTATCCTTATAATTATTACTCTAAATTCTCTATCTGATAAGTTGCTTGCCTCCGTTTCATTTAGCTCTTTTACTGGAGAATTCTCTTGTTCTTTCATTTTGAGTCATTTTTTTGTCTTCCCATTTTGACTGCTTCTTTGTATTTGTTTCTGTGTATTAGGTAGATCTGCAAAGACTCTAGTATAGGCCTTGGTCAGATACTGTTTGTGACTGACGCTGGTCAACATGTTTAGAGCTATTAGCGATCCATAACATGTGGCTCCCTCTTCTGGGCCTGTTTGTGTGAAGGAAGCATCAGGCTGCACACCAAGGCCGTTTTTATCAGCACCTGGCCCAGGGGAGGGTCAGCTGAAGTCTCACAGAGCTCCCAGAAATCTGCCTTAGTTGTTAAAGTAACCTCTGATGCAGCCTCAGGCTATAATCAGCAGCCTGACTTAAGCACCACAGGATGGGGCAGAGTAATTCCTGCAGGTGGGGCTATTGCTTTCCCTAAGGCTGATGCCAATTGAAGAGAAAGATGGCTTTTCAGTATGGGGACTGACAACATAGGGATCCTGACTGCCGTCCTTCAGTTCTCTCCCTGAGCCACCAACCCCAGACTCTCCTCAAGTGTCTGTCATCCACTCTGCTCTCCCTCTGCCACAGCTCAGGGTAAGTGGATGCAAACAAAATTTTGTGCATTGGCCCTTTAAGTGTCGATCTGACTCTTCAGACATCTCACCCTGGCAGACAGAAACACTGCTGCTTTTCACAGCTGGATGTCATCTGGGTTCTTTTCTGGCTCTGGTTCTGTAGGCTGGGGAGACCAGCTTGGAATTTAGCCCCGCACTCCTCAGGGGGATCCCCCCTGGTCACTGAAATGTCTCACCGGAACTTCAGCTGCTGCCTATGGGAGCCCAGTCAGCCCTCTTACACCTCCTCTGCACTCCCTACCAGTCTCATTGTGGTGGAGTGGTTTCTTCTGCCTGTCCTGGGTTATAAGGCTTCTCTCCAGCTAGTGTTCGGTTGGTTATTCTGGATGATTTCTCTACAATTGAGTTGTAATTCCAGATTCCAGGGAGGAGGTTAGTGTAGCTTCTACTTACTCCTCCACCATCTTGCACATTACAATCACTCAGTTATTTTGGATATAATGCTCCCAAACAACTGAGCATATGCTCACTCAATGGTGTCTAGCACCCACCCCCACTAACTAGGACAGTGAAGTCATCATTTTTCATGCATGTGCATTCCAGTCCACTATCCTTGGCTGCCAGGTTATATCAATGTCATGCAAAGCATCCTCATTATATTAACAGTGGCGGAACTTTCTCTGAACAGACCTCTTACACACACACGCACACACACACAGAGTAAACACTGCAGAAATGGTAGAATTTCAGATAGGTGGAAAACAATTGCTAATTTCTTTATGTTTATTTTGAATTTAGATATATATTATCTACATATTCTGATTCATTGTGGTTTATATCTTTATCTTATAAACTGGAAATTATGTGTTTGTCAATATATAACTACTTTTGTTGTCAGTAAAATATGGATTACATATCTACTTAATCTTTGGTAGAAATAAAGGTCTTAGCAATAACTTAACATGACTCAGTTATTTTTCACTGTAGGTTTGAATTTTATTATATAATATCTTGATGGAATTCTGGTGAGGAAAAGTTACTGACTACAACTTAGTTTCTCAGAGATTTAAGATAGAGTCAAGGGTCCATGATGGGTTTTTCCCAACAAATTTATAAGTGTAGCAAGGGAAGGAGATTTATGATCTTAAAGTTCAAGTGAGGACATTTTCTTTCCTCTTTTCCTTCAAAGCTTAATGTGCAGATCAAAGGTGAGAGAAGTAGGTTGGGAGGAAAACGCTACCACAAGAAGCTGATCTTTTTTAAAAATTATAATTTTCTTTACTTTCCTCTATTATATTTAAAAAGAGTAAAAGGTAGTGTAAACCAAGTGCTGCCCTTCCACATAGAGCACAAATCTTAAGATTCTGTGGTTGTTATGCAACTCCCCTTTTGTTGCTCATGCCTCTAACCATCTGTTGAATCAAGTGTATCAGTAGGTTTAAGACTATGTATTTATTAGTTTCTGCTGATTAGGCTATTATCAGTCATTTTATTTTTATAATTATTGCTGTGCCAATAAAATAGAATATCTTTAGATACTATTCTAATATTTAGAATATTTTTGAGTTCTTGGATGTTTTTCCAAGAACTCAAAAAATATTTATTGAATACTTACTAAGTCAGGCATTCTACTTCGAGCTAGAGCTGAGTGATTTTAAGTCTAGAATTTTTTCTAGATCATGGTTAAAATCCCAGGGCTACAGAATTCTTTTATATATGAACTTGGATAACTTACTTAAATTGTTTGACCTTATTGACTTTGTAAAATCAGGAGAATGGAAACCCTTACAGCAGTAAAACCTTCTATTAGTCAGGATTCTATAGAGAATTGATTGAAAGAAAGTTCACTTTTTTTATGAGTCAAGTTATATCTCTGTTGAGCTGATTTGAAACTTCCACTTATACAGATGAAGTAAGAATTTAGTTGACTGCCTGTGTACTTCCCTGCCAGAATTACTGTGATCATAGGTCTCTGTGATCAGACTATTCTGTTTACTGCTTTCATGCTGCTGTCCATTATGGTAACCATGCCCACCTTGCCTCTGGCAAATATGTGCCACCCTTGACTCCTGCCTCCATAAGATCCAGTGGTTCCTATTGCCCTTAGGGTTTCTGATGCAGTGGCAGCAATTCCCATGGCAATTTCTGACCTACAGGAAAGAGCAGCCATGGAGTTCCTCAAGGATGCTGGGCTCCGTTCATAAATTGATTTCTCACAACCACGGCAAAAAATTTGTCCTCTGGACCTTTCCAGGGTGGGTGATAAATATACTCAAACATTCAAATCTCCCTAAGCTTCTAGATTTCTTCCTCTAGTGCATACCAAGGCAGTGTTGACATTTTATCTTATTTATTATAGGCTACATTTTGGTCCATGTTTCAGTCAATCGATCAAACAAACTGTTAGAGTCCTTTCTCAGCCACCAACCGACAACATTAAATTCTGCATCTCTGCATAGTAGGCCCCTGTCAATAAATTTCACACTGTTAATATCCATTTTCAGCAGCCCTCCTCCCAGATTTCTGTCTATATGAAGTAGAAAAAATTATGCAGTTCTTTTAGAGTGTAGCCCACCTCCGCATGGGCCACGATTTGCACATAACCTTTTTGGGCCCGCTGGGACTTGAGTCTAGTTTAGGTTTAGAAGCAAAGAGGAGTGATGGGGGAGGTCCTGAGGTGAACTTGGAGTGTCTTGCAAGGCAGTTTCTCAGGGGAGGTTTTCTCAGTTTCCTTAGGTGGAGCTGGGCTGATCACCTCAGATGGGGTTGAGTGGCTGCTTCAATTAGCAAAGAGAAGTCTCAACAGAATTTAGGGTTTCAGTGTCCTCAGCTTCATCAGGATCTTCCTATATGTCCCCATTCTAATTTTCAGGATCTCATTTCTTCCCATTCCATGCCCTCATTTAAACAGCAGGTTCTCCGTGAGACTGGGACTTCAACTCGTGTTGTAATTCTTCTATTCACAGAATAAGATTTGGGTTTAGTCTTCAGCACCTCGCTCTGCAGCTAAAGGAGCGAAGGGTGTCTTCCAGGGTGGGTAGAGACTTGCAGATCATCCGTGCAGTGCTTGAGCTGAGAATGTATGTACCGGAGCTGCGTCTTTTCTCTCCTCCGCTTGTCCACCATAATTAGGAGTAACTGGCCAATCTCATTAAACTCATTAGTTTGCCAAACATGTCCTAAGACAGAACTTTTCAACCATTTCATACCCTAGCACATATAAACTAATTACTAAAATTCTGTAGCATACTTGAAAATATATTCTGTGCCAATCTGACAAAAAAAGTAAGTACAACTTCGATTCTTTCGTACTGAATGGCTATTGTTGTGTTGGCTATTGTAATTTTTTAAAACTTGACAGTAAGTAAAAGTAGTCAGCGTTCCTAACTAAATAGCTGGTATTGCGTGTTTTGAAAATTCTAGTGGCACACCAGGTTAAAATTGCTGTTCTAATGTATCAAATACATGGTCACCCAGAATCTTGTCTCCTATAAGTATTTGATTGGGGATATTCGGTGGTGATATTTTCTGTACCTCTATTGCCACATCACACCATGAACTATCAGTGCTCTCTTCGCAACTGGAAATAGAGCCGCTAGTGCCTTTAAATGTAATCAGAGTAGAAAACCAATTCTAGAAAACCCAGAGTCAACTCAGAAAACTCATCCTTAAGATTGTTTCTCTAAACTCAATCTCAGTGCCAAAATCTGTATTAGTTGAAAGAGAACTGATGAGGGGGGTGGTCTATCTATCTATCTATCTATCTATCATCTCTGTCTTTATATCTCTCTAATCTATCTATGATCTATCTATTGAATGATTTGAAGGAATTGGCTCACTCAATTGTGAGGGCCAGTACGTCAGACACTTACAGGTCAGGCCAGAAGACTGGAAATTTTTACTCTTTTGACAAGAGTTTTGAGATCGAGTCCAAAAGTAACCTTGGGGCACAATTGTCTTCAGTGTGCCTCAGTCTTTCATAGCCTCTGACTGGATGAGGCTCACCCATGTTATGAAGGGTAATCTGTTTTACTCAAGGTCTATTGATTTAAATGTTGATCACATCTTAAAAACACACACACACACACACATTCACAGCAGCATCTAGATTGGTGTTTAACCAAATAACTTGGCATGATAGCCTAGCCAAATTGACACAAATTTTACCATCTCAGCGTTATTGTGACAATAATGTGAACATAATATATCTAAAGGCTTAGTTTAGCCCACAATAAGCATTCATCCAAAGTTACTATTAATAATCATTCTTCATTTAATACATGTTAAGTGTCATGCTCATTTTTTACATGCATTTTCTCACTTAATACTTACTGCACAGTGTGAAGTATGTACTGCTATTGCTATTTTACTGACTAGCACAGAAACTGACACAGGGTAGTTACAACCATTATGCAAAACTGCTCGACTTGCCTGAGGTAGGGAGTGCATGTATTGATGTATTTTTGCCACAAAAGTCTCGGTTTGTTCCTCCAGTAATCAAGGTGCTCTCACTGTCACTTTTATTGCTTGACTATTGTTAACTAACTCTTGCCTCCAAGGTTGGACATAGTTACTGGGCTTACCTAGTTACTGCATATCCCTGGCTTCAGTGATTGGTTTAGGATGGGCACGAGTCAGTCAGAGTTAGAGTGACAGGGAGAAAAAAAATATTGTTTTGCCTGGGTTTGCTTAGAGGATAAGACAAGGGCTGGGGGGTATTAGTTGACACCTTGGCACCTGGGGAGACCAACCTGTCTGAGAATGGGCACCACACAAGGAGACATAAATGAGAGGAAGAACATGAGAAGGTCCTGACAACATTTTCTTGCAATTCGTGACAGCACTGTTCTCAGGAACCTCAATAACATCTTAAGCCGTTAAATCAATAACTCTTTTTTAATAACTTGTATTATGGTATTTATGTCCCATTTGATACTGGTTTTAAAGTCTCCTTTCCCTCCATGGCTCAAGCACCTGCTCTCTGACATCACAAACCAAGACAGGACATCAGATGCAGGAGGAGCAATGTGTCCTGGGCGTGCTGTTTATAGAGAATGTAAAGCAATAGTAACACAGACTCAAGTTCAGGCTACTTTTCATGCTCACTGTGGGTTGGCAATTCTAAACAATGTCAGTGATAAAATACTCCTTCCTAAAAAATATTTTGTTGCTCTAAGTCTCAAACAACTGTTCTAGATACTTTTGAGTTTTAGTAATAAGTATGTAACTACAATTGACTTAAGACATGCCGCCATCTCAGATACACATGTTTATTTCAGTAATAAACTAAAGAGGTTTTTAGTATATTCAGAATTAGCTGGGCCTGATTTTTAAATGTTCACCCTCATCACTGTCCTTTATTTTTTTAATGTGAAATGCAAATCTCCAGAATGACAAATTTGCAGTCACTCAAATTCTGTTTTTTTTTTCCACTTCATAATCACTGTGCTTTCCTAATTTATTTCAAATGTACTGCTTAAAAGGAGGAAAATGTTCTATCACATGGGTGGAGGACAAGAACAGTTCTCGATGCAAAACTTAAATATTTCTGACCCATTACAAATATACCAGGAGTTCTCCAGATTAACTTCCATTTAAATATGACATTCATTAAGGGATTTGTTATTATAAATGCTAATATGAATCTTATTACTGGATTTAATTTGTCATATAGAGGAGGGGTGTATTAAAAATAATCTGCCTCAGCTGTCAGTTGTTCTAAATATAGCACTTCTGTATGGATCACCGGTCGGGCATTATCACATATTACTTTATATTGTAATAGCTTTTAAGACCCCGAGGACAGGAAGAAGGCTTACATTTATCTTTGTCCCTCTGGTGGTCCTGTACAAGAGGAAACCTTGTGAGTAGTAGTTCTTGGTGAATGAGTATATAATACTAATGGTGGGGGTGTGTGGTGAAAGCACTAATATTTAATGAGTCCCAATTAAATCCTGGGTGGTTTACAAGGTACAGATAAAACTTAGCACTGATTGTTTTGAACACAGAGTCATAGGTGGCTGTGGTAGACAGTGGATGTGGCTGCCAGCCTACACCATGTGACCATCTTTGGATGTGCTTACTTACCCTTACTGTAGCAGGGGCCCCAGTAGCCAGCCTTCTAGCAGGTGGATTCGGAATGCAAGCTGAGCATATCAGGTTCCCTTTCTCTAAAGAACTGACTATTCTTAAGAGAAACAGGCGGAATGAGTTTGGAGACTGAGATGCTTGGTGAACTGGGGATTCGACATCAGCATCGTGGCAATACGAAGCCAATCATTACCACATGTTTGGGGGAGCAACAGATTGGAAGCCTGTTGGAGACAGTTGGCAGATGGAAGAATGGCTCAGGTTTATTGCAGAGATGAAGAGAGAGAGATGGAAAGTGTAAAAGAACATTTGACGTCACAGAATCCTACGCCACCTGTATCACTTCTGGCACTTGGGGGTTGGTGCAATTCTCCTGATTCCTCAGAAAAAATCCTCTTTTCCTTAATTCAGTGTGATTGGGTTTCAGACCTTCATTCAGATCCCTTCCTTGCCTTTGCCCTGAATTCTTTAGTGTAGAACATAAGTTTTTGGAGGATTAGAGCTTGCCTTTGTGAGAACTACAGAACTCTGCATGTAAAGGATGAACCTAAAAAGGATGTCAGAATAAATACTAAAAAGTTTGCTTGAATTCTTACTTTTCTTGTGACTATAATCATTTCTTCATTTTGACTCCTTCATAGTTCTTAAATTATGTTAGGTAAAGATTCTCTTTAAACTCTAGTGAAACCCATGACCACTGTTTTCAGAACACTTCATATTACACACACACACACACACACACACACCCCTCTGCATATAATTCCAGGGGGTTTACAGATTCTAGGAAACCTAATAAACCCTAGTAGCCCAGGAGTGAAATCTGAAATTTTAAAATAGAACTACATTTCTGTAAATATGTTGACATCAATATATTAATACTTTACTAAGGGTGCTTTCTTTTTGATGGAATCCTATAGTGATTTGTTTTACAGATGAAAGAAACCTTCCTGAAACATAAAGGTTTTTTTTTAAAGATTTTTACCTATAGTTCTGAATTTTAAAACATATAAATGTTTTAATACCAATATTGTAGAATCCTAAGCATGTGTCCAATTTAAATTGCTTGTGATTCCTTGGTTATGAGACTACCTCACCATATGTCTAGTCCAGAGAATGTTGTTACATAAACTTTTCATATGAGAACAGAAATCCACTGATGGAGGAGAGTTTTCAAACTTAATATTAAATAATTAAAATTCATCTTCACGTAGACATCTTAAATTAGGGTTGTTTACATCCTCTTTAATTAGATGCAATTAAGAAGCTCTCTCAAAGCATTTATGCCCAGAGGGAGCCTTGGCTGCGTTGGCAGAATGACTCTTAACATAGAGGAGGCTGCCTTGATGTGTGTAGAAGGGTTTCCCTTTGGAAGTCGCGATAGGCACACTTTTGTTTTTGCCACAGGAGGAAACAGATGCTGAGGATTTTCATTAAAAAAAGGAGACAGATGAAATGGTCTGCCTGACAGTCTTGGACAGCCAGAAGCCTTCTCTGTTCTGCTCTACTTTCAAAACTCTTTTCTCATAGTGATATTGAAGCCAGATCACCTCATTCCTCTGCTCAAAACCCTTCAGTGTCTTCCCGCCTTACTGTGTGTAACCCCTCAGTGCCTACCATGGTCAGCACACAGGAACTTCATTTCTTTAATATGACTTTCACCTTGTTTCAAGCTAGCTTAGTTCCGGTCCAGTTGCCACAACTACTGAGGCGTAGTGTACATTCATGTCCTCAGGAAGTCAGGTTTGGGGCAGCATCAAACTATCTTAAGAACAGAGCCTCAGGTTGGTTGATCAAGGGAACAGAGTTTCCTCCAACTAAAGATAACGTCTTGACCTCAGCTGTGCTTCAGCCCCAGGTACATGGAAGCAGGACAACTCTACTGAGCACCGCCTCATGGAACTAGACAGAAGACAGTATGGCTGACATCAGGACCTGATGCAGTGGTCAGCTACTCCCTGCCCTGGCCCCCACCGATCAGTAGACCCTGTGACCCTAACTCCATTAGTCACCATGGTTAATAATTTCCTCCCTATATTATCTGCCTCTGTGTGGATCATCGGGGAGAGTGATAACATTTTCCCCAGGCTTGGAGCAATTTCCTTAAATAAACCTTTACTTTCTTTGCTGCAAACTTCTGTTTTCATTATATTGGGCTGTGATACACACAGGCAAATGAGCCTCCTTTAGTTCAATACCATTGTGGGCTGGCGAGGTCCTCACGCTGTACATGATGATGTCCTTGCATCCCCGACCCGCACCACTCTTTGTTGCTCTATCTCCTAATCCCTTTTCCCTGGCTCACTTGGTTCCAGACACGTGTCCGTTGTCTGCGTGACACGTTTCATGGATATTTGCCTGGCTTGTTTCTTCATCTCTGTTCAGTATTCTCTCACATGCTGGCTTTCAGTGGGTCCTGCCCTGTTACCTTCCTTAGCCCTTCTCAACCTTCCTCACCTTGACCCTGGATTTCCTACCCCACTTTCTTACTTTATTTTTTTTCCCATGGCACTGATTACCATTTGATATGTTACATATTTTATTTTTTTAGTAAGTTTATCCTGTCTTTTACTGCTAAGGTATACATTCCAAGAAGGCACAGGTTGTAACTGTTTTTTTTTTAACCCTGTCCCCAGCTTCTATAAGATGATCCTAAGTAGTTGCTTAGTAAAGATCTGATGAGTGAATGAGTTATCAAATGAATGAATGGGTCTCATGGGATTTTCTGATCAAATTAATTGCATTTTTTAGTTTTAAATATTTTTTAATCCTCACCTGAACATATGTTTATTTAGCTTTTATTTTTATTATATTTTTAAAAGCTTTTTCCTTAAAAAAAAAAAAAGACTTTATTTTTAGAGAGGGGAAGAGAGGGAGAAACAGAGGGAAAGAAATATGAATGTGGGAGAGAACATCACCCACAAGCCGCCGAATGGGACTTGGGCCAAAACCCAGGCATGTGCCCTGAACAGGAATCCAACTGGCAACCTGTTGGTTCATAGGCTGCCACTCAACCAACTGAGCCACATGAACCAGGGCGAGAATATATTTATTGATTTCAGAGAGAGAAGAAGAGGGAGAGAAAGAGAGAAAGAGAAACAGGAGGAGGAGAAAGAAAGAGAAAGAAAGAAAGAAAGGAAGAAAGGAAGAAAGGAAGAAAGGAAGGAAGAAAAAGAAAGGAAAGAAAGAAAGGAAAGAAAGGAAAGAAAAAAGAAAAGAGAAAAGGAAAGAAAAGATCTACATGAGGGAGAGAGAGAAACATCTGTGTGAGAAAACATTGATCCATTGACTCTTTTTTTTTTAAGTGGATGGGAGATCTTTTGACTCTTGTTCACACCCCAACAGGGTTACCAGGGACCTACGTATGTGCCCTGACCAAGGTCCAACCTGCAAAATTTGGTGTATGAAATGATGCTCCAAGCAACTGAGCCATTCAGCCAGGGCATTTGATTATTAAATTTTTAAACAATATATTTTATTTCTTGGGGGTTTGATCTGGTCTTTGCCTGTCAACTGCAAAGGACTTTAATTGTGGCTGAACTGCCTTGGGCTAAAGCGGTAACTTTATGATTTGGTAATAATTGTTTATATATCAACAATAAGGCCATTCAGTATGACCCCACTGTTTACAACAGTGTAAATTAAATTTGGGAGAAAAACCAATGCATTTGAAGAAGTGATTAGGAATCTTCAGACAGAAATGTGGAGTTTGAGAATGATGTTGGCAAAGAAAATGGGCCTTGGGTCAGTCCTCCTCCTCTTTTGATCTGATTAGTAATCATTAAAAGCTCAAACTGAAAGTGGATGAACTAGAAAGTACAAGGAAATACAATTTTATTTCATGTTTAGAAAAATCTCAAGAGACTTTGAATACAGAAGGGCTGCAATATGTTCTGATGTCTGGATGGCGAGTTCTTAAATCAGAGAGAAGAGAGGCTGTGCTTTATTGTTAGGGATTGCTTTGTGTTGGAACGGTGTAAGAGGCAAAAGATGAACCAGCTTTAGGAAACAGAACTTTGTGCTCTGAAACTACTCTTGGCTAATCCTTTTCTAATTACAGCATGCAGTGAGTGATGGGAGAAACTCCGGAGGGATCAGAGTTCTAACTTTGAACCATAGTTTGTTGTATATGAAACACCTACATCTCTTTCTAAGGATCCAAATTATCAGGCCCCTAGAACTGGATCATACTCATTGGCATTCTTTGGGTTATGAGGATTCTATTTGTACAACCAAAACTTAGAATATGAGCTCTGGCAAGAGTATTGGAAGAACAGCTCTATGCTGTTCGACATATGAAACATAAGCCACCTCTCCAGCAGCTACTTGTCAATGGGCTGCCTTTCCTCTGCTAGTGAGAGTCTGTTAGATTGGGTCATTCTGAAATTGTGTTAAGGGACTTTGTTAACTCCTAGTCAAATGGACGTTTCTACAGTGGCAATTTCAGCAACTGATTTTCCTTCAAAAGGCAGGGAATTTAGTAATAACTACTTAGGTAACCCTGATAACTTCAGGGTAAGTTAAATGACCTTGTGGGATTTCATGTAAAATCAAATGACAAGAGTGATTTGCTTAGTTTGACTTTGTGATTTATTTAATTTCTCTGTTCAGTTTTACACTCCAGGGATTTGTGAAGCTATATAATCTGTTGGTGATTATTCACATAAATGAGTTTATAGATCCTGCAAGGACAAGCTTTGTATTTGCTTTCTATGAGCAAATGTTATCAAATTTACTGGCATATAAAAGAATCTAGATCAGTGGTTAAACTGGTGAAACATTAAATTAAATTCTCTTTTTGTATTGTAAAATACAAATGACAGATTATTAGGTCATTTAAATAAAGGGACTGCACTGATTTGTCAACACACCTCATGACTCAGATATCTAAGAATAAATACATGGTGTTCCAAATTTTAAATGAGTGTCAAAGAAAATAATCATTTCACAAATGTCAGGGCGGTGTGCCTGCCTTCCTTCCTCTCTCTCTCTCTTTCCCTCTCTCTCTCTCCCTCTCTCTCTCGGTGGAGGCTGGCATATTCGGCCTGTTTGAATCTGTTTTTCCAAAGAAGCAGTATGTTTCATTTGAATATTTAGCTTGTGTGTTTAGATACTCCTCCAAGCTTATACCACATTAACTTTCCTCTTGGCATTGTGGATAATTGTTACCTATTGTTAAATAAATCAACCTCTGTTGACGATCATTTTGGAATATAGAGTTGCCCACATGAGAAGCAGTTACATAGAAATTAGCACCTGCAATTTTAGACATTTATCCTGGAAGGTTTTGTTTGGAAGCTTTTATTTGGAGCCACTTCTTTCTTCTGGATCATAATATAAATGTTGTAATGTGAGTGGAAGTCTACATGAGTTTCTCCTATAATTCTGGCTTCATCTTTTCTGGAAAATGCTAGATTGTATTTTTGAGGATTCTCCCTTCCAGGTCTCACAGGAAAAAAAAATTGAGAATGCTTTGTAGCCTATATTTTCAGTTACACCATTTACTCTAAACCTGTGCAAATATGTTTGACCATTTTTTTGCAAAATATTATAAGAGTCTAACAGAAATTTAGCTTTTTATGAAACTTAGGAAAATAACCACCACCATGAGCAAATACTCCTGAAAGAATGTGGACCAATTTTTTTATAGGAGATGCAGAATGACATAATGCATAAAAGTATAGATGTCATTTTGTTATGAAAATGTGTTTCATATAAGTAATTACTGAAGATTTAATGGTTGCTATTATTAAGTATTATTACTTTATTCAGAATTCACTAGATAGCTGAGCCTTATATTATTGCACATATATACTAAGGGCACTGAAAGTTATCATTTTATGAAATTATTTATTACCAAACTTTTTCCTTAAATATTTTTGCCAGTGAACCCATAAATAATCAATATTTTCACGTGGCCAAGATGAGGTTTCGAACATGGGGATGACCCACGTGCTATTATGTGAGGGATATCCTGAAGAGGAACGCTTCGTCATGCGTAGTCCTGGAGATGGAGTTTATGGGCAGTAATAACACAGACCATTTTGCAGGGAGGAAGGATAAGCGCCAGCCTGCAGGAATGATTCTCTTTCTGAAAGGAATCACCAGGTAATCTTTTTACTTGGTTGTTAGTATTATAAGTAAATGGTTCACAAGTTTACCTTAAATCATTCCAAGGAAATACCTGTTTGAGTCAAACTACAGTATTCAAATACTAGGTAGCAAACCCAACCCTTTTGGGTACTAAATTGGTTGGCCCCTTCCTCAGGTGCTTTTTCCTCAGCATCTATCCTTTATGAAATGAAGTGAGGACTGAAAAAAAAAAGAGAACAAGCCATTAGAAGTGTTTTCTCCAATGCTAAGTATAAACTTTGACCGGGAGTCACAATGATTTCAGCCCAGCTGACTGACATCGGTAGCGTGTGCAACCGGAACAAAGGCTGGGGTCTTCCTGCTCCAACGCTGTAGATTCTTCAAAGAGTCCGCAGGAGTTCCTTTGTCCAACACAGTGTGTACTAACTCCCCAGCAATTTCACCCATGGTGCAGATGGTACAGGGTCCCTCATACAGTAACCCACATATCACCCAGGACGATTTTCTAAAGTGTCTATTTTCTTCAACATCTTAAAACAAATATTTATTACTTTGTATTGGATTGTGCTAGAAGCCAAAGGGCAACAGGATAGGCCACCCCAAATATGACTAGGAGTTCAGAACATGCTACCCTAAAATAGGCATCTTTGTATATTGATTATATTGACCTATAGACACTTGAAAAACAGTAAATTCAGGGAGAAAATTTCTCTGAATTCCACTTATCGGCTTCAGAGGAAACATAATTGTCATAAATCCCCAGGAGCTAATCAACCAGAAAAGATTGACCCTTGTCAAGGGAGAAAAGACTAGAAGTCGACACCATACCCAAACTGTCTCAGAAACTGTCATTTCCCCCATTTAGTCTTCTAAGGGCCCATTCGCTTTTTCTAAAAATCATTTCTTTTCCTCCATGAGGCCTACATTCTTCTATGAAGCCTCTTCTTCCTTCCCTAGTAAGATGGTATTTAAGCCTGAGTTCTAAAGCCCCTCATTGGGTTACTTATCTTTTTCCCCTGAGTCTCGTTTTATATGAGATACACATATTAATAAACTTCTACTTTTCTCTTGTTAATCTGTGTTTTATTACAGAAGTCTCAGCCAAGAACAGAGAAGAGTAGAGGGAAATTATATTTCCTCTGCTACAGAGCTGAGGTCAAAGACCCAATCACAAAACATGCAAATATTACATAACAGAGTGTGATCAGAGCTCCAATAAAAGGAAACTTATGAGAGGCATTTGATCCCCACTGTGCTTGTCAGGAAAGTGTGGGCACAGGGAAACCTTCTTGAGAAAGTACCTCTGCAATTATGTTGGCAGGATGGGGTTCATTTCCCACGTGATTCAAATAAGGGGAGATTAAGATAGGGCACAGGCACATGAGAGAAATAGTATTATCACAGAAACAAAATAGTATTTATATGATTTATTGTGAATGGGAAAAATGCAATCATAATTTATAAGAAATAATCCCCAAAGAGGACAAATCTGATTATAAGAAAAGGAAACACGAATAGCTTGAAGATAAATGCAATGACATTTTTTCATTGCTCTCCTACAGTGTAGAAAAATGAAACTTCTTGGTGCCTTTACATCAGTATGCTGAAATATGAAATGAGTCATCACCAGAGTAAGTATGGTTCGTCTCTTGAAAGTAAAAGAGGGTAGAGCGGTGATTTGAAAAGGACATCCTAAAGAAGTGGGGGGCAAAACAGGGGGAAAGGATGGTACATCTGTGATGGGGAAAGCTCTTTGGGAAGAGAAATACACCCTATTTCAGCGCAATCAACCTGGGACAGCAGAAATTAACCGTTTTTAAAAAAATGGATATGTATTCTTTGATTCTTAATAATGAATTGATATTCGTAATGCCATAGTTTATTAATGCTTCTCTGTTTACTTTTTAGAAATACCAAAGTAGTTTTTAAATGTGCCTCTTAAGCGTATTTAAAAGATATCGCATCTGCTATTGTTTCCTGCTGCAGTGAAAAGAGCTGGCAGCTGGATCCTTCTCGATAAGATTCAGCTGCCTTTTCTTCTCAGTAAGTGTGGAACCAAATATAGGGATTACTTTTATAAATATGTAATTATGAATTTTTTCAGATTCTGATTAATAATTCATCCCCAACTCCTGTAACATTATGTTATGAATGTTAAACAACTGGATGAGTCAAAATTTGATATTTAAGGAGATTAAGGGGAATATTGTGAATATATTTTAGTTTCCATGGCTGCCTGGTAGAATATTAGCAATGGATAATTTGAAATAAATTTATTTCTCTTACTGAAGCCACATATCCATGTATTTCACTCAAGAAAGGTCATTGTTCTCTATGGCTTGTTCTCTATGGCTTTTAATACTCATTTGGACTACATGCTATTGTTCTGATCTGAAACAATGCTGCTTATTTGTACCAGAAAGGAGAACCAGGTAAAGCATATTCCTCCCTCTCCCCCTTTTTAAACACAGGCTCTGAAGTCTACTTGAAAAATTTCTGTAGTGTAACAAAGCAGTTAAAATTTAGAGTTTGTTCATTCAAATCCTTGTCCAGCCTCTTGCAAAAAATAACTGAATGTCTCCCTGCCTCACCTGTAAGTAGGAATAATAAAAATCGTTCCTCCACAGGGTTATTATAAAAATTAAATAAGCCAACCAGCAGAGCAAGGGGTTCAGTGTATAAAGCATTACTTTGAGGAGACATCCAGGGTTGGGGGATTCTTGCTAAATGCAGGCCAAGGACTTAGACATCAGCGGCGGGAGATGAAGAACTTGATCAGATATCAAGGATGGAGGATTGTCTTAAGACCCACTTAGCAGAATTATTTGCTAAGACTGGGCTGATGAGCAGGGCAAAGATGGGAGTGGTAGGGGAGTAGAGGCCTGGTCACAAAGATGGCTCAGAGGAGCTCAGCCACAGTGCTGTTCAGGAGAGTCTTTGTCAGTGTGCGCATGTGTGTGCACACTGGGGATGAAGCCCAGGGCTAAGGAAAATAGGATTTCTTATTCAAAAGTTAGGAATTTGAAGACAGCAACAAAAGAGCATTAAACCTAAAGCATGTCCTGCTAAGCCTGTGGCCTATGTCATTGCACAGGTCCCATGTCCCTATTGCTGGCCCAAGGAAGGAGCCGTAGGAAACCATAAATAAAGTAAAGATGGGGAAGCACCCCCAATCTTTACTTTAGATGAAAAGCCAGAGTCATATGCAATTATTCGAATGAAGTTATAAAAGTAAAGCTTACCTGAAAGTTGTCTTAGTTGTGTTTCTGAATCAATAAGGCCTGATTATGAGAAAAAAGCTAAAGGAAATAAACACAGGAGAAACTTACAGTACATAAGGACATCTCATATACAGTCATAGCTACGATCATTCTATGTGAATATTGCCTTTTAAAATGCATTTGTCTATATTTTAGGGCCCAGTTTCTAGTCAGAATCTGTTCTTGACACTTGAATTTTTTGTAGAATACCTGGAAAAGTTAGAAAAATGCTTTTAATGCTTGTTTGATTGTTTTTACCTTGCTGTGGCTTCCCCTGTTGGATGAAGAATAGAATCCAAACTTCTTATTAGGGTTTGTAAGTCTATATTGGTTAGGATAGTGCCAGCTGCTATAACAAATACTCATCTCCCACCCAAGGTAATTAATGCAGGTAAAGTTTTCAGGGATCATAAGCTTTTTGAAGAGAGTGATGCTAAAAAAACTTATCATTGACTAATTTTTTACTAAATTTACCAACACTGATTCAAGAAACAAAACAGGCTTCTTCCAGGAATGTACTGGTATGTCTCAACCAATCAGAGCTGTGGTTCCTTACTTACCTTAGTAATTCTTGCCTCTGCTTTGCCCAGACCTTTTTTTTTTTTTTTTGGCTTAGTGCATCAGACAAGAGAGAATGGAGAATGGAATTTACTTGTTCTTTTAGGTATGGTTTGATCTAGAATATACAGCATCATGGCAGAACTATGGCTGCAGAAATTCTATACGCTAAATCTCGATACCACATTGTTCAGAAAAAGAGTAAGGACTTCTTCAGGCAGTTCTCTGATGTGATCGAGAAAAACACTGCCTTCACAGACATCTGCTATGTATTGAGCCACGTGGGTCATGTTCCCATCTGGGAAATGATCAGCATGGCCAGGGGTGTGCAGTTTGCCTCAATACATCAAGACTTCCTCTGCCTCTCTGCACTAGGAAGCATTCTGGGGAAGCACATGGGGTACTTGGAGAGAAAGGTAGGTGCCCAACAAGTTGACAGAATCATGGTAGTGGAAAAAAAAAAAGAGAAGTCAAAGACAGCTTCTAGTTTTATTGCAGGAGAAACTGGAAGACACCATCAGAGACGAGCAGGCAGAGAAACAGGGAATTTAAAGGCGAGCGCACTGGAGGCTGTTTATGTCACTGTGTGGGAATGGAAATACCGGTTATGACACAAGTAGTATCTGCATGGGTGTCAGTGAACCAGAGTCTGACGGTTTCAGGAAAGAAAGGGGAACTGCAGTCATCCCCAACCCCCCCCCCCCCCCCCCCCCCCCCCCCCCCCCCCCGTACCTATATGGGTCGGATTACTGTGATAGGGAGGGGTAAGTGGGTGGTGCAGTCAGATGGAATGAGCTTTTAAGAAAATTGGAGGAACAAAAAGAGCACCTACTCCACCTCCAAAGAAGGTAATGTGTGGAGTGTGGAAGGGAAAAGCCCCACTGCTTAGACAGAGGCTGTGACCTGCAGGCAGAGCCAACGTTCAGTCAGAGCAGCCAAGTAAGGGGGGATTTAGAGAGCAGTGTGTGAACCTAAGGGGTTTGCTTATGCAGAAAAAACCATGGCTTCCAGAGGCCTTGATTTTTTACCCCAGGCTGACACTGATCTACTAACTCTCTTGGTAAGTATGAGCCTAGTGCATGCTTGTCTCTCTCAAACACGCGCACACACACAGATCCTTCACTGCTTCTTGGCACATGTACCTGCAGTGTGTGTGTGGCTCAGAGAGCGGCACTTGGGCCCTGCTCAGCCACAGCTGCTTCCTGCAGAGGGTGTCACCGTGTTCAGTTCAGCCCTGTGCCCAGACCAAGGCTTCCCTAAAATACTCACTTTCCCCTAGTCTGTGTGCAGAGCAGTGAGGCTTGGGTTCTGTGTTCTTGGATATCCCTGAACCTCCTAAGCTGTATCTACGTCTCTAGTTTTCCTCCTTACCAGCCCTTCACTCTAGGCTTTGATTTTAAAGAAGAAGGTAAAACCAGTTATATATCTCACCCCTTAATCTGCCCATTGTCTTTCTCTCCAGGAGCTACCAACCTTTCTGCTAAAATACATGTGGCTACTCTCTCCAAAGCAAGATTTTATTCTCCTAGTTTTTATTCCTTTGAAGTGGATGTTTTTCTGTACTACATCTTTCTTCTTTCCTCTTTTAGGCAATAAATCCTGTTGGCCCACACCTAATGGCACAGGCTTAAAGAGAAAGGGAAATCTGTATTAAAAAGAGATAAACTCTCTTTTAGAGAGTTTTAAAAGCTGAAGGCTTTTAAAACTCTCATCCCCATCACATACCTCTCTAGAAGGCATATGCACATATAAAGCAAAGAATGCTTGTTTTCATAAAGGTTAATCTGGAAGTAGCTCTATAGGATAATGGTCTATTAGTTGTATTTCTACATTTACTTAAAAGGATATAAAAACAATTTTCACCCAGAAAGAGTTCTCCCTGCCTATCTTCCCAGCACTTTGAATTACTCACAATTGATAGTGCCTGTTTATTGCTTCCCTTTTCCTCTTTAATTGTCCTTTTATTGTGTGTGAATAAATATTTTTACTACCATTGTGGTTCCCTGACATTTTTCCTGCATAAATGGGTTGAATACAGGCTTGGGAATCTAGACACTTTCTAATTCTTTGTCTACGACTGACTCTGGTTAATTTTAAGGCAATCAGCCTATTTGTTCCTTGAAGAAATGGTTGCTCAGCACTTTCCCTGAGAGACATGTGTTATCTCTCAGCATCTTACTTCCCAGAGCTGCCCTTTTTCCTTAGCAGTAAATGGAAAGGGTTAATCAAGGTAATCCCTAGGGTCCACTTCAGCTTTTAGTCTCTGTGCTGGGTGTTTACCTTATATTTTTTCCCTCTAAGTGTTTATATAAACCATGAGTTCATAAAATTAATTTATTGCTGATATAAAACCGTTGACTTCATTAAATATAAATATGCAGGCAAGTACACTTTTGTTTCCTTTATTGTTTTCCTCCTTTTTAATTTTGTACAGAGAATGACTTCATAACTCCCTTTTCTCTCTTTTGCGGGAAAACTTACCTACAGCAACATTCAATGAATATCTGTTAATTACACCTCATCGATCCTCTTCCTGTGCTTCTTTGAGATGAGGATAAAAGGCAAAACTGAGGAGCTTTTGCTGCGGGTTGCCTGTGGAGAGGTGTGCTGAGGGAAGCTGGAGGAGGCTGCCCTTTCTCAGCCCTGCCAGAAGCCTTCAAATGCTGCTCTCTGCCCTGCGCACTGGGGATTGTCTACCTTCAGTTCTTACGAGATTCATTTACCCGCAAGACTGGAAAATACCAATGTTCTCAGGTTAATAGACTACTTGACTTGTGAAAACCGCCCTTACACCTCACATAGCCTGTGGAGGAGGAGAAGTGCTGAACAGAACGTACTGTGCCACGGGGGTCTCCAAATGGGGTTCTCAGACGGGGGGGTACCCAGAGCCAAGAAAGACTGACAAGGCTGGGGTTTGTCACAGGATGTTAATAACTGTCATATTGCCAGTGACTGGAGAGCATCTTGCCTTTGCCATGGGGTTTTCTTTAATGATATGTAAATGAGAGCAACACTCTAATTCCCTCCAGGTTCCTGGGAGTGTCTGTATTAAGAACTCCCATTCTGGTGGCAGTTAAATATTGCAGAGAAAGGATGAGGCAGGCGGCTGCCTTCCCCTAGGAGAAGTCCCAGAAGACTTTGTTCCAGTAACAACTGATCATTAAGGAAAGTCCAGAGTCAGGATTCCCTGGGAGCACATAGGATTCCTGAGGGTGCTAGAGCAGCTTTCAGGGCTCCGGGCTGAATTCCTCTGGCTGCTCTCCACAGCAACTGAGAGCTACCTTGATGCTAATTATCTGATGACAAGTTCACAGGCTGTCAGTGACCATTGTGCCTGAGTGGCCTTGCTGAAGGGTAATGGGGTTTAATTGTTCTTTGCAGGGGGTGGGGGGGGATGATATGGGGATGCTGAGGGGGGGAACAGTGGGGGGAGGATATTTTATGAAGAGGTGTTAGGTAGACAGGGAGGAATCAAAATATATATTCATCTATGGCGTGGGATGGTACTGCTTAAAATAACAGGCTGATGTTCCCTGAAGCATTTTAAAGCTAAACTTAAAAGAATTGCAATGGGTTTTCTTTCTTTTTTCTTTGCATTTAGTGGTGTTTGTTGAGGATTTCTCCCTAGGAAGAGCTGGGAAGGATGCCTGCCTCAGCTGAGTCCCCATGATTCAGCCCAGACAGAAGGCTGAGTAGTTCAGCATCTAGCTCTTTGTCCATCTCCCACCCCACCACCTTTGGCATTTCAGTCTTTTCTAGCACATAAGTGGAATGAGTTTGACAGTCTCATTTGTGTTTCTCGTGAATTTCTGTCCCTGTCAGGAGAACACATCTTGCCCATGAAACATAAAGTGAGTGTAGCATGTGACACCGTCAGCAATCTCTATGCAGCCCTGCATGAGACGACAGTAGAGTGGTTGAGGGCTGCTTACAGGGAACTTCTTTAGTGCTGGCCACCTTGCATGAGCGTGTGTCTCCCCTCACGGCTAGAACCAAGACATCAGTCTCCATGGTGGGTAAATGGAGGCAAGGGGATTTTTCTTAAACTGTGTGCTTTAGTAGTGCCCTGGGATGAGACAAGGCCACAACAGCTGTGTCTCTCTGTTCTCCTTCCTTGCTTCTCTGAAGGGGATGCAAGTTCTGGCAAGGTCAGTTTGTTCATTTTTCATTCTTTTTGAAAAGACTTTACTTATTTCTAGAGAAGGGGAAGGGAGGGAGAAAGAGAGGGAGAGGGACATCAATGCGTGGTTGCCTCTCATGTGCTCCCTACTGGGGATCTGGCCCACAACTGAGGCATGTGCCCTGACTTGGAATTGAACCAGTGACCCTTTGGTTCACAGGCCAGCACTCAGTCCACTGAGCTATACCAGCCAGGGCTCATTTTTCATTATAAACTGTGTATTTGAAAGCTTAACTAGTGTTATGGGAAACGAGCCACAGTTTCTGAGCACAGTCCCTTCAAGAAGAAGCTCTAGTCTGAAGTCCTGGGAGACATGAGATCTGGACGGAAAGCTGGGCTCCACTGTCCCACGGGTAGATCATTCCAACCACATAACATTGGGAATGGCCTAAAAGTCAACTAAAATCACTGCTTGGTTAAAAAATTTAGAAATATCAATTTAACAAACATGAGAAATGTGTCTACTATTTGTTTCATGTCTGTTAACAATTGCACATATTAGAAAACTAAATTCACCAAGTATATACTTAGCTAAAGGAAGTTTGGTAGTTAGCTAATCACCTATTTTACACAATTATCTGAATGTTCATTGAAACTCCAACAAATATGCTTAAGTTTTTGAACTACTTTTGATATAATAATTTTGTCACTTGTTGAAAGCCTTCATAACTTAAATAATTAAAAAAAAGTCTTGCGGGGAAGCAATGACAATGATGTGAGTAATTAAGCTGCTGCTTTAAGACCTAAAATGCTGCACGTAACATCTCTGAGGCATTTCCCCATGACACTGTGGCTCTTCACCTGCCAGGTGGTGCAGAGATGAAGTTGGAAGGGGCTGTTATGGGACAGGGTAAGAATATTGTCTAGAGGCTGCTTTCAGAGTACTAGAAGCATTTCTTAAGCATTCCAGTTTGTGAAGGAAGAGAAATTATATCTGAGATGTAATTTTACACCGATCTGAATACAGTGCTCCTGCTCTGCCCTCATGAAATTGTAGTTATCTTCCTTCTCTTCATCATTTTCATTTTGAAGGTAATAGGATTGGGAATCAATGAATTTTGAGTCAATTTCCTGCTATAAGTCCATATTCAAAGGAGTTGCTATAATGTGAGTAACATTAAAGCCATATATGTTATATTATTTTTTTTTTGCAAGTCCATGTTAAAACTTCTTGGGTGGTGAAGCTTTAGACCTTTAAAAACCATATACCAAGAACCTTTGATTGACTTAATTCTAGCCATTTATTTAGCTCAATAGGTTCCTATAAGAAACAATTATATGTTTGTATATATGTGCATGTGTATCTACAACCTTAGACTTGTAATGAAAGCCATCTGTCCTTTAATTCTAGAAAAAGCCTATATATATATATATATATATATAGTTCCTTTATGTTGCTGTATGTTACTTTATTTAGTAACATTTGTAACTTGAAATAGGCTATGTGGGTGTCATTTATGAAGCATAATAAAATAAACATCTATGATGGGGAGGTTCATAATGGAGGATGAAAGACTGAGGATGCTGGAGAGCTGGAATATTTGAAGGAGAAAGGGTTTAAAGAAATAAGGATGCAACAAGATCATAGATGCTCCCCTCTCATTTTTTCATTCTGTCCAAAGCATATTCAATATTTCACACAAGGAAAACTAGACTACTTTTCACTGGACTACTGGCTTTTGGTGAATCCTGTCTGGTCTCTGCTATATGATATGAACATCCTCCTGGGGAATAGCTTTTAAAAATAACAGCATATTGACCTTGTATCACTTTGCATTTTTTTTCCTCATGGGCATATCTTCCTTCAGAAAGTTGCACATTTTTAAAAGAAACTTATGTAAAATTATACCCCATGTGGCCCTGGCTGGTGTGGCTGAGTGGATTGAGTGCTGGCCTGTGAACCAAAGGGTCTCCAGTTTGATTCCCAGTCAGGGCACACACCTGGGTTGTGGGCTTGGTCCCCAGTTGGGGGCACATGAGAGGCAACCACACAATGACCTTTCTCTCCCCCTCTTTCTCCTTCCTGTTCTCTAAAAATAAATAAAATCAAAATAAAAAAATACCACATGTATAATCTTACGTTAAGTAAGGATTTTCTTATTTTAAAATAGTTTTAGTGCAAATAATCTGCTTTCCCTTGTTTATAGAGCATACTACCAATTTGTAAGCAACAGGACAAATTATGTAAGTTGATCCTTTGAGTTGTCTCTGCTTTCACTGTGACTTCTAGATTAACCGCTGTAGTCTGGTACGGCGGGGCTAGCACCTAAGAACCCTGCTTCCTGCCTAGAGGAAGTCATTTAGCATTGTTGGCCTCGTTCACAGACAGTTAAATACTTTGAATTAAGGTTTCAACTGGCTAAGTTGCTGTAGTTTCTTCTTGTTAATTTTTTTTTTAAAAAGGCAAAAAAGAAAAATCTGTTTTGCCTTTAGGCTTCATTGGTTAGGCCTGAGCTATATCCTTTTAATCTACATTTCCTACTTCAAAATTGACTATTTAGAGTCTCACTTTAAGCACACAGTGGACTGAAAAGAAATGCTATGAATATACATGGATTTATAGGCGGAACCACGTACAACCTATTCCAAACAGACAGAGAGCCCTTTAAATAAAGAAACCCCTGGGTTTCCTCTGATTGCTGTGGAAAAACACATGTAGGTAGGGCTGCTTCTATTGTTGTTAAATTCTATTCTTGCTAACAAAAGCCATCTCTATTAGTTTTTTTTTTTTTTTTTTTTTTGAATAAGCTCTGGCATTTTACAAAGAAATGCATCCTTGGCTTGGGTCATAAAAGACTTTCTTGGTGAGCAGTGAAAGATATAGTTACCAAGGTGTTTTATTACTACATGGTTGGAATTAATCTGTCCCTGCTTTATGCTTCCTTAGCACGCTGTAAGTGCCTCTATTATAGCACTCATCACCATCTGCCTCCATTCTGAATTGTTAACGTATATTTTTAGATTATGAGCTCCTGAAGGGCAAGGACCATGCCTTTTTCATTTCATATGTCTGCTAAGGCTCTATGCAGTGACTTGCATTGAGTTGATGCTAAATAAATAGTTATTAAATTGACTGAGTAGGTGGTGTATACTTAGAAATAGAGTGCTGTTCTTTGAAAGAAATGTCTCATTGAAAAGTCCTGGTTGCCAGAAAAATTTGAAAACAACAAACAGGCTGAAATATTACGGGGGACTTAGTAGAGCAAATGTACTCTCTTGGCCAGTTTTCTGTGGTGTCAAATTTTAATATACATTAACATATGCTATTTATATGGTATATTAGTCAGAGTTCTTCAGAGAAACAGAACCAATAGAATATATATAGAGAGATGTATAGAAAAGGTTTGTTATGTAATTATGTAGGTGGAGAAGTCCCGCAACCTGCCACATGCAAGCTGGAGGCCCAAGAAAGCTGGTGGTGCAGTTCAAGTTCAAATCTGAAGGCAGCCAATTGCAGAAGTTCCAGTCTGAGTCTAAAGACTGATCATCAGGAGTTCAAGGGCAAGAGAAGATGAAAAAGGCTCAGCATAAGCAAGAGAGGAAATTTGTGCTTCCTTTACCTTTTTGTTTGATTCAGGCCCTTAAGGGATTAACTGATGCCCACCCACTTTGGTTAGGACCATCTTCTTTACTCAGTCTGCTGATTTAAATGCTCATGTTTTCTGGAGACACCCTCACAGGCTCACCCAGAAATAATATTTTACCAGCTATCAAGGCATCCTTCAGCCCAGTCAAATTGATACATAAAATTAACCATCACATATGTGTTATGGCACAGAGAATTAAACTTTGGAGTCAGCCTATCCTGAAATCTAATTGTTTTTACTCTCTTCCCAGATATCTGATTCCATATGATTTGTGTAACTTCTGTGAGCCACAATTTCCTAAGTGTAAAATGGGAATAATGGGAATCAATGTCAAGGAGTTCTTGTGGGGTTCAAATAGAGTATGTATAGAAATTAGCTAGCACATTCTGGGAACTAAAGAAAGAGTATCACCTTCTGTTTTCTTCTTCTCTTCCTATAATCTTATTTTTTGATAAATTATAATATTTATATGTGGGACAGTTTTTTTTTTCAAAAATGATTTATAGAACCCTAACTATGTCAGTGGCCTTGGCTGTGATAAACATTGGAGGGACAAAGATAACTAAGAGACATATAACAACACTCCTGGTTGAATGTAAAGTAGTCAGTTGAGAAGATAATGTCAATGTAATGCTGTGTTATAATAGAACTGTGCTTGGGTACTACAGGAGTGGAGAGGATGAACCCCTCACTTTATCCTGTGGTCTTAGAAAAGGCTTCTTGGAGATGATGATGTTTGAGCTTATTTTGGACCCTTAAGTAGAGTTAGTTAGGCAAGAAGAAGAGAGAGAGGGGTAGTCCAAGCATAGGGAATAGTGTGAACCAAGACAAAATCAGTGTAAACCATGCTCTCAGTTGCAAACTACTAGAATATAAAGTTAGAGAGGCTATGGTAGAAGGAGGGATACATAGGGAATAGTTCATGGGGATCTTGGCTAGCTCTGCTAAGGAGTTTTGACACTGTACTGTAGGCCAGTGATTTTTAATTTATGTTAAACAAAGGGCATCTTCCCTCTCCGCCCCCTCCCCCCAACAGAAGCCTGCAAAGGAACCTCAGGTAATGAGTAGAGAGTAAGATACCTCACATTCTGCCATCTAGGATTTCCCCATTTCTCATTCTCCCCTGCAGGGGCCATTGAAGCCATTCCAAGGAAACTGGAGGATTTCAAGAGCCTAGCTTGAAAACCATTGCTGCAGAGGATGAGGAATGCCTGGAGAGTTTTAAGCAGGTTGTAAAACGAAATGGAAGTGGCAATAGCAGTCCTTTGGGCACTGAACTTGAGTTTTGAACTCTGCAAAATATCTCTACTTGCCATGAAAGCACCATCTCAGTTATTACAGGGCCTTTTGAGGTCAAAGTCTTTGTAAATAAAGAAGAGAGTTGTTCCACATGTCGATATCAGATGACTTGGTTGGCTGCAGTCATTTATCTGACCACTATTTCAGATCTCGTTGGTAGGTTCTGTGCCAGGTTTTAAAGGTACTACCTAAACATTGTACCTACTTTCAGGGATCTCATAGTCTGGAGAAGGTGACAAGAGGTAAATTAAATAATTTAGTAGTTTGCAAAATTAGGTAAATTAGTAATTATTATATATAATAGTACAGTTATTTTTCAGTATCTGCAGAAAGACTGATTTCAGGACTCCCCTCACAGACCCAAATCCATGGATGCTTAAATCCCCTATTTGCATATAATCTATAAGCATCCTCTTGAACGCTTCAAATAATATCTAGATTACTTTTAATACCAAATACAATGTAAATATTATATAAATATTTGTTATACTTTATAGTATAGGGAAAAATGACCAAAAAAGACTACATGTTCAGTACAGATACTACACTCATAGGCCTAACTACACAGCACATATTAGCAACAATGCTATACTTTTTCTCCAAAAACTTTTGACCCACAGTGGTTTGACTCCATGGATATGGAGAGCTGACTATAATTGATATAAAAATGTCGGTTATCATGTATATAGTGGGGAAATCCCCCCAACAGGAGTTAATAATGGAGTTGAACCTGAGACTGACAGAAATCAGTCAGGGAGACATGAGGGGAAGACTAGTGTGGGTAAATAAATTACAGACCAAGGAAGCAGCAAGGGCACACGCATGTCAGAGCAGGGCACATTATAAAGACCTCAAGTTCATCACTGTGGTATGTGAAGGTTTTCCCCAGATGTCTGGGTCAGAGATCAGTCAGAAAGTATAATGGAATATGGAATTTATCATAAGATTTAGACCTTACACAATTATAGGAGTTGGAGAAGTAAAGGTCCCAAAAAGAGAGTTAAAGGACAAGAGGAATATCACTAACAGGTCCTAGTATGGAGCTGGCAAAAAAAAAAAAATCTGTGAGAAAGGAAACAGCTTTTGGAGTAGAGCTGCAAAGAAAAGCTGGTATAAAAGTGTATGGACATTTGTTAATCTTTGTGGCTGCCACCTTCATGGTTTGCAGTAAAGTGTCCACTTGTCAGGCCACGGCCGCTGTCATTCAGCACAGTTGGCAGGCAGGAAGGAAAGCTGGCAGTGGGATGGAAAGAGGCCAAACTGGAACTTCCTAGCACGTATGCACCTGTCTTGCATGGTCTTCACAATGCAATCCTGGTTGCTTCACTTCCCCTTCTCAAATCTCTCAGGATTTCATATTCACTCAATTCTCACCTGCATGCTACATGAAAGGGGACTCTAGAAAAACAGTCCCAGGGTCAAGCACACCAGGGCTGGTGGTATCTAACTCCTGAAATATTGGCATGGACCTAATGACAAAAAAGCCATATTTCCTAAGTAAAAGAATTTGATTCTTATCCTGCAACTATTTCATTGTCATTTATAGCTTTAATCAAGAAAGTGACATGATTAGACTTGCATTTAGATTATGAAAGCTGAATTGTTAAGGCTTGGGGTGGAAGGTGGGGAGGTCATGTGTCAAAACAAAGAGGCTGAAATGAGACTGTTGTGCTCGTTATTGGGATGACCCGATCTAAAGCAGCAATAGGAAGGTAGAGGAAATTGGAATGATAGATACTCATATTTCTGGTTTGGGAGACTGTGTAAATGATGATGGGATACATTACTTTGGGAATTCAGTAGCAGGGGCTAGTTCATAAAGAGGAGCGTTGAGGAGGTTGATTTTGGATGCAGTGAGTATGAGATATCTAGAACAACTATACAGGGTTGAATAAGTAGTAGGCAGTTAGAAATACAGGTGCAAAGCTTGGAAAGAAGACAGGGCTAAAGATTTATTTGTTGTTAGCATGGAGGTGGTTGAAGTAATAAATGAGACTGGCCATGGAGATTGCATGGCATAAGGACACCCAGGGCAACACCGACATTTAAAGAGAATATGGTGGAAGGGGAGCCAGCAGATGGGAAAGCAATGAGTGGGAAGCTGGGAACGGAAGCAAGGGTCTGGTAGGTTGAAAGCCAACATAATACGGTATTTCTAAGTAAAGGGAAGATTGAGTTCAACAACATAGAGACAACTTATGAAAAACATTGAAAGAGACTTCTTTTAAAAAAGTGAAATAGGTAGAGCATAGTTTAGGGATAAAAATGCAAAGAAAAAATAGAGCAAGTCAGTGTAAATTATTCCATCTGGAATTTTGGCCGTAAGTTATAGAGAAGTTAATAGTGTTAAGGAAATGTGTTTGTGGGGTGTACGTGCGTGTGTGTGTGTGTGTGTGTTGGTTTTGTCCCTACATGGGAAAATCTCATGTGCAAAAATGCAAAGGTTATAAATAAATTTGAAGTTGTTTCTCTGTGACTTAATCACATGTGTTCCTTAGTCCTATGTGCTGCTTATTCTGTGTGTATGACCTATGGACCTCGATCAGCATGTGAGGACTATGACATTGATGCTAATAGACTGACTAGAGAGCAATTTGTCACTAATGACAATCTTCTTCACACATAAAATAGGTATCATAATTCAGGAAGTTACTTTCAGGGAGTCAAATGTGGTATCTGCAAGTGGTCTAACTTTTCATGGAACAGAGGGTAGAATGCCAAAGTGCTTTACACACCTGGATTTAGTAGAGGGTTTGATGCCACATTACCATGAGATTTATAATCCCTAAAGGTTGAATACACTTTCTGAATTTGATTCCTTACTATGAATGATTATTAAAGGTAATTTTACCTGGATGTTAAACACATGAAAATAAGCCAGAAACCATGTTTTGCCACTTAGGTCTCGCAGGACATGAGTTATTTACCATGAAGCTTGCTGTCTGTGTTGACAATGGTCATCACATTGGCAGGTCCATATTCTCTCAACCTGAAGAGAAGTCTATTGTGCTGATGGCCCCATAAGTACATGTGTGGAAAGGGCTCTCTGTAATGAAGCGTGGCCTTTATTCCCACTAAGCCTGGTGGCGTTTTGTTTGATTTCTACATAAACCACATCAAATCAGAGATTTAGCACCTGTATTGTTCTGTACAGCTCCCTTGTAAAGAATTGCTCATAACTATTATGAAAACAAATTCTTCCCTCATACGTACTATCTTATGGAAGAGCCACTCAAATCCTATTACAGCCAATTCAGGGGGTGCTTCTTTTCTCATGTGCAAATAGATTTATTAATTTATTTATTTCTTGAAATAGATGAACTCTTGGCTGTAGTTGAGACGTGCATAGATTTTAGCTGACTTGGTATTTGCTGCGGTGGGATTTGACTTGGTATTAGGTAAACAGATTTTGGCTCATTTAATTGTACTGAAGGTTAATCCAGAAACCTAGGGTTGGAGAAAATCTCTAAGAATATGTTTGAAAAGCCACTTCTAATAAATTAGTTCTTTCTCAATGGCCTAAATAGGATTTCTTAACCTTCTTCAGACTGTTCAGTAAACAGGCTCGCTCTGTTAGAATGTGCTTTCCTTTACCTGAATTCCAAATTTAATGTTGATATTTGGCCAGATGTTAGTTAATTGAAACTAATTACATTTCAAGAGTAATTCTAGCATCTGGAGTCAGTCAGTCTGCAAAGTAAAGCTCAACTGAAACTTGGTTTTTTCCCTGCCTTCCTCCAGCTGCTGCTGGAGAGGGAAGATTAGCAGTATAAGCACTTTTAAGGCAACGATTCCAATTCAGTCGATTCTTTTTTTTCAATTTTTTGGTAGCAAGTTAGATCCTGTCGGTTATTGTTAAGCAGGGTACTGTTTTAGGCAAAAAAAAAAACAAAAACCAAAACCCATCTTAAGAACATATAAATAAAAAGCTGTCCAGACATGTGCCCTGACTGGGAATCGAACTGACAACCTTCGGCTTTGTGAGATGATGTTCAACCAACTGATTGAGGCTGGCCAGGGCAGGCTTAGGAATTTTAGTCATGAATTCTGCTTATCAAGGTCTTAATAAAGAGAAAACCTAGGAAAATTTTTTTAAAAATTAGCTGTAATTGAACAATAAATTAAAAACTATGAATATCTAATTAAATAATCATTAGTAATGAAATGTGAATATATGTAATTTGTATATATATACATATATATACATATCTATTTACCAAAATACAAAATACAGTGTGTTATATAGGTCATGCTCTGTATATTGTCAGGGATAAGTGTGTGAGTTTTAAATAATATGCCTATGCTAACTTATACTATAATATTATTTTTGTGCTTATAATAGCTGGCATTAAAATTGAGGATAATGTATGACTTTATGAGCAGATTCACAGTGAAAATGTGAAAAAAATAAAAATACAAAAATTAACTGATTTTTAGGTCACAGGTTGTTTTCATTAACTTCCAAAAGGCTGAAGAAAATTTTTAGTGCCCTTGATTATTAATGATTGTCATGAGTTCATTGGGTAGGAAAGGAGCCTCGCTAAAGACACAATGGTTTTGCCACCTTGGCAGCAGGCTGACAAGTGACACAAAGTAGTGGCCTCATGATGGGATTGTGTCCATTCTGAGACTAGCTGATAAAGTATTGGACTTCAAACCACTCCAAATACCCAATGTACCAGGTAACCACTATCCAACAATAAATATGTGAATGAGTGAAGTAATTATTATGCCATCCTGTAATATATCTGAATTTGCTAATGCTGAGAAACTTTTGAGAAATATAATGATTCCTAGTAAGTTTTTTCTATCCACCCATCCTTATCATTAGAACTTCTAGCAATTTCCAAAGAGAAATGGAGCCCCAGTAAGAAGGAAGCCAAGAGCTGGCAGGAGAAGGTGAATCTGAGACAGAAAATTTGTTTTGAAGTTGGTCCCAACAGAGGCACAACTTAGATACAGGAGAAAACTGAGAGGAGATGTTTTCTAGAATATAGGTTCAGTTATGATGCTAGTGGGACATTTAAGATGACCAGGTCATTAAGAGATGGTATTAGCAGGTGTTGGCATGAGCGGGTGATTTGGGAAATGAGAATTTTGGAGGAGAGTTGTGCTAATAAGCATTTTAACCACTAGAGTGTTGTTTTAATTGATGAATGTATATACAGATGGATCACAATCTTATGCTTATTCTGTTACCTAATTATATAATATGTGTTGAATATATGACTATTGTCATTTTGTAACTTAGGGAGGAAGTTCAAATTATAGTTAAGAAGCTTGATCTTGACCTGTGTGAATTATGTATCTTTATTTCTAGCAAGCTCTTGTGTGGGTCTGAGTTACAGGAGCTACTTGGAATGAAGGAGTTGAGAGACACTAGGACTAATTTGGGGGGATCTGAAAAATTTGTTTTTTTCCCCTTAGAACTGGGACCCTCCAAGCCTCAAGATGGTTTACTCTCTTGGTTATATTTTTGGAGGAGATAAATCTCCTACCCACCAGGAGATTTCTTTGCAACTTTGGTGTGGCTATTGGCAAATGGGGTCTTCATGAGGAAGAGCAATCCTGCCCATACAGATAGGTTTTTCCATTCACTCAACAGTATTTAATGAAGGCTATTAGGTACTGCTGAGTAGGTGCTTCTGGATCCAAAGACAATGCTCCAGGAGTGAACAGAAACAGGTGGGACCACAGGTTTTGGTTCTCTGCCCTCCTTAATCATCTTTAAAGCCCTACTCTGGTCAAACAACCTCTGTACTGCTCCTCAGGACCATAGGAAGTTGTCATCTGCTGGAATGAAACAAGAGCCTTTCATACTCCTAGCTTTTTCCTTACTTCAGTCCCTACAGCTGGGACACTTTTCTTCCATCTGCAAATCCAGACTTGCTTGAGGTTTGGGCTTCCTCACCCAAAGGGAATTCTGAAAAGCCCCAGCACAGTCACAGAGACGGCGTATGTGCATTAAATCAGTTGTGTTGTTGATACTCTCTGACCTGCTTGCTACAGGGTCCAGCACAAGCGGTGCCCCTGTCTTATTGCAAAATCTTTTATTACAAAATCATAAGCATGTAATTCCGTAATATAACAATATTACACTCAAGTGTACCATATGACATTTTCGATGAAATGTCTAAATTAAAACTATAAATTATTACACCCCTGTTATTATCCTACCAACTACACTCAAGCAAGCCTTACTTCTGCCAGACCCTGTACCTTAACCTGTGTTTGCTTTTCCTGGTTCTTCTAACCAGTCTTATTATTTTGTACCTCAGTTTCTGAGAATAGGTACCAGATTCATCTCCCAGTACTTTACTTTACCTTTACTTTGATTTCTCATAGCCCGTTCCTCTGAGACCAGCATCTTCCCTTGTCATTGTTGTCTAAGCCCTGGAGTTTCACCCCAGAGCATCAGTGTGCAGCAGTGACTCAGACATCTGCTCCCAGACCTCCTTGACGCTGCCCATCTCCTTCAGTGTAGCCTGGAAGACCACCTGCTCCTTGGCCTCCAGGAACCAAGTGCGGTTGTCTGCCATTACCCACCCTGGGCCAAGTCACCCCGTCTACCCTATTGGAACCTATGCTCATCACCAAATCTTCTGGCAAGACCTTTCCTGGTTGTCAGTGGGTATGGCTGTGCCTTCCCTGCACTAGGGTATGAATCTCTGGACCCATAGACTTTTTGTGGTGACCTTTTTTTTGTTGCTTGAGTTCTGCTTCTGGAAGTGACATAGATGGGGCTGTAGGAGGAACGTGCTCTTCCCCCATGCTAAGGAGGTGGAGGTGGCAGAGTGGGGGATGGAGTACTGACACAAAGAATACAGCACATTGGTCAAGCTTGCTGATCACAGAAGCTCCTCATATTCTGATCACTTCTAGAGAATGTCTGTTAGCTAATCCAGCCTCTCTCCTGGAGTCTGCTTTTGGGGAAATCTAGAACTAAGCGAGAGCCATTCAAACCCATTTTTTTTCTCAACAAACATGTGAGATGAACCACATGATGGCAGCCTGTTCCTTCCAGGTGTGTGACTACCACTCGAGTCATGCTCATCAGACTGTTGAACGAGCCTGGAGGCAATGAGCCTCATGGCAGCAAATGTTGGCCCATAAGTTTCTGAGGGTGTTTTCAACATCCAGATTCCACATAGCACCAATGTCTCCAGTGTTCCTTCTTTTATGAAATGTTTTTTGATTCAACTATTCTCACCCATGAAACATTTTACTTTTAATATCACTTGGTTCTGATCTTCTCCTACTACATGGGAGCAGCCAGAGGGACACTAAAATATGTACTTCAGGAGTTATTTTCTATGCATAGTTCTTTCCTGAGCAGAGGATTGGACACAGTCCTGCGATGCTCTGCTCCTGTGCAAATATCCAGGGCTTGGAAGACTGAGGTCACACAATTAATATTGACTGTGGATAGTTTTCTACATATTATACTTAACTAATATTTTATTTCTTTTTAGTAAAATTGGGGCCTATTTTTAAATCAATTTCTGCCTAACATAAGTAACAGAGTTGTAAGTATTAGAAATAATAAAGTCATTTATTTGTTGAAATAATAAAATTAAAGTTACCATTCAGCTGTAAAAAATGAGACTTCCCAATCCCTCTTAAGCTCTGTTGAATGCATTCCTGGAATATATCTCTTTGCCTCTCCCAAGAGAATAGCAATTGTTCTGAATTTTGTATTTATTATTCCCTTGTTCTTCATTATATTTTTATCACCTATATACATATAGATGATACATAGATGTATCGTTATTATACAATACATGGTAAAGTGATATAAGGAGATATATATTGCAAATAATATATTTTAGCCTTGTTTTCAATATGTCATACAAATGTGTTATGTATTCTTCTGTGACTTTTTTATTTCAGTGTAGTGCTTAAATTTTATTCACACAAATGAGAATGATGCAATTCTTTCACTTTCACTACTGTGAAATAGTATAGTATTTCATTGCTGAAATATCAAAACACTGTGTGTGTTGATAGACACACTCTGATTGTTCCTCTTTTATCCTCTTCTCTACTTTCTTTTCTTCTTTCTTTCGAAAACAAGACTCTATGGATCATGCATAAAATTTCTGGATTGTAGTAAGTGTGCACTACAGTTTAGCAGCTAAGGTGGTTTAGCCTCTAATGCTAAATCATTTGGCACAGTGTTCATATGATGCAAACCTCATTGCTTTCCTTAATGCCTACTGGCTCCCATTGTTCCATGTGTTTGTCTATTCTTGGTATGCTTAGAATTTTAAGTCTTTGGCAATATAGTGGCTTTAAAAAGATATCTCACTTTGACTTTCCTTTGTGTTTCTATGATTACATAAGAGTCTGAGTTTTCTTAAATAAATAGTTTTGCTCATCTATGACACTCCTGTTCAGGGATTGGCTTTTGTTCTTATCTCTTTTTGGACTGTTTTTTTGTCATATTCTTACTGGTATTTTGAATTTAGTTAAATTTGGGGTACAAATTCTTTGTTATATGCTTTGCAAATATCTCTTCCTGGTTTATGATTTATTATATCACATTCATTATGATCTATTTTAACAAACAAAATTCTCATTTTGAATGACATTTGCTATTAGTTGTAAGTGCTTGGTTACTCTATTCATAACAAAGTGAAATCCTAAACACTGTAGCAAAATAGTCTTTTGAGAAAGTTTGCAAGGATAATAGCATTGTGGTTTTAGCACAAACTTATTATGGGTATTAATCTATTACTTGAGAGGGAGAACAAGAGTCTGTGGATAAATATGTATGTGTGCATAAACATTTGCCCATACACTCATGCACAAACATGTATATGAGTCAAAGTCAAAATGCTTCTGTATTAGTTTCCAGCCAATAAACTTAGTCAAAAATTTGTTCACACAAGACTGACTCTTCAGGCTACAGCCTCCCTCCTTTTTTTATAAATTCTGTTTTGCCTTTCTTGCTTGCTGCATCATGCCACCTTACTCTCCCATATGGGAGAGACCAACTTTCAGTGCACAAAACAACTATGTCAGCATCTCCCAATTATCCTTTGACAATATGAACATGTTCAGGAACCACCACAATAGAATAAGTGATGAAGTAGTGAGGCGATTGCACACATTGATAGTTTTAAAACTTATGAACAACTTTTTCCTACAATGACAATTTGAAGTCAGTGAAAGGTAAGTATTTCTGTGTACGTGTGCAGTTCCTACAAATACAACAACTGCCAATACAGAAGGACTCAGAAACAGATAGTATATGGCAGTGGAAATGGAATGTGCTGTCCTGCCTGGATGGCCATGGTATTTGGAGGAGATGAGCAAACCTTGGGGAAGTTATAAACATATTCCCATCATTTTCATGATATAAAATTCAATTTACATTTAAACCATGCAAAAGTACTTTGTGTTTATATTAAAAACCTCAAATAATTATCAATAGAGTGATCACCCATTCTGCATCAGCATTCAGCAGAACATTTGAAACTAGTGCAGAATAAGGAGTTAGTCCTTCATCAGGCTTGCTTGTTCTGCCCATGGAAGACCATCTAGGATCCTGCCCCTGCTCAATAGAGCTGACAGTGCTCCACAATCTTTACAACAACCCAAAATATCTTTACAAATTTCCAAAACATCCCCTGTGCGTGACATGGCTCCCACTGAGAATTGCTGCTCTGTGCATTAGTTCTCATTCTGCCCTTAGCATCCTACAGATCGATGACTCCAATAGAAAACTTCTTGGCCCCTATGTCACCATTGACTTGCCAAAGAGGACTTCATATGTCGCAGTTTCAGCAGTGCCTCCTGCTACCTCCCTGAGGCATGCTGTGGGCAATGCCCTCATCCTTCCTAGCAAGTCAGCACCACTGAAATGCAAGTCTGTTGAGAGCAGCTTCCCTAAGAATTCTCTCTGTATTGTTTGGAATTGTCTAAGGAAAGTAATTCAGAGAACATCACAGTATCATATTCCTGACCCCCCAGGAATGTATGGGGGGGCATGAGTAGAGTGTTTGTATGGAAAATAATACAAGAATAATCTGTGTGTTCATGGACAAACACCTGAAGGTTTACTTTTGCCCCACCCTGTATATTCCTCAAGCTCCAAGTGAGTTTCATCCTCTTTATATTGCCAGGGTCTTAAGATGCCTGGTGGCTTCTTTCTTTTTTTAAAAATTGAAATTATTGGGATAACACTGGTTCATAAAACCATAAGGCCCCTTCTAACTAAGCCAGGTCTTGTGGAGCCTGAAGTTGATTAATCTGATGGTCTTCTTTAAGAAAGGATAAAAATACCAAAATGATATTTATGTAGAAAGAAAAAAGAAACCGCAGTAAAGTACAAATGCTGAAAAGATGACAAATACTAAAAAAAGAATCACAAAACTTGGAAAAATAGCACACAATTTTTAGCAATTAAATGTTTGATGCACTAATTACTATATTTAACCTACATTTTGGCTGCATGATCTTTGATAAAAATTTTGCAATATCATTTTCTACAGAGAAAAGAGACAAAAGCTTGTCTTCCTTTTATCAGAGTTGATTAAAAAATTATATTTGCTTATTATCAACTCATAAAAGTATTTTATTTCTACAACTATTAGTGTCATCATGTAAATTGTTGGAATTGTTCAATTTAGGAAAAATAATTCTTCTTGGAGCTGTAAGATTTCAGAGCATAACAAATTTCTCTATACTATGAGTATTCTTAAATACTGTTTGGGCAACTCTCCTTGAGCAATTGTCATTGGTGTCCTCTCAGAGTATTAGCATATTACAAATTTATATTTGTCAATGTCAATACTGCATGTTAAATCAACAAGAGCTTAAATAAAAATTTGTAGAAATATTAGATCAGGCCATTTCAGGCCAAGAAAAGAGCATGTACAAGAAGACCTGTGTGGAAAGCGTATAGGGAATTGTAGCGTATTTATGATGTGTACAGAGAAGAAGCAATCATCAATAAGGCTAGCAGGCCAGGTAAAGAAATGTGAACTAGTGTCAAATACTGGTAAGTGATGGAAGCTCTCTTCTCCTGCCTTTAGGTTAAGAAATTAAATGGCTTTTGAAGAATCACTGAACTTATAAAAGACTATAGAGTATAGTGTTAAGTTCATTAGCACTGGAGTCAGACAAAGGTCAATTGAAGTTCTACCTCTTAGACTTAGTAGCTGGGCAATCTTTTTAGCATGAACATAACTCTGCAGGGAAGGGACTGTAAACTACAAAAATATATCCTATAAACCCCAATTAATGTATCTCAAGTTTAATCTACCTTTAGCCAGTTCCACAAAGTTCCAGTAACTACTTCAGTGTTACCAGATACCAGGGAAAATATAATGGAAGGGTTGTTAGGATAGAAATGTGTAGCAGTTATATGAAATTTACAAAATATATGACTATGTGCAGATAGTACTAGAACATTTCCCAGGATCTTGGAATGGGCCCGTGATAGTGAGGAGCCCTACAGTTTAAGCTTTTTAACTTCAAGTTGAATCTGTCTCCCTTAAAGGACACAGGAGCACATCTGCAAATTGAATCCTAGGGCTAGCCCAGGTATCCTAGGGCTCCCCCAAACAATGCAAAGTAGCTCTAATTACAATCCCAGACTACCTGTAAATACTGACACTCTCCTTGCACAGTGCCAGGCTGACCTAGAAAGCCACAAATAGACTGTCTCCAATAGGTGTGCCAACTGGATGTCAAGGATGATTAGTGAGAAAGGAAGGAAGCCCTCCTTCCCCTACTAACTTCAGGGGCATGCAGAGCCGAATGTGACAGAGGTCTAGAGAGCAGCTGCCGCATGGTCTGGAGGGTGTGCATCCCTGCAGAATTGCAATTATCTCCTTCACTTTGAAAGGCTGTATACCTGTGCTTTTCTAGACTTCTCTGTCTTCTGCACAGTTTTCCAATTTTTACTGCACATGGATTTGTTCATAGTCGAGGTCTCATTTCTAAGAGATTGCAGCTTGTTCTTTAGTCTTTCATTTTACTCCTCAGTTTTGTTATCAAAACTTTTGCAAAGCAATTTGGGATTGCAAATATGAGATATCCTTGCCTCTATTTAGCATTTGTTGGTTTGTGTTTAACTTGCTAAGTATATAACTCTGTGAAATGCATTTGGACCTAAAGTGCTAGATGGAAAGCAAATTTCCAAGGGGAATGGGTTGGGACAGGGCCAAGCTTTTGTTAACTGTGTGTTCCTCAGGCAAGTTATCTTCTCTGAGCCTCAGTTTCTCTCTCTGAATATTGAGGAAATGAGATTTTCCTGAAGGTTAAATAAGCTGGTATATATAAAAGTGCTTTCCAAAGTGTAACCACTGGAGTGGGTATTATTTCACCCTCTTGCTTTGGCACCTTCTGTTCTGTCACTCAGTGCAAGAGTCTTACACTGTGTTGTTATCGAGAGTACCCAGAGGAAAAATCTCAATAGGAGTCCAGTTAATGACAAAATGTCTCCACTATGTTGATTATTGTGTTCTCTTTTTCTAATGGATTTTGAATACAGAAAACATAGTTTGTAAAATAAGGTATCAAGTCAGGTAACAAGGAATAAGCAGAAGCAGAGAATTACATGGTGGCACAAAGCATCAAAGTCTATGGTGTGTTTCACTGAGGTAAATAGAACATGAAAAATGCAACAAATATTTGTTTAGTGTCTATTGTATGTTGGACACTGTTCTTGGTGCTTGGAATGAACCATTGAACAAAATGGCCGAAAATCCCTGTCCTTGTGGAGCTTATATAGTCTAATGATTTAGAGTAATTGAGAAAGGCGATGCTATGGTAGACTTGTACAAAATTTTGGAAGTTCTGTACAAAATATTTAGGAAGAAAATGAGAATATGTTAAATTATGATTTACTTTGTTGCTGACTTAATTGCATTCTGGTGCAGACACTGGCCCGCAGTGTCCAAGTCATTATGGATGAAATGAGACATTCACACAGACTACCAAGTCCGGTGGAAGAAAAGGGACAGCATGGCTTTTCTCTCAAGGGGAGCAAAAGCCTCCGCCTCCACCATGACAGCCCTTTATTGGGTTTCTCTGCCCATTACATGATGGTCCTCACCTACTATGCACAGGTTTGCTTTAGGTGGTTACCTTTTACAGAAAACAAAGGAGCCAATGCTGCTAATCACATCACAGAAGAAGGATATTTGCAAATGAAAAGGCAAAAGTGGTTGAACCAGTTACACTCCTCTTTGGAAGGTTTAGTGTGGATTTTAGGAAGTTACTTTGCAGTAAATGTCCTCAATCAGGATGAGGGAGTTTTAGCAAAAAGCAAGACTCATAGTGGCCTAGGTACATTGCAGGCCTCATTCCTCATGTGAGAACCTATCTGTGGGCGTGGGTCCTGTGCATCTCCTAGTGGGAGCTGGGCCCACGCCACACAGAATGGTCTCCTACACGTTCTACAGTTTTATTGTAAAACAAACTTGGGTTGGGGTAGTATTCTTAGAAGGATGTGTCTGTTGACTATTCTCATGAGAAAGTTTGCAGAGAAAGAAAGCAAACTGTTTTAACTTTGGTTTTATATTTGTCTGAAATACTTTGGGGAAGAGGTGATAGAGATATAGATTCTAAAGCCTTGTCTCCCCTACCCGACTACCGAGCTAATTATTTCAGAGCAAAGCAGGTTCACTGAGTCACTAAATTTCTCATAACTGATTTACTTATTCATTTATCTATAAACTAACAAACATTTACAATATACTGATTATTATGCTGGATGGTAATGATACAACATAATATGAAAAAAGGGCTAAATGTCTGCCTTTAGAAATATTATAGTCAGTAATTATACTGTGGGGTTCTATGTGGCCCCTGACACAATGTGAAGGTCATTGGCAGAGGAAAGCATTGTTAGTGAGTAAACTATACATCATTTTAGTAGCTACTACCCAGAACTATTTCTCTATGTAAGTGATTCTTTCCTACCTGAACATTTAGATTGTACCTTCTATACTGTTTGGGGAATTGACGTAGACTTGGGGGATATATTCAGATATTAAAATGTGTAGAGCATTTCACCTCCCACAAGATACATGTTTTAAAAAACATCCCAGCATGTCAGCATAAGTCACCCATCTATGACTAAGATCTCTCAAGATAGGTAATAGAGCAAATCAAAGAATGAATAAGCAAATGTAATGGCTTTATGAAGGTGTCATAAACTTAGACTGTAACAGAAGATCAGCAAATTTAATGTTTAGATCTAGTTATCATATAAAGGAAGAATAAGGACAAAAATATAAAAATGCTAATTAGAAAGGCACCTTAATATGTATCTTCCAGCACAAGGCTGGTACTATATGGAGGTAGATGGCTTTAAGTGCACCTAGAATAAGTCTCAGTAACTCTAGCTGTCTTCTTTGGGTTGTAAATTTGGCTGCTGAAACTGTTTTCCTTTTTTCCCCCATCTATATCACTGCTTATCAAGTTATTGTGTTCTCTTTGGAGATGCTTCTAAACTCTTTTGAACAAGAGGAACTCACTTGATTATCAACATTTTTTATAGTTTCTCATCATCTTGCTGTCAGTTCAACTTTTATAAAAAAGTATGTAACAATCAATAGATATTATGTTTTTAGGAACTATTTTAAATAAATGGGTGTATTTACTAGTGTCAGTATACATTTGGTAAATACATTTATATGCAAAAATATTTATTCATTTTACTAACGCTGCCTCCTTTGCATTTGGATATAAAGACCCTTGACGACTCCACAGGGGCTCCCAGGGTTTCACTGCTCCTAGGATGGGAAAGGGCTCCACAGTTCCCACTGGAAGATTCTAGAACAACAGCTGTGTAGTCTACAAATGACTACAAAACTATCATCTTTGCTCTTTTGTATTCTGATTTGTGCACAAAAATATTCTTCTCATTTGTTCCATGGGAATGGTTTGGTTGCCATTCTGCCCTGGCCCCTGGCTTCTTAGATCTCAGTATTCCAGAAGATTCTTTGATTTCAGAACAAGGGCTTAAAGGATAACCACAGATGGACTCTACTATAATTGCCACTGCCATGAGTTGACAAAAAAAAAATTCTGGGATATTTCTGAATACTGTCCATATGCATAAACGCCTTTCTGACCTCTAGTAATTTGTAGGTTGAATGAATAAACTTCAGAATCTCAAATGATGGCAGGTATGCAGGTAAATCGCGCATTTGATTAGGACAGCAGGCAGAAAAATAGGTCAAGGAACTGCTATTGTACACCACTTAGAAAAGACCATGGTCATACCAAAGACCTCTTTTTGTATTCTGCTATATGTTGAGGATTAATAAATCTGTCAGCCCCTGAGAAAATTCACAGACAGCTAAAGCCTAACAGTGACTCAGGAGAGGCACTGGAGTCGTCTGCATACATAAAAGTGTTTTCAAACCCTCCAAATGCTAAGTTACTGACTCCTTGTAGGGACCACTTGCTCTAAACTAGACTCTGGGAGTCCTCTGCCCATGCCAAGTATCATTTAATTAGAGGGATTTTGTTTAGCTACTCTACTGTTCAGAATCCTTTCTATATTACTGGTCAAGAAATTGCTGGGCTGAGCTAAAAGGCAAAGAGACAATAATTGGAAACAAAATGTCTTTGTTCCCTTTCTCTCTGAGCAACCGACTTCACCTTATAAACACCATATTGGTGGAGGCAGCTTCTTTATTGAGCCTGCTGACAGAGGCATTCAGCATATTTATAACAGCTGAGGATAGCATGCCCCGAAGAGTGAACTTAATTCTTAGACTGCCAGGTAGTCTTCTGTGAATGACAGTGATTTGTCCCCTGTGATTCTTTCTCTTCCTTACTGACTATTCATAAAGTAGCATCTGACAGCCTAATTTTATATAGCTAATAATACTAAAGAGCAATGTGATTCTTGAATGTCTATGAGACTTTTCCATGTTAAACTATTTTAAATAAACCCTTCTTCCCTATCCCCGTCTATTATGGCTTACCAGGTTTGATTACAGTGTTTATGCTTCTTGTTAAATAATTTCCCAAAGACGTAAGGTAAGGATCATATAAATGATCCTTGATTCTTTTAGACAATATGTAAAATATGAATTTGAGTATATTATACAAAAATTATTATGTATCAGAAGTTGCATTAAAGGAATAATTTATCCCATATTTATTCAACAAGTATTTTAATGTCTACTGTGCACCAGACACTCTCTTGGGACTTGGGTATATAAAGATGAATACATAGAACATACTCAGAGCCTAGAATTCCCAGTTATGAAAGAGGAAAAACATTTTTCTTTATCATACGACTGTGACATAAGTACTTGCCAAAGGACTTGCCAGAAGGTACCCTGTTAACACGTCATGGGAGCTAGGATTCCGTCCTAGACAATCTGATGCCAGTGCCTAGGCTCTTAAGCACACTAATATATTTCCTTTTATAGTTGTGTCTAGGGACACATTACATTAATATCCATCTTTATTCTTTTTTTGCACATAATTATTCTTCCAATAACTTATGTCTCTTTGTTGGCTTTCTGTTCACTGTCCTAGGTGATATTTACACTCAGAGGCAGTGAAAACAGAAATAAGGGAGACAAAATCATTTGCTGTTTTTTTTTATCCCAAGATGATAAAATGTTTCCTTGGACTAAAGCTATGCCCAGGGACCACAGCTCATCTTTTCATCAGCTCTAGCCCTCGGCTGTGTTTTACTTTTATGTGCTGTTGGACTCCCATAGGCATCCTTTAAGGAATTTGTTTCCATTACAGGACAAAATTTGCCACTCAAAGGTCAAGCTTCCATGCTTGATAGATAACTGTATATTGTCTTCCTGATTTTCCCCAGAATCTCATTTTTGTTTTTATGTGGATTTGTTTTTAGAATTATATCCTGCCCCCCTTCCAATCTATGTAGACAGTACCATTAATGCTGAGTGAAAAGTGTCATCTTCACTGTTGATACTCACTTTCCAGGGTTGGATATATCCAGAGATTGGCTGCATCAAGGAGGCTATGCACTGTGTTCAGGGTAGAGTCTTCAGTGGTTAACTTTACAGGGGTAGGCTACAAATGTCAGCTCTTTAAGAATAGTTATCCTCTAAAACATCCAGAAGAATAGAATTGTTTTCTCTTCCTTGGAGTTTTCAGGTTGGAAGAGAAGTGTTTTCTAAGATGAGTAGGCTGATTCATTCCACAGTAGAGTAGACCTGTTAGAAGCAGCATTGCCCCATCATATATTAACAGCATGAGTATGTGTTGTGTGTTACGAATACCCACTATTCTAAATCAAGGCACCTTATTGTTCAGCTACGGAGCTCAAGGATATCTTGTTGCATGATCTCTACAGTGTAAACATGGAAATTATTTTTTTGTTCTTTCATGAGTTTCAGGCATAGATCTTAGAGAAATCTGGCTCAATATTCCTACCCTTTGGCAGCCAACATGTATCTTTCACCCACAAGATCTCTGGCATCATTCAGGTGTAATATACTCTGAGACAAAGTTTTGTAGCATCACTTTTTGTATTTTATAATCATATAATCTCCAAACACTTTCAAAAGAGAGTTCTGTTATAATTTTCTTCTTTTATGTCACTCTAGCAAGATAATAATAATGATACCAATCATAAAAATATCTGTCACAAATTAAGTATTTACTACGTGGCAGGCACTTTGGTGGGTATTTTGCATAAGTTCTATTATGCATCAGGGAGGAAGATTCTAATTCTCATTTATCAGACGAGGACATTGGGGTGTGAAGAGGATAAATAACTTGCTTAATGTCATAGAACCCACACAATCTCATTCCCAACCTACAGTCTCATCCTGTATATACTTCAGTGTTTAGAGAATTTCCTGCTTCCTGTGCTGTTTTTCTAGACATATTCTATTGCCACTCAATTTCTTCAGTCAGAATAGTTTTTAAATTGCATTCACAGACCTATTTTCTTCTTGTATACGGTATTTATAGTAGCTGATTTTGACAGCTGAAAATAATACCATATAAATAATGATGTAAGACCTCAGGCAAATCACTTAACCCCTTTGAACTCCAGTTTCCTCATTTGTAAGATGATGAAATAATAATACTTGCCTCACAGTCTTGTTCAAAGATCAAATGCAATAACACAAGCAAAGTACTCTCAATGAATAAATGTTAGCTCCTTCCCCTTCCTTTCCCATCCCTTTCCTTATAAGTCCCAGGATAAGAAAATGTGGTAAGATTCATGGCAAGCTTGAATAATATAAGGATTGCTGATTGATTAAGTAATTTCTCCTTTGTTTCCCAAAAGGATTAGAAATAGGTTGATGAACATAAAGGTAATATATAATCATTATAAGCATGTTATGTTTCTTACCTTCTGACCTTACCTGTTACACTATTCTCTGTGTTAATTTCATTTATTCCTTCTAGTGGTCATTCAGTCATTTGGTCCTTCAGTACTGATTGCATATCACGGTTTGCCAGACATTGCTTTGCATGCTAGACTACTCTCTTCCATAGTCCAATTGTTCTTTCTTCTTTCTTCATTTCTAGTAGTAGTCACCAGCTCCCTTTAACCTTCCATTTGCTCATTCATCACTGGAATTTGACTTTTGACTTTTTTGTTATGGTTTCCAAATGACTTCCTAAATGTTAAACTCAAAGGTGCATTTTTCTTCTTTACCTTTGTTGACTTCTCTGTTGCATTTCTCTTCTTCCTTCTTAAAACATTTTTTGATAGGACAGTCTTCTTTTTTTCTTATTTTATCATACTTCATCTTTTCTGACTTTGTCATTCACCTTCTTTGCATTATATATTTCTTAAATATTGTTGGTTCATAGATTTCCAGTGTAAATATATTCTTCTTTTCTGCCAATTGCTTTGCTATGATTTTAGTTATTATTTGTATGTTAGTGATGCTAAATATACATGTCCAAACTAAAATTATCTTTTAAGACTTAGACTCATATATATTATTGTTGACTGAACATCTCAAGCACCACAACCTAAAAGTAATTAAAATTAATTTATTTTTCCCCAAATATATTTTTACTTACATTCTCTATACATGTACCCATAGTGCTTGGAACAAAGCAAGAATATATTCTTGAACTCTCTGTACCCTGAATTTCCCATGCCTAATCAATCATTAATTCTTCTCATATCACTTTCCAAACATGTCTTCCCTTCATTTTGATGATCTTTGTCTTAGGGCTGCCTCCTTTATCCATCCAAAACAACAGTCTCCCAGTTCATTCCTATGTCAAGCTCACAAGCTCAAATCCATCTTCTTTGCCGATTTCAGAATGATGCTCAGCAGAGAAATCATAATCTGGACATACCCATCTTTTGTTGAAAACTTTCAAATACCTTTTATATGCTAGTTATTTTCAAAAATGGTTCTCGGAAAGCTTTGAGGTTCATTGGAAATGACTCAGGGCCCACGTGGTGATGGTGGGGCCTAGTGGGGAGATTTAAGTGAGTAGAGATAGAACAGTTTCTGCCTTCTCACAGCATTCTTACTTTGTGTTCCCTTCTTAACTAGAAGAGCTCTACTTTTATCTTTTTTATATATTGTAGTTATGCATGGCATTTCATTTCGGGTAAAACAGTGGAGGAGGTGGAAGGAAGAGAACTGACCACCTTTATGCATTCTGAAAGCCACCAGCCTGCATGATACTCAAGATTGACAATCCTCTGCATAACCTAGTTTCTGACCAGCCCCCCAGTCTCATCTCTTAGCACTATTTTGCCTTTTAATTTATGTCCCATCGCATTCATGCAGCCACTTACTTAATAAAGGAAAGATGGGATTTTACTGTGCTACTGCCCTCAGAAGAATATTCAGTTTGAATTAGGCCAGTTCAAATTTCGTTTCTTCTTGGACTCATGAATTTGCTTTATGTTGCACAGTTGTTTCATAGAATTGAGATCCTGAATACTAATCTTTTCAGTTTTTCATGCTCATTTCCAGGAGGTTGGCTTTTTTCCCTTGCTATTCAGAGCGATCCCATCCTTTTCATCAGCGTGACAGGTGGCCCTATAAAATTGAGCAGCTGTGCGTCTTTCTAAGAGACCCTTTGGGGATGAGTTGAGAGCCACATTTGACCTGTTTATGTTTGGGGAGTTGTTTAACTTTTTTTTCAAATCCTCTTTCCAGATTACTTTAAAAATGAACCATACAGCTCTAACCATTAACTAGGCAAGTATTTCCTAGTCAGGAAGCCCAGCTGAGTGGGAAGCTGAATCTAAAATTAAGGTAGCTTCCATTTGCCTAAGTGCCATTCTCAATATAATATACTTTTTCAAAAAGCGTTCATTAATATGCATTTTGAGAATTAAATTAGAAACAGAGTCTGTCATTGATCACCTCGCTGTTTACATTTTAGCAGTCTGCTGAGAGCGTACCGTTAGGCTCTCTCATGAGCTGTTTCCTTCTCCCTTCCCTCTTTATTAGCCTCAAGACTTTCCTCGGGGACCATTATTAAAAAGATCAAGAGTAGAGGTTTTAGATTTCATAAATATTGCAGCAGCTCCATGCTCTTTGGAGAGTGGCTTCTTTAGATCGAAATGGCTTCCTATGGGGGCAGAGAGTGTTTGAAAGCCAGCAAACCAGAAAGAGTAAAGCAAAAAGCTATCCTCAGTAAACTCACAAGCACCTCAGTACATGGGCCAAATAAATATGGGTCATCATGTAAAAGATACTCAGTTCTTTTAAAAACCTAGGGATTGGCCGCAAAATTGTAATGCTGGACATGCAGGGGTCTCTGGCCTGCACACCTCTTGATGATTGGGATAATTATCTTAAAAAGCTATGGGAGTTCTGTTAACCTTTAAACAAATTGATCGCAACCATCGTAAAAGTCTCTGGTGAGGAAATAGGCCTTTCTGCTGAAGTCTGTATATTTTGGAAAAGCTGATTGGTGTCCTTTTTTTTTTCTTTTTAAGCTCACTCTGACTCAAATATGTTGTGCATATCTGGGATATGTGTTTGGGTATCTGCTAGGAGTATTAGAAAGTGAGTTAAGAGAAAAATGAGTGTCATAAATCATGAAAAACACTACTACATTGTTCCCTGATGATTTGTACAATTGTAGCCCCCCACTTTTCCTGCAGCTTTGCTCTCCACAGTTTCAGTTAGCCATGATTAACCATGGTCCAAAAATATTAAATGGAACACTCTAGACGTAAACAGTTGGTAAGTTTTAAATTGCACCTCTTCTGAGCAGTGTGATGAAATCTTGCGCCCTCCCACTTCATCCTGCCTGAGCTGTGAATTGTCTCTTTTTGCAGCATCTCCACACTGTACACTCTACTTGCCTGTTAGTCACTTAGTAGCCGTCTCAGGTATATCGACTGTCATGGTATCACAGTGCTTGTGTCCAAATAACTTTACTTACTTAATAATGGCACCAAAGCACAGGAGTATTGATTCGGGCAATTTGGATATGCCAAAGAGAAGCCATAAAAGTGCTTCCTTTGAGTGAAAAGGTATGCATGTATAGAAAAAGAAACATATATACCTATACATTTCTTTCTATACATACATATACAGTCTTTTCAGAAGATATCCAGCCATGAAATATGAAAAATTGAGACATTTATTGAAGATGATACAAGATACAAAACATTGTACATGGGACAATGATGTCTCAGTTCCCTTTAAAGTAGACACTTTGGGACTTCACATAGTTCTTCCATTTGCCATCAGCTGCCCCATCCTATATTCCTGAATCTCACTGATGGTCTGAAATCTCTTTCCTTTCAAAAGTGGGTTTGATTTTGGGAAAAGCCAGAAATCACAGGGTGCCAAATCTGGGCTGTAGAGGGGCTGAGTCACCTGGGTGATTAGATGTTTCACCAAAAAACTCTGTAGAAGATGTGATGCATGAGCCCTTGTGGTGTTGTGGTGAAGTTGCTAATCACCAGTTGCCTATAGCTGTGGCCTTCTGAATGATCCAAATAATTTCTGTGGAGGAATGTTCAAGCTTAATGCAAAATTTCTTGCAGATTCATTACTCTACTCAGTCATTCTGAATGTGACAGTCACACAGTACACTTGCTCACCCAACACATCTACTGCCCCCACTGACTAGTGCGGTGAAGTTGTCCTTGTTGTGCTTGTGCATTCCAGTCCAGTCTCCTTGGCTGCCAGGTTACATTGATGTTGCTCAAACTATTCTCATTATATTAATAATGGTAGGACTTTTTCTGGACAGACCTGGCATATGTGTGTATATATGTATATACATGCATAAACATACATGTATGATGTATACATATACAGACCCATATACCACATACATATATACTATATAGCATATATGTTGTGTGTACATATACACATATATACAGCATATAAAGTGTGTGTGTATATACACACATACATACACATACTATTTCAGGCATTCAGTGAGGGTCATGGAATGTTTCCCCCCAGGAAGAGAGGGTACTATTGCATATATGATTTGTAATTGGACTTCTTCAGATAACTTTTGTATGTTACAGAGTTGGAACATTAATTAAAGTATAGGAGGTCAGAGGCTTGGCCAAACCACTTGAGGTTTGTACAAATAACTGAAACAAATTACTTAAATTTTCAGCATTTAATATGATTGTTATATCTAGGGCTTAAACTGTGGGGTTGGTGCATGTGGTAGAATACAGAGAGAAATTTGTATGATGCTACTTCTCACCTTATGCTGTAGAACCCTGAGTTTTCAGAATATGAAGAAAGGAAAGGAAGTACCCCCATATAGTTTGTTCTTACTTTGATGTTGGGGGAAGAATTAGAAATGACAAAGCAAGATGCAGAGTATCACTTGCCATTTAATCACTTCTACCTCCATCCTGAGTAAAACAAACAGAATTTTCTTGGTATTATCACCCCCCAAAGAGTGTCATGTATCATCCTCATAATGGGATTTCTAGAGGATAAAATCCTCTTAATGATTTTTGCAATTTGGAATAGCTAGACTCGCCTGTTCAGCTTTGAAAACCCACTGACGGATACCCTGACTCGGCAATGGAATCAAGAATTAGTGGAGAGGCCTTTGCAACATTTAAACATTCCCTGTGTGATTCTAATGTGAGGCCACAGCTGAGAAACATTTTCCTAACATTTTATAAATGCTCAAGCCAGGCATTTTCATCAATCACTACTTTTAAAACTAACCCAATCTTTACTGTCTTTTCTGTTTGCTTTTGAATGATATCTAAATTCTGCCCATCCTTTAAATTTGTTAATTATCTCCTAATTTGATAACATTCTGCAACTTGCATTATCTGCTCCAAGCACACAGATCTCACCACCGACAACTTACCAGGCGCCTCCCAACCCATCTCGCCTGTACTCATGTAATTTTCCTTATCTGCATAATAGCTCTCTCCGGTCTCCTCCACCTCCTGACATCCCATCCAACATCAATCACATCTCTTCTGTTCCTTCTGCTAAATTCCCAATTGTGATTTTTACTATACAACCCTGCACCCCATTTCAAACTGCTCATTGGAATGGAGTGTTCATGAAATTTTTTGAGGCAAAGATTTATTGTGTCCCCAATGTTTTTTCTGTATCATGCCACGTTTGTTCTTTAAGAAAGGCTATATACATACATTACTGACAAAGAAACTGAGCTTCTCAGTAGCTTATCAAATGACAGCGTGTTTCTCACACCTGAACGCTTTGTTATGGATCCTCCGTGTGGTTACTCAGTGATGTAGGTGCTCCCATCTGACTGCTCTGCCATCCCTAAAGAAGCCTCCACTGTCACCAAAGGGAAAAGTGGGGGCAGAATCCACTTTTGACCTGTTTTGGTCTGGACATGACTCATGACACTTCTGATAAACCACTGGCAAGAAAGCGTCACAGGAACCCGCCTGACTGTAGGAGGAGCTGCGCAATGTGGGGAGTGTGTCGTATATAGGACATACACGTCTCTGCTGTATGCTTTCATGCGTACGAGCTTGTCTGTTCCTGTGAAATTCTATGACATGGAGAGGTATATTTTAATCCCTTGTTGTTTTATAATTACTACCATTATTATGTTTATAGATGAAGACAGGTGAAGTGACTTCTCTCCCCATCACCCAGCTCCATGCAGGGCCCGCGGTCCTTAGACGGTAAACTCTTTGAAGGCGGGAACCACATATTGTCTTCATTCACTAGCAGGTGTGACTGTTTTCCAATACATTCTATTTGATTAAATTAATAGATTCTACTTAAATTGCAAGTATTTGTTGGTTCTTATGTTTTATTGTGACTCAGACATTCTCAGGAAGGAAACTAGTGGCTCATGAGTGAGTCAATGATTATGTTTATGATTAATGAGGGCACCTGAAGTACCTGGGTCTCTAGTTCCACCAGCCAGAGTCAGGAAGAGGTTTTAGGTACAGGAAAGGCCAGAGTGAAGAGTGAAGAGTACAGGGTGAGAGCGTTAAAGAAAAGGCACAAGAAGATCACATTAACACTTATATGTAGAGATCATACATAATGTTTTGGCAGCTTTTACATGGTCTTGAAATGTAATTTATATCCAGTGAGACCTTACTGTTAATTTGCAACAAAATAAAACAAACAAAATACGTTCCTGACAGGAAGAAGCTCCAGCAGCTATGCTGTTGCCCAGAGGTTTGATCCACCGGAGCTTCTCAGATCCTGTCTCACGGTGGATTATGGAATTTTGAAAGATCAACACGCAGAGGCAACAGTCTAACAGGCACTGACTTTATGATCTGGACTCTTGCCCAACCTCATGATGTGACGTGGGGCAAATGGCTCTGAGGGTCTCAGGTTTTTCCCCACATCCCCAAATTCATTCTCCTGGTGGCTGCCATGGAGCCAAATTACTGTTGAACTGGTGACCTGGTGCAATGCCCTTGATCTCAGTGGCAAAAACAATCATAAGTAAGGAGGCAGCCTATGATAATGGAAAAATCAGGGGTCTTAAACAACCCGGACACCTTGGCTTGAATCCAGGCTTTTCCATATTTTAGCTGAGGGAGTTTGGAGAGCTTAACTAACCTCTTTGAATCTCATTATTTTTTAGAATACAATAACAATATCTATTTTATAATAATTACTAGGGAACTAGAGATAATAAATATAAAGCATCTAGTTCAGTTCTTAGTTTACAAAAATTTTCAGTAAATAGTATAGCTTAAAAAATAGTGTGGTTTTAGAGTGCGTGCAGAAGGGCAAGCAGTGGATGAGTAGTTCAACTCAATTTAACATCCTTCCTATGTGACATATTTCAGTTATTTCTTCCTTTAAATCAATAATTTCAAGTTCTAGAGTAATTTCTCTCCTGGACTTGACAATTAGCCATCATAATATCTAAAATTAATAGTATAAGGAAACACTAGTAAATATAACATGGCACATCAGGGCTAACATAAATTTTAGGATGATTGTTTGGGATTGCAAGCATTTATAAAACATACATTAGCAATGTCTGCCATTATATTTTGTTCCCAGGACACCTGCTCTGCTTGTTTCTCTCTGTGTGTATGTCTGCCTGTTTCTTATGCCCGCGAGTCATTGCATTTGAGCCCCGGAATCCTCATGGCATGAATGCAGACCAGACATTTTGGAGTTACATAAAATCAGGTTATTCAGTCACTCAACAGGGGCTAACAATTGAATCTGTCTTTTCCATTCACTTATTTATTCATTTATTCAATGGATATATAATGAGTACCAGTCACTATTTTGGGAACTTAGTATATTTATACTTCAGTAACATATACTATTTCTTTTTTTTTAACATATTTTATTGATTATGCTATTACATTTGTCCCATTTCCCCCTTCTCTCCCCTCCACCCTGTACCCCCCTCCCACCCACATTTCCCCCTTTAGTTCATGTCCATGTGTCATACTTATGAGTTCTTTAGTTTCTACATTTCCCGTACTATTCTTGCCCTCCCCCTATCTATTTTCAACCTACATTCTATGCTACTTATTCTCTATACCTTTTGCCCCTCTCTCCTCCTCCCACCCCCCTGCTGCTAACCCTCCATGTGCCCTCCATTTCTGTGGTTCTGTTCCTGTTCTAATTGTTTACTTAGTTTCTTTTGGTTTTGCTTTAGGTGTGGTTGTTAATATTTGTGAGTTTGCTGTCCTTTTACTATACATGTCTTTTCTTTATCTTCTTTTCTTAGATAAGTCCCTTTAGCATTTCATAAAATAAGGGCTTGGTGATGATGAACTCCTTGAACTTGACCTTATCTGGGAAGCACTTTATCTGCCCTTCCATTCTAAATGAGAGCTTTGCTGGATAGAGCAATCTGGGATGTAGGTCCTTGTCTTTCATGACTTGGAATATTTCTTTCCAGCCCTTTCTTGCCTGTAAGGTCTCTTTGGAGAAATCAGCTGACAGTCTGATGGGAACTCCTTTGTAGGTGACTGTCCCCTTACCTCTTGCTGCTTCTAGGATTCTCTCCTTCGTTTTTACCGTGGCTAATGTAATTATGATGTGCCTTGGTGTGTTTCTTCTTGGGTCCAACTTCTTTGGGGCTCTCTGAGCTTCTTGGATTTCTTGGAAGACTGTTCCCTTTGCCAGATTGGGGAAGTTCTCCTTTATTATTTGTTCAAATACGTGCTCAATCTGTTGCTTTTCCCCTTCCGATTCTGGTACCCCTATAATTCGGATATTGGAACGTTTAAAGGTGTCTTGGATGCTCTTAATCTTTTCCTCAATTTTTTGAATTCTTATTTCATCATGCTTTCCTGCTTGGTTGATTCTATCTTCCTTCTGGTCCACTGTATTGTTTTGAGACTCAGATACCTTCCTTTCACTATTGGCTCTCCTCCGCGTGTCTTCCTGCATCTGTTTTATGGTAATCTGCATTCTTTCATCTAAATTTCGTCCAAAATCCACCAGTTCTGTGAGCTTTCTGATCACCAGTGTTTTGAACTGCGCATCTGATAGACTGGCTAATTCTTGGTCGCTCAAAAGGATGAGTCCTGGGGGACTGATCTGCTCTGTTGAAAACATGGTTTTTTTTTTTTCCCCCCTGTCTCTCCTTTTTTTTCCAGTCTGGTTGCTCTTGTTACGGTGGGGGGTGGAGCCTTAGGTGCTCACCAGGGCTGGGCACCCCAGTCGCTAGATTGTGATGTTATAAGTGGAGGCGGGGCGGAGCGGGAGCGGGGCGGGAGAAAACAATGGCAGTAGTTCTGTTCCCCTGGACTCAGGCCCTTGTCTGGGCTTCTGGGCCGCGACTTCTGCCCTGGTCCACAATCGCTACCCCTCTGGGTCTGCCAGCCGCAGCTTGCGTACTCAGGGATCACCGCTGCCTTCTTGCTCGCCGGATGGCTTTTGCGCCGATTTCGCGCCAAACCTTCCCCCGACCTCCGCGCGCCGCCGACCCGAGCCAGCCCTGTGCCTGCCGGCTCGTCTTCCCCTACCAGTCCGGATGAACGCGTCTACTTCAACTTCTTGGCTGCCCGACTTCCATTCAGATAAATCCTCTGCCGGATCTGGGTGTTATTCTGATAGTGAATTATTGTTGTAAATTATTGGTTTTCTAATCTTGGTTGTACGAGGAGGTACGGTGCGTCCACCTATTCCTCCATCTTGCCGGAAGTCCCATATACTATTTCTTATGTGTGTAAAGAATACATTCTAGTATTCTAGTGAAGCAAAAAACACACAATAGATTGCAAACATGATAAATAATGGTGTTATATAATATGTTTGAAGGTGACGAGTATTTTTTTAAAAAGTACAAGAATTCAGGAAAAGGAGAATTGAGAGTGTCTGGGGGAAAGGGGCAGACTTCAGGGTTAAATAGGGTTGTCAGGGATCACTTCATGAGAAGGTAACACGCCAGCAAATCCCTGAAAGAAAGAGGGGCAGCCATGCCGGGATATAGGAAAGAGAGTCCTGCACAGAAGGGACACCCAGTGCTGGCACGTTCCTGGCACAGCAAAGGCCACTTTGACTGCAGGGGATGGTGAGACTTAGGGAGTCATATGAGAGTATAAAGGTAAGAGGGACAAGATGATAGCAGATGATATAGGGCACAGTGTGACCTTGTAAGGCACTCACCCCACCTATTTATAGAAAAAGCAGGTAGATCACAAATAAATAAAATGTGACAATGTGATAACAACAAAACACTTAAGGAGAATAGCATCTCAAAAAGTGGAATATTAATATACGTTACACAGCAATGGTTTAGCCTTATAGGGAAAACTTTAATTGGAGAGGGTAAGTACTCAATGCTAAGAACTCCACTGGCCATCAAGTGTTTCGAAATTAGATTTAGTCTCTATTCTAATTTATAACACATCTCTTGAGAATAGAAGCTTCACAGTTCTTGTGATTACATATTTAAATGTTAATAATTGCTCTTCACTTTAAACAGGATTTCCTAAGACAATTCTGCTGCTATTTTTTTTTTAATTCTGCTGCGTTTTAAAATATATTTTCTCATAGTCAGTCCTCAGTGGAAATGAGGAACAGCTGGTCAACATCTTGCATATCATAATCTATCATGTATATAATAATTATTATTAATGTACCTGGAGAATGATCTCTTTTCCCAGATAACATATACCATTCCTTTAATTTACTACTCTCATAAATCCTCTTCAATATCATTTTAATTCTTTGGAATTATAATTACTATCTAAATTTAATATTTTCTACCTGATTAGTACTTAATTCTTTTTCTAATTTATGCCAAATCAGATTAAACATTATTCTCATAAAGGACGATCTGATAAATTTTCTGTATAACTCATGCTAAAATTACATGACTGCTGTGGAGAGAAAGCTTTGAATGTGTTTTCAATATTGCCAAAGTGTTACCCTAGGTAGGTTAATTTTCATGCTTTATTTCATTGTGTTAAGGTAGTCAAAGATACCTGGAATATATTGGTTATTTTTTTGCTGTATCATTAACTAACAATCAGAAAATTTCACAAATGTAATATAAACTCAAACAGCCTTCCTTATTATTCCCAAGGTAAACTACAGATTCACTGGTCTCTCATCCAATCTCTGGGGCAAAGAAGGTGTTAGATATTCATAGAGAATAAATTATAATTCCTTAGGGCAGTACTTAGCATATAAGGAGTTGGGGGAATAGAGGCCTCGGAAGATGTCATTGTCCAGCAGAGCGTCCTCCACCATTACCAGCCCCAGGGGAGGATTTTTCCCACAGTCAGGAGAGCAAAAATCATCATTATGCCAACCACCAGGCAGAGAGTTTCAAAGACTTCAGACCATTGCAACTTCGTATCTGAGTTGTCAAAGGAAACAAAGGAAACAAAACAAAGCACTGGATGGAACAACGCTTTACTCAGCGAAGACACAGAGAAAAAATCAGTACCGGTAGTGGGGATCAATCTCCCATTGTGAGTGGGTTTCCAGACGCATTCCTCTTGTGCCACAGGGAGGGAACTCTGTCCCCTCCCCGTGGAGGACAGATAGAGCAGTGAGGTTGGCTCGGTGCTATGTGATGCACTCACTGTATACAGAAGAGCACATGCTGGGTATGAAATATGGAGAGAGAAGTCCCCACACAAGGCCGTAAACCCAGCAGAGGTGTGAGGACTCCTTAGCTGTGAGGAAGGAGGGGTTTCAGGCTCAGCACCTGTTCTTGTGCAGCTGAGTGAGGGTCCAGAGTCTACAGTCTTTCCCAGCAGGCCTCGTGGAAGAGAACTGGCTAATGCTAAGAACACAAGTTAGGTTTAGATGTCATTGAGAGAGATTTTGTTTCAGTTAGTTATTGGTTTGTGCAAACCTCCCCTGAAACAACAATCATGTATTTGCTTACAAGTTTCCAACTTGGACAGGGCTCAGTAGTACCCCATGTTGTCCACTTCTCATCTTGACACAGTAACTCAACTTGAGAGGTGCTTACAAAAAAGAAGAGGAAGTCGATCATAACATTTTTTCATCCAAACAGGGATACTTCTGGTGAAAAAGAATACTGCTAATTATTAAGCTGGGGATACTAGGACTGCCCTTTGAAAACTGGGACCCATGTTCCCCCTGTATGTAATGGACTGCGGTTTCTGTCAGCAAACGGAGCCTTAGTTATTTCCCCTGGAAATGGTAATGATACTCAAGAACCCCCACAGTTACCCGGTCCCAAATAGCTCACGTCTCCCATTTTCCAAGGTGAAACACGCCGATAGGAAAATATCAGAGCGTACTATAAAACAACTCACAACCATGAACACTTAGAAAATGCAGACAACTTCCTGGTGATGATAATGTGTTGTGATCTAAGCACTAATCCCTTACCCAATGAGGGGAAAAAGTTTCAAGAACCCACCTCACCGAGTTGAAGCCTGCGATCTTGTTTCCGGTGCTAGGCAAAGTAGGAAATGTATTGTTATTTAGGACACGGGTGGATGTTTCGAGAAAGGCAGATGGAATGGAGAAAACAGGAGCAGAATGGAGCTCTTGGTTTCAGCTTCAGCATGCACGTTAATCCATGCTGGTTGTCCAGAATTATTTATCTGTGGGATGAAGTCCTCCTTTAAATAATCCTGTACCCCTTGATGTGGAATGCAGTTCCCTTAGAACCTCCCCCTCCGCTTTCTATGACATTCCTGTCATTCACTTTTACTTATTCATATGCTATAGTCATATAATACATGATTTTTTTTTTACTTTAAAGAAAGTCTTCTTTTAAAATCAGTTAAGAATAAAAAATTATTTTACTTTTATTTATTCCTTTTCCAACATTCTTTCATTCTTCATGTGGATCTGAGTTTCTGACCTTTTTTTGTGTCCTTCCCCTTGAAGAACTTTGTTTAACATTTTTGCAGGTGACTTCTGATGGCAATGAATTCTCTCAGTTTTTGTCTAAAAAAAGACTTTATTTTTTTCACCTACTTTTTAGGATAATTATACCAGATAAGGAGTTTGACGTGATTTTTTTTCTTAATACTTTACTTGACTGCACTCTCTTCTTTCTTTCATGATTTCTAATGAGAAGTCCACTTTAATTCTTATCCTTGTTCCTATATAACTAAGGTGTTTTTTCCCTCCAGTGGGCCTCCTTTAGGGTTTTCTTTGTTTTGTTTTGTTTTTTTCAGTTTGAATTTAGTATGTCTAGGTATAGTTTTGTTTGTTTATTTTTTGTTGTTTACCTTGCCTGGTGTTCCTGAAGCTTTCTGAATTTGTGGTTTGTTGTCCACCATTAAATTTAGAAAGTTCCCAACCATGAAAGTCTGGGATTCCTTTTAACTGTGGGTCCCTAGAGTTTCTCCCTCTCAAATAGACTATGCTTAGTTTTCATCAGTTTGTCACAATTACCACTTAGGTTTTCCACAGTCTATGGCTCCAAAAGCCTCTCCTCCAGGTGAGCAGATGTCTCCGACCTCCAGGATTCAGGTTTGCCTTGAAGCCTTCGTTCCCTTCCAGGGCCAAGGAACATCACGGTTTTCGGTTTGCTGTTGTCATCCTCCTGCTCCGGTTCCCCAACCCCCTTCTCCCCCTCCTCTTCTTCCTCCTCCTCCCTTTTTTTCTACTTCATAAGGATGAGAATGACAACTTCCAAGCTCTTTACACAAAGGAGTTAAAACTGAAAGTTCCCACTAGGATTTAAACCATAGAAGCGTAGATTTCTCTCTTATGTAGTACTTAATTGTTTAAAAGAAAAATAATTCCATCCTTAATAAGGCTGGTTTTTATTTCAGCTAAATTTTTTTAAAATGCATTTCCTCATATTTCCAATAGATTTCTCTTTGTTCATTCATAGTTCCATGAAATGGGGACTTAGGTGTAACTGGACTCCAGTGACTGGTCTTAACATCACAACCATTGTTCATTTATTTGCAAACCTGAGACATGCTAGAATTTACTTTGTTTTTGTTTTAAGTTCAAATAAACACTTCAGACACAGGCTAAGAGTCACATGCTTAAAAGGAAAGGTGAATGGTGTAAAAGGAAAAAAAATTGAGAGCAGGTAGGACAGGGCTGGCTGTGTCACCGGGCCCATTAAAGGAAGGCACAATTTGACTGTATCATTCCCTGCAGAGCTTGACGTGGGTTTGTGAACTCTGGGAGAAGAGCCACGTAAGGTCTACTTATATTTAGTTTAGCACTGTAATTTAAATGTCTACCTTTTTTTAGTTCTTTTTTCTTTCTTTCTCTTTCTGTTATTTTTTTTTAAATTTTGAAGTGACCTCATCTTTATTCTTTGATCTACCTCTCTACTGTGTTTGCTAAATGTTTTAATGAGCCACCCTGTCTCTATTTTACCTGGAAAATTAAATAAGAGATGAGAGTCTATTTACCTATATGCACTGAAAGAAAAATATGTTCATAATAAAATTAAAGAAATAAAAATGTGTTGCAACAGATACAAGCCTACTGTTTATTCCTGCTTGTTTGTCGCCTTTGTGTTTTAGGTGGTTGATTTTCCTTTAAATACAATCCAGAAAAAAAAAATCTGAGAATAGTATAATTTGGGCTCTGGATATTATTAGGGAGAGATTGTTTTCTCTATGACTGTTTAGACTATTTCTCTTCTTTTGCCCCCCCCCCCCCCCCATAATTCTTGCTTTACCCTGTTTTTTCCTTTTTACTGAAGATGGTGAGAGGCTCTTCAATGATGATTTTGAAGTGGCACATCCATGTTTTTCTTGGTATAACTTTATAGTTTAGTAGTTCTCACCTTTCTGGGGGTCATAGCTTCCTATGAGAAAATGACGAAAGCTGAAGCATCTTTTTACTGAGAAATGCAAATACCCATACATTTTGCACATACAGTGATTTCAAGAGGCTTACAGATTCCCCAAGGGCAAGAGAAAGGTTCCTGACATCCAGATTTAAAATGCCTGATATATGTTTCCATGTCACAGGTAGCTGTTATGCAACACAGCCAGCCTTCATTCTGCAAGAAGTATTGTGTACGAAGTTTGGTAACAGAGAAGTATTTTCTGCCTGATTCAACCATCTGTTTAATCTTATATGACAATGCTCTTCCTCTATGGACTTGGTAAGAAGGTGAGAGAATTTTGAGAATGACTGGGCCCACTGTGTGCAGTAAGAACAATGCTGCCTTTACTGAGCATAATTATTTATATAATACATTATTAAGGATACCTAAGTAGCCTCCTCCTCCCCCTTTTAAGAAACTAAGCATGCTCCTGGTCAGTGTGGCTCAGGGAATGGCCTTGCTGCAGTTGCTTTCCTTTGTTCTCCCTTGATGTCGTCTTACTTCACTGGGAGGTCAGAGTTTTGCTTCATAGACTTATTACCAGTTCTTAGACTTTGCTTATGAATTTGAACAAAATACAGACTTTGACAACTGAGAATTGATTTTTCGCAGAAGACTGCTTTCCTCTTACATGCTCTACAATATTTTGATACCAGCAGGGTGAAGGTTCTATATCTTTTTAACTTGAGTTCAGAGAGTCACTGTCCGTGCTTTCTGAGTAATCATTTAGGTGTAGAGCAAGGTGTTCAGCAAAGCATCACTGTTAGGAGCAGTGGGGAGAGAGGGGCCTCTGTGTGTCTGTGTGCAAGTGGTTAAGAGGCAGCAGTTCCATCACAACAGATGAACACTAGTAGAATGCTATAGGTCCTAGTGAGCTAAGATTGAGCTTGCTAAATTTTCATGGTTTGTTTTCTCTAAATATGTGTGTATGCATGTATGGTTTTGTAGTGTATTGTTTTGCATATATATTTATAGTTTGTGTGTATGAATGTAGTCACTGTTCCAGTTAGTTTACTCAAGTATTTGCAAATTGAACTGTGATTTAAAAAATTTTTTTGATAAAAACATCTACAGTGTGTAAAGGGGATGATAATATGCATGTGATTGACATGAACTAATTAAACTGACATATCCCAGGCTATTGTTTGTGAGGCAGTTATTGAATGGTAAAAGAGAAATGTCACAGTGCTGCTTTAATAGGGGATAGGTTTTATGAACAAAAAAGGATGTTAAAGTTCTTTTTATACCATCACACTCATTGTATAATTCCTCTGTACCCAGAAATGATATAGTGATCACACAGTGCTAAGAACACAGGATTTGGAATTAGAAAACAGAAACTGAAAAACTAGAACTAGAAGTCCCAGGTTTTCTACTCATTTGCTGTGAGACCGTTATTACCCCCAGGATAGAATCTTGGGAGGAGGGATAATTTCAGGACTTACCTCTCATTGAGTTGCTGGGAATTAACTGATATAATTCATGTGAAGAGCTCTGCAGAGCGCCTGGTGTATAATATACACTCAGTGAATGTAAACATTATCACTGCTACTGCATTGCCTCCTCAGCGGTAGTTCTCTCCCCGGGCTATTACTTGGGTTGGAGCTCTTGGGTGTAAGGGACACATGGTCTAATCCTACCTTTGTATAAGGCTCAGAGTAAACATCATCATTTTCTTGTCTGTTTCTATGCACAGACTAAAAACAGCTACTTCTGTTTTCTTTGGAGTTATATTTGCTGGAGCACTCTCATCAATGTCTACAATAGTCTCTACTATTTTAGTAACGGCCTTCTTTGCTTGGCTTGTTAATTAAAGCAGTTTACTGCTTAGCAAGGCATATTTTACCTAGGAGCATTGAGTCCTTCTGCTATTCTCTCTAAAATGGATCCAATTCCCAGAGGTGCTGTCAGAATAGGTTTCTGATGAACCATAAGGTAACCAGATGACTCCATGGCTGTGTTCCTGATATACTTACAGCCATGAATTCAAGCTGGAATGTATTCTTCTCCTCCTTTTTAATAAGCTATTACCTCTGTTATCCAGTATGTTGATGCCTTTATCAAAGCTCTCCAAAGAGTTACTCCTAGGATAGGATGATGGTGTTTTTCTCAATTATATTCATGTTATCTAACTAACTTTTCTAAGTATTTTCATTTCAAAGACAGTACCCAGGTGAAGCCTACTTTTAAAGCACAAGTATTAATATTCTCTGTAGGATGTGCATATGTGAACTTACTGAAGTGACCAATAAACACCAGAATATTTCTGGTTCATATAAAAATTATTTTTAAGGTCAGAACTTTCTCTGAATTGTTCCACTGGGGCATTAACTTTTGCATTTATTTTTAGGGAATCTACCTTTTGCTCTAATATTTCTCATATACCTTTCTCATAACATTGCCACCTTATTCAGTATGTTGTCAGTTTCAGCTAGAAAACTAATGTTCTTGACAATTCTGTGGTTTTCCCAAATTCAAGATATCAAATAGCATTTGATTCTCCTTTTCCTTGTGCCATAAAATGTAAAATCCTTTTTCAGTATGATGTGATTAGGGTATATTTTTCAATTACAGTTTTATATTAATTTATTTCCAAACAAAGTTTTAACATTGTTTTTAAGAAATACAGTAGTTAATCCACCTCTATAAATGGTACCATCCTAGGATTTTATTCAGTGCTATACCCAATACCTGCATCTTTCATGGGTTATGCTTTCTTGAATATTAACTAGTTAATTCTCTTAAGCTTTCAAGTGAATATTGCCTGTCCTTATTTCACATATGGAGTAATTGAGGAACAAAGAATTACAATAATTTCTCATGGTCTTCAACTGAGTAAATATTTAAAACAGGGATTCACACTCAGGACTACAGAATTGAAAGCCTTTGCTCATTTCCCTAGACAATACTAAATTCATACAAGTGACATTTATGTTGCTAGAACTAAAGTCTATGAAGTCTCAAAGGAATGCTTGACTTTGAACGTGAACTTCCATCATCACCTGCCTCTCCTATCACTGACATTGAGTGCTGGGAGAATGCCTTTTATGTGCCCAGGCACATAACAATACGGGTTTCTAAATGATAGTAATGTTAAAAATAATATTTTCAGCAGTGTCATGTCAGGAGCTAATCTATGCTATGATAGCAATCTCTTCAGTGCGATGCTTTCTCTGCTGTGAAGAGAAAATGCAGGCTTTAATATATCATGATGTCCCTTTTATTCATCTCTTTCAGCTTTTGGTTTAGCGCTTATAAATGACCTGTAACAGTTTTGCAAGTGATACCTTGCTTAGTCATCAAATTTGTAGCATGATCTAGAAGCCCACTGGAAGAATTTATGCAAGCTTTATAAGCTGAAGTGTTCTGGTTGTGGATGTCTTTATGTATATATAAGCCTTATAACCTTGCACCCTTATTAATATTAACATTGAGATTTCTGAGATAGGTTAATTTTTACTTTGCAGGTTATCTGTGGTACCAAAGTTCTATTTTATATAGCTACTAATTTTGACTGCCATACTTTTGGCCACTAGGGCTTTTGAAGACATAGGGAAACAAACTTAAAGTAACTGGAATACTAGTCAAAGATCTTCAGAGACAGAACCAATTTATATGCATGTGTGGACACACAAGCTCAAGCACACTATCTATGTATAGAACAAAATATCTATTACCTATCTATCTATCCTCTATTAATCTATCTACCTGTTTATGAAATTTTAAGGAATTGGCTGACATGATTGCAGGCTGGAAAGTTCAAAATCTGCAGGTCAAGACCACAGGTTAGAGACCCAGGGAAGAGCTCTTTCCAGTTCAAAGGCAGGGAGACAGAATGTCTTCTTTTTCTGGGGGTCATTCTTTTTCTCCTAAAGCCTACAACTGATTGGATGAGGCCCACCCACATGACAGGGGATAATCTATTTTACTCAGTCTACTGATTTAAATGTAAATCCCATATAAAAATTTTTCACTTCAAAATCTAGACTAGTGTTTGACCAAACAATAGGGCTCCCTAGACTAGAAGGAGACATAAGTAAGCATCGCAACTCAGTTCCAATTTCTTATGTTGGTATCATTTAATTCTAAATATAGTGCTTATGAAAATAAACACTATGAGCTTATAAAAACATAGGCTTGTAAAAATTTCAATGGCTTCTGTGATGCAAATAATGTCAATATAATTTAACATAAATTAAGCTATTTTACAATGGTAAAATATATACTTAAATTTTGGGGAACTAGCGATCACTATAACATAATGAAGGTTTTTAAGTAAATTTTACTAGCACTATCACTAATTACATCAAGGTTCAAAATTTGATTAGTATCTTTCCAGTGATAAGAATGAAAAAGTCTTTATTAAGAATTACTTAATATTACAGCCCTGGCTGGCGTAGCTCAGTGGGTTGAGCGCAGGCTGCAAACCAAAGTGTCGCAGGTTCAATTCCCAGTCAGGGTACATGCCTGGGTTGCAGGCCATGACCCCCAGCAACCGCACACTGATGTTTCCCTCTCTCTCTCTTTCTCCCTCCATTCCCTCTCCAAAAATAAATAAAATCTTAAAAAAAGAATTACTTAATATTTTATTACAGTCCCAAAACTTTAACCTGATATTTTACTTAAAATGTTCTTGTTGAGATATCGATTTTAATAAAATTACCATCATTTTTTTGTGTGTTTGGAATAATATTCACTACATTCTTCAATCTTCCATTTATATTTTATTGTCTTCTGGCTTTCAATAAATGCATTCAATATTTAATTGCAATAAATTAATGCAACAAATGCAATAAAGGCATTCAATAAATATTTTCTTCCTACTTTTCTTAGAGTAAGAATTGAAATGCTACTATGCACAGGAATTGAATACTTTTTTAAACTGCTCTTATTGATCTTATGTTTTGGCACTTCTAATATTTAACACGTGTTAATGAAATTAGTACAACAGATTCAGGAGAAAGAAAGTCCGGGTCATCACCTCATGACCATTGATTTTATTACGTCAGGGTGAGCCAAGGGAGGCTAAGTTATACCACACATAAAACCGCTACAGAATCTCAGTGGCTTTGTAAACCAAGGATTTGTTTCTTGCTTATCTACATCTCCAACATGGATCAATGCAGGAGCTGTGCTCATCATACTTATTCAGTAACCCAGGCTAACTGAGCCTGGGTTTTCACATGTACCAGGAGAAAGGACAAAGGGAGCTGCATGTGCTGCTTCTCAAATCTTTCACCTAGAGGTGACCACGCCACTTCTGCTCACGTTTTGTTAACCAAGGCAAGTTACCTGGCCATGTGCCTAACAGCATACAGTGAGGAAGTGTAACTAATTGTACAGTGAACCTGGGCAAAGGGGGACTGGAATATTTGTGAACAGTCTTCGTGACTACAGTCAGATGCTGTTTCAGGTGTAATTCTTTTTTTTTTTAAGTTTTTTTAAAAGATTTTATTTATTTATTTTTAGAGAGGGAAGGGAGGGAGAAAGAGAGAGAGAGAGAAACATCAATGTGCGGTTGCTGGGGGCCGTGGCCTGCAGCCCAGGCATCGAACCTGCGATGCTTTGGTTCGCAGCCTGTGCTCAATCCACTGAGCTACGCCAGCCAGGGCCCGGTGTAATTCTGTATCAGGAGTGATTATTACATGGTTGAGAGTGGCTTGTAGAGACATTCAGTTATTTTACATAGGAAGAGTTAGGGAGGCAGTCCCTGAGGTGGTGTGGGAGCTCAAGCATGTTATAAAGATCAGGCCCTTTTTGTATTTTTCTTTTCCCCTTTCCAGAATCATGGATTTCTGGCCACCTTGTGGTTTTAGGAAGGTTTCTCACACATCTGCTCCTAAATTAGAAAGGAGGGAACAGATTTTCTTCCTTAATCTGTATCTCTCTCCCTTTTAGTCAGGAGAAAAATCTTCCCTAGAAGAAACTACTAGTCTGCTTTCTTGGCAGACTTTCTCTTTGTTTTCTTTAGTCAGAGTCATTTTAACTGGCAACTCTTGGCTGCAAGGAAAGCTGGAAAACTGAGTACCTGAGAAGTGGCAAAGGATAACCCTGGTTTAAAAGATTATCAGGCTTTGCCACCTTTCTTCCTCCAGAGCTGGTCACATTGAACCTCAAACAAATTAGTAGCTGTAATATTAAAAAGAAAGGGAAATGGCTATGGGGAAAACACAAGATTACCTTTCATGGAAAAAAAGTAACTTCATTATTTAACAGGGAGATGATGATAGTTTGAGGTAAATTGTAAGCAAGGCAGATTATCAAGTGGTCTAAGATAGTTAAAAAGCAGGCTCTGACATTGTGAGATTACTGCGGCTATAGGATCAGGTCAGCCATTGAGGCAGTGGTGCCTGAGCTGGTCCTTGAGCAACTGGTCGTATTTTAATGACAGCAAGGGTACTCCAGGTGGAAAATACTGAAGGATAAGAGCCAAGGAAATGGTAATGCTGGGGAGTGAGACTGAGATTAGAGCTTTGATTCTTCAGAGAGTTTGTAACTTCCAGGGCATTGCGATGAAGTGGTTAAGAATATTTCCTCTCAGTAGTAGACGATTTTAATTCAATCTTAGTTCCATCACTTACTAGCTGTGAAAAGTTGAGAAAATTCCCTATCCTATGTCTTATTTTCTTATCTGTAATAAAGGAGTTAGTTAGGGTATGCTAAACCATTATGATGAATAGATACAAAAATGTAATGGCTGAAATGAGATGGTTTATTTCTTGCTCATACAATGAAGTAGTGGGCAGCCTCTAATCCATGCAGTCATTTGGAGACTCAGGTTGAAAGAAGCTTTGCCATCTTCAACAACTGTGTTTTATAATCTGTCTGTGATAGTTTTCCAGAAAACCTCATTGGGTCCTAAGGAGCATTGCGTGGTGTAATTCATATTAAGCATTCAGTATAATGCCTGACACAGAGTAAGCAATCAATAAATGTTCATGGATATTAATGTTAGCCTTAATTTTGGCTTAGACACCAAAGAGCTTAAAGGAGAGTTGAAAGAAATGTAAGCCTTGTTATACCACAAGAGAATATATTATGTGTTAATTTATGTTGAGCGGAAAAATGAGGCAATTAGGAGTGGAATAAAAATTATTCTGACAAATGTGCATAGGATTGTTCTGTGAGGGGTGTGAGGATGGCTGGTGGACGACTACATCAGAGCACAGTTGTAATGGTGTAGGCAGAAGTAACAGTAGAGGGAGGACGGGCAGCAAGGAGAGAGGACAGCCAATGCACTTTACTATCTGAAGGTTTTGGGAGTCTCAGATACATCAGTGTCCCAGATTTCAATGTGTTTGGTATCTACATTTATCCCTGGCAAAATCAAAGTATTTATTTGAGAATCTCCAAATACTTTTATAATACCACTTGGATTTGATGGCAGAAACGTAGACTGGGAAGGTGCCATAGAGGATCCCTGAGACATCTGATATGTGGATATGTATTTGGAAGTCAAGTTAAAATAAATTTGTATTCATTTCCTCCTGTTGGTTAAAGAACAATATTCAGTTTCTTTCTTACAAATGCTCCCTATATGCCTCCAAGGGATTCATACATCTAGCTACTTCGATATGCTTTGTTTGTTTGTTTTTCTCTTGTTTATGGTAATTAATCCCAATTTTCCCTCATTCTCATAAAAAAACCCCTGCCCAAAGCAGTATATTAAACTATCAATAACCCAGAATTGTATCAGCTAATGTGTTTAGCCTTTCACAAAATTGTAATTGCCAATATTCTCATCAGAATTTCTCAGTTATAATATTACTTATGGACCTGTATTTTCCTTGCTTTTCTAAAAGTTCTAGAGAGTTCGAACAAGGGGTGGAGTGGGAAGCAGATGATAAAATCCATAGAATAAAGCCTCCAAGTGTGTTGCAGATGGCACAGTCATGCTCGCAATGATTAAGAATTTTTCATACAATACCTAGTTTGCCTAGTTTGATTCTTAAATGTTACCCTTGTTGTGGAAGCATTAATGGTCATTTGGGGACATAAAACTGCCTTTCTGTTGTTAATGCTGACTCCAAATACACTGGTTGTCCTGTCCTTGAAGCTTATGCGAGTTTTTACCCATTGAGGCTGTGTGCCATTGAGTGTATGTCTCATGGTGGTGCTTCACCCCAGGGTTCAGACCTTGTCTTGGGTTGTCTTGGACAGTTTTCCAATACACTTAGCAGAGGCTAGATTAAAATTCTCAAATAGAATTGAAATCTGGAATAGTGGGGGAGCATGGCTGCTAAACCATACACTATACGAGATAAAACAATGATTAGTTTTTCCCTGCATGCATATCCAATTGACCTAGCGCTATTTGTTAAAAAAAAGCATCCTATCTACACCGTACTGCAAAATCACTTCTGTAATATATGAAGTGCCTAAACACATGTGAATTTGCTTCTGAATTCTATATTCTTCCATTGGCATAAATGTCTATAATTACCATTTTGTCTGAATAGCTATTAGTTATATGATTAGTTAATCAAGATAGCTGGTTGTATAAGTCATCCAACTTTTATTTTTAAGATTAGGTTGGTTATTTTTGCTCACTCTACTTGAAACAATTGAGCAAATTGACTTATTAATTCTAACAGTTTTCTGTACAGAGATGATTGTATGACTTTACTGTGTTATTAAGTTAGTGTTATGATATTCATTGATTGATTTTATACCAACCTTGAATTTATGAAATATGTTGTAATAGATTCTAATTTTTGAATATTAGAGGATTTTGCCCTGGCTGATATAGCTCAGTGGATTGAGCATCAGCCTGTGAACCTCAGGGTCACTGGTTTGATTCTAGTCAGGGCACATGCCTGGATTGCAGGCCAGTTCCCAAGTAGAGGGTGCTCAAAAGGCCACCACACATTGATGTTTCTCTCCCTCTCTTTCTCCCTCCTTTCCCATCTCTAAAAATAAATAAATAAAATGTATTAAAAAAGATATGCTAAATATTTTAAAAATAGAAAATAAATATCAGTGGATTTTATTTGCTGAAATATTTTTTTTTAGGAATGTTATACCTATGTTTGTGAAAGAGATTGGACTACAGTTTTCCTATTTTGTAATACTCTTGTTTGGTTTTGAGGATAAGTGTTATATTGACTTCCTGAAGTAAATTGTGAAATACTTCCTCTTTTTCTACACCTGGAGGAATTCATGTAAGCTTTATATTATCTTGATGTAGAATTTTATTTTTTAAATGGTTTCTAGTTATGGATTGCATTGTCTTAGCTGTTATAGGACTATTTAAATTTTATGTTTCCTGATTGATTGGGTAAATTTGTTTTTTTAGAGCATACTTTATTTATCAATTTATGCAATTTATCATTTTCTTTTTAAAACTTTTTTTGAGCTTAATCTGAGTTTCTTCAAACTTTTCAGGATGGCTAATATTTTATTTCTAATATACTTACTTAGGGCAATCCATTTTTTACTAAGCATTCTTTTAGTTCAGTCCCACAGGTTTTGATATATGTATGTAAATGATTACATTAAAAACAATGTCACTATCATTGTAATTTTTTGTTTGATCTATGATTATTTAGAAGTTTATTGTCTACTTTCCAAAGAATTAGAGATTTTCCTTTTGTATTTTTACTATCTATTTTTATCTTAGTTTCACAACTGTCAGAGAGTATATTCTATTTTAATGTATTTTAAGGCTCAGAACATGTGGTCTTTTTTTAATGTCCTAAGTTCCTTGAAAAGAATGTGTACTCTGGAGTTGGTGCAGTCATCATTTCTGCTGTTTGATTCATCTTCTGAATTATTAATTTGTTATACATGTATGTATATTTCAGCTATCAAATTTTTATTTGGTATCTTTTTTTAATTTTTAAAATATGTTTATTAATTTGAGAGTGATAGAGATAGAGAGAGAGATAGAGAAAGAGAGGGAGGGAGATAGAAACATCCATGAGAGAGAAAAACATCCATTGGTTTCTTCCCATATGTGCCCCAACTGGGGATCAAACCAACAACCTAGGTATGTGCCCTACCCACAACATTTTGGTGCATGGCACAATGCTCCAACCAACTGAGCTACACTGGACATGGCTGTGTTTGGAATCTTTTATAGATTCCTATTCTCTGGTGAAATTCTTTTTATTTTATTGAAAATATTAATCACAGTTATGTTAAAGTCTAGCTCCGATAATTCCAATATCCAAATCACCAGTTCTGTTTCTCTCTTGAGTTTGGTCTTTTCTTCCTGTCTTTTGGCCTGCCTAGTGCTTTTACTGAATGCCAGACACTGTGTATGATAATTGTAGAAATAATGCAAAGTCCTGATTGATGCTCTCTTCCTTTCAGGATTCTAACTCAAAGTCTAGGGTGCATTTCAAGTATGTTCTTCCTTTGTGGGATCTAGACTTCATTTTCTTGTGTCTCATGCTCTGTGAGATCATGGAAAACCATTCTTGTCTTCCCAGGTTCTTAGCTACCACTGCTCAGTTTTTAGCCTCTCATTATGTGCTGTTCATAAATTGTCAAATGCCTCAAGGGCAAAAAGGCTGCAAAATGTAGGGCTTACCTTGCTGTACTTTCCTTCTGCCAAGTGTGTTGGCCTCTAATCTGGGCTGTTTTGTAAGTTCCAAACTCAGTATTTGTCTTCCTTCAAGACTACAGAAAACTTAGTTCAGGTTTTCAGGCTTTCAATGACTATCTCTGTTCTGCTTTTTAGCTTTTTGGTCTTATGTTGCCTACAGATAAGCAAACAATATGGAGTGAAACACACCACCAAATACTAGACTTATCTCAGTGTCCTTCCCTTTCCTCAGGAACCCTCAAGTCCTGACTGCCCTACTAGCTTTTTGATGCCTTCAAATACTTTTTTCCAAATTTACTTTGCACCACTTTGCAACTTGTTTTCATGGGAATATTATCAGAAAGAGGAGATACTCAATAAATTTAAATTCCTTCTATTTCTCTTTAGTAAGATAATGATAATACCTCTTCTTAACTCAAATATTGTGATGATGTATTTTATATACCCTAAATGTGCAAACTCAGTCACTACCACCTTGAAACAATATTCTTTTTATTTTAAAACATTTTTTCTCGTGTTCAACCTCTTATTAGAGCCCATTTTTCTGAAGTTATTGTAGGATTTGAAAATAACATTTCCTACATTCATTTCTTAAGTAAGATATTATGATTTTTATCTTGAAAAGAAAGATATGAGGAATTTCTAGTATTCCCCATGTCTGCATTATATTCCACTAAATAAATACAGTTAAGTCATGGGAAGTAAGAATTTCTTCCTTATTTTCCTCTTCATTACTTTCTTTCTTTTTTGAATATGAAAAGTTTTACTCGGACTCACCTGTCATTTGCTTTCTGTATAATGTAATAGATTTTTCTCACGAGGCCCACTGAATTCACACCATTTTCTAGGACCTGAGAATGTACTCTCTGAACCCTAAAAATAACAATTTCCTCACTATTTGCCAGACCTGGCATGTTTTAATGAAAATGCCTCCACAGAAGCTAGCACGTTACCTTGTTTTATGCCTTTCCTGACATTGATGCTTTTCTGCTCTATTTCCTAGGTCATCCCACATGACTAACAGATTTCTCTTCTTTCAGTTTCTTATGTGCTACCTTTTCTGTAAATTATTGTGAATATTCATTTAATTATTTTTTGATAATCAGTGGTCTACAATTATAAGCCTTTGGATTATAAATGACCTATCAGAGATGCCACTTTCAACAATAGCTATCACCGGTACCTTCCAAATATTTGACACATTGTCTGTTAGGCATTTCAGGAAACACTTCAACCCCCACCCAGATTTAGGCCATAGCACTGGATTTTGTGATTTGAATTTTGAGAATAAGGACTGTGTTTCAATAGGTAATCCAGAAAAAAGCCCAGTATTTGAGAACTGTATCTGCTTGTGTTCAGGTTAATCTTTTGTGCTTTCTTTTCTTGCCATGGCCCCTTCTTCATGCCTCATCCTGGTTGATTACATATACTTTATATATGCAACTGCATTATGCTATCATTATTATTTTTTAGGTTGTAATACATTGTTACAGGGTCCAGCTCTCATATTAACACATGAATGTCCTCAAGAACCAAATAGTGTCTTGCTCATTTTACTTATCCTGTAAACACTTAATGTGCATTTGCTAAATTGAACTAAATAGATTAAAAGAAGGAAGTAAGTGGGATACTTTATTAATCTAATCATGGTGTGACCAAATAAAAAGGAGATTTGTTTGCCTGCCACCACAAAACCCAACCTCATGAGGCAGTTGGTGGTGAAAAGGGAAAGAGATTTTATTCAGATGCTGTATCACCTGGGAGGATGGCGACTGCCTTTCTCAAAGCTCATCTCTTCCACAAAATCCAAAGTCCAACCATCTTCAGCGAGTCTGAAACAAAAGCCAGAGTCCAATGCTCCTGCTCCATTTTAAAGTACCATCCTTTGAAGCCTGAAGGTGGCTGCTAAGTGGTCATCCAGTTAGCTCAGCTCATTCACAATTGCTCTTCATTTCAGGCTTCTTCCTGGAGGCTGTGTGCCATGTGGCTCCTAGGCAGCAAGGTTGCATGCTCCCGGGAAAGAGTGCACAAACACACCAGTGAACACTTCACCAGGTTAGCAAGACAGAAAGACAGAGAAAGAGATTTCCTCTTGGAGGCCATTGGACACATGGCAGCTAAGACCACATCACCTGTGGAGAGAATAGGCAAGTCCATTGTCCAAGTGCAGGTCATGAGCCAGAGAGCCACAAGCAAGAGAGCATTCTTTGTTCCCCTGGGTTTACATTAGCTTTGGACATGGAACTAACCAGGCACTTTCTAATTGGTCATTAGAAAACGACCAATCAATTAAACATTCATGCACTTCAGGCAGGTTCATCTCCTAACCAAACCCTTCTTTCCCTTGGGTAGCCTGACAGGCCTCTTTGGTATAGCACCTCCCCCTGCACCATTTTGACTTCAATGGCATATTACCTTCCCCTGGTCTGGTACTGGAGGGGCAGGTGGGGGACTAGGACTTTCTCACACTCAGTGTAAGAGCCTCTCTCGGCAGCTAAGTTGGCCAATGGGTAGTGACTCCCCAGCTCTAACCAACTATGTACTGGTAAAAATGGGGCAGTTTGGTAAACTGCTTTAGAAAATTATCATAATGCTATATGAGATTTTTGGTTCTTTCCTTTTTATCATTTCTAGGACTCACCTCAGATGGATGCATCAGGAATTTAGCAGATCCTTTACATTCTGAGTACTTATTAAGACTGTACTCAATTTGGCAAGATGTTGAAAATCCACATTTTGGGCTAATATTAAGAAAGTCATTATATCTTTCCATGTAAACATTTACAGATAAATGAAAGGTAACAGGTAAACTTGATGTACATACCTTGCATATTCCTATATAGTTTTATTCCAAGTTAGTTTTTAAATTAATCTTCTAAGTTCATTTTCAGAGTTCCTTTGTTCTTCATCTAGACTGAAGTGAGACAAGATTTTGACCTTCTTTCTCTTTTAAGTGTTTATATTTCTTATTACACAACAGGATTTTTTTTAGCTGTGTAATATCAATGGTATTTCTGATTCAGCAAAACCTTTCTGGCCTTAATGTGACCCTGAACTTATCTGGTTCTGGTGGATATTTGCTCACTTCTCTAGGGACATTTACCAGTGCCAATGGCTCAAGGTCATCCCATTGTTTTTCTGGAGAGCAGATGGTCCTAACATCAGGGGATATCTTATAAGTATGTTATAATTTTTATTGCTACTTTTTCTTTTATTTAATCTCTGACTCAAGATGAAATCTAAAAATGCATATATATTATATATATTACATAACAATTGTATTAAATAGTAAAGTTTGTGGGTAATTTGTAAGTTAAGAGGAATTTAACACAAATACATAACTTAAAAATTTATCATGCCTACAAATGATATTTAATGAATAGTAAGATTTCAAAATATATAACTGGGGAGTATATACTTTATAGTTTTGGGTATTATATTTTGTTTATTTTCATATCAATATAAAAGGTGGGATTATTGCAATTAAAAGGCAATAATCAGAAATGGACAAAATATATACATAAATTTAAAAATTCCCTGCTTTAAGTCTTAGCCTTGACACTAATTAAATATATGGCCTTGGGAAAATTCATTCTTTAAGCTTCTCAGTCCTAAACTGTTCAACAGAGCTAAAGATAATATTCAAGAATTTGTTCTGTTGATTTGTTAAGCTAAAAGTAAGAATTGGTATTCACATCTTCATTAATGTTGTAGTACCTTTCATATGGTCTCCAGTCATCAAGTGTTATGTATAATGCAGTGCCATACAGTTGATCCTTGAACCACGTGGGTTTGAGCTGTGTAGGTCCACTTATTGAAGGTGTTTTAAAAAAATAAATACACAGAATACTATAACTGTATTTTCCTTATGATTTTCTTAATAACATTCTCATTTTGCTAGTTTAGTGTTGTAAGAATATGGAAAAGAAGGCATAAAAACATATAAAATGTATGTTAGTCGACTGTTTATGTTATCTGTAAGGCTTTTGGTCAACAGTAAGCTATTGCTAGTTACATTTTTGGGGAGCCAAAGTTATTTGTGGGTTGTTGACTGTGCAGGGGTCTGCACTTCTAACTCCCACATTGTTCAGGGATTAACTGTATGTCTTCAGCTCTCATACAAGCTCTTCAAGTAGTAGTTGGGTTTTTATTGAATAATGAAAATTACACTGTACCTGTTTGCTAAGTACTAAAACAATTGAGAATTAGATATATGTGTTTGAGAAGGGTTAAAATATCCACTTTTCAGTTGGAATACAGAATTGGATAATGCAGCTATAAATGGGCCTCTGGTATAGTACTTTTAATCCTGAATTTAGACCATGTTACCACCATCAAGTAGATGAAATATCCATAAAAGACACCTTGACAGCAGTGTGAGAGAATCTTGGTAACTCCTATAACTTTGAACTCAGAGAAACTCCAGGTTCAACATTTTGACTGATTTGGGCCTCCCAGACTGACTTGTAAAAGAAAACCCTCAGACCTGATCAGGAACATTAATGCATGAATCGGGGGAAAATGCTATAGTTCTGCTCACAAGATATCATTGACAATAGATGGGAATAACTGAACCTTCCCCATAGTAGAAGGTGAGCAATGTGTCAGGCTCTCTCCCTGTCTTTGGATAAATCACTCCCTAGCTCCTGCAGGGAGGTATGTATGACATAAGGGATGTAGACACCGATACTTCTGAGGCATTGTTTCAAAACCATTCCTTCCTGGGGAGCAGAATGGATATCATGTTTTTGGTATCCTGGGGAAAGAAATATGGTTCGCTCTTATAGAAGTTTTTATTTCTGGCAATTTACAGATACGATCACAGGGCCTCATAGTTATGTCCCTTGCACAAAGTCTGATCCCAGGGAGTGAATGATAGAGCAAGGATTCAAATCCAGATTTTCTGATTTCCATAGTCCATCTATTTTTAAAGGTAGCTAAGGAGACAGATACCACAAAACAGATGTGAAAAAAGTGTACAGGGAGGAACACTGCGGCCACATATGACCAATCACCAAGTGCTGATACTCATCCGCTTTGAGGATCATTATGCAAATCAAATTAGTTAGTGCATATTAAAGTGATTTATAAACTTAAAGCTATGAACATATTACTAATTATTATCACAGTTAATGTGTATCTCCATCAACTTCCCTTTTCTATAGTATCAGGTTAATGATTTTTTGCCTTGGCAACATCTTGGATTGCTGTGAGGATTAGATGCAATAATGTACCTGCTAGTTCTGCAGAAGCTGTAAAGCACTATACAAGTGAAGGTTACCAGTATTGATTTGTACATTAATTGTTAATCCTTGAACATGGGTTAGTTAATGCTTTAATGATGAAAATTTGAACTACTAAATCTGTTAGAAAATGATGTTATAAAGTACAGAGATGTTGAGACTGTAATTCCAGAGGAAGAAAATGTGACCCAGAAATTGATTAGACTAATTGAACATTGCATCTTATTGATTTTGTGGTTTCTCTCTATGTTCAGCTTAGAATGCAAAGAAGCTAAAAGGTGTGGACATTGGAAAACATCCATGTAAATCCAATTCATCAACTTGATGGCTCACTTGCTACTCAAAGTGTGGTCCCTGGACCAGTAGCTTGGGAATCACCTGGAAAATTGTTAAAATTAGAATCTCAAATCCATCCAGGCCTACTGAATCAGAAATTTCAGAAACACTGCTGTGATGGAAATAACAAAAAAATACTGTAGCTCATTATACCACTCAAAGTATACATAATTATTGGGCTTCTGTAACAGCCTGGAAACTGTTTCTTTCAAACTGTTTATGATATTAATTAATATTCTTAGCACAGTCATAAATTGCCATGTTAAGTAATAATTATTTAGAAACACAAAAACACTAGAAATCTGATTTTTTCTTTTATTTCATGTTTGTACTTTGTCTTAATTAATACAGTTTCCAATTCATCTTTAATCCCTCTCTGGATCCATATATTTGTTTTATTTTATAATCATTTGGAACATAGCAGTACTCTGCTATATCCTGAGAATATACTAGAAGTTCAAATAGTATGGATTCTTTGTTTCATGAGTCCTACATTTAATGGTGGCAGATGCAAACAAAGAAAGAAATACAGAAGTATAAACTGAGAAAGAAGCTGGGAAGGTGATAGATAGGGTGGCAGGACAGGTGTGACTTGAATGTAATTATCTGGGCAGGCCATCAAAGGAACTGGCTTCGTATCAGCTTTGCAAGATGAGAAGAAGGCATTTGTTTGATAATTGAATAGTGGCAAGACTGCTAAGGCTTGAGGGGTGAAAAATGTTTGGTATGTTCCAGGAGCTAAAAAGGAGGCTAGCATCTCTGGAATGGATTGGGTGAAGTGGGTAGTAGCTGGAGATGAGTTTGGAAAGATTAATAGGGCTTAAATTAAGTAATCTTATAGTCCTTGGTTAAGTGTTTTAACTTGAGTGCAATTGGATGCCACTTTAAGCAAATGGGAAAGGGGGAAGGCAGACAATTACATTTGACATATGTCCAGTTTATACTTGAAAAAGAATTACTCTGGATACTGCCTGGAGCATCAGTTGCATAGGGACAGGTTATAAGCTTGTTGAAGTAACATTGATGACTTGGGTGAAGGTGGTAGACAAATTTTAGAAATATCTGTATTGTTGGTTGTGCCCTCAGATCCATTGCTCATCCTTCCCCTTCTCTGTTCTGCATTTCAGACGGTTTCCTTGCTGTATGTGGACTCTATTGATACAAGACACCAGTTGGAAATCAGAAGGAAGATCATTTCTGCAGGTACACCATTTTACCTGTGGCATCATCTCACACCAGATTGGCTAGCTTTGGTTTCATTTTCTGCCAGATGTCCCTAGCCTCTAGTCCCCAGTAACACCATGTTCTTCCTTGGTTCTGCTGCTAGTTTTGCATCATCATTTTGTGTTTAGCTTTTCAGTTCTATCACATGTGTAACCGATTCATTGCATTACATGCTCTTTGCAATAAACACCTAAGCATTCTCTCCTTTACTGTTCAGACCCTAAAGGATGTAGAGTAATGAAGGAAAAGAATTAAGAATGTTACACATATTTCAGCTTTGACTGAGCATGGACATTGGGGTAAGTATAGTTTTGAAAGAGGTCAGTATTCACTTTTGTACATGCTAGGTTTGATGTTCAAAGACAAACACATAAGAGGTTTAGAATTCATACCGGACTCTGAGTTATAAATTTCTAGATTATCGGATAGTTATGGTACACGTAGTCCTGGGAATGGATAGGTTATCCAGGGGAAAATGTTGAGAGACAAAAGAGATTTGGACTGAATCCTAAAGGATTTGAGGTTGGCGGGTAGAGAAAGAACCTGCAAAGGATATCTGGAAAGAGCTGAGAATTTCCTAGATCCAGATTAGTAAAATAACTACAATATATAGAATATCTTTAACATGTATCTCTCACATTATATAAATTATACTGTTCAATGAAATATCAACATATGATGAGCAACAGAAAACCATTCACACTAGCTGTTGTCTCTGAAAAATAGGAGAAAGACAATATGGCAAGAATCTTTGCAAGTGATTCCATCATAATTTTAAAACAAGTTTGCACTCCTGGTTTTAATGCAAATTTTCATTTTATGTGGCCTGAGTAATGGCAGGACTGCAGTCTGCAGTTGTGAGGCTTCTGTTGTAAGGACCAGCCCAGTCCAGAGGGTTAATGCAGCTGAAATGCAGTTCCTTTTGCCCTAGCCAAACCATTCATCTTGGTTCACAGCTATCTCTGCTGGAGGAAAGGAGCCTTTATGAAAACTCTTATCCAGATGGGAGAAAACTTTTCTAACATACGCAAAGGTGTTTGTGCATCAGCAGTGGCCTTGGGGTAGGGCAGGACCAAGTGTGCTGGGCCAAGGTCAAATCCCTGCCTTTTACAATGCTGCTCTCTGATATGGAACTTGGTAGTCATCCATGTAAGAGGCCTGTGTTTATGAAACATGGATCAGGGTTTGAGATATTGGATGATTCTAAACATAAGACATTTATGATTATAACCTGCTATATGTTAAGTATTTTTGTTTAATTCATATCATTAGGACATTTTTATGGATTTTGAATTGCATTTCTTTAGGCAGTATTGTTTGGTTAATTCTAATTAGGAAGGAAATTTGCAAACATAGAAAAATATGAAAAAGGAAAAAAATAATGACTTGTAACAACTTGAATCAGGTATAAACACCGTCGATACTTTAGCGAATTTCCTTGAAGTATCTTTCAGAGATGTGTGTGGTGCAAATATGCGTATATAAGTATGTATACAAAGGTCAGGCAAAAGTGGGTTTTAAAGTCAACACCAGTGATTTGTCAAATGTCCCTTTCAAGCACTGACAATAAGTACTCTCTTTAGAAAGTGTTCTTGGAAACTGATCACAGTTGTTCATATGAAAAATCATACAATAGTTAATAAGTAATGATATCAGAAGACACTCCTGTGTTTCATGTACTCAAAACTGAGAGCCTACTTTTGCCGCAACCTGTATTCATTTATACGTGAAGCCCTAAGGTCTTAGCTTCTTTTTGTACATGAGTGTAAAATGAGGTCACTTTCACATATTCTTTTTTTTTAAAGATTTTATTTACTTATTTTTAGAGAGGGAAAGGAGGGAGAAAGAGAGAGAGAAACATCAATGTGCAGTTGCTAGGGGCCATGGCCTGCAACCCAGGCATGTGCCCTGACTGGGAATTGAACTTGCGATGCTTTGGTTCGCAGCCTGAGCTCAATCCATGAGCTATGCCAGCCAGAGCTCACATATTCTTAAATAATAACCAATACCTAGTATTTAAAAAAAAAAAACATGGTTTTAGTCACTAGAGGCCTAACAGTGACTGGAAACCAAAAATCTCTGCCTCTAGGGGTTGATCTGGGAGGAAAGACAGAAACTTTCCAAGCCAGGAATTACAGTGGTTTAGGCCCTGATTTTAGTCTTTCTTCAAGGACCCCACAGCTGTTTCCCAAAGTCGTGCTCAGGAGTACACCCATTACACTTCCTCAGCTGCAGCCGCCTCTTCATCTGACCGCAGCCCTGTGAGTGCAGCCTTTGGCCTTTGGGGGTGGGCTCTGCGGTGGGCCCAGCTCTCCTTAGAGCTCACCAGGGTCCCCAAGGGCCAGACTAAGCACGTGACTGGCTGCCAGGGGAATGTCCTGAGGTTGGACACATTGTGGGAAGTCTTCTGCTTTGGTGACAAATGATCATTTCTAAATATCCTTTAGTATGTAGAAAAGAGGCTGATCCCTGCAGGGGGAGCTGATCACGTGTGGTTGTATGGAGCTCTGGCTCCAGAATTGCATGCCTTCCTCTGCACTTCAAAGTTCGGAAATTAATTGGAGCTCATCTTTAGCATTCCATTGTTAAATGAGTGTGTTTCTTGTGGGTTTTCAGCTCAACACTAGGGACTTGTCAATCATTTCGAGCATTGACAGTAAGTATACTTTACTTGGAAAGGAACTACATTTTCTCTGTCTCATTACACTTTATGTGATATTTTTGGTGCTATGTTAGAGGGGAACTCTGGACACTGCCTAAAAATCCCACCCTCAAGTCTGGCCCTTCTCTATCATCATTAGCCTTGAGAGAGGGGATAATACTCATTCTTTGCCTTTCCAGTGCTAGGGCAGGGCAGGGCCTATTATTAATTCCCTATGGCACTGTACAGATTTGACACACACCAAAATGCTATTAGGTTCAGGAATACATGCCAGGAAGCAAAATGTGGAAAATAATTTCTAATAAAGTTTTATTAGGTTAGGCTGCTCATGGGGCCTACAAACTTAACACCAAGGAAACCCAGGCCAGATGGTGCTCTGCTTAGCAACTGTTTGCCATTCTATGCCAAAGTGCAGTGTTCCTTCTTTTAGTGGATTGCGCCCATGCACATCTGTCCAAAGTCTGGAAAAATCTCTCAAAAAGCAAAGGGAATACTTTTGCTCACTGCCTAGGGTTTATCTTCACAACTCTATTTCCTACACTCAGATTTGCCATAGCCTAAGATGTTATACAGTATAAATCCAAAGCCTCTTTAAGAACTCCGGTAGACATAGTTGAGTCCTGATTCTCTGACCAGACAGAACAATTAAAACATGCCATGAATACCAGTATGTATTGAGATATCTAGTCTGAGATAAAAACTGAATATTTATAGAACCAAGCATGCTAGTTTGATTCCTTTCATTTGATTTTTCTCCTAGATGAGGTGATCATTCCTGAATCTCTTTATGCCTTTTCTCTGGTTTTCAAAATCTCAGTTCTAGATTTTCTGTGAGCAACTATTTAAACAAAAATATGTGCACAGATATTTATCTTTAGAAGAATAAGTAGAATATCTAGGCATTGAATATTCTAAATCTTTGAATGGCAAAGAACACTTTACCAAAGAAGCAGCAAAGCATTTGCAGTCAAAGCTAGAAAATGTGCATAATTTACATTGCATTCTCAACCTAAATATTGCCATTCACAGTCAGGTAAATATTGTCTTCACATATTTCTCCAAGGTAATGAGTGGGGACTTGTTTTACATTCATAAATGAAAGAGCTCACTCAAGCAGATTTCCCAGAAAAAAAGAGCATCACCCTCTCAGAAAATGTTAAGGTTTTTATCACATATACACTACATTTTATTACACATTCACATTTTCACAAAATTAATATCATATGCTATGTTCAATTCTATATAATGAATTTTTCACTTACTCCTATGTGTATCTTCCCATTCACTAGCTATTTTTGAAAATCTCATTTTAGTGGCTGCATTCAAAATGTGGATGTGTAATAACTTATTTTATCACATTTATTTTGTTTATCAGAAATCTATTTTGTTTCATTTTTAAAATATTATAAACAGCATTGGAATGGTTATCAGTTATCACATACATTTATTTGTTTCATTGATTATTTCTTCAATATATTCTTATGAATGATATTGTTGTACCATAGGACCTTATGGATGAACCTCAGGAAAATGGGTCCCTATTCCCTTGACCCTGCTACATAATAATTTGCCTTTTTTTCTGCAAAAGTGATGAGGCTAATAACTAACAATAATTGCTATTAAGCAACATTTGTCAAGGCTATGGTGTCTCTTTCATAGTCATGTCACCGTGTAGCCATGTGGAGTTCTGCTGCTCGCCACCAATAAAGTCCAGAGGCAAAGATTTGGTGTAAAAGGAAAGGGGTTGTTTATTTACAGGCTACACAATTTTGAAAAATAATGGGCTTCTGCCTTGAAGCTTATTTTCTTTAAAACACCCAAAGGTAAATAACCCCATTATCCCTAGCTGACTCAGTTCAAGGATGCATCGGGAATCCCTTTTCCCACTTAAAAATATGCCATCCTTTGCTACACACAGGTAGCTGTAGCATGATTACCCAGGTAGCTCTGCGGACTCCTGGTCATAGTCCAGCTCTGGGCATTTTTCGGTGTCTGTACACTCCTTTGGAGTTTATGCAGTCCAGCATCCTTCTTCGCATGCTCCCCTTTCCTCTAGCCACTGCACGCCTGCCCAGCACTTGCGTTCATTCCCACAGGCCATTGGGTCATGGGTGTGTCCGTTTGCCAGGTTGAGCAGGGCTGCACAGCAAGGCAAGCTGGTGAGAGGGATGTGGGCCTTTGCACTCAGCCACAGGGTCTCCTAGGAGCATGGGCCTGGGAACACTCGGGCCACTGACCCCTATAGGGGCTTGGAGAGGAAGGAAAAAGAGCCTGGACTTCCAGCTCACTCCATTTTTAAAGTCCCAGTCCCAAATCTTATGTGCACCAGAAGCCAGTGGGAGGGTCATTTTCTTCTGTCCAAACGTTTTACTAAACTGGTACATGCACTGTTTGTCCAGGCCAGTGTCTATCATGCCTGTCACAGCACCTCTGTCCCTCCTAGGCCACCATTATCTGGAAGGGGTGGGAGTTTTTATCCATGTGGTGTGCAGGGGCACAAGCATCTCCACCCAGGTCAAGCATCCCCACTGGAGCTGCACTGGTTTTGTTTACTACTGCCTGAGGATGTGGAAAGGCTGTCAGTGGTTGCTATTTTTAATTCTGCCACTCTGGCACTTCCTGACCCCTCTTAGGGGTGAGGGCTGTCCCTCTGGGAGCACACAAAATCTTATGCTTCACTGCGTCTCTGTCCTTTCTCCTGCTGTGTCGCACTGCACTGCTGTTGCTCAGGTGCTGGGGCAGTGTATGCTGGTGGCCTGACTGGTTTGTTTACTGTTGCCTGGGCAACCTCCTTTCTCCAGGCCCCTCCCTTTCTTCCGGAAGGCAGCCTTTCTTTTCCAGCTCTGGGGTCCCCTCCCTGCTCCCCATTGATCTGGTCACACCCCTCTGTTAGAGTTGCATTAAGGGCAACTCGGTAATATCTTAAATTATCTTTATGAAGGATATTTACTAATAAGATGAACTAATTTAATAGTTCATATACGTTTATTTAGTGTCATCATAATGGAAATTCTCATTTTTAGGTATAATGAAAAGTGAGTCTAAACATCAGATGTTAAAAGGGTAACATATACTTTTCTGTGACTAAACACAAGTTCTAGGAAGTATAAGCAGACTCTGCTACAGGCCCGTGCCCACTGTTTACAGGTAGTTAATGGAAGAACTAAGCCTCCAAGTACCACCTTCTTTTGACTCGGAAAGAGACAGTAGCATCAGATGAACTGAAATCTGTGCTCTGAGAGAAGAGAGTCTAGCTAGCCCCTCGCTGTTGGCAGTCGGAACACATTTCCATGCTGTGTCGCTCCATGCTGATTACTGTGTTAATTACTCACATCTGGGACTCGGATTTGATTAAGCTCACGGAATTTTGCTCTTTTTCCCATTTCTAATCATTCTTCTTTCCTCAATCTTCTGAATTTGTTGTCATTTAATTTCATTTTTGTCTGTAGTCAAATTGATGGCTTCTCTAAAGTTTCATTAAAATCTTGATTTCTTCAGGCTCTTTTTTCAAGGTCCTGCTTTCTTTGGCCTTTATAAAATGCTTGGCCCTTTGATTGAGTAAATAAAAATTCTGAAATGCGTATAATTCTGTAGTTAATGTCACCAGTCAGCTCATTGTTTGAAAAGCAAGAGGTATGCTTTTTGCTTCATCTGAATGCCCACTCCTCCCTTAGGTTAGTTAGACTGATTGAAGGGAAACCATTTAGACCTTTGAAAAACCTACGTTAGTGTGCCCTCTCACTGTCTGTTGGTCTTTCTAAATATATTTTATATGTGTATATATATGTATATTTATACACACACACACACACACACATATATATATATGTATGTGTCTTAGTTATACTCATGGTAAACACTAAGTACACATGAGTCCCTTCTGTAATCCAAAATTCTTCCATTTTAATTTAGCAATGTGAATTTTCACTTAGCTTAAATATGTAAGTTACAGGTGCTAAAACTGCATTATATCTGACATGGTTAGGTGAAAATTTGTATAGGTTACAAAACTCCTTGTATGTCAGTAGTGTCTTCATTTTACATATCTAAGCACTAACAATCTAGGTCAGATTTCATAGAAAATTAACACACTTTCTGTGTTTGCCTTTGGCTAAGTGTTATATATACACAATTTAAAATATCCCCTGCCTACACAACGAGTCCCGATGGAGGCTAACAATGAAGAATTCTTGCCATTATGCTAAATTAAGGGGCTGTAGTTTATGTTTAACTTCAATTCTAAGAGGGCACTGTTTTCTCATATGGCAATTATTAAACACAATTTCACCCTCACCACATAAATATGCTACATTTTCATAGTGTTAGACACACATAGGCCATGGTGTTATGTTAGTGTTTAATACCTAGGGTTTGAGAGCTTTAATGTAGCTTTGAGATAACACTTAAACACAGTTGATAGTGTCGCCTTTGAATGATGTTTGTGAATTTGAGAGGAATAAGAACTTAGTACCAGTAACTGGTCTAATTGTCTTCCATTCAATGATTCCGCCAATAATGATCTCCTGAGTATCTAATACTGGCCAGTCATTATTTTATGTTTCTGGAGTATATGAGTAAATGAAGCCAAAAAAATTCTTGTGCTTATGGATCTATATTGTTAAAATAATTTACTGAAAGTTATCTAAATAAAGGAATAGTTTATCTTTTACTCTCACTTGTACACATGATGCTGGGCCCTATAATAAAGATTATAAAGTGAGTGAATTACAGGGAGAGAAATATTTTGGAATAAAAAAGGGCAGACTATCACATAATTCACCATATTACACATATCCAATGAAAAATGAAAATTACAAAAATAGCAAAAATATTACTACTGTTATGATTTTATGCAATATTAAGAAATTACTAATATCTTGATGATGGAGGTTCATTTGACTTTCCCAGGCCATGCAGAATGTCAGCTTTTTTTTGTCAGAAATACCCAATTCTAATTTTTCAGAGTCAACACAATTGCTTTTGCTGCAAGAGAGCTGTCAGGTGATTTTCATGATACCATATTATTTATCCTGCGACTAAGCTAAAGACCATCACCGCTAATATGATAGGTGTCAGTCTGCTTAGTTTAGATTGTGCAACATAATTTTCCTGGACGAGGGAAATAATCAAAATGCTCAAACACACCCTCCCAGAATAGAGTTAATTAAAATGTATAATAATGGTGAAATGTATGAACTAGAATACTATTTTTTATTTTGAAGACTAATTATTATTTTTCAGTGTCAGAATGCAGTTATGTGATGGGAGCTTGTGCTATAAAGAACAACTACTGACTGAATTTGAGCCTATGTGAGGGAGAGCGGATATGCTAAGTTAAACAAAAAGAATAACACTAAAACAAAACATTGCATTTGTTTATGAAAACTTAGAATTTAAATTAGATCTGAAAGTTTTAATTAAAATAATTGATTGTTTTAAAATGGTTTATGCAAGATTCTAATTTAGAAATTTACTGTTTTTCTCTGTTGCCACCATTCTTTGATAAGATGATTTTAATAGCAATGAAACATCTAATTAGATTGCACTGTGTTATGTTCTTTGAAGTAATTATTTGGTTTATTACTATTCCGTTCAGAAAGAACACAAATTTTTATAAACACATACACTTTTTATATTTCCTAAATTCTTTACAAACTCTTTTCTAGCAAATAAGTTAAGAATAATTATATTTATTAAGTACAAGCATAATATTAACCTTAAACTTCCTTAAGCTACTTCAAAACCTTGTGGAAGTGATTTCAGCTTAAAAAGTAAGTAAAAAATAAGCAAAACATTTTGTTATTCTTTTAGTTATCACAAAACTCAGAATTCAAGCAGGTATCCCAGTATGTCCCTGCATTTGCATCAAGCTTGTAGTTTAGAGAGTTAAATAACATTGACCCGTTGATTCATGATGCCCAGTGTTTATTTCATTTCACATCACGTAACTTCCCTTTTAGTCTCTGCAGAAAGATTCTTCTTTTGATTTTAAAGTTCTTTTTGAAACTTCTTCACATTACATCTCTGCATCTTACCTGCTTTCCCACTTTTAACCTCCCCTCGGTCTCTTCAAAGAGTCTGTTAGATTCCACTCCCACATCTTTTGAAACATTCTGTCAGCAATATTCTTCCCGGCCAGTCCAAATCCAAAGGTCATTATTACTTAAGATATTTTCATGACAATGATCTCTACTCCTATGTCTGTATGTCCACATTTTTGATGAATCTTGTCTGCTTCTAAGCTCCTGCACAGGACTGTTAGTGGGCCTCAGAGGATGTTTTCAAGCTCGCGTACCTGAGCCTCTCCACACAACTGCCTCATGCCACGGCAGCCAGCTGCCCCAAAATGAGGGTCCCAGGAAAGAATGAGAGGAGAGCACTCACAGACAGAAGCCATAGCCACCACATACCAATGTGATTTTCAGGCAGATAAAGGTCCTAAATGTGAACAGCTAAATTTTAGGCTTCCAAGTAGTACAGAATTTCTTAGTAAGAAAAAGAAAGCTGCAAACATTAAAAAAAATGCATATACATTTAATCCATTTTTTTTTTACATATTCAACAAAAGATACCTTAAAGACTAAAAGGAAAAACATTGGAATTGGACTAGTTTTGCAAAATACAGACCTAACAAAATACTAGTTATAACAAATTCTATAAATCAATAAGAAGATAAATGATACAATAGGAAAATATGCAAAATTCATGAACGCTCTCCAACCAGGAAAGACCAATAGGGAAAATGGGCTTACACCCTTGTAATCATGGAAATAAAACTTACAATGCCAATTGGAGAGCATTTCCTGTCTATTAAATCGGCAACCCCAATGACACAGGCATGAAAATACATGAACACATATGTAATGCAGTTAGTGAAAACAATGCACCATTTTGGAGAACAAGTTAATAGTACCTAATACACATGAAGATACTCTTACCATAAAAGAATCTTCAAATTCTTCTCCTTGATACATACATAGAGAAAGTGAATAAGAACTTGTGCAATAAGAATGTCGAGGCATTGCTTTAAGTAGCCCAAACTGAAAACATCCTAAATGCCTACAAATGAATGTTATATTATAGTTGTAACACAAAACCAACAATGTTTGTAGAAAACAAATATTATCTATTAATGTGGCTGAATGTCAGATATATAGTGTTGTGTTAAAAGAATAAGTTTCAGAATAATATGTACTGTTTTCTGCCATTTATATGAAGTAGAGAAGTCAATAAATAAAAATTATAGCACTTATAAATATGTAGTGAAAATATAGATGAACTTGTGGAATTGATCAAACTCAATTCACATAGTTATCCCTTGAAAAACAAATAAAGAGTGTTACTTAAATGTTCCTTGAAAATTCTTTGGAAAAAAGATCAGAAGCAAATAAAAATTAGTAGAAAGACTGTAAAGCTGGGTGGTGGGTGCATAAATGCTAGTTCCCTGAATTCTGTACTTTGTTTTTTTAAAAATAATCCACAATATATTTTTTAAAACCAATCATTCTTCCTGTCTATTCCTCTAACGTTTCTGTGATCCAAAGCAGTGTTGATTTGTGCCTGGAGTTCTGTCACAGCCATACTGCCCACATTCTCTGCCTTCAGTCTGACCTTCAGCCAGTCAATTCCAGCCTGTCACTTACTACCATCAGTAGGGACATCAAATTTCCTGCTATAGTTGTTCCATAACATCTGCTATAGTAAGTCCAAGCCTCTGTTTCTGGCTTTTGAGCCCAACCAGAATCTGCCACGAGCACTCATTCTTAGAAACCCTCGTCTTCCACAGGAAATCTGTACTTCAGTGAAGTGTAACTGCCCTCTGTTCTTTCCTTCTCTCCATTCCAAAGCCACTTCATCAGGGCACAGATCAAGTGACACAACATCCATAATGGTTCTTTTCTTTGTTTTTAAAAGATTTTATTTATTTATTTTTAGAGAAAGGGGATGGGAGGGAGAAAGGGAGAGGGAGAAACACTGATGTGCAAGGGAAACATCCATCAGTTGCCTCTCACATGCCCACAACTGGAGAAATGCCCACAGCTGGCCCAAAACCTATGCATGTGCTCTGACTGGGAATCAAACTGGCAACCTTTTGGTGTGCTGGTTGATGCCCAACCCACTGAATTACAACATTCAAGCCTATAATGTTTCTTTTCTGATCACCTCAGCTCATTCAGGATTTGGATTATCCATAAAACCAGTATTGTATCATTAATTTCTTAAATAGTCTCTATTTTGTTTGTAGAATTTAGATTCAGACCTTTAACTTACTGTGCAAGGGGCCAGGAAATGTTTTATTTTCTTTTGTATTAATCATAGGGCTAAACATACTAATTCCCCAAACTCTTATTTTAGGGTGATTGCCCAGGATGATCCAATGTCTCTTACACCCTCAGTATGAAATCTGGACTAACCTTGACTTTCCCTACTCTTTCATTCCCCTTCAAACAAACCCTGCATTTTGTTTTTTAGTTTTATTATTATATTTCCATTGTGTGCACTTATCTGTATTTTCATTGAAAGGCCTTGTCAAAGTCACTGTTACTCTGTATAGGGAACAGAAGACTTATATATTAAAGATTTATAATATTGAAGCTTATATCTTTGTGAAATTATCACCTGGTACTTGTACAGTGAGGGGTGTGTTGTTCCAGGGATCTATGCAAAACTCTGCCCTCCCTCTATATCTGATAATGAAGCCATAGTAAACTGTAAAATCTAATTTAGTCACCTTGTTTTTTAAAGACTTTGAATGGCTTTCTATTGTCCTTATAAAGTCCCTATTAGTTAACATGACTCATAGAGCCTTGTGTGATCAGTCACTGCCTACTTCTCTAGCCTCACCTAATGCCACCCATCCTCTGCCTAAGCTTTATACATATTGCCTTCTTTCTGTTCCTCAAGATGTCATGTGCTTTGTTTCCTCAGGGCTTCTACATAGGCTAAGCTGACTTTCTAGAACCCATTTCCCACCATCCCTCTTCCCATGGGCATTCTACTTATTCTTCAGGTTATAATTACAGTTTTATCGATGAATCTTTTTTTACCTCTCCTCTTACCCTGCCTACTCAAACTGCAATAATTTCTATAGTTCCTTTCATTTCTCTTTTGTAACATACACCAAAATGTAATTAATTTTTGTTTTTTCTATGTCATGACTCTATAAGCTCCACAGGGAATGGGGTTCTGTTTTCTTCACTACTTTATCTCCAGGGGCTAACATAATGCCTTATTCGCAGTTGATGTTGTATATATCTTTACTGAATGTATTGAATATTGTTTTTTAGGAATATTTATTAAATGTATTGTTATTTTATTTTTTCCAACATCATTTAACCCCTATACCTTCTGCCTCCCTACACACCCCTCCCCACAATCACCACATTGTTGTCCATGTCCATGAATATTTTTTAATTGATTTTAGTTTATTAAAATAGATGATAAAGGCATTTTAACATATTTCTATTTCGTATTATTTTTAACTTTATTTTTATTATTGACACTATTACAGATGTTCTTGTTCCCCTTTCTCCCCCATGTTGCCCGCCCCCTGCCCTCTGGCCATCACCACACTGTTGCTTGTGTCAACCTGTTATACATATGTGTTCTTTGGCTAATTCCTTCACTTCTTTCCTATCACTTTCCATCATCCTATCTTAAATGCTGGAAGAAGATAAAGTGAACAAAACCAGAACATATCTATAAATTTCGAGGAAAATAGAATTAAGCAACCCCAAAATCTGAGATATTTAATACTTTCTTTTTCAGTTTTTCTAAAGTTGGGAAATAGAATTGAATTCTTCATAAGTAATAATTTTTACCTTTTTAAAGTGCAACTCAATTATTGGGGTAGGGGACATTGACTATTTTTAAATAATAACTCCTGGTGATTAAGGAGAAACCAAAATACTTTGACCAGAGGAGCATTTTATATGAACAAAAATAAACATATAATCTTGATGCCTGACACTTTCAAATCAAGCACTCCTACACAGCTTATTCTCTAACAATTTCTTTAATCATTTTCCCTGCTTGTATCTGTGCCCTCAGTGTTGTAATAGTCCTCTACAGTATACAAATCCTACTTCAAAATGAAAAGTGAAGGGAAAAAAAGACAATCTACATTTCACACCCTGCCATGTTCCGGCTGCTATAGGTGATTAATGATAATGGCCATTTACCCAAAGTATAGACTCTGTTAACAAATGGGATTGAAAAACAACTTTATGATAAATGTGGGAAATATATTGTTCTTCTATGGTGTATACCTTTCTTTATACATAAAATGGAAGGCATTCTTAAAATCTATTTGCACATAATAATGCATGAAATTACAGCTTTTATAGTGTTGTATATTGAAAGCAATGGGTTTGATTTGGTCAACCAAGGGACACAACCTATTTTCTTCAGAACTGTGAAAATTATGTTTATTGATATTTTATAACCTGCAGAGTTCTTCTAAAGGAAATATTATATATTACACATTTATGGAGACTCTATAGTTTACACAAAAGAGAGAAGTTTGGATTAAGTGACATAGAGACTAAAAGAACAATTTGAAAAATCAATATATTTAGGAGCTGGTTCTTTGAAAAGATAAACAAAATAAAAAAGCCTTTAGTCAGACTCATCAAGAAAAAAGAGAGAGGATCCAAATAAATAAAATCAGAAGTGAAAGAGGAGAGATTATAACTGATACTATAGAAATACAAAGGATTGTAAGATTACTATGAACAACTATATGCCAAACATTTTGAAAACCTGGGTGAAACAGACAAATTTCTACAAATGTATAATCTTCTAAAACTAAATGAAGAAGAACAGAAAGCTTGAACAGACTGATAACAACTAGTGTAACTGAGGCAGTAATAAAAGCTCCCAGCACACAAAAGCCCTGGACCAGATGGTTTCACAGGAGAATTTTACAAAACGTTTCAAGAAGAGCTAACCCTTATCTTTCTCAGACTGTTTCAAAACATCCAAGAAGAGGAAAGACTCCCAAACTCTTTTTATGAGTCCTGCATCATCCTAATCCTCAAGTCAGATAAAGACACAAAAGAAAGAAAACTACAGGCCAATATCACTGATGAACATAGACACTAAAATCCTCAACAAAATATTGGCAAACCGGATCCAACAATACATTAAAAAGATCATGCACAATGATCAAGTGGGGTGCATCCCAGGGATGCAAGGATGGTGCAATATTTGCAAATCAATAAACTTAATATATTACGTAAAAGGAAAGACAAAAATCACATGATCATATCAATAGATGTTGAAAAGAATTTGATGAGGTACAGCACCTATTTATGATAAAAACACTCATCAAAGTGGGAGTAGAGGGAGCATACCTCATCATAATAAAGGCCATAGACAAGAAAACTACCACCAGCATCGTATTCAATGGGCAAAATCTAAAAGCTTTCCCATTAAGATGAGGAAAAAGACAAGGGTGCCTGCTTTTACCACTTTCATTCAACATAGCATTGGAAGTCCTAACCACAGTGATCAGACAAAAAAATAAAAGATAAATAAAAGGCATTCAAATTGGAAAGGAGTAAGTAAAACTGTCATTGTTTACAGATGATATGATAGTCTACATAGAAAACCCTATAGACTCTACCAAAAAACTGTTTGACCTAATAAGTGAATTTGGTAAAACAGCAGGATACAAAGTCAATATTTAGAAATCAAAGGCATTTTTGTATACCAACAATGAAATATTAGAAACGGAAGTCAGGAGAAAATTCATTTGCTATAGCAACAAGAAAAACAAAGTACCTAGGAATAAGCCTAACCTAGGAGGTAAAAGACCTGTACTCAGAAAAGTACATAACACTGAAGAAAGAAATCAAAGAAGACACAAATAAATGGGAGCATATACCGTGTTCATGGATTGGAAGAATTAACATCATCAAAATGTCCATACTACCCAAAGCAATTTATAGATTCAGTGTAATTCCCATTAAAATACCAATGACATGTTTCATAGATATAGAACAAACATTTCAAAATTTTATGTGGAACCATAAATTACCCTAAATAGTCATAGCAACTCTGAGAAAGAAGAACAAAGTAGGAGGGATCACAATACCTGATATCAAACTATATTACAAGGCCACAGTAATCAAAACAGTCTTGTAATGGCTTAAGAACAGACACATAGATTAATGGAACATAATATAGAGCCCAGAAATAAAAGTCTCTATGGTCAATTAATATTTGTAAAAGGGGATGGAAGCATAAAATGGAATAAAAATAGCCTCTCCAACAAATGGCATTGGGACATCTGGACGCTATATGCAAAAAAAGAAAAAAAAAAAGAAACTTGACCACCAAGTTACGCCATACACAAAAATAAATTCAAGATGAATAAAAACTTAAATATAAGTTGTGACACCATAAAAGTCCTAGAGAAGAACCTAGAGAAGGAAATCTCAGATATTCCATGTAGCAGTATTTTCACTGATATATCCCCTAGAACAACAGACATAATGGAAAGAATAAACAAATGGGACTTAATCAAAATAAAAAGCTTCTGCATGGCTAAAGAAAACATCAACAAAATGAAAAGGGAAACAACTGTAAGTGAAAAATTATATTTGCCAGTGATACCTCAGACAGGGTCTGATCTCCAATATATATAAAGAACTCACACAACTCCACTCTGGGAAGACAAACAATTCAATTAAAAAATGAGCAAAGGACCTGAACAGACACTTCTCCAAGGAGGAGATATAGAGGGCCCAGAGACATATGAAAGGATGCTTAGTATCACTAGCCATCAGAGAGATGCAAATTAAAACCACAATGAAACACCCCTTCACACCGTTGGAATGGTCATCATAAACAAATCAACAAAGAAGTGCTGGAGAGTATGTGGAGAAAAGGGAACCTTCATACACTGTTGGTGGGAAAGCAGACTGGTGCATCCACTGTGGAAAGCAGTATGGCATTTCCAGCAGAAAGGAAGAAGGAGCACCTACCCTTCATGACAGCGTGGATGGAACTGGAGAGGATTATGCTAAGTGAGGTAAACCAGGTGGTGAAAGACAAATACCATATGATCTCACCTATAAGTGGAACCTAATCAACAAAACAAACAAGCAAACAAAATATAACCAGAGACACTGAAATAAAGAACAAACTAATAGTAACCAGAGGGGAGGGGGATAACAGGGGAAAGAAAGGGAAGGGTCATTAAGGAAAATGTATAAAGGACATCACAAACCAAAGGAGGGTAGGATTGAGGGTGGGAGATGGGGGTCAGTGTGTGGGGAAGTGGTGGCAGGAAAGTGGAGACTACTTGAACAACAATAAAAAAAGGAAAAAATAAAGAAATTTGGTGTTTTCATCCTGATACTCAGTGGGTATGTACTTATTTACATTAAGTTTATGATGACGAGCTTCAGAACAAAAAGATTACCTGGACTGAAGGGGAAATAATCAATGAAGTCCTGAGTCCCTTTGGAGGTGGTACATTTCTCTTATTCCTCTAAATTTTGTTTTAACTTCTCCTGGTGAAGAGAAGTTAAGGAATGGCTTTTTTGTGACCCATTTTGTAAATGATGAAATGTTCCAGGCTTTTCATTGAAGTGATAAGGTAAGTCTGTTCCTAGTATTTGTTATGCATCTGATTGTTCCTCTAATAAAGTAAATGTAATTAAAAATAGAGCAGTACCATTGCATTTTAATAGCTTGGATTTTTCCCTGTGGAAGAGTCAGCAAACAGTGAAAGAATATGAAGATTCAGCTCTCCAGCACCTGCCAGGCAGCCTTTGTCAAGATTAACAACATCACACCAGGTTATTAGAGGAAACATAAATACTTTTGAGACTCCGTGGGTAGTTACGATATCACGTTTTATTATCTTCCCCTAAAATGGAATTACTCACTGTAATTGCTTGCCAGTCACAGGCCAACAAACATGACAGAAGAAATTGTATATATTGGGGAGAGTGGTTATAATGCAAAGGCAGCTGACCTAGAGAATGTTGTTAAGGACATATTATTATATATTTGTAATAATCATAATTAAATTTTTATGGCACTTTACAGCTTCTAGGATAGGCACATATTTGTGCCTTGCATTTGAAGTGGGCAAAGCTGTTATTTGAATTCCTATTTGAATAAGGAAATAGGGGTGTGAAGATGCTGAACAATGTGCTCAAGAGTCCTGCTGCTAGGAAGTGCAGAGTTGACAATGAGCTCCTGTTTCCGAATTTCAGTCTATGTCCTCTCTGCCAATCTGCATGTTCAACAGCAAATGCATAATGCATGCAGTTCCCTTCTGGACCACAGCTTTATTTATAAAAAGGTGGTTTTGAAGAATCTAAAATTTCCTGAAAGAAATGATAGAGCACAAACTAAAATGAAAAACAAGAGCAATTTAGTTAGTAGACTTACAGAAGCAGGGAGATTTGGTGTCATTCATGGGACATTCAAGAAAATATGGGAAGGCACTGTCTCTAAGAGGAGAAAAGCAATGTATTAAGACATTTTTTGTTTGCATTATTTTTGTTTTCATGGACTTCATTTCCAAAAGAAACTTGATTAGCAAAAGTGGAATGAGTCAACAGAATAAGAAGACGTGTTCAAACTGGGAGGAAATATTGGTACAACACATTATTGGGTTAAGAACTATTATTTAAAGTATAGAAAAGAACTCTTACAACTCAACAATAAGGAAATGAGCAACCCAATTAAAAGTAGACAAAAGTTCTGAGCAGATGCTTTAATAAAGAAGATATACAGATGACAAGCATATGAAAAGATGCTCAACTTCATATATGCCATTAAGGAAATGCAGACTAAAACAATAATGAGACACCACTACAAACCTATTAGAATCACTCAGATCCAAAACACTGATAATACCAAATACTGCCAAAGATGTGGAGCAATGGGCACTCTCATTGATTACTTTTGGTAATGTAAACCGATACAACCACTTTGGAATACAAAACTGAATTGCTTTTACCCTATAATCTAGCAATTGTGCTCATTGATATTCAACCAAAGGAGTTGAAAACTTAAATTCACACAAACATATGCACATAAATATTAATACCAGCTTTTTTCATAATTGCCAAAATGTTGAAGCAAACAAGATGTCCTTCAGTAGGCCAATGAATGAATTGTGTTACATTTAGACAGTGGAATATTGTTTAGTGCTAGAAAGAAGAGAGCTACCAAACCATGAAAAGATATAAAAGAGCCTTATATGCATATCCCTAAGTAAAAGAAGCAAATCTGAAAAGGCTACAGTCTACATGATTTTAACTGTATGACATTCTGGAAAAGGCAAAAATATGGAGATAGTAAAAAGATTGGTGGTTGCCAGGCACTGGGAGGGAGGGAGTAATAAATGGGTAAAACACAAAGGTTTTTAGGACAGTGAAACTATTCTGTTCAGAAACTATTCTGAAACTATTCTATAATGATTACTAAATATCATTATACAACTTATAAAAACTCATAGAATGTTCAACACCAAGAGGGAACTCTAATGTAAACTTCGGACTTTGGGTGATAATGGTATGTCAGTGTAGGATCGTCCATTGCGGGAAAGGTACCCCTCTGGAGCAAGATGTTGATAGTGGGGGAGGCTGTGCATGTGTGGGGACATGTGGGTCTATGGAGACTCTCTGTACCTTCCTTTTGCTGTGAACCTAAATCTGCTCTAAAAGTAAGCTTTGCCTTATTTAATACTTTTTTATTAAAAAATGTGCTATGGGACATAACACATCAATGTAGGGGAATGGGTGCTGTTACTCTCAACAGCATCATGTATAGCCAGGAGGGAATGAATCAATGAGACCTAGTTTTAAAATCTGTTTGATGTTTGGAACAAATACAGACTTTTAAATCACGTCTCCTGGATTCCACCCTTAATGAATATCATGGCAGAAGTTCTGACTGTACCTTATAACAGCACACGAAGACTCATTTCTTTCATTACTGTGAAAACTGTCACTGCGTGGTACACCTGAAGCCAAGACTGTCCAGAGAGGAATGATTCATTAGGGTTCAGTTGTCCAACAGAAGGGCACAAGGGAATATACTCAAAATACAGAATTTCTGGCAGAGAAAGTGGTCTCTGCTATAATTCAAGGAAAATAAACTACTTTGTATGTTCAAAAATTCTTTATTTTCTACATTTTATGCTAGAATCACAGATAAAGTTCCCCAGCTATAACTCCATTACTTCCATTGAAACTTATCTTAATATTTAGAAAATATTTTCTTGCTTCTTATTTTCTATATTTTTAAATGTGAAGTTTTCTCATGATATTTGAATCATATATGTTGTTGAGTTTTGATTATTTTAGTGTTTTAAGTTTTCTGATTTTTTTTTGGTAGAGTGTTGCCATTTGTCAATGTCTAAATTTGCTTCTTTTTTTTTTTTTTGGCTATTTCCTTTCTCAAGCTATATTCTGAAAAGTTCATTACAAAAGACCATTTCACAAGCGATTCGGCAAGCTTGTCCACTTACTGAATCCCTTGTCCCCAAAATTACATTTAATAGTAACCAATGTGTCATCAATTTCTACCTCAATCTGCCTATCTTTGGTGGAAAGTCCTCCTCAGTCTCCTACTCTGTTATTTCTGGGAGTCCTTGGGGACATCTCTTTTGAGTGCATGAAGAGTTTCTCTATTGTCACAGAACCCACCATGTACCTTCATACGAGTTCTAATTCCTGACCACAGCTGACAAAGCCACTTGGTCTGCTGATTACACCTCTGCGGCTAGAATTCTCTATGAGGTCACTGAATGTTTTGGCAAGGGTGTTGCTTCCTGATACGTCCTCTAGGCACCAAAGCCTTGTAGTTCATCAATCCTCAGGACATATTTTTACCTGGGCAGCAAAAAAATATATTCCAAAGTAAAGAGAGATCTCTGCCCATAGAGGGCAGATGGGAGTCTTTGGACCAGAGCCAGCATACAAGCTCCCAAAGCTCCCAGCTAAACATTTTATCATTCTTATTTTCTTTTCCTTCCATCATTACTAGCCTCTGTCTGTTGTAAACGTTCCTGCTGGATTTCATAGTGAACAAAGCCTCGCTAGTGCCTGCATCCCCCTATACCTGTCACTCTCTTGGTCTGGCTATATTTTATATGAAAAGATTTCTTTTGGAACATACTTTATACTTAAAGATTTCCTTTCTTCAACAAAATCAATTTGGTACTTTGAATGACTTACCAAGCATGTGTGGATTGAAGACCCACACTGGACCAGGACTATTGTAGGAGAAGGGAGAAAAAAACAAAACAAAACAAACAAACAAAAAACCCCCCAAATCTACAGTCCTATGAATGATGTTTTTGGGTAGTCCTTTAAAAAAACATATTCTAGACTGGTGACATAAAAATATGCAAGGTCTGCCTTTAAATTGTACTCATAGTCTAACCGCTCTAATTCTTACCATCTGTATTTCAACCACATACATGATGGAATAGCAGAACATGAGGTGGGTTCAGACTCCTGTAGGTATTGCTAAAATAAATAGTAAAGAACATGAATAAATACCTCACCCTTTAATCTACTACCCTATGATTTATTTATTGTCATAGTGACCACGATGGTTTTAACTCCACGGTTTCTAGCTGAGGTCACTAGTTTACTGTACATTAATGGAGAATTACCATGTGTCAGATAATGTGCAGGATGCAGAAAATTCCAGATGCTACTGTCTAGCTTACAAGCATATTTCCTTTGTTTTATCATCCTAATACTTGTCCTTGTCTATTAAGATCATACATATTTCTGAAATTTACTTTAAACAATCATTTTGCCACGTAACTCATCATTTTGAGTGAAACACTGAGCTAGCTCACCAAATTAGACAGTTTTGAGCCCAAATCTGATTATATTTTAGAGACTGGGTTAGTAACTCCAGCTACCATTTCTAGTGTCTTTTGACTACATGCTTAAGAACTTTAATTACAAAGTCAGTAGTTTTCAAACTGAGATTCATACATGATCTGAATTCTACCCTAAACACAAAATTGAAGAGTAAGTATTCAATACCTACCCCCAAAACTTAGGACTGTTAGTTAGTTCAGTTGATTGTTTATGTTTTCTAAATTTGGTAAACTAATTTTTCACCTTAAACACCTTCTTTTCCTTTTTTATAGCCTGTCCTTGAATTCTTCTAATGTGAATTCTAAATACGCACCCTCACACAGAATATGTGTGTACGTCAGGTGAATTTTGTCTCTGTGGAGCTGCGGAGAATAAACCATAGAGCAGCCCCTAACCAAAGCCAGTGGGCTAACAGATGGAGTACACAGTATGGAATTAGAGATAACTGGCATGATTTATTTTTTTTAACGATCCATCTGGAATTCAAGGGTCAAGATCATCAGTTTTGACACTTACAGAGGATCACAGCCTCACTTTACATTTAATTTCTGAGGTTACTTTCTTTAAAAAAGATAGTTTTCAGTATTAAAATAATACTTAGAAAATAAACAGCAAGAGTAAGTTACAAATTACCACAGACTGAATGCTACATTATTATGGAAAATGACTTACACGTAAAAATATATTGATAACATTATAAATTGCTGCAGTTAATCACATTAACAATTCTAAATATTCTATGGTAAACTACACAGAACTACAACACGGGTGTGTTAGGGTAGGTTGGAGTGGTGGTGACTACAAAGTGACCACCACCAACCACAATGACTAAATTTAGTGGTTATACAACAAAGACATTTGGCTTTTAGTGACAGTACATGATGAGTGTTGTTAGACTGGTGGGTGTCTCTGCTCCATCAGCACATTGAGGTTTGTGGTTGCTGTGGTTGGCTAGATAATGCCAGATGTTCACATCCTGGTCCCTAAAACCTGTGCATATGTCCCCTTCTATGACAAAAGAAAACAAGCAAACAAAAAACTTTGCAGATATAATTAAGAATCTTTTTATATATTTTTAAACTTAAAAAAATTTTTATTGTTTAAGTACAGTTGTCTCCATTTCCCCCCCCCCACCACCCCCCACTCTAGCCATCCCTCCCCACTTCCTACCCTTGATCCTACCCTCCTTTGGTTTTATCCATGTGTCCTTTATAGGTGTTCCTGAAAGCCCTTCCCCTTCTTCCCCTCCACACAATTAAGAATAGTAAGGTTATCCTGATTTATCTGCATGGGGCCTAATATCATTTTCAGGGCCTTTAGAAGAGGGAGCTAAGAAGTCCAAAGTCGGGCAAGGCTATGTGACAGCAGAAGCAGAGTCAGAGAGGGAAATGAGTAACGGAAGGAGAGGTGAAAGATTCAGTGAGACCTTTGGTGATGATACACTGCTGACTTTAAAAATGTATTGAGGGACCACAAACCAGGGAGAGAAGGTTGCTTTCAGAATCTAGAAAGGGCAAAGAAACAGAGATCCCCTAGAGTATCATCCAGATAGTCTCATGCAGAAGAAATCGGCCCTGTGAACCTTTGATGTCACTCACTGAGACTGATTTTAGACTTCTGACCTTAAGAGTTCTAAGATGGGAAATCTGTGTCTTTATATGTCACTGAGTTGTAATCTGTTAAAGCAGCAATAGAAAACTTGTATGTCAACTTAACTTGGGACTTCCCAGGTTGCTGTGGTCATTTCCATTCCGGTTATTGGGAAGAATGATGGGACAGGGACAATGGGACAGGGTCCCTGCTCTTCTAAAGCATCTTCCTGGAAATGCCTTATATCACATTCACTGATATAATGAGGAGAGAATTTAGTTGCATGGCAGCCAGGAAGCTGAAAATTGAGGGTGTCTGGGAGCCATGTGAGCAAATAACTCTTGTTTCTGTGGAGAAAGTAGAGGACAGATCTTGGGAAACAGCTAGGAGTCAGCCAGAACAAGGTGATAGTTCCTAGTACTTGTTTTATCTATTTTGCAATCTAAGTAAAGCGGGTACTGTAGGGAAGAAATGCAGTACTGACAGTCATTTGAGATAATATCAGTATGTTTATCATGGGTCTCCTACGTGCCGGGTTTTGATGAGCTGCATAGGTTGTCACTTAATGTTTCCATTATGAGGCATATACCATTGTTATTCCACCTTAAAGATGAAGAGTGAAGATTACAGAGGAGAACAACTTGCCCACCGACATAAGGCTAGTGTGTGGGTCTGCTGGCATTTGTCCCCAGGCGGTCTGAGTTGGGAACCTGTGTCCTTAGTCTCTCTCTCTGTTCTCTTTTCCAATATATATTGATTAGATATATTATCTTTTATATTCCATATTGATATATTAGAGGGGAGAAAATTCTTAATACTAAAAATGGGCCAGTGGGCAAATGACTAGTTACCTCTTTGATTGTACAAAGAAGTATTTTTCAAAAGCACACTTATTTATCTTATTAAAATCTAATGATTTTTCTATCTATGGATTTTACTTAGTCTTCTAAGGGGAATACAATTTTAATTATATTATTTACCCTTTGTACTATTGATAAACACTTTGAAATCACTGTATGATTTTTTCTTTTGTACAGTAAATTTTAATTGTACATGAAATTTGAAACTTTGAAAGAGTAAATATTTTAACTATCAAAATATTTATTTTCACCCTTGTATAATGCAAACCTACCATATTTTTGCAATTGTTATATTCACTGCAGAGTTAATAAGGTCCTACCATACACCATTATTGATACTACTTTGGTAAGCAAGTTTGATTTTGCTTCTGCTTTTGCAAAGCTTAAAATATAATGTGAAGGTGATTTATACAAATATTAACTACTAAGTGTGATAAAAACTGAAATAAAAATGATGTAAGCTATATGGAAGCACAGAGTAATAGATCTATCCTTATCGAGGGGTCTCCAAGCATTTACTCAAAGCAGAAATTTTATAAATAGCTTACCATTCTCTCTTGAAGCATACATTTTTAGTTCTCTACTGATAATATGTATTTGTAATATGGAATAAGTTTAGTCATGTTAACATGATTCAGACTCTTCTAGATTAACATTCTCTCAATTCTCTTCCTGTTACCATCTCTTTTCTCTGCCCACTCTTTGCTAATTTTCATTTTTGAAGGAAGCAAACCCCCCAAATTAATGTATTCATATACACGTAATATATAAATTTATAAACATAAAATATAGTATGTAAAATATACAATTTATTGCATCAGGATATACTATATAAATATGTTTATATATGAATACAGAGAACCACTTTCCTGTGAATCACAAGTAGTTTTTGGAAAGGCAGGGGAATCTTGGATTGTACACATCGTACTTTATTTATTTATTTTATTTTACTTTACTTGAAAGATTTTATTTTTAGAGTGAGGGGAAGAGAAGGAGAAAGAGGGAGAGGAACATCAATATGTGGTTGCCCTTCATGTGTCTCCAACTGGTGACCTGGCCCACAACCCAGGCAGTTCCCTAGACTGGGAATCAAACCAGTGACCTGTTGGTTCACAGGCCGGCACTCAGTCCACTGAGCCACACCAGCCAGGGAAGATTGTATAGGTTTTTAAAGGAGGGCTTATAAAGACAAGGTGTTTGGAACCAAGGTGACATTGTCACCAGGCTTGTGAATGGCAAATGTTCTCTTCACCTTTTCCTGTGTGCAGCTATTTTAGAAACTGCCAAAAATCTAACGTTTTTAATCAGATTTTTGCCAGCATCATACCACTCAGACTATTATTCTCACAGTCATCTGTTACCTCCAGGTTGACTCAGTTGTCAATTTTCAGTCTTTGACTTGACTTAGCTGCAGCATATGACATACATGAGTACTCTTTTCTCCTTGAAACACTGTTAGAAGTAATTTATAAAACACTATACTCCCCTATATTTTCTTGCTATCTCATAGTCCATCCATTAGTTTCATTTACTGGCTTCTCCTCATCTTCTTTACCTCTAAAATACCTATAAATGATGAAGCTTTCAAAGCTCAGACCTCAGATTCTTTTTTTAAACTTATTTATAGTCACTTTTTAGTGATTGCTTTCATATTTAAATATTATCTCTATACGTGTATATATACATATATATATATAATATTGTTGTTTATTTCTCCATTTGGATTTGCTAGTATTTGCTTAATATTTTTAGGTACTATGATTTTGGGTGCAAATATATTATAATTTTTATATTATATTAATGAATTGGTCCCTTTACCATTATATGATGGTTTCTTTTTTTCTTGTTAGTTTTTGGCTTAAGTCTATTTTGTCTGATATAAGCATAGCTTGCCTTTGCTCTCTTTGGTTACTATTTGCATTTAAAGTAATTATTGACAGGTAAGATTTACTAAGAATATCTTACTGTTTTCTGGCTGCTTTGTATTTCCCTTGTATCTTTCTTCCTCTGCTGTTTTTCTGTGTGAATTAATGATTTTCCACAGTGGTGTGCTTTGATTCCCTTCTCTTTGTCTTTTGTGTACCTACTATATATATATATATATATATATATATATATATATATATATATATATATATAAACTCTTACAGCAATATTTTTAATGTTACAAAAACGATTGGGTTTCTTAACCCAGGAAGTGCTAGTACAAGGAAGAAATCATCTGTAGACACAGCACTAACTTTAAAGTACATAGGAAAGCACTACTGCAAATACAGAAACCTGCCTATTATTGTCAGCTTCCATGAATCTGAAGGGAAATTAATCCACATGGCCCATGTACAGGAGCACTGGGGGGAAAGAGACAACTATAGAGTGTGTGTATGTGCATGTGTGTGCATGTTGGAGTTGCAACTCTTAAAATTTTAGAAAACGGGTTGATAAACTATGTTCAATAAGAAGAAATCCACCCTGGCTGGCATAGCTCAGTGGATTGAGCATGGGCTGTGAACCAAAGTGTCGCAGGTTCGATTCCCAGTCAGGGTACATGCCTAGGTTGCAGGCCATGACCCCCAGCAACCGCACATTGATGTTTCTCTCTCTCTCTCTCTTTCTCCCTCCCTTCCCTCTCTAAAAATAAATAAATAAAATCTTTAAAAAAAAAGAAAGGAAATTCAAAAAAAAAAAAAGAAGAAGAAGAAATCCTGAGTTCAACAAAACCATGATGACAATCAATGAGAAATAAAAAGAAGGAAAAACTTGGAAACTTAATTTGTAATCATAAAGACATGTGCCAACATCGTGAGTCTTACTTGCCTAACTCAACTGCTTAAGTAATGCCCTCTTATGTCTTTGGATTGCACAAGAATCATAAAGGTGGTATGATTACTAATAAGTAAGAGCTCTTTCACATATAGTGCATCCTGCTGATAACAGCTTTACTCTCTAAGCCCTTATGGTCCCACACAATCAGGCAACTCTGCTCCTATCATGCCACACCCTGGCTGGAGCATCTTTGCAGAAGTCCAGAGGCTTGGGACCAGAGACTAGCTTACCTACCTTTGTAGCCATCTCTTCCTTTGGTCCAGAGACTTTCTCAGGGCCTTTCCTGATGCGCTAAGAGAAAACAAGATTACAACTAGGAGCTCAGTAAATTATTCTTCTGTGACTGTATAATCAAACCAGTATGGGTAAGTTTACTCTGTGTGTCCCTAAATCATTCCCAGCGATTCTTCTTCATGTCCTCTGAACAAGACCTGCTGAAAATTTAAAACTATACTTACAAGTTATCAGTTAAATAAGGAAATTATTTTCTAGTGTTTTTCTTAAGGATGGAGCTCTTACACACATACCTGTTCACTAGTTCTCAGTGTATAGCATTGTGTTAATTTGTTTCCAGCACTTTGGTAAAATATGTTGAGAGGCAGAAATAACCTTTAGGTGGAATAAGAAGGCCCTATTCCGTTAACATTTTTCCTGACTGAAATAGTACTGACTGTATTATAGGCACCAAGGTAAATTTTCCTACTCCCAAATTATAAATATCTAAAATATTTTACATTATTTTGTAGTAAATGATCCTATAATGAAAGGAGATAGCGAAGATATTTCAATAGACAATTAGCAATAGAAAACTTCAAAGGCTTTCCTTGCTAGGATGATTAGAGATTATTTTGATCATTTTGCAATGTATGCTTTCCCTTATTCTCCAGCTTCTTTGTCTGAATATCAGCATGTTTTCCTAGCTGCATTTTGTAGTGTATTTTAAGATTCTTCCATTTGGCATGTGGCTAATAGTAAGTATTCTATCTGTGCCTTATATTAAAACTGAGCCTCAAGGAAAAGCTTCTTCATAATATAATGTGAGAGATTTTGCCAACTTGTGAAAACCAATTAGAGTAATAATAAAATATAGAGAGAGAATTATAAAGATATATTTCTAGAAAGAGAGAGGGTATGTTTAGACCAAGGAGAGGAAGTAACATTAATAAAGCAGCATCCAAAGAGCAGGGAAGTTTATGGCGATAGAAATATATATTTTCACAAGGAAGGCTTTGACCTGCCTGAGGTAGTTTATCAAATGTGACTGAATCCAAGAGTCCATAAGGCAATGGATAGCCATCAAAATAAAGGTCAATTTTTAAGTGAATAAAAAGGAATCTTATCTATTTTTTAACCTATAGGTATATTCTTATATGTCTTCCTTGATCTAATAAATGTAGGAATTACACCTATATTGTTGAAGCTGTATAACCACAGGTGCCATGTGTCAGTATAGTATCCTATTTAACTATTGCTTATGTCTTACATAGGTACATATGGAGTTAAACACATCTTGAAGAATTAGTCTTAATATCTGCTTCTCCCTTTCACATCTGAATCAACCAATCTCAACACACATATGCACACACATGACCTTCAGATAGGTTATCTCATGTGTTTTTGCAAACAGGAAGCATATACAAATTGCTTGTTTAGTTATTAGAACACTCAAACACCTAATTGCACCAACCATGGCCTGATAGAGCAGGTGACCTGAGACTTCAACCTCACAGACCCCAAGTTCTTCTCACATCAATGGGCAAGCTAATGTAGACCAGTGGATGCATGATGCAAAGTGAGGGGAATTTAGGTTAGTGATGATATTCACAGAATGAGTTGCAGCAGTAAGAGATGTAGTCAGCTTCATTAAACCTTTGTTTTAAGTTTTTTTTTTTTTTTTCAAGAGATTTTTGACTGGCTACAATGCTGAGCAAATGTGACAGGGAGGATTTCCTGTGAGGAAGAGAGACTGAAGCAGATGCCACCCCATGTTATCTTGCTTCACCCAAGTTTACTTTCAGCACTGGCACCATCAAGCTGACAGCTTCCTACTTCAAGGACTTGACTCTCACTTCTCTGTTTAGGGCTTTCCCAGACTTACCAGTAGTTTGCTTCTCTGCATTTAGGTAACCCAGAAGTGTGTGTAAGTGTGGGGTGGGTGCATAGAGTTCACCACCCGGGGAGCAACCCTTAGTAATGGAAAATAAGAGACCTGGATAAATGAACCAATTTCCCACCATTCAGTGGGAATCTTGATACCTTATTGTACTTGATTTCTTACATGGTCCCCATAGGATTCAATACTGGTAGCCTAAAATAGCAAATTGCTCATTAACACCACTTTCCCCCCTCCCTTTCCCATCACATCCCCCCCTCCCCCTTGCTCATTTGTGCTTTCCAAATTCTTGCCTCAGGGACTGATTTTGGGAGAGGCCCAAACTAAGGCAGGGAAATTGTATTTTTTAAACACATCAGCTTTATATTCAAAGTGTCCACATGCTGATTGGGAAGGAGTTAAATGTGACTACAAGAATAAAACTTTCTTGGGCTTTCTCTTAAGGGATCTCACAGGGAGATAGTTATTCCTTTGATGAATAACTATGGTAAAGTATCTCTCCTAGCCTTTTAAGCATAGAATCCTAATTTTGTGTACCAAGAAGTACTGTACCTGTCAATTTTTTCTTTTTTGATTCTCCTTTACCCTGCATTTCCAGGGAAGACCAAAACCTTTCTTGCTTCTTTATGTATACTAATAATTTCAAGAAAAATACAGGCAATTGTTCTTGAGAATCATTCTGTCTTTCTTGAATAAGTACTCTGCCTTTATATAGCCTTTTATGTTTTGATATTATAGTTTGACTCTTAGAGGGCAAATTTATTACTTTTCTTTCTAAATTCCTTCAGAACATCACCATAGCGGCCTCTAAATAGTTAGCTTCCATCGTATTTTCCTAAGCCTTTATGCTTTTGTTCATGATATTCCATACCAGGTTCTTTACCACCCTTCCACTCAATGACTTAAAGTCATAAGTTTGAGGCACTTTTGGGGAACTTTCCTTGACCATCAGACAGTTAAATTCCCTTTTGGCTTCCTGCATATACTTTCATTACAGCAATAATTGCATTAATTGAAGTTTTCCGTGTAAATGCCCTTGAGATCAGAGACAATCTTATTCATCTTAGTATACACAAGATATAATAAGTACTCACTGAATATGTGTGGAATGGATTACTATGTGCATTGTAAGGAGAAATATTAGTAAAGAACCTGCACAGGCCTAGGATTCTTATAGCAGAAATTTAATGTTGAACTGAGGTTTAAACATTTCGAGGGGTCTCCATGTTTTACAAGTAACATCCCACAAATCAGAATGACTTCTTGATCAGTTTTTTCTTGGTGAATTCACAGAGAAAGAAAACCCTCAAGAGTCTATATAATTCTTGCCCAACTTTCAATAGCATAATTAGACAGGTCATAAGTGTGCCTTCCATTTGATTCTTTCATTCTTTATTTTCTGTGTATGGAATAGCCAAGATAATGTGTTCAACAGTTTATGCAATACCAGTATTTCTGTTATTGCAAATAACAAGAATAATGCATCTAAAAATACCAATAACACAGATTTGCAGCTTGTAAAAGATACTTTAGAATCCTTCAGAAAATTTTCTATGACACAGGCTTATCTAAGTTGCTTTTTATTTGGTTTTGCAGAAAAAAAACAGTTAAGAAGATGAATGAAGCACCGAAATTTATGATGAAAGTACCATATGACATGGGTAGCTGTAGTAAATAATTGTTTTTAAGACTTTTAGGAGTAGTATATACTTTTAGAAAATGACTAATGTTGGGCAACAACAACAAAACAAAATTAAGTGGCAACATAATTAACATTTTATGACTTCTTAAGAAAGTATCCCACATAGATACCTTTTATTATAAAGCTAAAATAACACATTAATTTAATAACTTTAAATGTCCATCTACTACAAATCAGGTGATACAATATATATATATAGTGTATATATATATATATTCAATATATATATAGTGAATATATAGTGAATATATATAGTAAAAAAAATATATATATATATATATTCAATGTGGTAGAATGAGAGAATGAAGATAAAATAACTGCCAAACAGCATTACTCATAGATAATCACTGTTACTAGGATAATCTCTCTCTCTCTCTCTCTTTCTCTTTCACACACACACACACACACACACCTCAAAATTCCAAAGTAAACAGAGCCCATTTTCTACGTATTGCAATCCCTAGAATGCAGCTATTCTTAAAAAAGGGTTTTTCTTTTCTTTTATGTATTTTAATTGAATTTATTGGGGTGACATTGATTAATAAAACCATGTAGGCTTCAGGTGTACCATTCTATGATATGTCATCTGTATATTTTATTGTATGTTCACCAACCCAAGTCAAGTCTTCTTCTTTTGTTTAAAGGATAATTTATCCTGACTAATTCACACGCACACAAAAAGGTATGCAGCCTCTATTGGGTGGTTATCTGACTAATAATAATTCTTCATTTCCCCTTTTTAAAGAAAACCCCATTTTTTTTCAGCTATGGAGGAACCATGTGCTGTAGGGAAGGTTGGCCCCTCCTTAGTCCTAGAAATGGAACCTTGATTAATAAAAGTCAATTACGTCACTCCTATTTCCATTGCTAATGTTGGAATTAAGAATGCAAATAAGGCTCAAACATATTGAATGAAGCAAAGACTTTCAGGAAACTTTTGAGAAGGATGCAGTTACTTTTAACAAGGGGCGTGAGGATGGGGCATGCACTCTGCATGGGAGCTCTTGTGTTTCTCTACTCGTGGCTCTTTTATTCCATACAACCTTTTAGGGCATTTGTATAGTGAGTAGCTTTCAGAGATAGAAATAGTTTTGAAGCAAAAGGCAGGCTCATTTACTGTCCAGACTAACAAAGATGATTTCTTGCTCTAGCACAATATCAAGTAGGTTAGCTCAAAGTCTAGTATAAAAGAGTAAGATTCCCTGATATTAGGGCTCCTTTCCTATAAGACAGTCCAGCAAGCATGCAGGCATCACCAGGCCCTTCTCATCACCCTGTAGGAATTGAGACTTTGGGAAATAGCTCAAACAAATGATGACACAGTGGCGGTTGTTTCTGTTATGAGTAACAAACTGTCTCTCACTCACTCAGAGCTTCTCATGTCTTCTGTCAAATCCATGATAATGTGACAGGTTAATTTGCTACCCTGCAAAAGAATGTGAAATACAGATCCTATATGGTTTCTAACACTCATTTTCCCAGTTCTGCCCACCGCCTAGTGTCCTGTGGCAAATCATTTGGTGGCCGAGCTATGGCAGCCACGAAATGACCGTGAAGGTACATGTGTGAGCACAGCAGTCAGAACTGTGCATGGCAGAGCAAAAATATGTGGAAAAACTTGGTTACTGAAGATATTCTCAAGTCTATAATAACAACTTTTGGAATTATTCTACTTCTAGATTCAAACATTTCCTCTATTTTTAAAATCACTTGAATCAGGTTGCCTGTTAGCAGTGGCAAGAGAAGTTAATCTAAAGTATCGACAAATGCAAACAGATTGGGAGGCCTGTTTACTGTTATAAATAAAATAACATCCAACAATTATTTAGGACTCACTATAAGCAAGAAGAACAATAAATATTTAGGGTACATCTTAAAATTGAATCTTTGTGCAACAATACTACATAGCTGTTACTAATATATTAAAAACAAATTTCTGAACCTTGAGTGGTTAACTAATAAGCCTAAGATAATTCAGCTAATAAATGACAGAACTGGGATTTAAATTCAGGCCTACATGGCAACAAAGCCTAGGTTCCTACCCTGATAGAGCATGTCCCAAGTAGTGATAATACCCAACATTTGTGTGGCTTCCTTTGGTCCTGATTCTGTACTATACATTTAACAATCGATTCTCCTTACATAAACAAGAGAAGAATTTTGACCAGTTATATAAGTGTCTGTGCAAATGAATGCCAGAAACATTCTGCTTGAAAATGAACTTTTTAATTTGTCCCCAAACAGTAATTTTAAATCAAATATCTGCTTGGGCTTTCAGATCAGAGCTGAAAATTGGATGCTTCCCGGCTGTTGCTGAGAGTGAATTTGCACTGTTTGTTGTGGACTAATTTTGTCAACATATATTATCCTTATAATTGGGAAAGATGTTTTGTTGTACTGACAGCTAAGCAGAAGAGGGATCAGTATACCTCCTATTAATTCCTTATTCAGTAGTCCTTTTTTTGCTTGGAAATTACTCCAACCTTGACTTCAACCTAAAAACACAGGTAGAAACAACCCCCAGGACTGTTGGACATTAAGCTTTATGTTGTCAGGAACCTGGTTTGTCTAGTTCAAATAAATCACTGTCCCCTAGACTAGTGTCTACCTTCAAGTACTTTCATGAGTAGATCAATTAATGAGTAGGATCCAGGGAGACACACACACACACACACACACATTCACTTTGAATCATAATACTCCCTAGAAATATTGTAACAGTGTTCTCTGAGATTCTGAGTAAAAACAAATTTGTGTGAAACAGAACAATTCTTAGAATAGAAGTTGCTTTTTTGAACAATTGTCAGTTGCTTTTGGTTGCTCAATATGATCTGTGGGTTATTTTTCTTTTATAATTTAGGTTTGTGACAGATTAGTAAGCTATCTAGTTTCTTCAGGTGGTCAAAGGGGATAGAAATATTCAGTGAAGATTTTGAAGTGTTGGAACATGAACATAAAATTTGAAATTTAAAAAGATGACTAAAATATCCTGAAGTTTTTTGTTCTGTGGCTGTAGTGCCAGGAATGACATCAGAATATAACCTACTTCTCAACTGTAATATAATTTTTAATATAAAAGTTATTTGTTATCACTCACTACCATGGCCCAGAAGTGAGACATAATCCAAATACATTATCCATTGTAATATAGCTTTGACGTGTATTTCCCTAGTGCAGTTGTTTTCCTGGGAACCTAGTCCTAATTATTTAACACTTTCCGAGTCAATAAATTATTGGAGGGGAGCAAAAGGCCTGTTGGTGGGTGAAATTTCTCGGAGAAATGAGAGTCCTCTCATAAAGTGAGAAGTTACAACTAGGTATTGTTTAATAACAGCAAGTAATATTTTTAAATTACTGTTTAGAAATGTATTGCCTGATATTAAAATGACTTTATATAAATGCTGTGTCCTCAATTTAAAAGGACATTGGTAACCCCCCTAGGACTGAACAGGCCTTTTCTCTACTTAATTAAATTAAGTGCAGTGTACAGTGCCTCTCTGCAAAGATTAATAGAATGCATTACTTGTCAGTTTAAGTGTTGCCTGTGGCGGTATTTTTTTTTTCTAATTTAATTAAAAGCTGTTCTTTTATGAAGAACATGCTTGCAGCATAATTTCTCTTACGTTTACATTTCTAAAGGCTGTTTGGGAGAAAGTGGAGAGTGAAAAGGAAGAGGAAAAAAAAAAGAAGAAGAAAGGAGCAGGGTAGGTACCCAAGAAGAAGTTAACTTTATGCCCTGGTTTTGGGAAACATTTTCATTCAAAAATGAAAATGAGGGGAGATAAACCAGGAGACCAGGGAGGCAACAGCTTTCATTGTTGTGTGTTAGACTGTATCTCTATCTGATGCCCAGTCAGCATGATTGATAAAAATACTGAGCATTTGTTAAACAGGTAATTGCACTACAAACTCTCATGTAGTGAAACGTTTATTGGGCTATTGGGTCCTTGAAGGTGTGTGATTAGCTATGGAGGCTGAGGTAAGTTTTGCAGTCTGTTACTGCATGCAAAGCTCAATACGAGTCAGCAGCGCCATATTGAAAAACCACTTGGTGCTCTGGTACAGGCAAACAAAGTTCGTTTAGTAACATCCTGAAGATAGGGAAGGGCCAAGAAAGCCAACTCAAGAACGTTCTGCCAATATTAATGGTTTCCTAATCAGGATTAAACAACATTCAACCCATTGAACTGTTTCTGTTTTTATCATAAACCTAGAATATCTATTTGTCTTACCAAATATTTATCATCTTAGTATGAGAAGTCTATATTTTCTGAGTTTAATCAAATTGGAGAGAATAAAATATAGTACAGAAAAAGAAACTTTATTTTTTAGTGGTTATATACATGATTTTATTGCTGCATTAAAAATGAAAATAAACTGTGAGAAGTTGCAAAACCATGCCACTTCCTGAAGATTGTAGAGCAAGAGAGGTATCCATTGTAGATGGTTCCAAGTGACTTATTCTGTAGGGAAGGCAAGGCCTACACATGCAAAGGTCATCAGTACCGACATTATCCACAGCACCTGCCAGCTGGAATTTATGCATGCATGGAAGGTTTAAAATCGTAGTTAAGGCAACATCGGTTAACCCTGACTCCTTAGCCAGGAAGTATGAGTGAAAAGACATCAGAGGATGCCCCAAATCTGTATGACACAGAAGTTTACAAAAAAACAAGCCCTGAACCAAGACACCCTGGCAATGCTGGCATTTGCCCTTGGGAGAAGATCCTCATGTTATGATGTTAGAACACACTCTTTGTCTTGCTGCAGAGTTTCCTTTGAGGGGAGAATAGCTTTTTCGTTGGTGTTAGTTTTCATCAGCGCTGACCTGTCAAACTTCTCCACTTCAGACAAGTCTGGCTTATTACTCATCTTGGCTGAAGGCTGGGAGACCTGAGAAAGGTACACTTCTAGGGGCAGGGGTGGGGGAAAGGCAAGAACTCTGCACACTGGCTGAGGTCAGCCTTCCATTGTAGAACCCTGCAGGTTTGAAAAAAGAAGATATCTATAAAAATTAGAAAAGTAGGGGAAATGAATGGCAAATATGAAAAGGTGCTCATTGGGAAGTGCAGATTAGAATAACAATGAAATACTACTATAAACCTATTAGAATCACTGAAATCCAAAACACTGAAAACCACAAATGCTGGCAAGGATGTGGAGCAACAAAAACTCTTATTCATTGCAGGTGGAAATGCAAAATGGTACAGCCATTTGGGAGGTACTCTTTTTTTTTTCTAACAAAACTAAACATACTCTTTCTTGCCATATGATCTATCAATTATGTTCCATGGAATTGACCCAAGGGAGTTGGTTGAAAACTTATGTCTACAAAAAAACCTGCATAAGAATGTTTATAGTAGCTTTTCCCATAGTTTCCAAAACTTGGGAGCAACTAGAATGTTCTTCAGTAGGTAAATAGATAAACTGTGGTACACCCAGACAATGGAATATTATTCGGTGCTAAAAATAAAAGCCATCAAGCTATGGAAAGATGTGGAGAAACTTTAAATACATATTTCTAAGTGAAGAAAGCCGGCCTGAAATGGCTATATACTGCATAATCTCAACAATAGGACATCATGGAAATGCAAAATTATGGATGTAGTAAAAGTACCAGTCATCGCCAGAGGTTGGGAGAGAGACATGAATAGACGGAGCACAGAGGATTTTTAAGGCAGTGGAACTATTCTGTAGTACACTATAATGGTCCATACACATCATTATATATTTGTCAAAATCCATGGAATATACAAAGCCAAGACTTAACTTTAATGGAACTGTGAACTTTGGGTGACAATGATGTGTCAGTGGAGGTTAGCTGGCTGTCACAAACGTACCGCCCCTGCAGAATATTGACAGTGAGGGAAACTGTGCACGAGGAGGGCACGTGGCAAATCTCTGCAACCTTGTGCTCGGGGAACCTGAAACTGCTCTAAAAACAAAGCCCGCCAAAAAATCAATATAACACACCATATCAACAGGATAAAGAAGAAAAAAATGACTTATCAGTTGATGCAGAAAAAGCATTTAGCGAAGTCCAACACCCAATAAGGATGAAAAACTCTCAGGTATTGTGAGTAATTACTTTAACTTGAAAAGTAAACCTGGAAAAAAAGAAAACCCCAACAGCTAACATCATGTGTATTGATAAGAAACTCAACATTTTCCCTCTAAGACTAGGAATACAGCAAGAATATTTTCTCTCACCATTCTATTTAACATTGTACAGGAAATCTTAGGTAGTCAATTAAAAAAAAAGGAATTGCAATGCACACAGATTGGGAACAAAACTCTATTTGTAGAAGACATGGTTGTCTATATAAAAAAATTCCAAAGAATAAATTAAAATAACTCCTGGAAATAACTATAATAAGTATAGCAAGGTTATAGATATAAAATGAATATTCAAAAATCAATTGCTTTTCTATATACCAATAATAAACAATTGGACTTGGTAACTTAAAAATGGTATATATTTATAAATGGTATATTGTAAATGGTAAATTATATATAAATGGTATATAATTATATTTATAAAGCATTTACAATGTTACCAAAAATAAAATACTAGGTATAAATCTAATGAAATATATTCCAGATATATATGCAGAAAACTGAAATTTCGACATGAATTAAAGATCTAAATAAATGGGGAGATATTTTGTTTTTATAATTGGAATACTCAGTGTGGCTAAGATGTCAATTCTTCCCATTTGATCTGTGATGTCAATTCTTCCCATTTGATCTGTGAAGCCAATGAAATCCAATCAAAATCCCAGCCAGCTATTTTGGATTTCTGAAATATGTATGAAAAGGCGAAAGACCTAGAAAACCCATACAATACTGAAGGAAAGAGCAAAGTTTAAGGACTCACACTACCCAGTGTCAAGAGTTAGCTTTACTATAAAGCTACAGTAAATAAGACAGCATAGTATTGGTGAAAAACTAGATCCATAGATCAATAGACTAACATAGAGTGTCCAGAAATAGAGCCACACACAATAGTTATATGGTATTTCACAAAGAAACAAAAGTAATTCAGTGAAGAAATGAGGCTTCTTCAGTTAATATTGCTTAAATGATTGTGTATCCATATGCAAAAAGATGAATTTATATGCAGACCTTATATTTTCACAAATATAACTCAAAAGTGGACCACAGAGCTCAACATACATGCAAAACTATAAAACTTTGAAAAGAAAACAAATCTATGTGACCTAGTATTTATTGATGATTTTTTTAGGTATAAATCACAATCCATGAAAGAAAAAGATTGCTACCATCACAAACATACCAGACTAACCTAAAATGTTAATAAAAGTAGAAAATGGATATGGTGCATATGGAAACTCTCAGTCCTAATTTTATAATTTTTCAGTAAATCTAAAGCTGTTATAAAATCAAAAGGTTATGATTCAAAACAAAGTTTAAAAAGTAGAAAGGCAATGTTGTTTAAAGATTTAGAGAAAACGTTCCACAAATACAACCTCTGTAGTGGTTACAGCTAAATACATTTTCTACCATTTGGTAGTCAGAAACCTGCTCGCTGGGAAGATGAAAAGGGTGAGAAGAAAAGAGAAGGAAAAAAAAGGCTTAGCAACCTGGTTATTCTAATCCCGTTCCTTGGGCCAGCTTCTGGTTCAGTGGCGGAGGGGAGTAACAGATGTGCTGCTTGGACGTCTTCCAGTTTTGAGGAGAGTGTGGCGGGGAACACGGATTCCAGGATGCAGGTCCTCGGGCCTGCCAAAAAACATCCCCTGGGGACAGTCCGAAAATGAGGCAATCATTTCAGCACACCACAGAAGGGGGCAATATCAGATGAAGGAAAGCTATTGCAGTGTTCCAACCCAAGGAATAAAGGTTTCACCTTTTGGAGGCTAGAGTAATCACAGATAAATCCCGTCTTTTCTTTAGTTAGGTCATAATATTGGTCATCTGTTTACTGTATATATTTTGAACTTCACAGGTCCTATAAATTAGTATGGATCGTTAAGAGAGTCAGAGCTACAGGTAATGGTATTTGAATTTAAAAAGTGTTATTTTCTTTTTCTGAGATTAAAAAATAGCACCTACCAAAAAATGTTCATCTGTTTTTCTTTTTTTTAAAATGGATGATAAATTTCTCCCTATGTTACAGTTTTATAATAACAGCATTACACTCTGTTTGGTTCTGTAGTTGTCTGCCATAACAATTTTTTAAAATTACTTTATTGTTGCTCAATTACAGTCGTCTGCATTTCCTCCCCCCACCATTCCCCCCCACCCCCACCAAACCCACCTCTCTCCCTTGCTTCCACCCTCCCCCTTGGTTTTGTCCACGTGTCCTTTATAGTAGTTGTCTTCCATAACAATTTAAGACAGGAAGATTAGTGGGGTGACTTCACAGCAATAAAGGCCACCGTGTGGAGGTTCAGCTCCCTGTGTGCTTCTTGTTTCTCAATACAAGGCCCTTCCAGCACCAGGAATATTGCCGTTGGAAGAGCTGGACACAGTCGTCAGAGAAAAATTACTGCCCTCCTGTTGTTGGATGTGGTCTTAATACATAGAATTTGGGTAGTTTTGTTAAAATGGCTATGGGAGGCATATTGCTTCCCAGGATTTATGTACTGGGAGTTTTTGTTCTGTCTTAAGGAAATATTTAAAAAAAAAAGCCATAAAATGTATCGCCTTCTTAAAAGTTTGTGGAGCCCCAAAATATACTACAACATTTTCTTTAACTTAAGAAATTTACTTTAGGTTCTGAAATTAATTAAAGTTACTTCCTTAAGGTTAGCAGAGTCATTTCAGAAAGGGCTCTACGTTTCACCAGTTGAATCAAGCTGACTGGGGTCTTGCTGTTTCTAGAAAGCTTGACTCTTGCAAAATTGTAATTCTTAAGAAAAGTACCAGAATGCATTTATTGACTGTTCTCTATGTGATTAACACTTTAAAAGTGGTATTTTGCTTAGTTCTCACAAAAGCTTTATGAATTGTCTTAGTTACAATTTAAAAATGAGAAAACTGAGACCAAGAGTAACTGGCATCTTCTCAGCATCTCAAAACCAGAAATAAGTAACGTAATTAGAATATATACATATTTACATGTGGTATATGCATATATATGAAAGTAGACCAATCTAACTTTCAAATTCAGCCCAATTTACAAATGTTTATACATGGAAAATCTAAATTCCTTACGTACATGAGTGCTGCCTTATTTGTTACTACTCCCCTTAACCCAGTGCCTAGAAAATAGCGGACACTCAATTATCGTCATTGACTGACTACAGGTAAAATGCTTGGAAATTGAGTTTCTCATGGATTAACATTATTTTCCTGATGTGCAACAAGAAAAGGCAGTTGTATTAAAATTTGCTAGTGGCTCAACATTTTAAGACATATATCATATGATCTGTCTCTCAATTTAGACATGGGCTTTCAAGGAAAAAATACAAATATATTTAGGATTTGATTCTGTCTGTACTTATTTTGTGTTACTTTTGTCACATGAGTTTGATGTTGTCCAAACTGAGGAGCTAGATCAGCTGCCCAGAGTGCAGCCATGTTAATGAAGTATATTTTTAAAGTCAGGTGTGGTAATATCCATGTGTGTGTGTGTGTGTTTTGTTGTATCTCCACTTCTTTTTCTCTTTTGTTGAAGGTGTGTTTTATCTTGTTTGTTTACTTTGTACATGACTGAGAGTACTTTAAGAATCTGCAAAATTAGTTATAAACCCTTTATTGTAGAAGCTATGAAAACTTTCTTCTTCATTCTTCCTCTACCTTTCCAGCAAGTAGGATAACTGCAAAATGACATTCCAAAACACTTTCAAGAAAATTCTTCATCCAGAAGTAAGAGACTAAAAATTTCTCAATTTGAAAGAACCAATATGAACGAATGATCTAGGTTGTCAGAAAGAACTGGAAGTACAATGTGTAGTGCTTGGACATGCATCATGTGCTGGGGCTATGAAGATAAGCAACTTGGGACTTTCTGTAGTGAATGAGTTTTGTTTTATTGTGATGTGACAAGTTAAAGCAATTTAAGGATGTGTGAACCTCAATTCAGTTCTGCCTTCTAGAAATCTTGTGTTTTTCTTTCTCAAAAATATGTACTGCCACAGTTTGTGAGGGAACCTAGCACAACAGTTACCCATTGCATAGTGCCTTGTTTATGCCATACAGCTGAAGGAAAAAAGGTTAGAAATAGTTCTGTTCTGCTTTGGTCACCAGCCAGCAAGGGGACTTGGACAAGTCATTTCACCTCACTGAATCTCAGGTTTCTCATGGTAAATTAATAGTTTGTTTCACAATGACATTTAACATTGTTTCTGCACGTGATCCAGGTCTGCATTAAAGTGTATAATTAATGCACATAATGTATGCGATATACATGTAATAAGGAAAATATCTACTTATATTTCAACTCAGCTAATTTTCTTTACAATTGTGTTCTACACGATCCATATGTCTCTGTGTGTTCTACCAGGTACTGTGGTATATAACCCACAGTACCAGAATGGGATTTGATTGTCAGCATTACTACTGCCAAGGTCAATGACTTTATATTACATTATTCTCTGAACCTCATGCTACTTATCTGAAGAATAATGATAAAAATAAGGGTGTTTTATAACACTAATTGTATTTTCTTCTTAATGTTCTGAACATATTTTTTAGTCTTTCTAATACAGACCTACTTTAGTGCATAGACATTTTGGCCACAGGAATTATCATATTTCTACACAAAGAAAAAATTAATGTTGTACTGGAGGTAACTATTGGTACCCAAATGTTTCACACAATATTCAATATATTTTATTCTCTGTAGCCTTCTTCCTCTTTCTTTCCTTTCTCAAATGAGTTAGCTTCTCTAATATATATGCAATTCTATATTGCTAATTTGCATAATAAATATCTATATAAATAAAAAGTTTAAAAAATGAAAAATAAAAAAACAGAAATAAAATAGACATCAGCAGAAAGATACTACTTTTCCTGTACTTCAAAACCATAATCTGAAGTTGGGCTGTGCACAGCTTAGTCTTCACTTCTGACTGAAGTCTCCTCAGTGCTACTAGTACGCCTTTTGTAGTCCTCAAGATGTATAATGATGTCCCTGTTTTTAAAATGTCAGCATTGATTAAATTGTAAGATATTATTCAATACTGACTATAACTGGACCCAAGATGTTTCCCTCCTCTCTTCTGTCCAGGCGGCGTTTGTGTAGTTTGGCATAGGAGCAAGAGAGAGTTGAAGCTCTAAGGAATGATTCTGAAGAGGCTGGTTGACATCTACTTTTCATGCCACACAAAAGGCTCTTGTCTTTTCGTAGAGGTTGCGGTATCTTATGCCCAGGGACATTTGAGTATCCTGTTGTGGCTTGGCATTAAAACAAATTTATTGATGTTGTTCTGTGGGACTACTGGCTGGCCTTTTGTTTATTATTGTTATATTTTATTTGTATAGATAGCCTGCCATGCTATGTGCTATAAATAGTGATGTTTTTATTGTTAGTACCGTACACTTAATAAAGCTGCGGTTTTCCTGGCAATTAATTGTGCTGACAATCAATGCAGGACTGCAGGCAGCGTGTTTATGTGCTGAGCTTTTGATGAGGAAAGCCCTGAGAAGTGAGGCTGTCAAAATTAAATACACCGCTCAGACATAAAGGCTGCATTCTGTTCTTGGTTTCACCAAATGATAGTTGATTATAGGCTACGCCTAGACCTGGTTTTGCTTATAAAGCACAGATTATTATAAGCAATAAGGTTAAGCTATAATAAGGTTAGGCAATAAAGTTAACCAATAAAGTTAGGCATTTATCTAGGACAAAATAGCATGATAAAGGTACTCATTTCTGTTTTTTCTTGGAGTATAGTTTATGTTTGATAAAATTTCCATCCTTTGAAGTTCTCTAGCAGTTTTTGGCTTTCTACCAAACTTTAAGAAACTACACATATATTTTTAGGGGGTGGATACTACCAATTTAGTCAAATAATTTCCCTGGATTATATATGGCTAATGACTGCATTTTTCTCTTCTTCTTTTCCCCTTCTTCCATGTACTGAACATATGCTTCTATGACATTTGACTTTATGCCCCCACTTGTTGGATCTTTAATCGTTGTCCTGTGACAATGACAGTGACAGACCAAAGGTGTTTGATGATTGAAACAGGAAAAAAAGCCATGTTCAACAGATAACTTTGAGCAACCTCTGCTTTGTTATCTAGTCTAATCTATTTAAAAATGTGAACATGAACTATTATATTAACAATTCTCACACTATCCAGAAGCTCTTATTGTTGCTTTCCACAAGGTATCATTTAGATAATAGTAGAACTGAAAGTCTTTGCTTCTTCACACTTCATGATAAACAAAATTGTAAAATTTAATCCACAATTTCTATAATTTTGTTTATGAAACTTGGATTTAATTCACATGGATCATTTGGAACATATAAATCCATATTTTAATAATAGAAATAATGTTGAGATTCTTTTTTTCTCTTTTTGTTATCATTATTATAAACTTTCATACACATCATCTAAGACTTACAAGAGGTTATTTATATGGATGGCCTTGAGTTGTTCAGGATATATGTTTTTCAGAATAGGAAGTAAATAGGTATTTGGTTCACAACTGATTTAACAAACAAATAAATAACACTCATAAAACCTATTGGTTTATACAGTTTTATAATATTTTCTTTATAGAATTTTATATGACAATTAAAACTAACAGATATGTAACTTCTATTTCTTCATTTAGGGATGTTGAGGATTGAAAAAGACGTTGGTCCCAAACATACAATAAAAAATAAACCCCAAAACATGAATTTCATGACTTTTCCTAAATCCATAATGTGTTGAAATCACAAGGCAATCAAATGGCTGAAACTCTAAGGAGAGACAAGCACCTGCAGGGAGAGGTAAAGCAGAACTTCTTGTTTTACTGGGCAGGATGCTGCCAGATATTGGTAAGCAGAGGTCAGCCAGGATGATTGGCAAGTTGATGGAGGGCAAACATGTATTGGAAAGATGGCTACAAAAAAGAAAAAAAATGTTCACACCCTTCTGCAGGCTTTTCCTGTATGAAACCCATTAAGTGATCATAAAGAAATAATAAAGAAATAAACAAAGAAAAATGAAAAGGAAGTGTCTTGAGAAAGTTTCCCTTATAGTTTAAACCCGAAAGAGGCACAACTATGAGAAAGACACAGAACTCTACTGGGATACTTGCATCTTGATTGCCCCAGGAGATAAAATTATTTATCTGTGTAGAAAGTGATAAATATTCTTGTCCTAAGACCACTAGAGAAAATCAGTTGCAATTTTTTTAAAAAAATAAAAGGGAACATAAGGAAAACTCTTCATTATTCCCATTATTGGAAGACGGATAGGAGTGTCTGGTAGGCCAACAGAGGGAAGAATCACATAGAAAACTAAACCCGCAAGACCCATGGGACGTGTTGTATGCCTGAGATTTTATCAGATCTACAGAGAATGTTCTCCCAGTCCCCACTGTTGGGGTAATATCAAGTAACAAGTAACTTAGACAAAACCAACCTTCCCTGAGGCATAGACTAAAGGATAAAGTCGAGTGTGAAACAGATTAAAAAAAAACGCAAATGAAAACAAAACAAAAAACAAACAAAAAGAAGTCACTAGGCCAAAAAAAGTATTGCTAAAAAAAGGTGAAGTCTGTAACTTGCTGAGGGTAAGCACAGACAGAACGAACTGTAAAGGCTGCCTATTTCCTAATGAGTTTAACCAAAATCCCTGCGTTAAAGGCCTATCTGAAAAAGGGAGCCCATTTCTCAGAAAAAAAATATTCTTACCTCAGTCTTTATTTTCTTACACAGATGTCTAGCTGTCAATAAAAAACTATGTATGTGAAACCCACAATATGGCAATAAAGAAACAACACGATTCAAGAGACAGAACAGTCATCAGAACTAGATTCAGATAAGAAAAATATTAGAACTGCCTGAAAAGGCATAGAATGTAGCTATGATTCACTATGATTAATATGGCAAAGTCCCTAAAGTGTATGGTGATATATAAGCAAGATCAGCAGAGAGATAAAGAGTATAAGAAAAAATGGAAATGCTAGAAATGAGAAATGTAGCAACAGTGATGAAATATGCCTTTGAAGATCTCATCAAAGACTCAACACAGATGAGAAAATAGTTGGTGAATAGGAAGACAAGTCTAGAGAAATGATTAACTGAAACACCACAAGAGAAAAGAATAAGGGAGAAAACCCAACAACAGAGCATCCAAGAACTCTGGAACAATGTACTTGATTTAAAGTATGTGAAAGTAGAATTTCAGAATGTTATAAGAGAATGGGAGAGAGAAAATACTTGAAGAACCACTGGTTGAGAATTTCCCAAGATTAAGAATAAAGCACAAATCATCAGGAATAAAGAGGATATTACATAGAGACAAAGGGGTCAATTATTCAAAAATATATCATAGCCCTAAATGCATATGCGCCTCATAGAAAATATTACAAGTTCATGAAGTAAAATATGAGAAAATTAAAATTATAAATAAATGAATCCACAATTTGTATTGAGGATTTAAATACCTTTCCTTAGTTATTTGATAGAACAAATAGAAAGTCAGTAAGATTATAGATGACCTTAGCAACAAGAAAACTAAATTGACTTCACCAATGAGCAACAGAGTACACATTATTTTCAAGTACACCTGGAAAATTCACCAAAACAGATGATATACTGGCCTAAAACAATCTTTATCAAGTTAAAAATATCTGCCTTGCTCATTAATATATTTATAGAAACATATACTCTATACTGTTTTTCAGCCACTGAATAAATATTTCTTAGCAGATGTATCCATATAGAACATAAGGACTTAAATTATAATAGACTTGCCATGTGAAAAGTTCTGGTTCTTGAACTAAAAATGAAAGATTAAGCATAATCTCTAAATAAGCAAGGAATAAGAAACAAAATACATACAGAGAAAAATAATGTGGGAGATAACATAAACAATAATATAGAGGAAATTATAATTGTCATGAGATATTATATTTTGTATACATACTTCCAGTTGAGATGGAGGCATAGGTAGATACACTTCACCTCCTTGCACAATCATAAAAAGGATCACAACTAACCTCAAAACAAAAAACACCCAGCACTGCCAGAAAATTGAACTGTATGGAATTCTACAACCAAGGGTTTGAAGAAGTCATTTTCATTCAGACAGGTAGGGAAGGCAAAGCTGGGGAGCTGGGGTGGAGAGGACAAGGTGTGGTGGTATCAAGGCAGGGGTGGTGAGGCAGTCAGTAGAATAAGTGGTCCCATATTCATGTGTGGTGGATAAAATCAGGAGAGATACCTTGGGAGCAAGCAATCCCATCCCCAGGATGGGGAATAGGTAGACTGTTCCAGTCAAGGACTGTGAAGCCCAGGATTCCAGAGCTGGGTAAAGTCTTACAACTTTTGGCTGTAAAAACCAGTGTGGGCTGGGGCAGTGAAGAAACTGCCAGTTTCTCAGAAGAAGCCCTTTAAAGGACCCACATGGTCCTAAAACTAACACAAACCTACCCACTCTGGGAACCACCAGTGGGACAGCAGATGGAGGGATACCAGTCACATACAGGAAAGGAGTGAAGTGACTGGAAATGGGGCCAGTGCCAAGCAATCCTCACTGGCACTGTCCCTCTCCAACCCTTCCCTCACATACAGAGCCACAAACTTGTGAAGTGGATTGCTCTGTCCTCTTGCATACCTAAGGTTCAGCCCCATACAACTTAACAGGTGTGCTAAGACAGGGAGTCAAAGAAGCTCTGCCTAACACACAGAAACAAACAAAGGGAGGCTGCCAAATCAAAAAGACAAAAATATATGGTCCAGAAAGACCATATATTTGAAAGAACAGAACAAAACCCCAGAAAAAGAACTAAGCAAAACAGAGCCAACCTATCAGAGGCAGAGTTCAAAACTTTGTTGATAAGGATGCTCAGAGAACTCCCTGAATACGGCTAAAGCATAAGGGAAAGAAATGAAAACTACAATAAGTGAAATAAAGAACAAGCTACAGGGAACCAAAAGGGAAGGAGGGAAGTCGAGGTTCAAATAAAAAAATTGGAACATAAGGAAGAAATAAACAATTACCCAGAACAGAAGGAAGAAGTGAGAATTCAGAAAAATGAGGAGAGAATAAGAAGACTCTAGGACATCTCCATAAGTGCTAACATCTGAATCATAGGGATGCCAGAAGGAGAAGAGGAAGAGCAAGAAAATGAAAACTTATTTGAAAAAATAATGAAAGAAAACTTTCCTAATTCGGAAAAGGAAATAGACATATAAGTCCAAGAAGCAGAGAGTCTCAAACAAATTGGGCCTAAAGAAGAACACACCAAGGCACATCATAGTTAAAATACCAAAGGTTAAAGATAAAGGGAGAATCTTAAAAGCAGCAAGTGAAAATCAGAGAGTTACCTACAAAGGAGTGTGTAGAAGACTATCAGCTGATTTCTCAAAAGAAACTTTGTAGGCAAGAAGGAACTGGCAAGAATTATTCAAAGTAATGAAAAGCAAGGACCTACGAACAAGATTACTCTATCCAGCAAAGCTATCATTTAGAATGAAAGGGCAGATAAAGTGCTTCACAGACAAGGCAGAGCTAAAGGAGTTCATCATCACCAAGCTCTATTACAAGAAATGTTAAAGGGACTTATTTAAGAAAAAGAAGATCAAAACTATGAACATTAAAACGACAACACACTCACAACTATCAACAACTGAATTTAAAACAAAAACAAAAACAAGCTAAGCCAACAACTAGAACAGGAACAGAATCATGGCTATGGAGATCATCTGGAGGGTTATCAGCAAGGTGGGGAAAGGGGGAGGATGGGGAAAAGGTACAGGGATTAAGAAGCATAAATGGTAGGTACAAAATAGATAGGGGGAAGTTAAGAAATGTATAGGAAATGGAGAACCCAAAGAACTTATACACATAACCCATGATCATGAACTAAGTTTGGGGAATACTGGAGGGAAGGGGACCTGGCAGGAGAGAGGCAATGGGGGAAAATTGAGACAACTGTAATTGCATAATCAATAAACTATACTTAAAAATAAATGAGATCATGCAGTAAAATATATATTTTGTGTTGATTGCAACAGAACAAGGTACCTTGGTCCCTACCTTGTTGGAAATATCTATCCTACTTGGACCAGGCTTTCTTTTAAACATGCTGGTGGTATTAGTGTTTGGAGGATAACAGAGGGGCTACAATCATCTGCCATGTCAATTTTTTTTTCTAAGAATGATTTCAACAGGATGTATCAGGTGTTTCTAAATTTATGGTAAACAAATGTAATGTAGGAGCCACACTCACATGTCAGAATGGATATTATTTAGTAGGTTCCCTAGCTATGTTACGGGTGAAGTTTGAAATTGATACACCACAATAATGAGTAGTACCTGGTCTTCCATGAGGTAACTGGTACCACACCCATAGTTAGGGATTATCCAGCACTGTGAAGCCAACACGTGTCTCAGTGTGGAGGAGGAGACTTTTAAGATGCTGTGTGGCTTGGTGGCACAGATATAGATAGGTGTTGCACTGGTGGCTGTTGTTTCATTCTTGTGTCTTATGCCAGGTATGAGCAAAACCTAGTGTCTGTTATAATGTTAATGAATTCACATTTGATAATCCATCTTTTGTGATAGCATAAAATTCTTTTAAATTTAAATGATAAAATTTGACTCGTAGAAGAATATCATAGTAAAAATACTTACAAATCTGTCAAATAACTACTTTTAAAATTAACATTTTAATTTAATTTTTTGAATGAATTTACTAAAAGAATGTTCAAGTTATTGATAATTTTCATGCTACTGTAGCTGTTATGAAGCATAGAAAAAAATGGAAATTTCAGCATTCCTGTTACAAAGTTATAATTATTCTGGAATAAAACTGTGACACAGAGTGTATCAAGAGACAACTATCAAAAATAAACACAAGTATCCTAAATAAAATTCTGAAAAGATAATCACCAATAACCATTTATAAAATATAATGGGGAAATATGTCATTCTTAATAGGTACAAAATTGCAAATATACAGGAGAAAACTGGATAAGATATAGGTAGGACATGTGTAAGAAATATTCAAAATTTCCCGCCCTGGCTGGTATAGCTCAGTGGATTGAGTGCGGGTTGCAAACCAAAGGGTCACCAGTTCGCTTCCCAGTCAGGGCACATGCCTGGGTTGCAGGCTAGGTCCCCAGTGGGGGCCACATGAGAGGGGACCGCACATTGCTGTTTCTCCTTCCCTTCCCCTCTCTCTAAAAAAAAAAATAAAATAAAATCTTTAAAATTTTTTTCTGAATAACATAAAATAGTTGAATAAATGCACTGCATATTAAAACTGAGAAGTAGAAAATTATTTACCTTTCTCTAAAAACTATATTCAAGCAATATGATTCTAATCAAAATACCAGCAGGATTTTAGGGGTTACTAAACAACATGAAGCATAGCATTATCTAATAGCACAAGTAAGAAAAAAACAGCAAGGGAACTCATGCAAGTAAAGAATAATGAAGTCAGGGAAGGCGGGAGGGAAAGGAGCAATTATTCTGCCAGGTATTAAATGAGAGTAAAGGTTTCTAGAATAAAGAGAGCATGAGAAAGCTGGCGTGAGAAGAGAGAGGTCATGGAAACAAAATAGAAAGTCAGGAAGGAGACTAATTACATATATTGTAAGTAGTTATGATCTGCTAGTCCTATTATTTCACATAAATGAGAACAAAGAATATTTATAATGTTAAATGATGCTGAGATAATTGGTTAACTTTTGGGAAATATTTTTTTTTTAAAAGTTCTTTACTTCTCACAACAAAATCATCTTCAGATACATTAATGTTACAAATTCTAAACTATACATTTAATGTTCACCTACTCTTAAAAGGGGCCAAGGCTATTTAATTACAACAGACAAGGCTGAATTCTTAAACAGAAAAAGAAATGATACAATTGACTACAGCAATAATAGTATGACATATGGACTTTGTTGGCCAAAACTTGTTACTAATTATATTCTTTTTAAAAAATTTTATTTATTTTATTTTATTCTTTTATTATTGTTCAAGTACAGGTGTCTCCATTTCCCCCCCACCACTCCCTTTTCCCCACCCATCTCCACCTCCCACCCTTGATCGTACCGTACCCCCTTTGGCTTTGTCCATGTGTCCTTTAGGAAAATAAAATCCTGGGGGTAAATCCTTGTGACATATGTGGCAAAGAGTTGGATTTATTTTTCTATTATGTCAAAAGTTTTTACAAATTAAATTAGCAAGGAGAAAACTTACCTCCTGTGTAACCTCTTTGTAAACATATAAATAACACATCCTGATAAATGTATCAGTAGTTTTTACTGGTGGGTGAGTCCCTGGACTGTTTTAGCAGGATATACACAGTCTAGGAATAAATACTTAAAGGGGATCCAACCTAGAACCTATATATTTATGAAATGTAATTCTCTGGAAAATAACACATAAGTTATATAATTAAGTATAAAAGTAGTGCTTTTTAGAACCAAAATACCTTCCTATTGTGTAAGTAATGTCCTGGTTGCATAACTTAGAGACTTCATACATTATATCTGGGAAAGAGTATAGTGTAGCACAGCAAAGAAGGGCCTCGGAGTGGCATTGGTAGTTTCAGACCTTTATGCTTTGCCAGTGTCTCCCAATTACCTGTACTCTTGGTATTGTTAGTTAAACTTGATACTGGATAGAACCATAGAACCACTGACTTTTGTGTGTCTACGTTGACAATCACATACCTCAAAGGAAACAATGAGAAAAACATGAATAGAAACTTAACCACAACCAAAGGGATTCAAGATTTATATGCCAATAATAACTAACATTTTAAACACTTACCATATGCTTGACAATGTGCCAAAAATTTTATTATCTCACTACCGCTCAATGATATAAATATTATCTTCTCAATTTTATAGAAAATAAACAACTCTGAGCCTAAAAGTTTAAGTGACTAGTTCCAAGTCACATAACTGGTAACTGTCATAACCAGAGCTCACACATAAGTTTGACTAGCTCAAAAGTCCATTCCCGCCCCTTACTTCAGAGCAGCAAAACTGGGAGAAAGCCAATTTATTTTAAAAAATAATAAATATAAACTAAAATATACAAATATGCTATTAATACAATTAAGAAAAAATATTACTAAAGATCGGGCCAATACTAAAATAATTTAAATTGCCACAGCTCTTCTTGCAATATACATTTCTGTTTTACATCAAGAGCCTAAAATATATCTAAAGAAATTTGATCTAGAATTCTAGAAATTCATCCTGGGAGAAACATCAAAGGCATTTGTAGAGAAATGTATTTTAGAACTATTATTTTTTTAAACACTGTGTTTTAATTTTTATTTTTAAATTTATTTTTATTGTTTATGCTATTACAGTTGTCTCCACTGTCCCTTTCCTGACCTTCCCCCAACACCACCACCCTCACCCCTCCCAATCAGTCCCCCTACGGTTGTCCATGTCCACAGGCTGCGTGTGTGGATGTTCTTTGGTTAAACCCCATTCTGTCTTGCATCCCGTTTTCCCTCCCCCCCTTCCTTCCAGCAGCTGTCAGGCTGTTGCAGGTATTTAAGCTTCTTTTACTATTTTGTTGGTTAGTTGACTGTGTTCATTAGATTCCACATATAAGTCAGATCGTGTGATGAAGAATCCTAAACTTTCAATACAATAGATTTGGTTAAATAAATCATAGTACTTCCATCACTTTTATATGACATTTTAAAAAATGTTAATAAAACTTTGTTTAGCAACGATATCAGTCAAGAAAGAGTTTATAGTATGGGCAAACACCCAAACTTTTGTGTGTAAGTGCTATTCTTTGTAGTTACATATTTATGTATTATGGGTTTATGTATATGCAAACAAAAATACTACTGGATACTTATGTAGTAAGTAGCAATAAAAATGAAGCATATTCATTCAGTGTGATTATGAATCTTTTTTCCTACTCTGGGCTTCTAAGGATTTTTCCCGTTTTCTGTGGGAAAATGAATTCTTTTTTAATTAATACAAAACTCTTACATATAGATTTCAAGAAACTAAGTTTGTGAAGACAAAGCTTGGGCCATAGTGCTAAAACCTGGAATCAATTTGGCTCTAATCAATTTTGTAAATAAAATAAATCTTCAATGTACAAACTGAAAAGTTGCATGCCACTGTCAGGTCTTATAGCATAAACCTTAGTTGACATAAAAATCTAGAAAAGGAAAAGCAGTTTTGTTTTCAAATAAATATTTTAGTTTATTTGAACTAAATAAACTAAAATATTTATGAGTAAATATTCCATTGGAAAAAAATATTATTTACATTTGTGGAAGACAAAGGAGAATGCGTTTGGAAATAGTGAGTGGAACACTTTGTTCACTCCTACTTAGGATTTGAGAGAAGCATAGTCTGCTTCTCATAGAGAAGCACTGAAGCACCAAGTTTTTAAAGAATATTCACTTTTTAAAAAATGGTCCACGTAAAGACATTGAAACAATGCAGTTGGGGCTGCTTCTGATTGAAAAATAGTGGTGAGGAAGTACACAACGTATCAGCTTGTGGTATATTGAATCAATTAAATTAGAAAACCTCTTTTTATTAAGCCATTATGACAGTTTATGTCCTCTGAGAAGCAAATGCCAAGACTGGACATGATATGTAAGATATTTACTGGGGAAATGCTTGTGAAACACACAGGAGGAGGAGCAGGATTAGACGAGAAGACCCCCAGACTGTATTGCAGATCAGATGTCTGTGGAAGGAAGGCAGTAAGGATGCATTGGGTAGAAGTTTTGCAGTGATGCACAGTTCTGAGAAAGTTTTGTCCAAGTTAGTCAGGAGTGCCCAAATAAAAGTTTCCAATTACTCATCAACTTGGGGTGAGGATGACCAGGCTCTAGCACACCTTGCAGGGATAGAGTAATGGCTGGGGACCCCCAGGGGAAAGGAGGACTGGCACAAATGCTGTGGTGCATTCAAAGCTGCGGCAGCTGAAGTCTCTGAACCTGCACCCACAGCAGGTGGTCATGAAGGGGGATCCGGGTAGGGCACCTCCACCTTGACATGTGGAGATCCACTTCTCCACCTAGCCGTGGGCAATTATCCCAGGGTTCTCAAGGGCCATTATTCTTGGGAGGAAACTTAGAAGAAGCATGTTAGTAGTTAGTGAGATGAATTCTCACCTGCCCAATGGTCAGTTCCCTTCACTCTTGCCTGGTGCTTTGGCAGGTCTTGAAAAATGATGCAAACCTTTACTCCCAAGAAGTCTGAGCCTTGAGTAATAATATGTTTCTCAGTACCAGGAGCTTCATGTAGCTATTCCCAGCTACTAGTGGACCAAGGGGGACTAGAGGCACCCATGTGGATTTCCTGGGTTTCACATTCATTCCTCCATTACCCTTGTATATAAAAGCAGCTGTCTTCTCTGCTCCTAATTTACCCTACCAGTGTGGTAAGCTTTTCTCAACTACTTCCCTGAACATAAGGAGTCCAAAGAGCCCTGGTAGGAACTGTAGTTTGTAATTTAATGAAACCTTGCTATGTCCCTGGCAAAAGTGCACTCCTGTTGAGGACCAAGATTTCTAACACTGCAAACTTAGAGTTATGGGGATGGGAAGCTCAAAGTCCCCCAGGGATCATGGGAAGTTATTCCTTCTTTTGCCCCAATGCTGGAGCTGCCGGTTTCAGTTTAGGCTTTCTAAGAAGCAGATGGCAAGACAGGACTAAATTTGCAGATTTATAGGGTAAGTGCCTGTGGAGGATAAAAAGAACAGGCCCAGGAGTAGGCAGAGAGAGACGTCATATCTCAATTGTAAGTGAGCAAGGGAAGGGTTGGATAGGAAGAGCCTCAGATTCCAGTGCTGCCCTGAGAGTTTCAACTGGATTTAGAACAAGTCCCCAGGCTCAAGGTGAGGGTTAGGGGAATCCCATGTGTAGGAAAGCTCAAGCAGGTGAGGATCCTACTACTCATCCCTAATTCACCTGCTCTGCTCAGCTCTGACTGGGAGTGGTCTGGCATGAACACTGAGGAGGGGTTAGAGCTGTCACACATGGAGTCTCGCGGTCACCTGTGTTTCCCAGCAATCCACCTTCCTGTTCATGACTACTACAAAAAAAATTTAGGCTAATCCAGGAGAGGGAGACATGGTCATAAATGGTCAAACATGGTCATACAATTTGACTGATAGACAGGAGACAACTTGAGATAAAGTCACATTGTGTGAAAGATTTTAAACTTGGAAGTTTTAATCCCTACTCCATTGTGAAGGATGTGATTTGATGTTTACTTGGCCAGCAACAAAAGATGTTGATAACTTCTTTATGCCAGACACATATATTAAGATGTATGAAATAGCCTGAAGTTACCCTGGTAATAGTGTATTCTCTCTGTGTAATTTATTATCAAAATAAATATTAAAATGTAAATATTTAGAGTGAAGTTTTAGTATTCTGTAGATATTTTATTCACTTGAAAAGTATTTCAATGATATTTTCTCTGGGGATGTTCTTTAGTATTTTTGTTTTTTTATTGACAGTTAACATCTACCAGAAATAACACTAACATTATTTTTCAATGTTTTTACAAATATTTGTTTTGTTTTGTTTACTCATTTTGTTTCATTTGTCAGGAGAGAATTACCTAAATGGTATAGAAATTGTGTGGGAGCTTGACATTTTATACACATTGACTTCCTGATATTTATATGTGGAAGTATTTCTATGCAATGAGGTCAAGCATGCTTTCGTATCAGTGAGCCAACGCTCATCTGCAGAGCTGATCCTAAATGAATCCTTACGGACCCAGCGCCCTTAGAAATTTTACTCACTCCCAGCCCTGATGAACTGTCATAATAATTGATTGTATTAAAGAAATAAATAGCCCAAATTTGGCTCCCTCTCAAAACGAGGCCCTGTTTCAGCTGACACAAATGAGGAATAAGGTTATTATTGCACGTCGCCCCAGCCAGGTCAAGGCTCAGGGAAAGCCTTGGCTTTGCCTTTAATTAGATCCTGCAGACAAGAGCATGAATCGGCCTTGTCAGTCTCTTTCTGTTTGGCATGGATACCAATAACCTTGCTTCACTTTCTTGTTTCTCTGAGAGGGAAGGAATTTTGGCAGAATACTGCTTACTTTTACAGTTATAGAAGTTACACAGTTTAAGGAGGGGACAGTAATTACATGCCATTAAGCTCAGAAGGCCATTGCCGTAGACGAACATTCTGGAGAGGACACAGCCTTCAAGTTCAGTAAAGGATGATTACCGGAGCATTTTAGGAGAGAGCTGGTGAAGGAGAGGCAGGAATAACTCTGGAAATGTGCTAAGGCAGCAAACCTATGAAAATGCAGTTAGACACGGCAGTGAATACATTGATTACGCCAAGAATGATTTAGCAGAGGTGTTTCACACTTGCTATTAAACCAAGTGCCATAATGGGGTTTAAAATGTACTCAGATTCTACTTGCTCTCTCCTGCTTACACCACAGAGGTGTCACTTAACATTATTACTTCACATTGGTCCGTGGTGAAATCCCTAGCCTTTTGTGACAGACTGCTTTCCTCTCAGCTCTGAATTCCTTAGTGGCAGAAAATTCTGTTTTCTTTCTTTCTTTCTTTCTTTCTTTCTTTCTTTCTTTCTTTCTTTCTTTCTTTCTTTCTTTCTTTCTTTCTTTCTTTCTTTCTTTCTCTTTGCCAATCAATGACTCTCTTTTGGGTAAAACACATCTTAGCACTTACCTCTTTCAGAGCGCTTTCCTAATGAATTACATTGAACTACTTCTCTTCGTAAATGCTGCTTTAAGTTATTCTGATATGTTGGTTTGAAAGACTTAATGAATATAAGTACATATATATCTCAAAACTTCAAATCGATGAGAGTAGTAATGTAATATATATTTAGATTACAATAACTAGATCATTAACTCGAAGCCAGACTTCTTTCATTTCTTTGGTGTACCTCCGTAAGTATTATGTTGTTCTGAATAGCGTACAAAAATCCAGGTGGCATACCCTGTGGGTTCAGTCAGAGGTGTTTATTCTGACACCAGTGAAAAGGAAAGACATCTGAATGCCTGATGTGGGGTAGGCCATTTTCCCACCGCTTTGACAAGAAAGCATTACAGCATTTCTTCTTTGCATTCTTCTTATTAGAGACTGTTCTCTGTATATATCCTCAGAGAAACAGGAGAGCAAGACTCCATCCCACCGTACGGTCAGAAGTTGCTGACTTTATTAAGATTATGTGACCAGGTGTGGTAATGAATATACATTGGGAAAGAGTTAAATAACATACACAATATTAAGAATTGGGATAAAATTTGTGCTTCTCTCAGCTGTGTCCCGCCCAAGCCCCCACCTTCTTTTAAATCTCTTTCTTTTTGACCCCAGAATAACATCCTGTTGAATGCCATCTTTATTCCTACTCTTTACTTTCTAGCATAATTTCTGATTAAAATTCTCAGGTATGGATGGGATTCTAATGACTTAATTATCTGTGTAGTTACTAACAATATTGTTTCCTATTGCTTCTTCAACAAATTATCATAAACCTGGTGGTTTAAGAAACACATACATACAAATTTATCATTTTACCATTCTGAGAATCGAAAGTCCTAAGTCAAGACTAAGCACCTTCAGTGGATCTAGAAGAGAAGGTTTCTAGGGCTTCCCATCATGTAGAGATGCCATTTCATGGATTCTTTGGCTCCTGGCGTCTTCCTGCATCTTCAAAGCCAGCTGGGTGGCATCTCGCTTCAACCACATTGCCTATTTTTCTGTCCGTAGTCCTATCTCCATCTACCTCCCTTTTATCAGGATACTTGTGATCATATTCAGGATCCACCTGGATAACCCAGGATAATCTCCTGATCTCAAGATCACAAATTTAATCACTTCTACAAAATTCATTTCGCCACATAAGTTAACATTTGCTGATTTCAGGGTTTGGGACAAGCATAGTGTTGAAAGAGAAAGGTCAGTATTCACTTTGGACATGCTAGTTTTGATACATTGAAATGCAAACATAGAAGCAGTCTAGAATTCATACCATATTTTGAGTTACAAATCTCTAGATCATCAGATAGCGGTGGTGCTGGTAACCGTGGGATGGATAGGTCATCCAAAGAAAAATGCAGAGAGACAGAGATTTGGACTGAATCCTACAGGATTTGAGGTTGGCTGGTAGAAAGAGAACCTGTAAAAGTTATCCGGAAAGAGCTAAGGATTTACTGACTTAGCATTAGGTTAGTAAAATAACTAAAATATATAGACTATCTCTAACATATATCTCTCACATCATACAAATTATACTGCCAAATGAAATACCAACACATGATGAGCAACACAAAACCAGTAAAAGTAGCTGTAGTCTCTGAAAAATTAGAGAAAGACAACAAGATAAAAATCCTTACAAGTGATTCCACCTTAATTGTAAAATAATTTTGCATTCCTGAGACAGAGTCCTGAAAACCGCATCTGCTTAAAATTTTAGAAGTTTTATAGCCAAATGAAAAGAAAAAAAGATAAAGGTTGATTCAAATACCCAGGGCACTTTACATCTTATACATTATAATTGCAAATATACTCTCTCTACGTAAAGCAGACAAAGCATGAGTGCATGTCGCTAGAGATACATAAAGCAAGAATCATGGCTGACTTACCTGGAGAGTTCAAGTGCAAATCTGTGTAAGGCAACGGTCTGAGTACATTGCATTGTTGAGATGTCTCCTTTTATGATTTGTTAAATCTAGAATAACATGTTTAATTACTCCAATAAACAGAGGATCTGTGTCTATTGACCTATACACTCAAATTAAAGACTTAAACATAGACCTCTACTGTTTAATAAACTTCAGTTGCTAAAAATAAGGTATGAACAACAATAAAATAATTAAAAACAAAAAAAAAAACACAATAAAAACCTCTGCAGAACCCATACTCAAAGAGCCACTGGAGCTAACAAATACTTTTGTAACTTATCTTTTAATATATGTGAGGACTAAAACATGGGCTAATGTTATTGGTGACAAATGAGTGGATTAATTAAGACTATCAAACTTTTCAACAGTCATCATTAGAATTCAAGTCCTCTCCCTGCATTAAGGTAATCAATCCAGTGCCTCTCAGTTACAGTAAAGTGCGTGGGTCCCCACAACTGTTTTGGTATGTGACACCATTTTTCCTAAAATGAGGATTAGTTTCAGCCAAAGGTTTTCATAATGATTTTTATAAATAAGAGACACAGCAGTCTCTGTTTAATTGATGGATATTTCTCCTACTATGATAGTGTACAGATTTATCATTTATAAATTTGCAAATACTGTATCATGTAATAAGACATTATCTAGAATAGCCACAAATCTATACAAATATTCACTACCCACTCTCTTGCTTCTCACACACACTGGAAAAATAGAAAAGATTTTTGCAATGCTCTTTTTAATATCAGCAGAAGAATATTGGTATGAAGATGATAAATGTTTGTTTACATTATGCATTTATTAGTACTTTGTCATTAGACTTTTATTACTGTGGTTTATTATATAAAATATGGATACCAAATTACATCTTTTATATCAATATATTTTTAAAAATCAATGATTTTATTTCTGTTTTCAGTGACTAATGAACATATTATTTGGATATAAATTAGCATTATTACCACATAGATGTAGCAATCCTGTATGTTTGTACTCTGAGCAGCAGATATTGATTTCTTTCCCTCCATTTCTTGTATTCTGAATCTCAACAGCATTTCTCTGGGTGGACAGGCCTGTGCCCCCCATAAAATTCTGAAACAGCTCTGAGGTTTATCTTATAGGACCAGGTTAAACAGAGTAGATATGACCATGAGGCTGGCTGTACACGTACAGGTGCATTTTTCTTTACTGGAGAAATCTTTATATTTTAAAAAATACTTTATTAGGTATATATTTTCAATATACCAATTTAAATAGCATAGTGTAGAGGAGAGAAATTTTTTCCTTCTTCCTTTCTAGGTTCTTTGGCTGGTTGATAATTAAATTGACATAAGACAGATTAACAGGATAAAAAAATAACTGTGTACACCTTGGAACCCCACAGATGAGGCTCCTCAACAGCCAGACAACTGAGGTTTCCATACCATCCTAAACTAGGGAGAAGGGTTGTGTGGTCTGGTACTGCAAAGGGGAGGAAGACAGTTCACAGAAAGATGGGAAGAGCAAATGTTTGGTGAAAACGTTTACCATGCCATGCATATACATTTTTCTGATGTGAGAAATTATCTTGGTATTAGCTATCTTCTTAGTATAGACCCCCTATCTAAATTCTTTTAGGCAGTTAGGGAGTGGTAAAAAACAAACAAACAAACAAACAAAAACAAAACAACAAAAACAGAAATCTCCTCCTGAATCAGTTATGCCTTGATTGCCTAGCATTCAGAATAATTATCGTGCTAAGGTGGCACATTTTGGAGTCAATTATTTGTCCATTCACCAGACTAGGAGGAAGAAATAAAAAGCACCCCCAAATTTAATATCTAGACATGGCCACTTGGGGGATGTGATTTTGTATATCAACAAATAGAAGAATAAATATTCAAGAGAAGGAGATGACTGATAATATTGCAAAAATAGAATCATGTTTTATGTTCTAGTTTAATAAAATGGAAAAACTAAAATAAAAAGATAAAACCACAGTTATACTCATATATTTTAATATGCTTATCTCAATAATTGACGGTAGAAGTAAATAGAAAATTACTAAAATTATATGGGATAAACTATCATCCCAAATTACGTAATTTATATTTATAGAACACTTCATCTAAAAATAAGAAAATACACACTTTTTCCTAGTATACACAGAACAGTTAACTAGATAAACTGTATTCTGGACCACAAAATAAGTCAAAATGAATTTAAAGGAATTCAATTATTTCAAGGTATGTTTTCTGACCATCATGGAATTGTGAAATCAATAACCTAAAGATATTTGGAAAAATCCCCTAATTATTGGAATCTTAATAACTTCTATATTGCTATGTCAGATAAAAAATAGAGAAAATTTGACAGTGTTTTGAATGAAGATCAAATCTGTGTAAGAGATAACTAAACTGGTATTTAGAGGAAAATTGATAGCACTTATAAGGAGAAAGTCTAAAATAGATTTCCCAGTTCCCATATACTAGGAAAAGAAGATAAAATTAAGCACAAAGTAAGCAAAGAAAAAATTAAGAAGAAAAGAAATTAAAATGAACAAAGTTAAGTAAAATAGAAAACAAAAAGTAATTTCAAAATCCATGAATCCAAATGTTAGTTCATTGAGAAGTTCAATAAAATTGATTAACCTCTTTCCACACTGATCAAGAATAAAAGAAATTATCCATCTCAGGAATGATAGAGGTGACACAACGTAGATTCCACAGATATTAAAAGGTTCGTGAGGTATAATTATAAATAACATTTTGTCAGAAAAATTTTAAAGATATAAACCATGCAGCCTTACAATAAAATATATAACCTGAATAGCCTAACATCTACTAAAAAGTTAATTTAATAGTTAAAAGCCTTCCCACAAAGGAAAATCTTGGCCCTGCTCACTTTGATGTTGAATTCTACCAAAACAAAAAGGATAACACTTGTTTGTTATAAACAGCTTCTTCCAGAAAAAGGAAATGAGAGTAAATACCATCCAACTTATTTTATGAAGCTAGTATTACTATGATACTATTGGGGAGAAAAATTTTTAATCTACCCCTCCATATTCTTCTGGTTCGTCTAAGAATTAATTGACATGAAACATAAACAAGAGAAAAATCGCCAAATTTAATTACATACATATGAACAGGAATTCCATGCATATGATAATGTCAGAGACTCCATGGCATACCTGTCCTACATGAGAGGTTCAGAGACAGAAAGTTAAGATGAGATATATATGATATTCCGAGCTACGAACGAGGTAAGGTACTTTGTGGCATTGGGGGGAGGAGGTCAATTCTCAGGAAAATAAAGAAAACAGATTTTCAATCATTAGAAGATTGTTCATAAAAAGTTATTTCTGTTAGTAACTCTTATTAGAGGCAAAGTCCTCAACTGCAATTCTGCAAGGGAGGGGCAAAAGGTTCTCTTGAGCCCATAGGGTATTGCCTTTACCTCAAAATAGTCTCCCCTCCAAAGTGGAACATCTTGCAGAGGGCTATTCTGAACCCTTTCAATACTGAAACCAGACAAAGGCATCAGGAGAAAAGCAACTAACAGACCAATATGCCTTATGAACGTAGATATAAACATTCTAAACAAAATTTTAGCAATTCAAATTCATCTCTTCAAAATTCAGAGTATCTTTCACACCATCTGGTCAATGCAAAACAATGACTCCACTAAGGTTCCAAAATTTATATGACTTTATAATCCATGTTGCTTGATGCCCTACCCTTTGCTGTATACCTTATCTCTTTTCTAGGTAGTAAATCTTATTTATTTGAAGTATATAGTCTTTCTAACTTTAGTCCACAGGTAGTTATAAGGGGAAGGGACTTCTCAAATTTAGTTTCTTCCCCTGAAACCAGAAATTGGTCTGCAGTAATATTTTCCTAAGGGAGATGGACCCTAACTTTTTACTTTGTAGAAGTCTTTTATCGAACTCACTGGTTAGAGTGACAGAAAATTGTCCTGTGGCAATGACTGTACTCTGCATTGGTGTCTTTCATGAAAGTCTCTCCTGAAATTTAGTGCCTTTCAGTTGGTATAATGCCATTTTCTGTAAGATTTGAAAATCCCACTTTTTAACCTCATGAAAGAGACCACCATTTCCCCCACAGTGATCTTAAACATGAAGAAGTTCCAGCAATGTGGCCTAATTTCTATGGTTTACTGAAGTTTGAATTTGCCACGGGAGATACTTTTACTGTGAAAATTTGGGTAGAAAAAATAATATAAAACTCTAATTCAAAGGTCCTAATTACAACATTCCTTTTGGACATGTCTTTCGATTTTAAAGGGTGTAATAATTAAATCTATGACAGGATTAAATAGAACGTGGATGCTAATATTTCAACCCTACTCATGTGGTAAAGTTTGATTTAACTACAATGAGAATCCTGAGTTTAGTAGCACTGTATTTTCCACAGAAACTAAAACTTCTATGTAAAGTTCAGCAAGAATGTAAGATGAGCAGTAAGTATGATTTATATCCTATAGTAAGTACAGTAAACTGGTGGCAAGCACAATTTAAAGTTGAGAAAGAAAGTGAAATATGGCTATCCTGTTGCCTTCTGGCTGGGCTATTAAGAGCTCTAGTCTGAACATACAGACCAGCTCACAACAGAAGTTTGTACCTTTGCAAATTCTTAAATAAAAAATTGAACCCTGGCTTGTGTGGCTCAGTGGACTGAGTGCTGACCTACAAACCAAAGGGCCACTTGTTTGATTCCTAGTCAGGCCACATGCCTGGGTTGTGGGCCAGGTCCCTTGGTGTAGGGCATGTGAGAGGCAACCAAACATTGGTGTTTCTCTCCATTTTGCTCCCGCCCTTCCCCTCTGTCGAAAAAAAATAAAAAATTATATATTTGAAAAAATTGATTTAAACTTTCTATTTACTTTTGTTATTTAAACTTCAAGGACAATATAGACAAAATATAAAACCACTTTGAGAGTCCTATTTTACTTTAATACTGTGTGCAATGTGGTCAAGGATTTCTAATGCATTTAGTGTGAAAAATAAGACTGGACAATTTCAGCATGCCTAGGCCGGCTGATTCCAGGAGAGGCAGCCCTGAAATTTATTCTACACACTGAAAGGATTTTAAAGGACTTTGGCTTCATTCACTATTACAAAGCTTTTCTTCTTGTGTTGAGGGGTTTGGCTTGACTGTAAGCTTTGTTTCAAACAAACTGGGACAAAACTTTCTATCTACGGAGGAAAAAAATCTTTTATTTAAAGTTTTACACAGAGTACTCCTAATTCTCCAGTCACTGCAGTCGTCCCCTTTATTCTCCGTGTTCATGCCTTACATCTTTATAACTGTGATGAGGTTTGTTACTCCTTCCTCTCTATTTTAAGAATTTCTCATATCATCCAAACTGAGACCCTGTTGGTCTCAGAAAATACCATCTATTTTCCCGTGTCTGCAGGCTAGCTTCCTTCCTAGCTCCCATCTGGAAACACACAGATTCAAGAGGTAGAAAAGAATGGCTATGTCGATTAGCAATGCAAATATAATTTCTCAAATAGCTTCAACTTGCTAAATATTTAATGTCATTAATACAAACTTTTAAAATGTTTTAAGTGTCTCAGAAGTGTTCAGTTTCAAATTTAAAAAATAGTGATCTCAGTATAATGAACAAATCTCTATTTCTTAAAACAAACGCCTGTGGAATAATAAAAGTGTATTTTCCTCCTGACAATGTCTGTGCTCCAGAGTAATGGCACTACATTGCCTTTTAATAAATATTTAAAATTTTTTCATTTTGCTAATTGAAACATTTTTGATAGCTAGTCTGAATTTTACTTTACTGTTAATATCAAAATTCACTTCATTTTCCTTTTTTAGATAAGACCCAGGTGACTAACTTTCTATAGACTTTAACATAGCTGGTGTATAAACATTTCGTTAATTGTGTCTAGTTAAAGGAAATTTATTTTGTATTCCTGTTTAAATTTCCTCATATTAGCATATACAGGAAGAAAATTTAAGGTAATAAGAAAAAGAGTTATGCTTTACAAAAATTATAATGATGCTTTCAATTTTTTTAGGAAAAGCATAAGAGTTCAGAATTTGTTATCACCAGACTAAGAATATAACTTTAAAGGTAACATTGAAGGCAGTGGTCTTGCCCTGAAGCCTAGCTCTCCCTCTAGCAGAGATGCTGGCTGCAGTGGTTGGCTAGTTTGCAGAGCCCTAGCTCAGGACTGTGGCTAATTTTCCTGTCATTTTCACATTGCATTTCATAATCAAATAGTGCTTGAGGTCCTGCAAGTGGAGAAAATGACTACATTTCTCAGGGGCGCAATGTCTCTGGTGCCTGATATTACCCCCTTGAGGCAAGCAATAATCATCCAGAGCATGTATCTGAATGATCACATCAGCTGCGTTTTATAACTATATATGCTACAGGACAGTCTTTCTCACAAATTTGAAGCTCAAGGTGGCAAATGGAGTCCAGAGTAGTCTGACAAACCATAGCTGAAATGCATTTATTTTTAACATCGAAGACAAAACAAGCCCAACATTCATTCCCGAAGATACTTAATGATACTAAACTTAATTTTTCTTAAAATTTATCTGGGTGATAACAAAAAATAATTTTCTCTGTGTTAGTTTATAATTGAAGGGGCTTTAAGGTGACAAAGGTTAATATTTTATGATTACTCCTTAAAAACATGTATATGGATATTTCAGATATCTATTTTTAGAGAAGACACAGCCCTACATATTAATAGTGTCATTTACTAATCAATAGAGGTGACGCATTGGGATTAAATCGTAACATATCTTCATGTTAATAAAAGTGACAGCATATTGCATGTAAGATAATGGCAATTCGACCCACAGTCACACTTGTAAATCGTTGAATAAAATTTTCTATTATGTGTCTAATTCATGCGTCACATGAATTAGAGGAGAATTCTTTCTCCTTTATATATTCCTGGGGTTAATTCAATAAACCTCTTCTCCCAGGATTTAGGCTTTTAGTCTTTAGTCTTTCTTTTATTAGTACTTGTTTTCTAATCTACTTGCTGTACTTTTGTTCCATTACCATTAAGTAGGTACTTTAACTTTTTCCATGTTCTGAATTATGCTACCTGGGGCATCCTATTCTGTTTCTCTAATCACACAGTAAGAAACTTCACCTGATTTCCTCTACAAAACAATACCAAGTGCTGTGGCTTGATGGATTGTTTTGTTCTGCTCTGTTGTCTAATAATATGATAAGCCTCTTCCAGTCTGGAGATAAGACGGAAGGAAAATGAAAGATTTGGAAACGTGGCAACACACGGGAATATAAAAAGTCACATCGGAATTGAAATTTTGAGACACAAACTGAAAAAGCCTGAATCTATTTACCATGAATTGCTCAAAGGAAATACAAAAACACTTCGTGAAATATGTATCTCACTTTATATTGAACACATTTTCTAAATTCGAAGAAGTTGACAGGTTTTACTCATATCCTTTTCTTGTCAGTAGTAACGCTATTGTTGATTGCTATTGTAGCAGAAACACCGTCTTGCTTTTCTGCCTTTTTATCCCTTCAGTTAGCACAATCCAGATGAAGCAATTAGAAATACTTCATGGAGAAGACTCTTTGTCCGTCAATCAATATATTTATTGATCATCTAAATACGTCCCACTCTGCCAAGTAGAGAAAACTTTTTCCACCCCTGAGAATGTAGTAATCGAGTCCATGAATTTCCCCTTGAATTCAACCATTTTTGCATTTTTCCACTTGGAATGATAAAAATTAATGGACTGCATTCATGTATAAAAATAATCCTACATTTACATCAATAATCCTTGAATTTTAAAATCTTATTTTCTTTCCTTCTCATGCATTATCTAAATATTACTGTTATTCTCCTTGTGCTTATTGCATTTGCCACCATTTGCCACAGTGCTAAAGACCTAGCACTTGAAATATCAGTGGAATCCACTGGTTTATGTAGATAGAGTGTTCTGAGATTTTATTACATAATTTTTGAACTCCATGTTACCCTCCTATATATCTCTTTCCTTTTATTTCCTTCTCGAACATTCCTTCACTTTTCCAACAGCCAAGAACTGCTCAAGAAAATAATAAAATGAGGCTGATTTGGTCACAACCAAATGAATATGATTTGATATCAGGGATGTCATTTTTGCTGCTCATACATTTTATTGTAGTTTTCTTTCCAGACCTTTGATTACATTTCTAAAAATGTCTATACAACAATCAGTAAGTCATATTGCCCTCTCTCAAGGACCTCAAAATAGGTTAGGACAGTGATTTTCAACTTTTTTCACCTAATGGCACACATAAACTAATTACCAAAATTCTGCAGCCCACCAAAATATATATTTTTGCCAGTCTGACAAAAAATAGGTATAACTTTGATCAAGTTACAAAAAACAAGAGTAATTACCTATCCTTTTTGCTCCAAAATGACTTTTTAAAAAATCAGGTGCCCACACTTATATATAAGGAGGTCTGTTATCAAGAATTAACCAATCTGATACAACCTGGTTATGTAATATGACCAATAAGATTCAGCTCTATATTATGACCTATATATTTATGATTCAAGACAAGGCATTCACACCTATGGCTATTGTTGTGTTGGCTGTTGCCATTTTTTTTTTACTTGACAATGTAATGTGGCAATTTTCATAGGTGTATCAATGGTGTGTTGCACAGGTGTGCCGCAAGAGTTATTAAAACATATCTTACCTATTTAGTCAGGGGCACTGACCTTTGTTCCCTTAGATTGTCAAATAAATAAATGACAACAGTGAACACAACAACAGCAAACACAACAACAGCTCTTTCGTGTGAATGAATCAAATTATTCTTTTTTTATTTTTATCAGATTGGCAACAAATGTATTTTTTTGGTGTACTGCAGATTTTTAGTGATTAATTCATGTGTTACACGAAAATAAAAAGATTGAAAACCACAGCTCTAAAGGAAAGAGTCAGTGCCCATGACTGAATAGTTAGGTACTGTATGTTTTAAAAAAATTCTTGCAGCACACTGGTTGAAAATTGCTGGGTTGGCAGGACACAATGGATGTGTGTTCTCTTAATTATCATCCAGTAAAGTAACTGTCAATAGAGGGATTCATGATTAAGAAAGGGCCAACTTCACATAGTGTATTATTTATTAGAGTTTTGCAGGACGGGTTTTTGGGGAAGCGGAAACTAAGCTTTTGTGCATAGTAAAAAAAAACACACAAGAAAGAACATGAGGCCTCTTTTCTTTTTTCATCTCTTCCTCTGCATTTTATCTCACACCCCTCTGAATTCTCTAAAACAGGGTTGGCAAATTATGTCCCACAGGCTAAATCTGGCCTACTATTTTTTTTTTTAAATATTTTATTTCTTTTTAGAGAGAGGAAGGGAGGGAGAAAGAGAGGGAGAGAAACATCAATGTGTGGTTGCCTCTGTAGCACCCCTTACTGAGGACCTGGCCCACAACCCAGGCATGTGCTCTGTCTGGGAATCAAACCCTTCAGTTAACAGGCTGGCACTCAATCCACTGAGGCACACCAGCCAGAGTCTTCTTTTTTTAACTAAAGTTTTATCGCCAATTGGTTGACACTGAGGTCAGACTCAAAACTCTACCCTGAAACTTTGTCTCATATGATGCAAAACTTTAATCTTCTGGGAATACATAAGAGTCCTCCCATCCCCAGGGCTCAGGAAAAGAGCCATTCCTTTTGGTGGAGGAGAAACAAAACCCAACTGTTGATGGAGAGGGAGAGAAAACCTCTGGCCACTAGGACACAGGTAAAGTGTCCGTTGCTTCTATAGGAAGGTAGCAGTCAAATCTGTGACCCTGAGGAAGGGACAGAAAAGAGTCTTTCCTGTGTGGATTGGAAGATGAAAAATGTCCCTAGGTATAACTGAAAATTTAATAGTACTATGAAAATCTAAAATGGATGGTTAAACCATCCTGAAGATTGCATCATATAGAAAAATGTTCTTTAAAATTTAAATGGATTAACTTTGACTAATACATCTTCTAGGATATTTTTAAGTAATAGCAAATATACAAAAGCATTTTGATGTATTATGGTCGGGAGTCTTCTCTATCTAAATGGAAATCAAGCCCAGAGTAGTAAGAGCTTCAGGAAGAAGCCAAAGGCAAATAAACCCCAAAGAGCAGTATTGTTGGCAAGATAATAAATAAAAATCACGGATATGTTATTAGATCAAGCAAAAATTACATTACTCTAAATATGTTACTTATTTGTGCAATTAGGACAATATCCTACACAGAAATCATAGTGTCACATTCCCTTGACTGGTTAATGGAGACTGGAAGAGGAGAAAGGGCCTTTGGGATCCCACAACCCAGGGAGTGTGCTTAGAAGTAAGTGCTCCACGTTCATCAGCACATTCCATGCCCATGCAGACAAAATATCTAGCTGAAAATTCTCATAAACAGGATGCGCATGCCAGGTTAAAACCTGCTACTGTTTAAAAGGTGTTAAAAGAAATTTCAGTCCAGAGCTCCTCTATTTCAGTTTGCTCTGTGCTAGGTTTGCAGTGACATTTATGTAATTTTTACTTGTATGCAAATTTATGTTAATGACATCACTGATGCTTGGAACGTAAATTGATACGGAGTGAAAGCAAAGTGCTGTAATTAAAGCTTTGTGAAAATCAGCCTCTCTGAAAGAAACTTGGAAATATCAATGGAATTCTATTGTGAATCCAATGTGTCTGGTTTATGCAGATTGAGTGTTCTGAGATTTCATTACATACCCCTTTGCCAGAATCAAGTTTGAACTAGATGTGTCAGCAGAGGAATTTCTCTACAAAGTGCTTAAACAAGTAATAATGGATAGATGGTCTATTTCTGGGATTATTTGTTCTTGTAAAAATATATTTAATATTTTTCTAAGGTAGATGGTTCGATTATGATATCATTTGATTTTTTGTTAATAATAAACTAACTTCAACTTCTAATGGCCTTTTGATATTTAAGCCCTAAATAAGAATGAGTTTCAAAAATATTTATGCTAAAGAAATTACAATATTCTTTTCAGTTTATATAATAAAATTAATAACTTCTACTAGGGACATGTCCCATTGGCAAATAGATGGGATTTCTAAGGAGATATTAATTTAAAGGCTCCTAGACTATAGGACAATATGATTATAGACTGATTGGATCCCTAAGTAAATGACATGCTTGGTTCCTTACCTATTTGTTTTCTTTGTGAATACCTTTCTAAATGCACATCTATGTTTTTTCTGCCCACTCATCACAGCAAGTGCCTTATCGATTTCATTTCACCTTTACATTTCCCTGCAGCAGCGTTATGGTTATATCTAATGGTAGTGAGTTTTGATCGCATACAGTTTAGCTGCCACACAATTGCTGTGAACCTCTAACATGGGGAGCACATGCCTGTCCTTTTTTGTGTGTGACATACTTCTTTTTTTTTTAAGTTTCTAAGATACATAAATGATTGTTAAGCAGACGAATGGCTATTAAATCATTTATACTCACGTACTGTCTGCTTTTCTAATACAAATCCCAAATGATAAATGTTTCTACATGCCTCTCATGTTAGAAGAGTCGAGTGTTGGTCAGATCCTCTTTGGCGCTACTTGTTATCATCAACAATTGTTTTATATGTGAGCACTAGAGGGACTTCTATGTATTTGTATTGACAAAAGCAGCCCTATAATATGGTAAAAATAAGGTAGGAAACCTCAAAATTCCCCTTTTCCATTGTTAGCATTCTTGGACATACCCACATGAACAGTTTTATCATTATGTCTGACAAGAGACAAATCCTGAGGTATCCTAAATTAAATTCAGCAGGCAGGAGGGTGGAAGGAAGGGACAAGAGAAGCTTATCAGTTGACAGCTGTGGGCCCCACGCCAACAAAATTTTGCTTATGTTCTTGAATGCACATTGAACCTTTGAATTAACTTCCAGGTGGCTGTTTCCATGATTATCTAGGAAGAGTAGCTGAAGAGCCGACCACCAGACACCACAGTATCTTGTCCTGACAGGGACTTTCCAGACTCTTTCCCACAACTGATTCAAAAAGAGCAGTCACTTCTCCCTTACAGGATAGGCAACTATCCTAGAACTAGGCCCTTTTCACCTTCTCTCAACTGTTTATCTGCAGACAATGCAAATTCTTTCAAACAGCTTCCGTCTTTCTTCCCCAAACTCATGTTGTAGGAGACCTGTCAGCTCCAGGATGGTGGGCAAGTGCTCCGTTTCCACCCAGCCCTGCTGCTGGTGGTTCAGACTGCAGGCCCCGGACCTGCGCTTGTTTTCTGGCTAGCACTTGGCTTAGTAAACCTCTTCTTTTCGAAAAGATTTTTGGGCATGATTTTTTTAAATATGGTAAACATTCTTGGGATGCTCTTAGAGCTATATATATTTTGGTTTCATCAAGGCACATTGCAATGTACCCACAATGAAAAACCCCTTCCCCTACTTGTTTTCATGGCAATGTCCACACAGGACAAATATGTTTATCAATGCCATAGAAAATCTGCCATATGAAATTTATTTTGGGGAGGATTATATCACCATACACATGCATATTTGTATATAATAGGTTTTTAAAATTGCAAAGCATAGAACTAGGTTGATATGATTTTAACATCGAATAAAATCTTAATTGAAAGTAGACTAACCAAAACTATAAGTGTTATTTAAATACCTTTCAGTTAGAAGACTGTTCTGAAATCTTAAATCTTTTTTGGCAAAATCATTAAGCCCAGTAATATTTTTTTACTTTTAGAAAATGTGAGACCGCTGTCTCTGATATTCCCTTTTACAGTTGCTAACTGACTGACAGCTCAATCTGTTTCAATGCTGTGTTTCAAGGGCACTTTATCTCATTTTGATACCTAGTTTAGTCTGAGCGGAGGAGGAGATTCTTTCTTGAGTGTGCAGTTCTTTCATGAGAATTTTACTGCTCCACCCACATACTATCTTAACCTGCAACTCAATATTCAAACTTATGAGGTCAGCTGTTAGCTCCTTTCCGAAAAGTGGAGCATTTAACTACATAGAACTGATTATACAAAAAAAAATTGTTAAGGCACACCATTTTAATTTTTCCTTCTCAAAATAGTTTAATTTGGTGTTATCTGTCTGACACTTGCTCTCCCCACTGATGGTCAATGTGTGTCTAACTTCTTTAAACTGTATTTAAAATTGAGGGTTTTTTTAAGTCACTCTGCCAGGACTGAAGCTACATCTGTCTCCCATTTCACTCCCATTCTCCCACTGCCCAGCTTTGTGGTTTGTATCATCAATAGCGCTGTATGTTAAAGGCCGACTCTCATTACCATTTAAAGGCCTATCCTCTGGCATTGTGCCAAATAAATCTAATTTGGAATCTGGGAAATGATAGACAAGAAAATTACAACTAGAAGAAATGTACATTTAATTTTAATTCAAAGCATGAAGTTTTGAGTGTTATACTTTTTTATTTATTTATTTTTTGCATTGTGTTGTTGTTTAGGGAGTTTTAAAACCTTTGGTTCTGTTCCAAAAAATAACACAAGGAGAGTGTGTAATTGTATATTTTGATTTATTTTTCAGGGATAACAGTCTAATACATTGATTTTTTAATTAATATAAATGTGAGCTAGACTTCCCTGAAATTATTGCTTCTTTTAAAATCTAAGTAAACCTGGTTTAATCAACAATTATTGGTGGAATGACCAGAAACATTAATAAAAAATTACCATTTTTTTCCAATTTCTCCTTCAATTAAGTCTGAATTTTTACACTTTAAGGATTTCAACTTTTACCTCCAGGTGAAAAACTTAAAATTCTTGGATATCTCATGTTATGTTAAATTTAATCTGTCCAGACTAATTCAACTGCCTCTTTCTTCTCTTAAAATTGGCTTTTCTGTACTTAATATTTCAATTTTTTTGTAGAAAATTTTGGAATTACTTCTTTTAAAGCATGTTTTTGAAAACCATGTTTATACATCCTCACTCTCATTTCCTATATGCAGTACTCTTATAGGTCTTGTCAGTTCTTAGGACATGCGCTAGGATTCGCTCAGTCCTCTTCATCCTCACCCTTCTCTTTCTGCATAATCTTAATCTAACCCACATTTCCTTTCTCTTTGTTATGGTATGTCTCAACTGGTTCCAATCCCTCATTCTGAGCCCTGCTAATTTTCCTAAAATTTCTCCTTCATCACTCAAAAGTATGTAATAACTCCTTATTGCTTCCTTTCTAAATTCTTTTGAAGAATTAAATTTTTAGAATAGTTCAAATTCACAATACTATTGAGAGGAGGGTACAAAGATTTCCAGTCTACCCCCCTACATCAGAACCTTCTTCATAATCAACATCCCTATCAGATTGGTAAATTTGTTACAGTGGGTGAACCTAAGATGACATATCATAACCACCTAATATTCATAGTTTATTTCAGGGTTTACTCGTGATGTTGTACATCCTGTGGGTTTGACAAATGTGTGATGGCATGTATCCATCACTATAGTGTCATAAAGAGTATTTTCACTTCTTTAAAAATCCTCTGTGCTCCAACTATTCATTCCTCCTCTACCTCCAACCCCTGGCAACATGGATAGTTTTACTGTCTCTTGCCTTTTCCACAATGTCCTGTAGATGGAATCAAAGAACGTGGAGCCTTTTCAACTTGGCCCCTTCTGATAAGTTTCCAGGTCCCTTCATAATTGTCCTCAGACTGACTAACCCTAATACACATGTCTATGGAGAGTTCTTTGCTTTCCTTACCTCTCAACATCCAATGCCACTTACAGTGATTCATAGGCTTGTCTCTGGTGTGTCTTGGACAAATCCAGAATGTAGGCAACTTGATGTTAAAGGACCCTATTGCACTGCAGTGTAGAGAGGTTCTAATTGCTATGTAATTTCTAATCTTATATCCAGGCTAGTAACTTAATTATACCTTGTTTACAAGAACTGGTCCCCAACACACACCCCAGCTCCCATACAAAAGTGGGCTCCATTTTATTCTCTGTGAGTTACTCCTTCTACACTTGACTTGTGCATTACCCTAGTCCTTTTGAGATTCTGTCTTGCTTTTTTGTTGTTGCTGGTTTGTTGATTTTATTTTAATATCTCCCTCAGAAACTAGAATCATGGCTTGAATCAGGAATCTTACTAAATTTTATCCCTGTTGCATAGCTACTGTGAGAATTAGAACAAATTAGTAAAACTCTGTGAGTGTTAATTTATTCATACATAAAATGTGATGTGTTGGAATAAATGAACCATCAATGCAAAGCACCTGGCACACAGTAAACACTAGATTCAGGATTTTTTAAATTGAGTGTCATGAAACATCCCTTAAGATGTGAATAAGTGGTCTGAAGTGGAAAAAAAAGTGGTCAAAAAGTATTTTCCAAGTATAACTTGGAAAATATTAGGTCAAAGGTATGCAGGGTATTTACTTTAGGATGTCTCAGAACTTTAATATGTTAATAAGTATGAGTCAAGAGGGGTGAGCAGGTAGCATTTTCCTAATGTATTATTGCTCATGAAGTGTTTTCTTTGAGAAACACCTAGTATAGTTCATGGACTTAGTTTTGAGGGAATGATTTAAATGTGCTGTCTTAGCTGACTACCAATCCCTTTTCTTCCCTCTTGCTCCCAGAGCCACATTTTGCTGACAGGAATTGACCAACCCCTGGTAATACCCCCCAACCCCAGTTGTCTATGTCTCTGGTATCCATTTGTTCCAGGCCTTTTCTTTTGCCCGTAGAGAAGCCTCATTAAAGGTATTAAAACTGTTAAAATAAGAACAATATTTTATAGATTTTTTAACTCCTTAGAGTCTAGAAATATAGGGCACATAATAGCCATATACATGTATGTGTGTATATACATATATATTTTCAATTAAATATATATTCAATTGAAATTAGTGTATTATAATTTCTACTTAATTATTAAATTGGAATGAGTAAATAGTAAGCGTAACTAAGAAAGAGAGCTTTAGAGAATTTTGGTATGCCTACTCAGATTCACTGAACTCGTATGAATTGTTATTGATCATTGTTTTGTATACAACATTAAGTATAGACATTATCTACTTTGTAGGATAGTGTCTATCTTTTATCTGGATGAGATACTTGGGTAAAGGTAGTGCAAGAATAGACTTCTATCCTTGATATTATTGTTCAATATTTTTATATAAGGTGTACATATTTATGGTTCTCACTATTATAACAACGAAATAAGCCCTACTGTACAATACAACAATGTGTTAGTGAGATATAAATTTTGAAGTGTCTCTTAGAAATATCATCTTCTGATTTGTGTGAAAGCATGATGGACTACGGCTGTTGTGCACCGTTCAACAATGTAAGTGAGATCACACCAATTACCAAGATTATAACTGGTTTCCCGTGAAATTCCTTGGGCTTTCCACATATTCAGCATCTCTCAGAGCCACATACCAAAGTTTAAGTAATGTTTCTACAAATTAGTAATTTTCTTCAGCAATAATAGGTTTGATCTATAGGCCCAGATATGTTGGACAAAATACTTAGTTTATTTTAGGGTATTTTATAAGAACATTTTCTATGTTATTATTAAAATGATGTTATTATTATTATTATTATTATTATTAGATACCAAACAACCATCCTCTTTCTCCCATGCTAAGAAAGGAAGAAAGTAACATTTTGTGTGTGTGTGATGGGGCACAATTTACCAGGGAGTCTCTGCACTGGGGAACATTAAGTGTTCTCCAACATACCCACAAATGGTATTTGCCTTCTTATTTGAATGTATATAATGTCTTACAAATCTCAAAGAGAAGATAGGGAGTTGTAAGATTATCAAGGCATCACCTCAAACCATTAACAAGTCATGTAGTGGGTTATCACTTGCTGTTTAATTTTAGATAGATTTTACATTTTGTTTCATTTGGACCATTTTGTAATACTATATAAGTACACAAGAACTTACAAGAAAAGACTCTCTGTGAATATATGTTGTCTTGGGAGTATGACCCATGTCTTTTTTGGAATCATCTTAGGATAGGTCTTAACTAATTTTACCAGGGCCTTCCCAAGTGAAGGATCTGTTTAGCCATTTAGATGACAATCATCTAGAGACCACTTTTGTATTAGTAAGGCATAGTTTAATTTAATATATTTATTGCCTTGTATATATTATTGGTATAATATCCTACTTTTCATGTATAGTTTTGTGATCTGAAGAAATTTTCTTTTATTTAAACAGGTAAGAGTAAACAAAATAAAAGCCTTTGTCATGGGGATAAGTGAAACACAGAGATCCGACAGCAGTATTTAAAATCTGGAACCATGTTGCATTTCACGGTGTTCTCAGTCTTTTAATGGTTAGAGATATGCCCAGAATTAGCCTGGAGCCTTTCGGGCGCTATGTTCGGATCAGCTCTTTAAATTACAGCGATTTGTTTTCAACCTTTTCACGGAATAATGCGTAGAATGCTCAACTGAGATTTTTCATATCTATTATTATTAAGATATCCTTGAGAAAAAAACCTCTCTTTTCCTTTATATTTAACCATTTAGGTAAAAATATTATGCATGTAATCGGTTTCTCCCAGCTGCCTGGTTTCTGAGGATGACAACGCTGCTCCCGTGTGTCCACATGAGCCGCTGTCCTGCGTCATTTGGACAGGCCTCATGTTATGCCCAGGTAACACCCGCCGCCCCCTGTGATGTAAAACCTTCATAGTCACAGAGGCCAAATGGCGTGTGTGTGGTGATCGTTGGTTTGCTATCTGGTTAGGGAGTGCTTTCTCCACATGACCGAGCAAGCCTATTCACATGGCCCTGGCCTGCTGACCTTTTGTTTCCATCGCCAGGTTTAATAGGCTCTTCAGCGGGGCCTGATGATCTTATTATACTCTATACGCTGTTAGCTAAAGCTATATGAAACCCATGAGAATCAATGCCAGTGTATGTGGAATTTCAGTTTTATTGCTCATGCGTCAATAATGAATATTATTCCTCAATATAACAAGAGTGCAAAGGCTTCTAGCTTCTCTGACCTTCTGGCTAGATTATTCTAAAGTATGTACTATCTTCCTGGCAAAACCCAAACAACAGCAAAGGCAACTAAACTGTTTTTAAGATATAATGTTGATTTCTCTAGAATGTTTCAGCTGTTTTCTTTGTTGTTTTGAATTAGCCTTTTCTCATTCTCAGGGAGGGGAAATTGCTAAACTATCCTCATATTTGAGAAAACAATACATTTCTAAAATTGTGTCTGTGATATCTGTTGACCTTTTGGCCTGTGCTAATTTTGCCTTCTGTTGTAGGTGAAAAAGTTGTCTCTTCCCATTGTATTTCTAAAGAACAGTAATGATTTTGGGTCTACTCCCTTGGGTTTTCTATATATTATCTCACTTCTGATACAGTAAAAACTACCTTGCATTATTTTTAGAAATGGAACAAAGACAGTGACAGTTCCCAAAGTTGCATTTTTCCTCCCTTATTTCCCACCCCATTGTGTGTTTTTAGGGCTGTGCATTTAGTTCTGATCCATGGGCTATTGGTTGAAGTGACAGTGTGGTGAGTTTTCAGCTCTCTATTCCCCTGTTCCCGCAGAAAAGGAAACTTTGTAGTGGGATAGTGGAGACACAAAATGAAAGCAATCTGGTTTCCTGAGTCATTCCAGGAACAGTTACCTGGAAAGTTGCTAGGCCTATGAAGATCTTGGCATGTGTAAGAAATAAACATATCTAGAATTAGGTCCCCAATAGTGTTTGTTACCACACTAAAACCTAGCCTGTCTGTGACTCCCTACGAGCCCTTAATAATTTATAAAGGCTGTTTGCAAACATGATTTCATTTACTGTCTGAGGTACACTGCACAGATGAGGATTTTGAGACTCAGGGAAGGGCCTTGCTTGTCCCAGGTCACACTCCTAGTAAATAGCAGTGATAAATATCACATGTAAATCTCCCTTCACATCGTTTATGGTTCACTCTATGATAAACATTGCCTTTCTCTTAAAACGAAATTCCTTTTGTCCACCTAGATCTAAAAAGTGACCTTGAAATGTAATCTAGTCTAATTCTTTCTTCTTAGGCAGGGTGGTATCTGAATCACTGTAATCCCTAAAGAGGCTCTTCTGTATATAAATGCTTCTTTTAGTATTCAAAACTGTAAATGTGTATAAACAAAATCCTCTTATTCAGTAGATATTACTGTAGGGAATTACACTTTGTCTTAAGGACATGAAAACCTCTGAAGTTATTATGAGAATCTCAACATATTTTAAAAGTGAATTGTTTGTATGGAGGAAGTGACATTGAGAAATCTATGAAAGCAAGATCTAGCAAGCCTCTCATATTGTTTGTGCTGCTGTTTTATTTTTTCGCAAATTTCATTGCCTACAGTAAAAATTCCTGTCTAGTAATGAGCAATGCTATAATCAAGGTTTTCAGGATTCTGTATAGCATTTGTTCAATGAAATGGCAGTAGAAATGAGAGTTAATATAGGATTGCAAGTCTCTGCCTTTTAAACTGACTGCATTGTTCTCATGTCTGCAGGGTTTAGCCTGTAGTGTTTTTGTTTAAACATGCTTGATTTCTGAATGGAATTTTTACTCTTGCTGTTATAACCCTGTCACTAATTTTCTATACTATCCTGATCTGTTTACTAGATTAAATAGAGAGTTGGGAAGACACTTGAAAATCACTAAGAAATGGAATCTAAAGTATTAAGCAGATTACTTAGATTATGGTTACATTTAAATTTAAACACTTTTCTATTTCCTCAAATTAGCATCAAAACACTTCATCTCACTAGAAAAAATTAGGCTGAGAAAAATGTTATAGAAGAGATGAATTATTTTGCATAGCTAAGGAAAACCAAAGACCAGATAGTCAGATAGATCATGAATATATTCTCTCATTAACAAAATATAATTGAAAACATACACGTTTGGGTAGAATAAAGGTCTATTAAAAATTCTAGTTATAACAAATAGCTATAGCCAAAAACTTATTTTTATTAAAATAATGCAGAACAAGATAAGAATTTTGAAACCATCAATGTTAAAAATATTCCATGTATATCATAGGTACATAGGCATAGAGAATGAACAAAAGTAATAAGATTCGGAGTTCAAGAAGAATGTGCTAGAAGCGATAGCTCTTTGATGCGTTCATGATTTTATGTTATAAAAGACTAAAGATATTTTTGACACTTTGAAAGTGTTCACGCATAAATCTCTCATGAATATCTTCTTCATGGGACTCCCATGAATAAATAATTTTCAGAAATCTTCCAGTTTGCAAACACACACGTGAGCCCACCCATATGTTTCCACACCACCTTGATTGTATTTATTTTTGTCACTTACCCCTCTCTGCTTACACCTGTATCTCTAAATCTTTGTCTCGGTGAAACAAAACAGCAACTTGTGGTTGGAAGGGTCTTGTCTGCATAAAAATTACCTGCTGCCTCTGTAGCCGTATTAAGGAGTTGCTGGGCTAAGCAGTGAAGGCATTTCTGGAGTCAGTAACCATATGGACCCAGAGTGGTCCTGGCAAAGTGTTTGCGTCATGTGCAGACTGGGTGTTCTAAATGGGCCTGACCTGCCATCTTTAGGTTTTTGTTACCTGGGATTATGCCAAACGTAGTCTTTCACCACTTATTAATTTACTAGTCCCTCCTCTTTGAATCTTCCTTTCCAAGAGAAAGAGGCTATGCGTGGAATTTTGTCACAGACACTTTTTAAGCACCTTGTTATTGACTGATTCCTGTCTAACCTAACCTAAACCGGTATGGGTTGTGTACACTACTGATATTTTCTAAATGAGATTTTACTCTGTTCACTTATATTACTATTTACATTTGTATTTTCAACATCTCTCTATGAATGTCACCTACTGCCATAGTATGAAAGGGTTTTACCTAACCAAATGAAACATACCATATTGTCTGATGTATACTTGACCTTGGAAAAATAAAAACCTTACTTTTAGAAAAGTAATTTAGGGTAAGAAAAAAAATATGGCACTGTTAAAAAGTGTAAATTGAGAAAGGACATTATCACTGAATATTGTCATTAAAATATAATTTTGATAATAAAAAATATTCTCAGAGTTTAAGGTATTCATTAAGTTAGACCCATGCAATCCAGAAAGTAAATCACTTAGTAAAACAAAAGTAAAATAAACATCAAATTTGCTTTTACATCCTAACCTCTATCAAGGAAGAAGACTAGACTGAGTGAAAATATGTAGTACAGAAGAGCTAATAAGATAGTTTAATGCAATCATCTATGTGTTTGGAAGTGGTCCCTTGGAATCTTTGACTATTAAAACTTTTATCATGGTGGAACATTTCATACACATTAATCAACATGTATGACATATATAACCAGTACAGAAATTACTAAAATGAGCACTACTACCTAGGTGCCACTACCTAGCTTACAGAGTAGAATGCTCTTATGTGGGTGCCTGTGTGCCCCTTTCTGATTTTGTTAGTTTTACCTCCTCCAGAGTTTCATATCTCTGATCTTTGTCCTCAATATTATTTTCATTGATATTATAGTTTTGCTGCACTTGTATAGATAGATCATTAACAATGTGTAATTTAATTTCATTCTTTTAACTTTATATGAATATTAAATCCTGTGTATTCTTTAACTTCATTTTCTTATTTTTCATTGTGTTTCTGACATTCATCCACATTGAATCTTAGAGCAATAGTTGTGTTATTTTCATTGCATGTGAATTTTATTTATATCTTTATGCATAAATCTCATGTTTTTTATTTCACCTTCTTGTTAATAATATTTGAATGAATAAAAGAGTCTTTTCTGTAGTGAAAAAGAATGATTTATGCCCTGACTCGTGAGGCTCAGTTGGTTGGGCATTTTATCGCAAAGTGAAAGGTCACCAGTTCAATTCCCGGTCAGGGCACATGCTTGGGTTGTGGCCCCCCATCCTGGTTGAGGCGTGTGCGAGAGGCAACTGATAGATGTTGCTTTACCCCCCTCTAAAAATAAATAAATAAAATCTTTTAAAAAAGAATGGTTCTATAAATATGTGCTTGACTTACTCTCTATGATTTACGTTAGTGTGTTAACAAAAATCCTGCATTATGGGCAACCTGGCTTTATATGATGATGTCAAATATGATGACGTCAAAATAGATAGTGCCAATTGACACTTTACTGGCCATGTGTGGGTAGTGTTACTGCTCCATTTCTCTGCAATGTTTAGGATGCAAATGTTGTCAAACATTTTTACTTTTGTCAGTCTGGTCTAGGTAAAATGGTGTCTTATGGTTTTAGTTTGTCTTTCTTTGATTAGTTACGAGTTTGAGCATCTTTTTAGGTTTATTAGATATTTTGAGTTTCTTCCATAAAATATTGGCATATACTTTTGCCCATTTTCTATAGGCTATTAATCTTTTGCTGTTGTCATTGATTCAAAAGATGCAAAGCCTTTTTGGTTCTACATGTTATAGATATTTTCTTTCAGTTTGTGAATTGTCTTTTTACTATCTGTGTGGTGTCTTTTTGTAAAGAGTTTTATGTTTATTTGTGGTTTGTGCTTTTTGTATTATGCTTAAGAAATAATTACCTCCTATTTTTTTCTAAAGGCCCGTCTACAGTTTTATGATTTTGTTTTTCACACTTAAGTCTTTCATAGACTTGGAATCGATTTTCATGTGTAGTGTAGCATATAGATTCATTTTTGATTCCTAAGTAGAAAACGAACTATGTACCATTTTTATCTGTCTTTGCTCTGCAATGATAACTTAGCCATAGTCAAGTTTCATATGTATTAGTCAAATTTTATATATATTCAGCTCTCTTTATGTGTACAGTCCAGTTCTGCACAAAAAGGACCCTGCCTTAATTATTGTGGCTTTATAAATAAATGTGTTAGCTGTTTTCACCAATTCCTCCACAATGCTCTCTTCTTCAAAGAGCTTCGTGTATGCTTGGCCCTTTGATTTTTCATAAAATATTTAGAAGCAGCTGGTCAAAGCCCACAAAAACTCCTATTGGTATTTTGATTGGAATTACAATGAATAGATAGATAAATCTGGACAGTAATGACTTCTGAGATTTTCTATCCAGACACAAATATGTCTCTTCATTTATTTATGTGTTCTCTAAAACTTTCAATAAACCTTTATAGTTTATATTAACAGGGATCTTCCACATCTTTTGTAGCTATATTTTGGATACTGTTATGAATAGAATCTCAAAATACTGTTTATTTAACTTTTCATTGTACTCTCTAGGAGTTCTAGTTCAATATTACATAGAAACAGTGATACTAAGTGATAGACAATTTGCTATAGGCTGACTATCGGTGGTCCTCCAAAATTCATATTTTTAAATCTTAATGCCAAATGTGATGGTATTAGGAGGTGGGTGTTTGTGAAGTAATTAGACCATGAGGGCAGAGCCCTCCTAAATGATTAATGCCTCTCTAAAAGAGTCCTGAGGGAGTTCCCTGCCCCCTTCCTCCAGGTGGGAGTACAAGATATCTGTAATCTGAAAGAGGACTATCACCTGAGCATGCCAGCACCTGATTGTGGACTTCTAACTCCAGAACTGTGAGACTAAAGTTCTGTTGTTTTATAAGCCACCCAGCCTGTACTTTTTTGTTAAAGCAGCCTGAATGGCTAAGATGACTGGTTAGATGTAATCTTTTTTCCCCCTTTAAAAAAAATTATTGTTCAGGTACAGTTTTCTCAATTTTCCCACCACAACTTTCCCCGACTCCACCCACCCCCACCTCCCACCCTCAATCCTACCCCTCTTTGGCTTTGTCCATGTGTCCTGGAGAACCCTTCCCCTTCCTTCCCCCATTACACCCTCCCTTCTGGTTACTATCAGTTTGTTCTTTATTTCCATGTCTCTGGTTATATTTTGCTTGCTTGTTTGTTTTGCTGATTAGGTTCCACTTATAAGTGAGATCACATAATATTTGTCTTTTACCACCTGGATTATTTCACTTAGTGTAATGCTCTTCAGTTCCATTCACACCATCTTGAAAGGTAGGACCTCCTTAGATGTAACCTCATTATTAACCTGGTATAAAGGAAAATCCATGCAAATAAATGGAAGCGATAGTCATCTCAATAAATCCAGCTAAAACAGAAGCACTCCTGGGAAATATTTTTTCCATTGGTTTTCCATTCTATCCAACATTTCAGCACTGAGAGTCTTTAGGGTTTAGTTAATATTAAATTGTATTGGAGAATATGGAGATTGTAACTGTTGAAGCACCTTAGTAATCTACACCTTGGCAAAGATTAATTTACATCAGATAACAAAAGAGGTTAATTTTGACTAGGAAATAAATGAGCAAAAAAAAAAATCTCTATCCTGAGTCATCCAAGGGGAAAAAAATCCAGGTACCAGTTTCTCTCATCTGATCCTCCAGGTGACTCAGGATAGAGAATTTTATGTTCTACAGATCTACCACGTGTAACTAATAGATCATTGCAAGTGCTACATTTTCTAAGCTGCTGAGCCATGTACACTGTACAATCTGTCTCTTAAGGGGGATTTCTTTGAGCAATGGAAACAGATGTCTGCCTGAACTTTGCTTTGAAGGATATGTAAATAAAGCCTCTTGAATTATTGGAGAAAGTACAAGGTAAAGTAATGTACACATCTGATATCGGGCTGTTTTATATATGTGTGTATATATATATATACACATATTTTATATATATTATATACATATATATATATAATCTGAGGTTTCTTTAATCATGATGCCTATTCTCTACCTATTAGCATACTGTGTTATAGTTTATAATAATAAAATTTACTGGTAATTTATTGAATTTAATGCAATGCTAACATGTGTGTTTGTGTAACACATACTTTTAAATTGCATTTTGCGTATACGTTCAACACCATGAGTTTTATATAAATATGAGCACTATTAGCATTAATAGTAGTAAGCCATTACAGTGAAGGGTAGAGTCTTGCAGCTAATAGCTTCTTTTATCAGGTAAAATATACGAGTAAAGATAAAGTAGTAAGAAGAGGTTAAGATGAGGGGCAGCTAGGTCACCAGAAGCTCCCCTAGTTTAGTTCTATGTTAGGTCTTATTAACAGTCAAATTAACAGTCTAAATTACAGTCAAATTTGCAAATTATCTTCTGTAATACCCAATTCAACTTCCCCTCGAGGGGACAAAAGGCTCTTTTAATGAGAAAAAAATGGCTGCCTAGAAAATATCAAGTAGAAAAATGGATGCCTATTTTACTGATAATCATTATTTAACATCACTTGTTCTAGCATGAAGAGGGCATGATTTCATAGTGCAATGAGCCTAAACAAGAGACTTCTCAGATGCCTCCATAGACAACAGCAGCCAGAGAGTTCTCAGAGCTCTGTGTCCCCTCAGGCGTATTGGTGAACAAGGAAACAGTTTCTTGCCAGAGCACCATGAAGAAAGATGAGAAAAGATGCCAGGTCACCTCAGAGATCAACCACCAGCTGCTAGAAGTTCACAACTTCACTCTGTCCAATGACTTTTGAAGATGACAAAAAGAGAGAGTAGGAACGAATTATTTTCTAATACTAATTTTTATTTTGCAATAAAGATAATAAATTGTATCACAGACCTTTTCAAATGAATAAAAATGTGTTCCAGACAGAGCTCTGCCATGGAAGAACTGTGCATTATGAACAGTTCATTTCACAATGCATTGTTCTCATCATGGATCATATTAATAGACCAGGGTTCTCTGTGAATCTCAGGTGCATAAAACATCAGCAAAGGGAAAGCACCTCACCCCTGCTGACCTGAGGACACAAGAGAAAATCTAGATTTGTTGAACTCTGTACCAACTATATTTTTAATCCTTTTGGCTTCATGTAATAATTTAAAATGCGATGTCAAATAATGAGAAGTGAAGTGATAGTATGATGTTATTGGAGAAGTGTGCACCCTGCCAGACATGTGTACATCATTTATGTGGAAACTACCAGTTTGACTTCCTTATCCACATTGCAAAGTAGATGCTTAATATTATTCCATAGGCCAAGGGCTTTAGTTCCTCCCAGACTGTGAGCCTGGTGTTGTGGAGACTGGCAGGACTGCAGTATGAACGTGACTCCTCCAGAGCCTAAGGTTCAGGATCCAGAGTGAAAAATTCCACATCTGTTTTTCTAAAAGAATATTTTCTGAAGTGAAAAAAAAAAAAAACCCAGGATATATCTATGCTGCTAGATTCTTGAAAGAAACTGTGGACAATTTTACAATCAAGAACATTTTCCTGCCAGTCTCCCATATAGTCTTCTTGATGAATGGATTTCCAATCATTATTATTGTTCCAGTTGAACAGAGGCTCATGGTTCTAGAAAATTCTATAAATCCAAGTTTTACTGTGTTACATTTAGAATCAAACACAGCCAGTGACTCAGAAAGAGATGAAGAGTGTGCTGAAGTCGTAATATGGCTGCTTCTAAGCTTATATGGAATTGGACTCCCTGATTATCCTTCCATAAAATCTTTTATCTTCTGAATGGAGATAATGGCTTTGGCAAGTGAAATCATACTGGAACAGCTCTGGTGGATTATATTGGCCACTGGGGGGAATTTTCATAATAATTGTGGTATTTGCTGTGACCAATGAGACTATAAGGTTACTAAGAAAACTGAAAAGCCTTATTAGACCTTTCTCTCTCCATCTCTTCTTTCTTTGCTTTCCTCTTTTTCAGCAACAACTTACTGTGTGCCAATTATGTAGCAGTCACTGTTGTAGATGCCAGTGGTATAAATATCATTGAACAAGACAGATAAAGTTAGCGCCCTTGAGGCACTTCTGATTCATCTGAGACAAGAAAGACACTAGAAAAATTAATGCACATTTATTGTGTTAGGTGGTAAATGCTATAAAGAATAAAGCAAGGAAAGGCATAGATGGTGGTGGAGAGAATGGTATTTTATATTTGTGGGCAGAGAAATTCCTCTGGTAAGGAGATGTATGAGCAGAGATCTGAAGGAATTAGAGAAAGGTCATAAAAATATCTGGGAAATGGACACTCTAAGAAGAGGGATCAGCAGTGCAAATGCTATATGAGTTTCTTTGTAAATTGGTTGTTGTGAATCTGTGGTTGAACATGAGGGGGAAATTGTAGGAAACAAAATTTAGAGGGGCAGTGAGATCCATACAATCTATCGAAAGACTTTATGGGTTTTCCTGTTAAGAAGGGAAGGAATCAGAGTATGTTCTGGAGAATCTCACAAGACAATCCATTACAAAGATGACTCTGGCTCTGACCAGTGTGGCTCAGTTGCTTGTGCATCATCCTGCAAGCAAAAGGCCAGCGGTTCAATTCTCAGTCATACCCATACTTGGGTTGCCAGTTTGGTCCTCAGTTTTTGGTCCTTGGTGGGGTCTGGAAACCAGGACAATGTCTCGCTCTTATGTCAATGTTTCTTTCCCTCTTTTTTCTCCTTCTCTTCCCCTTTTGTAAAAAAGAATAAATAAAATCTTCAACAATAGCAACAAAAGAGATGACTCTGACTGCTGTGTGGGAATTAGAAAGTGTATAGCCCAGAGACAAATCCAAGAGGCCAGATTGATGGGTGAGTTCAAACTTTCCAATATGTGGGAGGTATTTCTGAACTAATAAGTAGGAGAATGAGGGTTCAGCCTTCAAGCTCCTGCTGCTCCTCTGGGAGAAACAAATTTCAAATACCGTCACCTTGACCTTCCCTTCTTGAAGATCTACTTTTTAAGTAGTGGAGATCAGATACTAAGGTCTGAGCATATTCAGAGCCAGTGGTCAAACTTCCCTGCATTTGCTTTAGCATGAGAACCCAACAATCTCTGCATCCTGAGCTCTATTTTTCTTTGTTAAGGTTTCTTTTTTTTGTGTGCTGGCAGAGAGGGTTGTAGTATAAAACCACATATACCGCAGAAGATGACATCCAGAATGGCACACAAAAACTTCCCGTTGTAAATCCAGGTGAAAGACTAGAAAATTCAGTGTTTGAGAATCTGAAGCAACTATTTTTTTCTAAACCACAAAGCCTGCTATTTCCTCAGATTTTCTATAAATTATTTAACTTAGTGTCTCCTTGGGCTACCTAAGTTCTGACAAGTAAAGTAATGCTAAATTTACCCCACTGTCAATAAAATAGTATTGTTTAGAACAACTTTGAAACTGATTTCTTTTGAATGCAGCCATAGAATGAATTTTTTTAAATAGAACTATTTGAAACCATCAACTATACCATAATTTTAATTTCTAAAGTGCTAATTAGCTATCAACTGCTAATTTATAAAACTAAGATCTTTTCAATATCAGAAAAATAAACCTACATATTTCAAAGGAGATGCTGTCTAACTTTAGTCTTTTCTCTGTACAATAGTTGTTTTTTTCCCTTGGGTATTAACAATAACTGTGACAGTTTAAGTGACTTAAGTATATTCTAACATAAAGAAAATACTTATAAAGAAGGACAAAATGTTTACGGCCAATGCAAACCAAAATATTGGTAACCAAAATATTATTTTGATACTATTTTGGTAATTTCGTGTTTGACTTTGAATGTGGCTCAGGTACTTTACATCAGAGATTTTTGTAGCACAAAGAACACATCCAAAAATTATAGATCAGCATCATGATAACTTTATCAGATTTTGCAAGTGAGATGGATTGGATGACATTACTAAAATGTGAAAGGGATGAGAACAGTTTCTTTCATCTGAATCCAACTTGAAAAATCTATAATTTTCTACCATTCGAGAAGATATGCCAGATGAAGATGATTCTGCCAGAGTTTTATGCTGTTCAAAAATAGATTAAAATGGATTGCATTTCATCTATGTTCAAAGATTCAGAATTATTTATAAACAAGATGACATATGACATAAGAAGTTATTAATACAGACTTAATGTGAGCTGGATAGCCTTTCCCAAGTCCCACAAGTCTAAATCAATTATCCTTCCTGGGTTCTCTAAAGCATCTAGAACCTAACAATTATAGTAGCATGAATCACACAGTATTGGATTTCCTTGTTGCCCGTGTATCTTCTGCACTATACTGAAAGCCACTCAATGACAGCAGCTATATCTTATTTACCTTTATATTCCAGAACTTATTATAATGCCTATTAAATAAAAGATGGAATCAAAATGTACTGAAATGATTATTCTGTGTGTGAAAGAGTACAATGTAGAGAAAAAGAGTAAGTGTACAGATAGGAGACCCACACTATGATGTATGTGCACACAGTCTTGGCATAGTTTTTATGCCATGTATGAATGGCATAAAAAGTGTGTCCAGAGAAGATTCTCCAGAGATGCGTCTGGAGAGTCTTCTCTCTCTACTTTTCTTCCCCAGAGTGTCTCTGACATTGCAGTGGGGACACCTGAGGGACTGTACCAAGCACTTCCACAGGTGCAGCCTGGAAGTAAAAGATGTTAATAACCCTATAGGATTATAGGTTATCACCTATTGGTTATAGGTGATAACCTATAGGTGATAACCTAAAGATGTTATTAACCTATATCCTATAGGTTATACGATAAATATTTCTTTGGTTCTCTAGCAGAACAAGTCTGAAGGACACTTTATACCATTCCTTGAAGGATTCTGGTGGTGAGATGGTTGGTCCCTAGTAGAGACCAACTACAGAATGCACCCTTATATTGATTTTCCTTTCTTCTGTGTTTCACCCGTACCAGTCTCTCACTACTGGTGTCAATGAAAAATAAAATGGGTTAGGAGAGATACAGGGATTTTAGGAGAAATGGTTAGGAAAATGTATGCCATTGGTGGTGGCTTTTGAGCAAAGAATAAACAAGAAGGCTGGCCATGGCTTTTCTGGGAGGAGAGCACATTCAGACAAGCAACACGAACTGCAAAAGCCTGAGGCAGGAGCATGCTCAGCTACAATAGTACATGTAGGGTCATGTAGTGGGAGTGGAACCAGGTCATATAGGAGGGTGAGGACATTAGGGAGACTTTTGCATTTACTCAGAGTCATTTAGGAAGGCATTAGCAGGTTTTGGGCAGAAGAGTGATATGTTCTGGTTAGGATTTTAAAGAATCACTTTGGCTATTGCAAGTATATATACACTTGGATTTGTCTCTCCTGTTGTATTTTCCTAGTCTCTGATGCCTCAAAGTAGAATAATCTATGAGTTATAATATTTTATTTTATGTATTTTTTTCAGGTTGTAGGTTAGATCCCCAGTCAGGGCATGTATCAAAGGCAACCAATCAATGTTTCTTTTTTATTTTATTGTTTTATTTTTTAACTTTAATTTTTATTTATTTTATTTATGAGTTATACTATTTTATTAGATTTACTAGGACAAGTGTCCCTTCATTAGCCTTTCAAAAATTGTACTGACTGGTTTTATGCACTGTTCCCAGATAATAGTTGGAAATACTTTTATATTAACTCAATAATATTATAAGAATTTTGGTTGGAATTGAATTAGACCTATAAATAGGTTTTAGGGTCTATTTATAATACTGTTTATTCCCATGCAGGCTCTGCTAGTTCTGTGTTTACTCAAATGTTATTTTATCTTCCTTGGAAATGTGGTATTGCTTGCATAGTTTCTCCACACTTATTATTAAATTTAATTTTAGAATATTCATATTACTTCTGTGGAATTATATCTTTTTTGGTTGCACCTTCTACTAGTTTATTCTGGTTCTAAGGAAATGGCTAGATGCATATTATATGTATATACTTGACCACTTTTTAAAAATTGCTTGTGTATTCTATAGTTTTAATTTTGAGTCTCTTCTGTTTTTAGACATCTCTATCTATTTCCAGAAATACTTAGTTTACATTTTTCCTTCCAATACTTATACCTCTTTTTGTTGCTCTTATATTGAATCAACTAGAATGTTAGGAGAGTATTAATTATTTGTGACAATAATGGACATTTTTTTTTGTATCTGGTTATTTATGTAAGTCCCTCTGATATTGAGATAGAAAATAGATTTAATCTCATGTGCTTAATCTCAGTCGAATAGTAGTTACTGCTTTTCTGATGTTCTGAACTGAGAAGCTGGGGTTCATTACAGAGTGTACTATGTCCAATTAAAATAGTGTGCCATGGACTAAAAGGCAGATGGATTGCTACCTGTCTACATTTAGTATAATGCTTGCTGTCAGTTTGAGATAATTTTCCTCATGGAGTACCCACATATGTAGAAGATATAAACTAAATTCTACCAGAATGTCTTACATCCACAATTTCATTCATGCCCAAGTTCTCATTTATTTGTTCATTCGTACTAGGAGTTGGGAAAGTATATGCCACTAGAACACTTCTGTGAGGATTTTTTTTTTTTTATTTTACCAGGGAAAATTAATCCCTCAAAAAACTGGTAAGCAAAACTACGTTGTTTCAAAGCTCTCCCAAAGAACTTTTAGACTAAAATTTGATTCTCCCATCTATATTAAACTCAACCATCCTGTGTCACAGATTGCAGCATTGCAAGGCAATAATTCGTGCCAAGTAGACAGAAATTTAACCATATATGTTTTGATTGTCAGCACTCACCAGACCTGAGGCTCAGGCCCTCAAACACAAGGTGGAAAATTTTTAACACAATGCATAACATCACACATTTGTACAGGATGCCCACACAAAGAGGCAGAGAAATTTGAGACACCTGTGTGCTGGCAGTTTGGACTCCAAAATACCTGTAGGGTTTTTAGATGGGGGAAAATATGAATCTCACCAGTGGTAGGGCTTTAGGCAAAATAACATTGTCACCAGATACAGGCTTGATCAGGTTCCTGTTCTATATTTACCAGAGAAAGGCAATAATAAAATAGGATAAAGTTTAAAAAATGTATTTTAAAAATACATTTATCTGGATCCTGCCCTAGAAAGCTTGATTTAACTGGCATGAAGTGAGGCCTGGGAATTTGTATCTCCGTCAACAATCTCAGGTGACAGTAATTGCAGCAAAGGTTGAGAAGTTCTACCATCTCAAAAAATGTTCTTTTTCTGGTCAAACTCATTACAAGCGCCCATATATCAACTAAATAGTCACTTAGGAGTTGTTAAATGAACTAAAATGACCCCTCATGAAATCAGTCACTTGGAAAGACATTACATAATTTTTTTTACAGGATAATTGGATTTAAAGTAACAAAAACAAGAGATTCCCAGCATCAACTCAGAATTCATATGTGAGATAAAGTGCAATGTAAATATTTTAACTAATCAGACTCTGAATCTTTAAAGTTCATATATCTCAATGAATATATCTATGAGAATATTATATATTAGTATTGGTTATTTTTAAGTTAAAATTATAAAATAAAATATTACTTATATAAGTCAGAAAATATATCACAAATACTGAGTTTCTACTTTGCCACACATTCTTTTAGGCAACCGGGTATAAAGATAAGAAAAACACACCCATAAAATCTCTTCCATAATGGCATATACATTTCGATGGAGGAGACAGACAATAGATAAATGAACAAAATGAAGCCCTCTCACTTTAAAATCATGACCTCAGTCAAAAGGCTCTTAATGCCGGGTCCCAGTCATCGTACATTTGAGTTTTCCATTTACTCTCCAATTCTCCTAAACTACCATACATTCTTCTCTTCTTTCTTCTCAACCTTCAACAGCCTTACCCTTTGCTTACTTCACTCTGATGCTTTTCTTTCCATACTGTTGTGAATATGAAGGCTATCAAAGAGAGTTTTCACATACAGCAACACATCTGTATCTGCATTAATGATCATACCCCCTTCCTTTCCATTTAAACAAACCGTCCCTGATGTTCATTGTGTATCAAATTTCATCTTCTTTCCCCTTCTCAGAGTTACCATCCCAGCAACAACAATTTCTCCCTGACACCAAAGTATAAAAAATTTGTGATGTATTCAATCTCATAAAACAAAACAATACCTTTCTTTGTGTAACTATTATCTCTGTCCCAAGTAAAGAACTGTGTCACCTTACAGGAAGCCACATTTCTCTTTAGGCACCATCCTGGTTTTCTGCCTCTTGTTACAGCAACTGTTATTGATTTTTAATATTTACACACTCTAATTCTCTTTCTCTCATTCTATGTGGCATACAAGCTTTTATGTAGGCTGCTTTAGTGGAAATGCTCTTATCAAAGTCATCAATGTTGTCCGTGATGCTAAATCCAATGGTCAGTTTTCAGTCATCACCTAATTTGATCTGTCAGTTACATTTGATGTAGTTTGATCACTTCTCTTTTTGGAACTCTTTCTTCACTTGGCTTCCAGGCAATTGATTTCTGTGGTCTTTTTCTGGTCATTTCTTCATTCTCCTTTATGTATCCTTATTTTCCAGACCTCTAAGGCTTCTTCTTTTGTTTCTGACCCATAATCGAAACTAGCATAAAAACATGACAGAAATAGAGATAAGGAAAAGCTCATGAATGACATCAAATGCTTTACTTCAATTGTTAAATGCAGGTGCATTTGTAACTCATTATATTCCACTTACTGTGTAAGGTCTTAGGGATATATTATGTACAAAATAAACATGGACAGTATAACTTTAGTTCTGTTAAAAGGATCACACATGAATAATGACATTTTAAAACTTCAAAAAATATTTTTTTGGAAAAAATATACAGTCTAGACTAGATCTTTGGAAGACCAAAGGATGATTTTAAAATAAACAAGCACATAATATATAGATACATACACACATATAGTTAAGGTATGAAACCAGGTGAGTGATGAAACAAATGACATTAATTTTTTGCCTTAAATTAATTCATTGAAGTACAAAATAGCACCCAGTATAACTTGTCATTGATGTTTACATTTTAACTCCTTTTATGAAGAATCTTTGTGAGAAAGTTCTAAGCACAACAGCTATTGTCAGAAAAACTTGAACAGTCAGGCCTTATCCAGCTGGGATACATGCAATAGTCATACTATTAAAAACAAGGAAATAATGTAGTTTTGTTCATTCAGCATCTAGTTCTTCCCTCTTCTTGTTTGTTGTTCTCTACTTGAAGATTGTAATCTAAGTAAAACAAAATCTAAACTGTATTTCTCAGTCTGTATTGCAGCTAGATGTGGTTATGGCTTTGTTACTTAATTTTGGTGAGTAAGATGGAAGGGCTTACTGCTGTTTCTTCAGTTTAGAGCAAATACCATACTTGGAGGTGCAGAATATGGCACTGAGGAGGCCAGGGAAGAAAGACAGAAGGAACCTGTTTTCTCAGTGGTACTGTTGGGCATCATTGCCTGATGGCTCCAGTATATTCCATGCCCTCTGAGATAAATAAATGCCTGTTTGCTTCCATGCCTTCATCAGTACTGTGTTAGATGTGGCCAAACAGAAATCCTTTTAGGTACAACAGTGATATTTTCTCATATTTGAGGTTTGTAGTAACATATCATTTGTACATATTTTCAGAATGGAACAGTGTTAATAAAAACAGTTACTCATTGCTGAGTTGTTTGTATTAAAAATCAAATCCCTAAATAAAACACATACAGAGAAGTACTAAAAGGTGAGAAACAATACACAAAATATGTAAAAAGCAGGAAAGTTAAATTTTGATGCAGAAAAGTATGGGATAATGCTCAAAGGGAATTTCTATTTAAATTATAAGCAACATTTGGTAGACTCTGATATATTAAATTTTTAGGTGAATAAATTAAGTAATTTTAGAAAATTTAGCAGCAAGGTCTATGTAGAAGAAATTAGATAATGGCTAGTGAATAGTGCATACATAGTAGAAAATGAACATCAGTATCTTTATAATGTTCTTATAATATAATTTTGATAAATTAATTATATACAGTTTACTTTGAGTGCTGATTAATTAGTCTGTATATGATAGAAAACCGTGTAAGTTGTTTGTTTATTGGTGGAGAGCATTTTAATTGCAACCATTTATAATCTTGTGTGTCTTCAGGCATGTCAATCTGTTTTTATATTTGCATTTATACTTTAATGCTTGATGGACTTGGGTTATATGTCTTCTCAAGAGGCAGCACAGTCCAGCGGTTCACGGTCATGCCTTTGGACACAGACAGGCGGAACTGGCAGCCCAGCTCTATCGCTGGTTTGCAACACTGTCGTGCAACCATGGCCAGTGAGTCAAACTCACTCAACCTCGGGTTTCTTGCATGAAAAATGAGAATAACTTCTTCAATGGGTTATTGTCTTAATATTAAGTAAAAAACTCCATGTAAAGTGTTTAACCCAGTGCCAAAATGCAGTAAGTACATAGTAAACATGGGCTGTTATTATATTAGTGATCCAAAGAAAAAAATGGGAATGAAATTTTTCCATGCTTTCATTGATTTCATTAATTTTTCCTTTCATGTACAAAGTTTACTTTGATTTACTTAAAATTTTAACATTAAAATTAAACATTAAAATGCAAAGGAATGCATTTTAAAAACTCAAAAATGACTTACATTTGACATTTATTTACCACAAAAATACGTTTTTACTACATCTCAGATTTTTATAAATCCTTTAATGCCAAATGTCAGTCAATAGTAGTATCAAATCTTAGGGGCATTTGCCACTATCTGGGAACAGAGATTCTTTCTGGAGTGTCAAAATGTGGGGTAATTCAGTCCAGAACAAGCAAGGATAATATGTTTTGAAGTAGTTGGCAGCGGTTACTGGCTGAAACAAGGCACCAGCAAGTCTTGTCTTGGACAAGACTTGGATGGTACTGGAGCCCATGCAGGAATGGATCCATGAGAAAGTGTCAGCCAATAGACAATGTACTGGTTCATGCTGTTCAGATATTTATCAGTGAGTAAGATTACAGAAAAGGCAGTGAGTCAAGAAAACTAACTTCTTTCCTCTCAGCAGCTCTATGTCACAATTCATTGCTAATGTTTAAAAATGGAAGAGATATAACGTATTATGGTATTCATTTCACAAAATATTTGTGTATCAAATCTTCATGTTGTATATCTTATCTTACATATGTTATGTGTTGGTAATATCTCAATCATGCTGGAAAAAATGGAAGAGAAAAAGGAAGAAAAATATTTGGCTGCTTTCTTTTCCTTCTGCACAGAGAAGAACCACTGAATTTTTTCTATCTTTTTTTTTTCTCTCTGTTTTTCCTATATGGCTAGAAGTAGACCTTGAATTACAAAACCAGATATATATGATGTGGATACTTGATAAAATAATTTTATATACTTGAGAAAAATAGTGTGGACAGTTCTAAAAACTTAAATGTATTCAGTTTATGTCAACTCTCACCCCTCTCACACACAAAAGATCCAGAATATTTTTGCTATAATTTTATGTATTTTTAAAATCAAATAATGGAAAAATAGAACAATAGTTCACATAAGGAGGTCTTATGAATATACTAAAAAATTGCCAAAAAAATTTTCATCACACATGTTAGAGTGGACTGGGTCAGTTTGTGGGCTAGGAGGTTGTTGACCTGGCCCACCCTTCTGATGCCCTGTTGAATTCAGTTTGCTAAAATTCTGTTAAGAATTTTTGAATGTAGGCTCATGAAATATATTAGTTTATAGTTTTCTTTTCTTTTCTTGTAATTTATTTGTCTGATTGTATATCAGAGGAATGGTAGCCTCTAGAATGAGTTGGAAAGTTTTCATTTCTCTTCTACTTTCATTTCTTAATCCGAGTTCATATTGAACTGTTATTTATTTGCAAAATGTTTGGTAGCAATTGCCAATGAAGCCATTTGCTCCTAGCATTTACTTTTTAGGAAGGTTTTTAGAAACAAATTTAATTTCTTAAAAAGATAAAGGGACATTTAGATTTTGGGGGGAGGGAGATGAACCTTAAGGAATTTGTAAATTGCAAATGCTTTCAAATATATTGGCTTAAAACTGTTCATAACATACTCTTATTTTCTTTTTAGTCTATAGCATCTGTATTTATAGCCTCTCTTTCAAGGTAACTTATATCTTCTCTCCTTTTATTCTTGATTAGCCTAGCTAGAAATTTATCAATGTTATTTATCTTCTTAAAAGGCTGTTTTCAGTTTCACTGATTTTCCCAATTTTATTTAGTTATTGGATTGAATCGCTCATGTATTTTTCCTTCTCATATAATTTTATTTCTGCCTGAAGAATTTCCTTTAACATGTTGTGTGGTCATTGTATACTGGTACTGAAAATTTCTGGTAGTTTTAAATGTCTGGGAAAATCATCATTTGGTTTTTATTTTTTAGAGCTCTTCTTATTGGGCATAGAATTCTATGTTGTCCAATTTTCCGTTAGGATCTTAAAGATGTCCTTCCACAGTCGTCTGGCTTGTATTATTTCCTATGAGAAGTCTATTGTCATTTGTATCATCATGATGCTGTGTAATGATCTTTATTCTGGCTGTTTGGAATACGTTCTCTTCATTACTGATTTTGTCATTTCATTATGATGTACATTTATGACTCTGCTTATTTGAATTTGTGCTTGTTTCTGTAAGTGGAGTATTCATTAAATTCCTGTAATTATTTCTTCATGTCTCTCTTCATTTTCTGTGCTCTACTTCATGTCTGCAAATATTTTTGTGTGAGGCCACACAAAGTTTCCTTATAGCTCAATAATTGTCAGTTGGTATATTTCAATTTTTCCTCAGTTTTTCATTTCAGGGGGTACATATTGTTACTCCTTTAAATTTAATAATCTTTCCTTCTATAAAATCTAATCTGTTAATTCTATCCCATATATTTTTCACTGCATACATTATGTTTTTATTCCTAGAAGTTTAATTTTTGTCTTTCTTATATTTTCTATGTTTTCTTAGTCTTTATATTCTTGATATATAGAGTACTTTATAATAGCCATATTAATGTCATTTCTAATAGTTTATCATTTCTGCCATTTTGGATCTATTTCTTATTGGTCATATTTTTATTTGTTGCATATCTGTTAATTTTGAATGGATTCCAGACATAAATTTTATGTTACCAAATACTAGTTTTTAATATTCCTTTGCATAATTCTTTAGCTTTTTTCTCAGACACAGTAAAGCTACATGAAAACAGTTTTGTTCTTTTGTGTGTTTTCTTTTAATTAAAAAAAAAAAGATTTTATTTATTTATTTTTAGAAAGAAGAGAAGGGAGGGAGAAGGAGAGGGCAAGAAACATTGATGTGTGAAAGAAACATCAATTGGTTTCCTTTCAAATGCCCTCAACAGGGGACCTGGCTCACAACCCAGGCATGTGCCCTGAGTGGCAATCGAACCAGCAACCTTTTTGTTCAGCAGGCTGGTGCTTAATCCACTGAATCACATTAGCCAGGGCTAAACATTTTTAGGTGGAACAATAACAGCTTTTATTCTAGAGTGAATTTAGTCCTGTCACTGAGCCAATCTCCTTCCGTATCTTCAACTGAAATCTTTGTTATGAAGCTTCTCTTCTCTGACCATTGGGAGAATAAACTATTGCTAGTCCTGTGTGAGGTAGAATGATTATTCTGTATCCTCCTCAGTTTATCTTTCCCAGGTATTGGTTAGTTTATCCTTACACATGTCCTGATCAGTACTCAGCTGAAGTCTTAAGAGGAACCCTCTGAATACCTCCAGAGTTCTTTCCTTGTAAAACTCTCTACTCCACATGCTCTATTTTGTGAATTCTAGCTGTCCTGACTTCTCCAAATTCTCAGCAATAACTGCTGGGATCTCTTTGGGTCGCCCCCTTGCTCTGCATCCTGGAAATTCTCTGCATGCAGTAAGCTGGTTCTGTTACGTGACTCTCTTCCTTCTTCTCTGAGATCACAGTCTATCGTTGCCTGTAGTCCAGTGGTTGAAAACCACTGGTTCATAAATTTTATCTAGTTTTTTTATTGTTCAAGGCTCAGGGTAAATGTGTTCCCTGTTATTTCACCCCACCTGGAAGTTGAACTCATTTGATGTAAATTTAAATTAAAAATTGACTAATGTAATAGATCTATTTAAGACAGAGTAGGGCTAAAGTAGGTTTACAGTTATTTGTATGGAAAGTAATACAATAAATAATAAATAAAGCTACAAGAATAAACTCTGTGTTTTGCATACTCTCAACTGTAAACCTACTTTGCCCCACCCTATATGTATTTGAGTTTGAAACATACTTTCATCAAGCTTTATGACTTTTTTCTCACAGAACTCCTTTTACAAAGCATTATTATTGATTTATCTGTGTGTGCATCCTCCATCTATTGATCTATCATATATCTATATGTCATCTATCTAGTTTGTCACCCATTAGTCATATCTCTATCTTTTGTGGTTGTTTCAGTTGTTTATCTGTAATACAATTGATAAATCACAAAAATTGAAGGCAAAGCATTAAATTTAATTCATATTATTGCCTTTTTTCTAATGAGATAATGTAAGTATTGTTCTTATTTGAACCCTAATATATTTCATTAATTATTAATTATTTCTGTTGCTTCTGCTGTTGCTATTTTCATTGTTATTGAAATGTTCATGTAACTGCAAAACCAGCTCAAACAGGTCCTATCCTGTTTCTCAACAAGACTCAGAACCAAAGTACAATCTTGGACACACCACTTATGAGTAACACTGATGAACCTTTAACTGCTTTCCCCCTGCTCCCTGCTCCCTGCTCCCTGCCCCCAGAAACTGGACAGAGCAGAAGACAGAAAAATAGACTGGACAGAAGACAGTTTCCTTCTATTAAGATTAGAAGCATATAAGCAATCATATGTGAAAGAAGTGAAATATGTGAAATTTTCATATTATACATTTTATGAAAATCTAAGCTGTTATTATTTTACCCATAGTTACCCACATTTTAAGCATAGTTAAAATTACAGTACAGTAGATACTAAATTCCAGTTTAATGGTTTCTAAGTAGCTGGGGGATTATCCTAGGGGGATTTGATTACTCATTGATTTCAAACTTAGTACTTTTGATCCTAGTGCATATTACATACGCACTATGACAACTTTGATTTTTAATCCTAAATGGCTAAATTCTGTGATAAAGGTTTCTAAAACTTTCCCCAACAAAGGGTTATGCCAATAGTATTTCTATCTTTTATGACATCGGTTTATCAGCTTCCTGTGTCTTTTTCATTATATTTTAATTCTTGGAACTTGGGTTTATATTTTTACAAGGTAATTTTTCAGTCTACTTGATCCAGCTAGAAAATTGGGTGACTTTAATGTTTAGTTGGTTGTAAAAAGATTTTGTGACAGTGAAATACAATTCCCCCCTGTAGGGTTCAAGCTTTGGTTTGATTAGCTTCCCTCAGCCTCTCACAGTCAGGTGTCCTAAGAAGTAGACTGCGAGTGGGCGTGAGGAGTTATGTGCTTAAGATGAATGCCTCAAAATTGCGTGTATTTAAAAATGTTATACTCTCTATTGGCCATATAATTGATTTGGTAATCTTTTGCTGTCTTATGGTAAGACATATGCACATCTTAAAATAATTCTTTAGGACAAGCATTGTTATGGAACTTATCAGATGTTTCTGCCACATTTAGGAGGATGTACTCTATTTTTTGGTAAGTTTCTCTAAAAGTAGCTGAATATTTACCATGTGCCAAACCCGACTCTAGTTTTTTTCACACATATACTTTATGTCTCTTGTTCCACCGGTTACTCAATTTTTCTGATGCATTTTTTTCTACCAGCCTAACTCAGTCTTATTTTTTTAAATAGACTTTAATTTTTAAGTATATTTTATTGATTATGCTATTACAGTTTTCCCACTTTTTCCCCTTTATCCTCCCTCCGCCCTATTCCCCCCAACCCTCCAGTGTTCCCCCCTGCTTAGTTCATGTCCACAGGTTGTACATATAAGTTCTTTGAATTCTATGTTTCCTATACCATTTTTGATGTCTCCCCCTCTCTATTTTATGCCTACACATTATGCTTCTTCTTCCCTGTACCTTTTCCCCATTCTTCCCTCTCCCCCTACCCACTGATAACCCTCCCTGTGATCTCCATTTCTCTGATTCTGTTCCTGTTCTAGTTGTTTGCTTAGTTTTTGTTTTTGTTGTTTTTCTTCTTTAGTTTCATTTGTTAATAGTCATGAGTTTGTCTTCATTTTACTGTTCATATTTTTTATCTTCTTTTTGTTAGATAAATCCCTTTAACATTTCATAGAATAGGGACTCAGTGATGATGAACTCCTTTAGCTTTGCCTTGTCTGGGAAACACTTTATCTGCCCTTCCATTCTAAATAATAGCTTTGCTGGATAGAGTAATCTTGGATTTAGGTCCTTGCCTTTCATGACTTCAAATATTTCTTTCCAGCCCCTTCTTGCCTGTAACATTTCTTTTGAGAAGTCAGCTGATAGTCTTATGGGAACTCCTTTGTAGGTAACCCTCTCCTTTTCTCTTGCTAATTTTAGATTCTTTCTTTATCTTTAATCTTGGGTAACTTAAAGAGGATGTGCCTTAGTGTAGGTCCAGGAAGCCCCGAGAGTCCCAAAGAAGTTGGACCCAAAGAGGAACACACTAAAGACTTCAGTTTTAGAATAGTTTTACATTCATAGCAAAACTAAACAGAGCATAGGGTGCTTACCTATCCCTGTTCCCTCCCCACTATTAACACTACACATCAGAATACTACATTTTTTACAGTCTTGAACTACATTGAGAAGTCAATACCACCAAGTCTATAGTCTACATTCTTTTTATTATATATTCTGAGTTTTGACAAATGTATAATAATACATATGTCATTATACTATCATAGATAGTAATTTAACTGCTCTAAAATTTTTCTTTGCTCTGTCTAGTCATTCTCCTTCCTCTTCTAAACCCTGTTAAACCCTGTTTTATTTTATAGTTTTACCTTTTCCAAAATAGCATATAGTTAAAATCATAAGGTATGTGGCCTTTTCTGATTTACTTTCTTTTTTTTTACTTCATAATATATATTTAAGTTTCCTTTATGTTCTTTTTGTGGCTTGATAGCTCATTTCTTTTTAGTGCTGAATAATATTTTAATGTCTGGATATATTGCAGTTTATTTATCCATTCGCTTAGTTGTTCCAGATTTTGGCAATATTGAATAAAGCTTCTATAAACATTCTTATATGAGTTTTGTATAGATGCAATTTTTCAAATCATTTGGGTAAATATCAAGGAGTACAGTTGCTAGATTGTATAGTAAGAGTATGTTTAGTTTTGTCAGAAATTGCCAAAGTGTCTCCCAAATTGGCCATTTGTATTCCCACCAGCAATGAATGAGGGTTTATGTTGTTCTACATCCTCAATGGCATTTGGCATTGTCTAAAAATCATCGCCAAATTTGAGGTCATTTAGATGTTCTCCTATGTTATTTTCTAGGAGTTTTATAATTTTGCAAGTAACATTCAGGCCTAGGGTCTATTTTGAATTAATTTTTTGAAGAGTGTATTTAATGTATTTTTTTTTACATGTGAATGTCCCATTGCTTCAGCACCATTTCTTGAAAAGATATTTCTTTTACACATACAAATATGTTTCTTCACTACTACCTTAACTAAACAAAATACTTTGATATGACTAGGTATTTCCTCAAACTCCAGCCCAAGTTATTAAAGAAGAGAGTTCTGTGTTTTCAACCTCCACTTCTACACACTTCCTTGGTAGTCCCAGAAGTCTGTCTCACAGGCTCTTCACTCTACTAAAACCATTACTGAAATGTAAGGGCTGTTCCACTCCTTGAAATTGTCTCAGAAGTTCTGAGACACAGGGTTATCCTTGTTCTTATGTGAGCTTATGTTCTTTGTCTCCTGTGCTGGTTCTTCTTCCTGTCTTTCATCCCCAGTCATGGAAGTTTGCCAAATTTCTATGTGCTTCCATTCTCTTCCTCCTTTATATTACATCTGCATTTCATTGGTATTTAATGAATTTAAAACTCATCCCAGTGACATGGCCCTTCTTCTTTTTCTGTTCCACAAGGACAGGTATAATTGAACCTATACCCCTTCATGACACAGTACAATGTTACTTAGTAATAGCAGAGAAAAGTGTCACTATTTTCTTCTTGTGATAGTAACTCCCACTTGATTTCCCATTAGCATAAATTGCACAATCATGTCCCCAAAGTCCCAGGACTCAAATACCACATGTGACTTTTCCTTCTCTCCCAATTTGTCTGTTGCTAAATCTTGTAAGTCACACACTTTTATTTCCACAGTGTGTCCTGTTTTCTATCCCTTGTGTCCCATTTATACGCTTATGGTTAGAGTTCATACATCATTACATCTCGCCTGGATATTTGTAATAACTTCTCAGCTAGTTTCCCATCACTGGTCTCCACTCATTTCTATTTATCTTATGCTATTGCCAAATCAATTTTCTGTATACTGCAAATCACATCATATTTCTATAAAAACTCTGCTATTTGAGCTTTCAAGATGCTCCCACTCTATGTTATAAGTTAATTTTTCAGACAGATTGCTGGAAGTTCTGAAACATTTTGTGTAAAATGATTATGAACACACATATCAGGTCTCTAATATAGAATTTATTTGGAATTTGAAATATAAAAATTTCTTCTATTATTGATATATCAACCTAATAAAACAAATAAACAAACAAGCCCATCCTTTGAAAGAGGCCATGATGTTTTCTTCATTTTCAATTAACTTTCAAAGGTAGTAACAAGTAAATTTTGGGGGCCAATGTGATATATTTGCAAATGTATCAAATATATGAATGTGACTTGTTAGAGGCCCACTTTAATAACAAAGAAACAACTTAGTTTAAATAAAAAGGATACAAAAATATATACCTTGCAAAACTAGCCTACGGAAAGCTAGAGAAACTCAAAAGAATATGCAGAAAACAATTATAATTAAGAAATAAAATTCTTAAGAATTTCTGGATTTCTGGATACAAAATAAGTATGAAAATTAATTTTCTTCCAATACACCATAGAAATTATAACTTAAATGAAATGATATAGCTTGAATAGCATCAAGAAACAAAAAGTACCTAGGAGTGAATCTAACAAAGTGTATAAAAGACTACTAGGCTGAAAACTATGAAATATTATTGAAATTATTACAGGGCATATAATTAAATGCAGGGATATAACATATTCATGTACAGGAAAGTTCATTTAAAAGATTCTCTCCAGGAGCAGGGAGAGGGGTAATAGGAGAAGGGCCATCAAGAAGCATGTATAAAGGACACATGGACAAAACCAAAGGGGGTAGGTTCGAGGGCAGAAGGCGGGGATGGGTAGAGTGGGGGAGTAAAAATGGAGACAACTGTATTTAAAAAAATAAATAAATAAAATATTCTCTCCAAATTGATCTATAGATTCAAATCCAATGAAAACACCAAATGTTTTTCAGAAATTTAAGATTATTCTGAAATGTTTTTAGAAATAAAAATATCCAAGAATAGCTAAGGCAATTTTGGAGAAGAATGAAAATTGAAGTCACATTATCAGATATCAAACATAGTATAAAAAAAAAAAAACATAGTGTAGAGTTACCTTAATTTAAGCAGAATTGTATTGTTGTTAGTATGTACAAGAATTCTCATAAAGTAAAATGGCTCACGAACAGCACTCATGCCAACAATTTAGGACAAGGAAACGCATAAACACAGGGAGTAGACTATAATCTCAATAAATGGTTCTAGGTGGATGGGATACCTACATGAAAACAATCCTGATTCACATGATGCACAAAAATCAATACCAGATAAATCTAAATACAAAAGTTTTAACTGGAAAGAACAGGATATACGGTATACACGAAGAAGAAAGAGATTTTCAAGTAGAACACAAAAAGTACTACCATAAAGGAAAAAACCAAATACATTAGACAACATTAAAATTTAAAACCTTTGTTCATAAAATGTCTCAATCAGGAGTATGGGCCTTAGAATGATAGAAAATATCAGCAATACATATAATCAATAAAATATTCATATTACAAAGATATAAAGAGTCTAAATCAATGACAAAATGCAGAAAATTCATTTAAAAACTAAGTGAAATACTTGTACTTTCATGACAGAACATATCCAAATAACCGAAAACATAGGAAGATAGGTTCAAAGATTTTTCATCAGCAAAGTACAAAACCAGATCCCAGCTGTGCTAGTACATGCCTACCAAAAAAAGCTTGAATGACAACGCAGGTAAGTGTTACTGGGCATACGGATCTACTAGAATCACAAGCACTGTTTGTACTGATGAAAATGGTACCATTGGTCCACTCGCTTTGGAAGACACCTTTTCAATATTTACTGAAGCTAAGTATAATAATATCCCAGACTTTTCACAGGAAGGAAAGTAAGACTAACTATGGTTTGAGTTCTTTTTATATTGTCATGTTCTCTTTTTTTACTGGTCTCCCATTAGACTTCTCTTCTAACTCAGTCCCCTGACCATCCTGTATCCTTACCTCAGTATGCTACATTCAGAGATCATTTTCCATATTTTTTGACTGACAGTCTTGTGCAAATCTCATATGTTATCTGGGGGTTCATATTTTTATTAAACTAGTGTGGTTCAATAGAACTTTCTGTGATGATGATAATATTCTCTGTTGTCCGACATGGTAGATACTAGTCATACATTTGAATACTTAAAATATGTATGACTGAGGAATCCAACTTTTAATTTTACTGTATTTTAATAACTTTAATCAATTTAAATTTATTTTTTATTTCATTGGGGTATAATTAATACACAATGAACTGAACATACATAATATGTGCAATTTAATAAGTTTGGATGCATGCTTATATCAGTGAAGTCTTTACCACCATAAAGATAATGAATATATCTACCATTCATCAATTTTCTTATGCTCCATGGTAATCTTTCTTCCTATTTCTTTCTGGGATAGAAAAGCCACTGCTTTGATTATAAAATTATCAAATTAGCAAGAATTTATTTATTTATAAGATAAATTCACCATTGGCACTGAGAGTTGATGTTAAGGTTTCCTTGTTCATGGACAACTAAAAGACATCTATAATAGTGTAGCTGAAAGAAGAGGTTCACAGGGTGACCTGATCATAAATTGTTACCTGGGAGGGTCATGGTGGGTGGTCACACTCCAACATAAAAGTCAAGGCCTGTCCATTGTTTCTATGCATCGAAGTTAACACATCTTTGAGATAAGCTTTGACAGCATATTGAGTTTACCATCCTATAATCCAATCACTGCCTGCTTCTCCCACCTCCATTTAATCTTCCTTAAATCCCCTCCTTAACTTCAAATGCATAAAAAAATTGGCTCAAATAAATTCATAAAAAGTCTCTACAAGTTTGACTGTTTCTTACATCGACAGAGGGAAGAGTAATTATAGGAATCAAATCTGAAAAAAATATTTATATGACCTTGCATTTTACTGGTACCATGGATTGTTGGGGAATAACATGAGAAGATAGGAATACAATGGTAGGTTCTATAACACAAATATGAGGTGGGGAAAGGAGGCTATCATCTAACATTGGGTGTCAAAGACAGACTCCTGGTTTCCCTAGGACTAGCTCTGACTGTAGCATTCTACATTGTTGTGGTTAAAATTAGATATGTACCTTTCGCTCATTATAACTGATAGCTATTATCATCAAGCAACATCTGTCATAACTTATTTTCCATGTCGTCCACTTGCTATGTTTTAGAGCTACTAATGAGGATGAAAACAATTGATTCATGGACAAGATTTTCTGCCCTCTTAACTTTTTGTGTTCTTCCAGAATCAACCACGACATAGTGAATTCCCATTAGGAATTCTCTATTGACAATGCCAGATTTGAACAGACACACACCAGATGAACATCCAGGAGTTCATAATGGTGAAGGCCATGTTGATAGCCATTTTACATTCAAATAACAGGAACTGAAGTGAGAGGAAAAGGGAGTTCCATTTAACTCCAGGGAAAGAAAACCAAAATATTCTGTTTATCCTGGCTGTGAAATCTTTTTGAGTGCCTTGAAGCAGTAGCAGCTTGTTCTTTTTTCTAAGTTATTTTCAAGAATGTTGTATCTCAGTGTGAATAGGTGACATGGGGTTTGCTGTTTTCATTGTCCTCAAGCAGTCACACTGTTAGACCTTAATCATGTGTGTTCACTGAGCCTTGTCAAATTGTTAGGATATTTTTCTACCTGTGACCCTACGAATGTAATTAAAAATGTTATTGCAACATTAGAAAGAAAGCAAAAATTGTACAAGCCTCTCACCTTTTATTTTATTTAGCTTCAATTTTCAGGCCTGAATTTCCATATATTGGATGTTATTAAAATTTAACCCTTGATTTTTCTGCTGTTATGTTAGAAGAAGTAAATGGTGCAGATGGGGTTGACTTTGAAACTTTTAATAACAGTGAGCCTCTATGTATCTAAAGTATACTTTTAGAAATGGAATACTTGAAAAGATCTGTAGGAGTGTCCTCTAGAAGATATGTCTACCCAGAACCTCAGAATGTAGCCATATTTGAAATAAGGACCTTTGCAGACATAATTAAGGGAGCTGTGCTGCTATATGCCAAACAGCTTTTGGAGTGAGCAAAAATTGACAGAGGCAAGGAAAGATTCTCTTCTAGAGCTTTTGGAGAGAGCATGGGTCTGCCAACACCTTGACTACAGACTTGAACTTCAGAACTAGGAGAGAATACATTTCTCTCATTCTCAATCATCAGCTTGTGGTTATTCCTTATGGTATCCTATGAAACATACATGGGTTTTGTTCCTGGAAGTGGGGTGTTGCAGTAACAATATTTAAAAATATGAAAATGCCTTGGAATTGGGTAACAGGTAGATGCTGGAAGAGTCTGAGGCATGTGATAAAAAAAAATGTGCATTGACTTGAAGTGACCGTTGGCAAACGTATGGGCATTAAAGCATATTCTGGTAAGGGCTCAGCAGGAAGTTAAGGCTACAGCAGAGAAAGCTTCTATCATTTAGAGAATGCAGTCATGAACAGAATCTTGGTAGAAATATGAACATGAAAGGTGCTTTTGTGAGATCTCAGAAGAAAATGAGGAACATATTATTACAGACTGGAAGTAAGGCAATCTTTGTTATATATAGTTTCAGAAAACTTGGCTAAATGGTATTCAACTGTTGGGTGAAAAACAAAGCTTGTAAATAATAAACTTGGATATTTCACTGAAGAACATTCCAGGCAATGTATGGAAGATACATCTTGGGTTTTTTTTTGCTGCTTATTATGACAAAATGAGAAAGAGATAAATCAGAGAAGGAATTGTTAAGCAAAAAATAACCACCATTTGATGATTTGGGAGATTCTTAGTCTACCCAGATTGCAAATTTTAGCAAAGGATGCTAAAATTAGGAAATTCGCTGTTGAAAAAGTATATCCCAGGGAGAAAACTGATGTTGTGGCTGGACAGACTTTTGATAAAGACATGAGGTATGTGACTAATAGACCTAATTATACATCTGAGCAGATGCCAGGAATAGAGATGTGGTTATCCTGAAAAGACCTGTTAGAGACCTTTTTGTCTACAAGTGCAGATTTCCATGACATACATGGGGGAGGCTCACAAGGGTTTAAGAAGGCTGTATCTGCAGAAACACTGCTGGCCTGCTCTAACGGGACAGAGTCTGGCTTAAATAAAAGAAGGTTGTCAGAGTCCCCAGAATTCCTACAGGCAGGAAACAGGCTGATAGAGCTATTCAGTTAAATACATTTCTTATCCTTCAGGAAAAAACAGACATGACTCAGAGTCAGAGCTTTGGGTGCCATGGCCAAGGTCCTGGGTGCAAAGGCAGAGGCTTGAAGGGTAGGTTCAGAGGCACAAAGTGTGAAACCAAGAGCCATAGAAGACATACTGGATACAATATCTATTTTTGGAAATAAGTAGACAAAACTGAAGGAAGACTATTGTCACATAGAGCATATAATTATAAATAAATGTATGTTAAAATTCTTTTTTATAAATCAAGCCAGATCCAGAGCAGTAAGCAAGCGGTGATGCTATGGTTTTTTTGGAGGGCGCTGGCCGATACATGGAGCCTAGATTTGAATGAATGAATATACAGAGGGGATGGAAGAGAAATCTTGGGAGCTACTGAGAAGCTGAATCAGAGACTCTGCTCCTAGGAAGTGCTGAGTGAACCAGAGGGCTGGGGCAAGCTCCACCTTGCAGTGAGTGGGACTTGTGAGGGCACTTGCCTATTTTGTTTACAAAAAATGTTCAGAAAGAGCAAGAAACAGATATACACATTTAAAAATAAAACTGAACAGAATTTCTAGAAATAAAAATATATAAATTGAAGCTAAATTATTAAGATTGTTGAAGATAGCTGCATAGAGAATTTAGAGAATTTAGAGCATAAATGAACTTGGGAAAAGGTCTAAGGAAGTTGCACACAGACAAAAACAAGGTACATGTTAAAAATGGGTAAAGAAAGTTGCAAAGCTGAATAAAAAAGTAAAACATATACTTAATTGGAATCCTAAAAGAAGAGAATAAAATGGAGAAGAAATAATATTTAAAAAGAAAATGGCTTAGAATTTTCTAGAATAGATGGAATACATGAATCTTCATTTTCAAGCCCAATGCAAACCAAAATGAAATTACAGAAAAATCATACTCATATATATCAAATGAATAATAATTTAAAGCACTGAAAAATTGAGATTTTAAAGAATTGAGAGAGAGGAGAGAAAAAGAATGTTGCCTTAAAAATTAATAAAGTAAGTTCCTACATAAATAAGCAATGATAGAATAAATCAATAGTAATTATGTCCAATATAAGGGTTAAAAATAAAGCTAGAATTATAGCCTTGAACTAAACTGGAGAGATATCATTTGGTGGTAATCAGAAGTCCAGTGTTTCACAAAACATTGACACTAAGTTTAGATTTTGCATGGTCAAAGGGGCAAGTTTAAAATGTACAAATCACATAATTTAGTGAGGAGCAGATAATAGCTAGTACTTATATGACAAGATACTGTTCTAAATGATTTACGTGATGTAAAGTATTTTAATCCTCACAATGACCTTAGGAGGAGGGTGCTGTTAGGCTCCATGTTCAAAGTCATAGAACTAATAAAGGCCAAAGCTGAGATTTGAAGCCATGACGTCTGACTCCTGGGCAAACTCTTAACCACCAAAACATAGCCTCTCTATAAAACTGAGGAACATTAGAACTAAACCCAAATGAATTTGTGAAGGGTTCATTTATGTTGAACACATTCGACAAATATGTATTGAACTCACTCTATGGAAGGTACTATTCTAGGCACTGGGGGGACCCCAATAAACAATAAAAAAGTCATGATTTTATGGAGCTTATCTTTTAATGAAATAATGTAAATAAAATAGACACTGTACTTATAAGATTCAAAAGCCTCCAATTAATGGAAAAATCAATTTTAAAAAATATTAGCTATATGTTCATTGAAAAGAGGCATAAACAATGGTAAGGACATGGAAATTATAAAATAAAGTAACAATCACGAACCAACAATAAGAACTAACAGAAATTCAATGCTTCTATTCAATATATTAACATCAAACTAAATTGATTTTGGGGGCAAAATAACATTAATTGAGATAAAGAGATCCGCTATGTTTTGATAAATATTCAATTTATGAGTATGGTATTTTAATTCTAATGTTCTACAAAGCTAATATAGCTTAAAATGTATCTAGTCAAATTAAAAGGAGAAATTGAAAAATTGACTTTTAACACACCTCTTACCTATTGGTAGATCAAGCAGACAAAAAAAATCAATGAGAATAGAGATTTCAATAGTGCAATTAACAAGCCTAATCAAATAGGATAGCTAAAGAACATTTCAACCCCAAACGTTTCAATTCCAAGCAATATTTTTAAAATTATATATTTTATATTAAACATATACTTCTAAAAACCTAATGAACCTAAGGAAAAAATGTCAATGAAAATTATACTTAGAAATGAACAAAAAGACTTCTTAGTAAATTATAGAATGCAAAAAAGTAGTCCTTAGGAAGAATATATAGCCTTATATCCATTAATTAGAAAAAAAATCAAAAGAGAGTGAACTAAGCATCTAACACCAGAACACAGGCAAATAATTTTATAAAAATAAAATAAAATAAGATAGAGAAAAGTAAAAAATACACAAAATTAATAGAAAAGATTATCAAAACTAAGCTGTTATTCTTTGACAATGCTAATCATGTTGACAAACCAAGAGTAACAAAGATGCTAGAATAGGAATATCCCTGGTGCATGAAGGCTGGTATGACTGGAGTACAGTGGGGAAAAGCCAAAGCTATGGGCCAAGGTCTAGATCACATAGGCTTTATAGAACACTGTAAGGAATTTATTCTAGTGAAATCAGGAGCCATCAGAATGCTTGTAAAGTAAATTTTGCTAAGAGCAGTGCTTTTTCAGATATGACCCAATTCAGAGAAACTGTGTAGGAGCTGGAGACGTATTTAGTTTATGGAGGATGACATTTTGTATAAGTAGCTCCCACCATTGTGTATAGAACATAGTGATAAATCAATAAATGCTATGTAAACAAAAGTGAGAAAAAGTATGTGATGGAAACTGTTCAAAGGACGTGGAAAGATTAGTAAGAAATATTTGAGAGGTCATGTGGGATGGCAAAATGACCACAGAGTTTTGAGTAAGAGACCCGAGTCAGAGTCTCTGGCCTTCCCTTGCCTGCGTGGCTTTCTGTGCATCTTTCTTGCTTCAGTTTCACAAGGAGAATAGCACTGCATCAGATCTGTATTTATTGTAAGAATACAATTTAAGAAACGGTCCAAAATTTCAATGGTTTATGACAATAAGCATACCTTTTACACTCATAAATCTGCAGGTCACCTGGGGAAGTTTTCTTTCAGATGCAGGTTATGATCAGAGCTGCTCTGTGTCTCTCATTCTGGGATGCAGCCTGGAAGGGCATCCATTACTTGGGGCATTTCTTGCAGTGGAGGACAGAAGCTCTTCAATGGGCCAGCAGGAAAACATGGCATCTATGGCCTGACAGCTAGTACACCATCACTTTTGCCAGCATTTATTTGGCCAGAGAAAGCCACAATGCAAACCCAGTATAGGGTGAGCTGAAGTTGGAAGAAGAATAACAATAAGGAATAAACAAAAGACATTTTGATGATCTTGGAATGAACAATTAAGCCTTGAGTGGCAATGAGGAAATTAGGCCCTGTAAGGATGAACCAAAATACTGAGCTTGGAGAGGTACAGCCTCAGTTACCTACGAAAATTTAGGTTAATGTATTGTTACAGAATCCAATTTCATGAAGAAGCAGTGTCATTCTGAAGCAGAAAAGTATATGAGGAGACACCATTCAGTTTGTTAAGGCTTGACTATGGGTCATTGGTGGTCTTTACAAGGAAAGTTTGACTCTTTTTGAGAGATTTGCATAGGTTTATAAGGCAGAAAAAGAGGCCTATTATCTAACAAAGACATTATACTGCTCACTGTAAACAAGTATAATATCTACATGCTTTGCTTTCCTTTTACAAATACCTGTTCCCCAGTAGTTCTGATATCTACTAAGCAGCTACTGAAATCTCAGGTAATATGGTAAAACATCGATCAAACCAGACTGCTTGTGAAACAGGTGCCCTGATTAAGTTTATTTTCTGGTTAAATCAGAAGCTCTTTTATTTCATTCCTTATTGATGGCAATCTTCATAAAATGCATATATCTACTTTCTTGTGAATGGAGGGGAATGAAGATAATTTATCTTTACTGTGATTTGATGTGATAAGGTACACGTGTGGGATATGCATTTGATTAGCATGTAAATTCAACTTAGATCCTCATTCAGAATGAATAGATCTGATAACCTTAATTTTTGAGGTGGTTTTGAGAAACAGTAGGGTCATAGTTTCAGAGAATTGATCTGCTGAGTTGTACTGTTGCTGTTACTTATTTGTATGCAATATGTATTGAATGGGATTTTGTTTTTCTTTAAAGCTCAGAAACACAGAAAATAAAGAGTTCTTAATACACACAAAACAATATGGAATTTTCTAAAGGAAATCAAATTGGCATAGTTTTCAAAACTGATGCCAACCTTTAAAAGAACACTAAGAAATATCTTTTTCTTCACAAACAATTTCTCTTCATATTGCTGGTTTCAGATAGGTTGCAGGGCCTCACCTTTGGGTGAACACTGAAGGTGGGATGACTGGTGCTGAAGCAACTCCGTGCAGGTGGTCACCATTGTGAACTGTTCTGAAAGCCTCAGAGAACTCTCTGCATGGTTGCTTCCCAGTGATCAGGCCCTGGAGACAGACTGATGCCCTTCCTCATCTCCCTACTTGTTCGTATACCTTACTCATCACCACCTCCTAAAGAAAATTCAGAACCAATGTCTTAAACACGCCAGGAAATATTAAAACATGTAGTATTTTTCCCAACCATCCACTAGAGTCTTTGAATATGGTAAAATATACCATAAGTTTGAATGATTTTAAAAGGTCTCACTATGCAGATGCCTAGACAGGAGAGAGCTGAAACCAGTTAAATCTAGTGAAGCAAAGTAAAAGGCAACATCTTTTTCAATGAACAGGTGGTAACACCAGAGGAAATTAGAACTGAAAAGGGAGGTGGACCACTAAGGTCTAGAGGAAAACTACAAAGATTTTTTATTTATTGCTTCCTCTGAAGACATTGGGGCCAGGAGCTGATTGATTCTTAGTTTTATTTATCGTCTTGAAGAAGAGAGACTCTCTAGGCCACTATGATAAGTTTAAATACAATTTTTATTTAATAAGAATGCAAAAAAATTTTAAACGCATCAGTTGAACATCAAACAGAATGGAAATTAATTCTGCATCAAGTCATAGGTACAGTGTACTTTGCTTGCTGGCTGAGATTGTGTGACTTAAATTCTCCTAAAGGCTCATAGAGATAACGAGTGTGTCTTCATACATCCTACGTGGAAAGGAAAACAATAAACACTGAATCCATTACTGCTGCAAGTGTGTATTGGGAAGAGACCTCTGCTCCTTCGTAAAACCAATTGGACACTCACCCTTTGCTCTCCTCCACTGGGTTTGTCTTACCATGTTGCATTTCCTTTCCCTCCTTCTCCACCTCTATCCTTTTGTTCTCTCTACTGCATTTGGCAAACTACATGTGACCTCGCTGTTTCTACTCAGAGATCTCGCAGCCCTTTCGCCTTTGAGAATTCAAGTATTCTTCCACACGTACGACAGCAGTAGAACCATGTTTTGAAATACTAGGCCAGATAGAATGATAACTCTCAAGAGCCAGAGATGTTATATTTGACAGTAATGAGTATAATATTTTGACAATAACTAGAACCATACAGTGTCTTTGTTTAAGTATTGAAAGTGATATATTATAAATGTGTTCTTGTTTTAGCCCTGCCTAAAATTTAGACATTTTTTTTGTTTTTAAAACGTATTGATTTGCAGCTCTCTCACAAAAAAATGAAATTGAATTCACTATCTTGTGCTTGTTACCAAGTGCCCTAAATTGGTTATATTGCATGATTAGTATTGATCCTGGGGGATAGAACTAATGGCATTTTTGTTTGTACAGAGAAAGAGAAATTTGTTCTTTTTAATTATCTATATGTACCAGTTTTTCAAATGTGAACAAATCTATGTCTTCAGACTCACATACTTTTTTCTCTATCACATCTTCTTGGTGGAAATGTTGAGTGAAACCTTGGTCTAGGTAAAGTTCTGTTATGGGGCCTGCCTCTTTCTTGCTCTCTGGTAATTAACAATTGACTCTCAAAAAATAGAATGGGGTTTTATTTATATTACCACTACAACTCTTAAAACAAAAACACAACACTGGAATTGTCAAATGCTTGGACCGTTTGAAAGGTGTTTGACAAGTACTTAAAGTCAACACTTATGCTGTGGTTGTCCAGGGTTAAAGAAACTAAAGTATTAATATTAGGAAAGAGAAAAGTGATTGCATATAAAAATAGGATTAAAAGCAAATTAATTTACTTCTGTACTGTATGCAGATATTTGGTATATTTTTTGTAAGTGTTCATTTGGGAAAGTTTTGGTTTTGCTGTGAAGAATTTAACACATTATTTTCACTGCTTTGACCATTAATGCTTTAAGGAGATAATATTTTAATGTTTCAAGTTCATGTTATAGGCTGCTTTTAAATGAACCTTTTTTGTTCAAGTTTTAAATTACACAGTACTGTAGAGAGTTTAAAGAAAAATTAGAGAATTTGTACTTTATATACGTGGGGGATATTGGAAATGACACCATCAGGGTAAGATTCGATGGTGTCTCCTTTTGATTTTGTTCAAAGAGAAGACAGCATTAAGAGTAGACAGTGGGAATAAAGATGATACAAATAAATCAGAAAGGCAAACTTTTAGGACTAAAAGACTGAAATGTCATCTCTGAAGCTCCAAAGAATAAATCCATAAACTGTAAGCCTTCTGAGACCACCATAAATAGTCCATTTACTGTTTAGCTTCAAGTTCCCGTGTCCAGAGGGTGCTAGGGAGTCACAGCAGTGTTTTCTGAACCATGCAGTCTAGTAAACGTTTGGCAAAAACAATCATCACAGTTGCCTTCCACCTTTAACACACATGCAGTCTCTTGCAGCTCAGTTTCTTCATCCGCCAATGCATGGAAGTCCCTGACTGACTTGTCCCTTGACAAGGGACTGCCCAAAGCATCCACCTTTTCTCAGGTTATATCATTTTCGAAACCTCTTTACAATATATTGTGTTGTTCCTTTGTGGAAATCCCCTTTTCTTTGGAGATGGATTCTTTTGAATTATTTCCATGGGTTTTTCCTCTGATATCCCCAGATTGTATTTATTCCTAAGACTTTGCCCTTGGCCATATTGTTGTTTTTCCTAGTGGTCTCTCTCTGCAGATCCTTGTTTTTTTAACTTATTTATTTTATTATTCATTCATTCACTCATTCATTCATTTGTTCTTACCTACTCTTTGTGTCTAACCTCCCATGCAAGAACTAGGTCTTCATCTTCCAAGTTTCATTTTTAAATCTCAAAATGGGTGCTGCAAAGGCAAATGCCCCTTACTAAAATAACTGTTATTTTTTCATTCAAACTAAGGTCTTTTTCTTATATTTCCATTTCTGTTAAAGGCAACCTGTTTTATTTTGGTGTCTCTTGCTCAGCATTTTAGTCTCTGTAGCCCCCACGACAACACACATCACCATATTGGATTGGGCTCCTAAGAAATGAGCCTGTACTAGGGTTTCCTTTTGTCCACATCCTCCCTAGCATGTATTGTTTGTTGAAGGGTCCTCAAGAAACATATATAAAGCACCCATGGACAAAACGAAAGGTGGGTAGGATTGAGAATGGGAGGTGGGAGTCAGTGGGGCAGGAGAAAGTGGTGGTGGGAAAATGGAGACAACTCTACTTGAACAATAAAAAAAAAGTAAAAAAGTTTTTTTTTTTTTTAAGATTTTATTTATTTATTTTTAGAGAGGGAAGGGAGGGAGAAAGAGAGAGAAAGAGAGAGAAACATCAATGTGTGGTTGCTGGGGGCCATGGCCTGCAACCCAGGCATGTACCCTGACTGGGAATCAAACCTGCGATACTTTGGTTCGCAGCCCGTGCTCAATCCACTGAGCTACGCCAGCCAGGGCAGTAAAAAAGTTTTTAAAAAGCTAAAAAAAAAAAAAAAAGAAATGAGCCCGAAGCAGGGATTTGATGCTGATTTTTTATAGGAGAGCTCTTCAGGAGATGCCAGTGAAGAAGTGGGAGGAGCAGGCTGGAAAAGGGAAAGGAATGTGGTCTTAGCTGAGGGGTGGGTGACAGGGGCAAGTCTCTGGAGCACAACCCTAACTGTAGAACTGTTCTTTTCTTGCTCTTATATTTTACTCCACTGAAAATGCCTTTTTCCTATCCCCATGTTTTTAATCATCTGACTGTGTTCTAACCTGATTAAATATCTCTCTTTTTTAATGTTTGTAATATTTTCTTGTGTACCACCTGAGGCTCTTAGTACTCACATGAGGCAGAGTAGATATTCATGTTTCTTTCTAAATTATAACCTGTTTAAGGTGTTTTTAAGCATCTATAATGTTTCTCATGAGGTGACACAATAAGTATTTTTGAAATTGAATTAAACCACCACAAAGTGATTTGTTTTTGTTTGCTGTGTCTAATTGTTAGTCGCACAGTAGAGTGTGCTTAAGTTTCTGTTTAATGTCTCTTTAAATTGAAAATCAGAAATCATTTCTGTAACATTATTGGAAGTGCCTTGAGTGAGAATTAAAAATAACTCATAAAATATATCTGGAAGAAATCTAGCAGATGCCTCTTTAACCAAGCAATTGGAGTTATTATATATTTAGATAATTTGATATCATGTACCTCCTGATAAGATGGACTGGGAAGAACACAGCATCACTTGCATGACATGCTTACTAGTCTCCAAAATAACTGCATGGTGCATGTCAAAAACCTCAAGGTCAAGAAAGGCAATAAAAACTGAAGAAACATTCCAGATTAATGAAAACTAAAGAAACATGGGGAATAAATGCAATGCATTAATCTGAATTATATTATGGACCAAGAAATAAAATAGCATAGGAAAATACTAGAATAATTACAAAAATACATAAAGACTGTGGGTTAGCTGATGCGTGGGTCAGCAGTGATCACGGAATGCTGCGGATGGCTCGTCGAAACGCGAGAAGAAACATGCACAGAGACAGACTAGTTTCTGTGGAGAAGTAGGGACGGGATGGCCACCCCCTCTAGTGGGGAGCGTGCTGATTTACCATCCAAACCTGCTTTTTTTTTTATTGGGCTCGTTTTGCATAATAATTCAGGTCAAGTACAGTACTCATTACGAGGAAGTAAGGAACAATAGATAACAAGGAACTCTGCGGGTCTATTTTGAGTCAGGGTCAAAGAGCTGTTAAGACTTTGAGGAACAAACTAACTTCCTCCTTGGACCCTTATCATTCAACTGAGAGCATTCTAAACAAAGCAGGTTTCACAGGATTTTACATATTCTTTCTTAGGCCTGATCACCCAGGGAATACGCCCTTTTCAGCACAGAGCTGCACCACCCTGTCATTGTTTCAGGCTTAGGTGGAGCAAGGGAACTAAGGCAACCAAGAGATAAGGAGATTTTCTCTCAGACATTGAGAACTCAGGCTATGTCAAAGCTGAGGAGCGAGGGTCCATCACCCCCTTTTGCTGTAGCCCCCAAAGTTCTTCTTTTGGGGGCCTCCCACGTGATCGTGCCTGTCTAGAGTCGTTCCCCCCTTGGGGAATCTTACCTGTCTTTAGCTAACCGACGAAGCTTTGGGGTTCAGTTATGAATGAAGCAACAAAAGCAGCGCTCCTGCCAGGGAGATAAGCTTTTGTCTCCTTGGCTTATGGTTCCAAGGGAGTTCCCTTAGCCTTAGCCTAGGCGGGAGTTACAGCTTCTGATACCAGGCAAGGCGGTTCCCAACAGTTAGCTATTACCATATCACTCTTAAATATTCTGACCTTTATAATATAATGTGGTTAGGTAAAAGAATGTCTAGTTTTAACAAGTACATACTGAAGTACTTAGGAATAAAGGGACACAACATGTCCACTTCTCTGAATGGATTAGAAAAGCAATAAAAGCTATCTATCTATCTATCATCTATCTATCTATCTATCTATCTATCTATCTATCTATCTATCTATCTAATCTATCATCTATCTATCTATCTGCATGTGTGGATGTCTGTATATAAATATAGACAGAGAAATAGAAAGATAGAGCTAGAGAGGGAGCGATAGAGACACAGCTAAACAACTGCTAATCTGGTTGGAGTGTATATGGATAGGTGTCCTTGTACTATTCCTGCAGTTTTTCTATAAGTTTGAAATTACATAAAAAAATAAGAATTTATAAAAATGTTTTATAAGTACAGATGGAATTACATGATACATTTTATCTCACTTGGCCAAAGCTCCCTTGATTCTTAAAGTAGACTTTTGCATATTCCATATTAAGTGTAGATGGAAACACTTAAATCCTCTTTTGCATTTTCATTCTTTTCTATTGAGGATTTTATGTTGTCTTGTGCTATGGACTGAGTGTTTGTGTCTCCCCTAAATTCGTATGTTGATGCCCCAATCTCCAATGTGATGGTGTTTGAGAGTGGGCCTTTGGAAAGTAAGTAGGTTATGATGAGGTCTTGAGGATAGAGCCTCTGTGGTGGGCTCCTGTAAGAAGCAGGAAAGACCAGAGCCCTTTCTCTCTCCATGTGAACACCTCTACGAAAGGCTATGTGAGTACACAGTGTGAAGGAGGCTGTCTACATTCCAAAAAAAGGACTCCTTGTCATGAAGCAAACCTGCTGGTTGCTTGTCTTGGACTTTCCAGCCTTTAGATCTATAAGAAATAAATGTCTGTGGTTTAGGTCACCCAGCCTATGGCATTTTGTTATAGCACCCCAAGATAACTAGATAACTGAATTGCATCCTAACTGAAGTAGGGCCCTAGTGAAAGTGTGCTTGTGGGCTATTAAGTGGGATCATGTAGCAAGAATAATGCTAAGAATAAAATAAATGAAGTGTTGGTTCTAGTGACAGAAGTTATCTGATCTTTTCTCAAACTTGTAATCTTAGAATTCAATGTAAAACATTCTTCTATATGCAGAGTTGTCATTAAAAATTCAAGGCTAATTGCCCTGGCTGGTGTGACTCCATGAATTGAGTGCTGGCCTGTGAACCAAAGGGTTGCCGGTTTGATTCCCAGTCAGGGCACATGCCTGGGGTGTGGGCCAGGTCTCTGGTTGGGGGCATGTGAGAGGCAACCACACATTGATGTTTCTTTCCCTCTCTGTCTCCCTCCCTTCATTTTTCTCTAAAACTAAATACATAAAATCTTTAAAAAAATTAAAGGCTATTTAATTAAAAAATAAAAATCTAGCAATACCCATTTTCACGTAAACCATATGTTAAGGTTTTCTTTTTTTCCTGTAAAGTCCTCACTGCAAATATACTAATTCCTCAGTTCCTTCTCTGATTTGAAAATTTTCTCCAAAATGTAAGTGAGATTTAATTGCACGGTACCTCTCATAGGGTAGTTGAAAGAATTACTTGGTCTTTGTGGGGAATAACAAACATAATGGAATTTATTATTTTTATTTGAACCTATTGTGACTCAGTGTACACTTTATGTCCTGTTTTTATTATTCAAATGCATTTGTTGTCTTATACTATCTGATTTATATTTTTCATTCTCAGGTGTCTTTTAAAAAAATGTTAAGTGTTGTTCAATTATAGTTGTCCCTATTTTACCCCAATACCTCAGTCTCTTGCATGTATGAGTCTTAATGTTTCCTAAACTAATGCATGCATGCACTAATAAATAGGAGAATGAGGAATGTTTTTTCTCACTTCAACTCAAATCACAATGGAAAGTTAGATCCAAGATAAAGCTTAATTTATCATAGCTAAGGTTGTTAAAATGATTATTTCTGAATAGTCTACATTTCTGTAAAATAGATTTAAAGTGGCTGTGAGGATTAGGTATACGGGCATGACATAAAGAACAACACAGGACAGTCCTTCGGTGTCTCTCAGCACAGGCAGAGTTAAATTCAGCTTTACGGTGTGACCAAGCACACATCTAAAAGAGGAAGGTGAAAAGGAAAGGTGAAATCTAGGAAGCCCACTTAACAACGTGGGACTCGAGCTAATTGACTACATTAGTTAAGGGGAAGAAGAACAATGTTTGAAACTGGAGGCCCCCGCAGGTCCACTTAGTCCACGCTGTGATGGCTGAAACACCGCTCTAACTTTCACTGCAGGGATGCGGATGAAGGGAATTCTTTTTCTTGTCTTTTTTGAAAAGTATGCTTTTTACTTATCAGTTGGTGTTTTTATATATCAGCATTCAATTATTTGGTGATTTAAAGCTGTTTCCTAAAGATATTTCTTTGAAAATTTTCCTCTACATCTCATAGTACATGCAGACTGTATATTCTTTAAAAACTGATCCAGCACCAGCCGAATATGCAACAATGAGCTCACTCTTAAGAACCGTGTGGCCCTGGTTCGTATCCTGTTTTTCAGCTCTAATAGTACAATAGTCTGCCATCGTAGATATTTCCCTCCAGGTTGCAAAGACAGTGGAGAGAGGGCTGGCTGTGAGGGACTGAGCTCATTGCCTCACCTGTTGTGGAGACCTGGTTTCCTGTCGTCTGCTCACCATCGCCAGTGAACCTATCTGTCAAAGGCAGAAAGCCTAGTCATCTTGCATTTCTCCTTTGTCCTCACATCCATTATACTACTAATCTCTAAATGCTGCTTATCATACATTCTTTACATATCTTGGGTCTTTGCCCTCCCTTGCCTATACTTCTATGACTGTTTTTTTATGGTGTTCTCATATCTCAACTAAATTATGGTAGTAGGTCTCCCTGCTTTAAATCCCACTGAATGTATCCTTTGCAATCCTGTTGGAAGAATAGAGATCTTTCTAAACTACGTTCTGAACCTGTCACTCATTTCTCCTTATATTGTTTTAGTTGGTCCTAAATCACTCTGAGAATGAAATCTAGATCCTTTATTTTGACATGCAAAACCTTGTGTTTTTTTGTTACTGTTTTGCTACAGCAGACAAGTAGATTTTTTTGTTTTTTTCCTTGACTAACATTTATTTCCTATCTATCTATTATCTATCTATCAATCAATCATCTATCAATCATCTGTCTATCATCTATCAATCATATCTAACAATCTATCATCTATGTCATCTGTTTGGTAAAAACAAGCTCTCTTCATTGCAAATATCATTGATGTTACTGTCAGTCATGTTTGTCCTACTCTCCTTTAGCCAAGTGGTAGGCACCTGACCCAAAGTAGACATGATGAGATTCTTTCTGAAAATTTGAATTTTAGATGGCTATGCTGAACAATTAGCATGACCCTGCATTCTTCCTATCTCCTTGCATTTGAGCATGGTTTTACTCTTAATGGAATAATCTTATATCTGCATTTCAAATCACCTATCACCCATTTAAAATTTCTTATAACTCTACCACCCTGAGATAGAGATACTTTATTTGTACTTTACTGCACTTAAATCTCATTATGGTCTCTCTAATTTATTTGTCCATGTGCTCCTCCAGAGTGTTAGCTCCTTGAAAGCAGTGAGTGATGGAAGCACAAGGAGATAGAAGACAAGGCATGGGTGGCCAATTAGGAAAATGAGAAGAACGAACAAGTAGTAGGCTGCAGAGAAATACAGTGTGCTCAAACGTTCCAGGAAGTAAAGCAGGCCATCACAGTTCTCTGGAGGTACTATGGTAGAACACATAGGAGGCAGTTATTAATATTATTCACTGAATATCTGCAGGCTGTTCCCATCGTAAGCACGTGATAAAACTGTACTTTCTAGGGCTCATGTCGTTTTGGCAATGAGTTGTGAACAGAAGTTATGTCACTTCTAGGCCAGAGCACTTAGCTGCAGGAGTGGGAGCACCCACACTCTCTTTCCCATTCTGGCATGGCAGTGAGAGGCAAGGGGGCTGCTCCATCAGCCCGAGCAACTGTGATGACCAGACACACAGTGGGCATGTGCTATGAGGAATGAATTATGGCTGTTCTACACTGAGACTTTGGAGCTGTTAGCAGAGCATAGCCTGTCCTATCCTAGTTTCTCCCAAATGAAGTCAAGCAGAGAGAAACAACACGGGATGGTTGAATAAAAAGGATGAAAAAGAAGAAATGCGTGAAGACTCAGACTCGTTTTAACAAACTTTCTTATAAACTATTAAATCTGATTTTAAGTGTATTTATATCTGATAAATTACAAGTGTCATTAGCTATGCTTTGCCCCATCAAGAAGGGGGGGACTCTTTACTTCTCTTGCTGCTGGAATAGCCACAGACAACAATATTCACAGCCCTTAGCCTGTCCTGTCTATTGTAAAAAGGAGTCATTTCATACATTGATTGTGTTTACAAATCAGATCATACATGTTAAGGAGGGGAAAAAGCATAAAGAGGAAGGGAGCAAAAAGTCATGAGGAAAAGTGAGTGATTTCAGCCTCGTCTGCCCAGTCACTACAAGGAATACAGTGTATCTGCAGACACATTGGAAGTACGTCAGGGAAATTAATCTACGACCATGGCATTTCACTCATCAACAAGCAAGTAACAAGTGCTTTATGACAGAAGCTCATAAAATATAGTGCTCATCACCCTATGATCATGTCACATAAGCAGCTTCATAAAGCTCTAATAGGAGGCCTTCCTTAAGGCAGGGTGGCAAAGTGTGACTAATTATATCTGTGGTATACACAGAAATATAGACATTCTATTAATGTTTGAACAAATGCAGCGTCTGAAAAATAAATCTGTGCCTCAAAGCAGAATTGTCCAGCATTAAAGTAGTCCAAAATACAACCAACAAATGTAGCTAAATGCAGCAATTATGTAACACACTGATTTTCTAAAATTCTTTGTATTGCTGGATAAGCACAACAAAGCCATCTGATTACAGTGAGCAGGGGAGTGGAAGACGGTTTCAGCATCTGGGGGTTGTAATTAGATCTCCTGGTTTTTTTCCAATCAGGCTTTTTTATGCTAGCAGTTTGAATAATACCACTGCAAAATTCAAGTGGTTATATTTAAAATTGTATTAAAGTATTGCTAAAAGGAAATTAAAAAAACACTTTAATGCAAATGTACATATTCATTTTACTAAGCACTGTGTTAGGAACATTATCTATTATCAATATTGCTGATTGATTCATAAACTTAATTCCGAATACATCAGCTGGCAATACCTACCACAAGAGAGCAGCGAGTGAACGCTTGTGATTTAATAGGAGTTAACTTGTCCAGGATAATCTTGTTCTAGTGGCATTATCAGACTAAATCTCAGAGAAATATCATTAACAGTGTTCTCTTATCACAGCCACAACTGTCCTGAGCCTCATTTGCTCCTAAATTATTCTGGTCAGATAGCCTAGCTTTTCCACCGGTGTCTTTTAAGATGAGAAAGACAGGGAGACAGAAAGAGAGAGAGAGAGAGAGAGAGAGAGGGAAACAGAGAGAGAGAGAGAGAGAGAGATATTTCCCCTAGATTATTCTATGCCCTTGAAAGACTAAGATCCAACAAACACACAATAAGATATAGTTAAGATAAAAATAAAATGTTGTTTATTGATTCTACATGAAAGAAGAATAAAAAGGGATATTTTGATATTTTAATGTTCTCTACTGAATTTGGAGTGCAGATTAATAGATTTTCAATAAATTTATTGTTATAACAAATGAGCACACCCTTATCTGGAGGAAAACAGAGCTTATTTAGCCAAACTAAATTTTTAATCCAACTTCCAATCAGTTCTAAAACACGTGTTTGAAGCTGTGAAGTAAATTTTCATTTGTCATGTGATAAAACAAAAATATGTGTATTCATTTTGTAGATTAATTACATATACGCTCTGTCCATTAAAAAATAGAAATCAGCCCTGGCTAGTGTGGCTCAGAAGATAGAGTGCTGGCTTGCAAACCACAGAGTGGCTGGTGCCCTCTGATTCCCAGTCAGGGCTCATGCCTGGGCTGTGGGCCAGGTTCCCAGTAGGGGGCACTTGAGAGGCAACCACACACTGATGTTTCTGTCCCTCTCTTTTTCCCTACCCGCTCCTCTCTTTAAAAATAAATAAATAAAACCTTTAAAAAATAGAAATCACATCTCTTAGTGCTAAAAACTTAAATTAGTTTCTTAAAATATTTTATTTGTTTTTGACTATCATGATCATATAAAATACTGGCATAATTTGATACTTCATAAATAGTGATTTAGATTTAAGTGTACACTGGAACTCAAGAGTATTTTGTATAACTTGGCTTTATTGTTTCTGGAAAACAATTATTCTCGCCAAGCAGGACCTTAGTTCAGAAGATGGAATCTATTATAGAACCTGAACAAGTCTGCTTCTGGCTTCTTTTCATCCTCCTCTTGCCTGGAGAAGAGCAGACAATGTGTGCTCTGTGGGAGACATTGAATGATATATCACCGTGTGTCTGTTCTTCCAGGTCTGAAAGCTGAAAATTATGTTGAATGGTGTATTGGAAAGCTGCTTAATTGGGATTGGTTTCAATTTTCTACATTTTCCAAACATTGACAATCAGTAAGATGTCATCAACGTTAAAAGTAAATACTGGCTTGTATTGCTACCCAGGATGTCTCTTCCAGTATATCCTCACCTGTGTAATCCCTAGTTGGAGTGCATGCCAGCGGATCATCTGATTTCTTTCATGCTGCCATGTTACAGAATTGCTAGAGAACCAGTCCACTCTCATTTCTTCCCAGTTAGGTCTTATATAATTTCATCCGTAATATCTGATGAGATATCCCAACTAAAAACCATTAGAAGACAAAATTTGTATTGAAAATAATGAGTGGTCACAGATAATGATTACTTTATTATAGGCTGAATAGACTGATTTTATGCCTTTTTCTTCTAACAAACTTGGAAAATAATCATTATACAATTATTTTAAGAGTTTGTTGAGCAACTACTGTGTTCTGAGAACTCTGTTAAGCAGTTAACCTATACTATCTGTTAATATTTGTTTCATATTACTATGAGGAAATTGAGAATCAGAGAGCTATTTGTCTTCTACAGGGAAGAAAAATAAAAATAAAAAAACACAATAAAAATCTCTGTTTAATCGAATAAAGCACAAAAGCAGATCTTGTGGCTAAACTGTTATGCCTAGAATAGGGAGTATCCCAAGAATCATCTCATGAGGGAGAGGCAACAAATGGTTTAATATAAAACCATCTATAGCATAGGATAAATACAGTGATAGATGGGCAAATGCAGTTAGAGAATGAAAGAAAGGGCACACAATACTAGTTGCTAGTGTCAATGAAAGTTTCCTAGAAAATGGAAAGTGCATAAGGAGAAATAAGACTTCCAGGAGGCAGGAACGACAGGTAGAGAGACACAGTGATATGAAAATGCCAGCTGTGTTGGAGGAAAGTGAGCTAATCAACTTGATTGGACCATTGATTTGCCTTGGAGCCTATGGGAGATGTAGCTAAAATTGCATTTTCTGCCATGTTAAGAATTTTTTACTCTTGAAGGCACTGTGTGTTTCTGAGTGTCTATATATGCGTTGCTAGGGGAAGTAAAAAAGTCAGAATTTTTTAAAGCAATCGGAACACTTGAATTAGGGTTTACAAAGATCATCTGACAACAGTGGAAGGGAGAGATTTAAAGAGAAAGAAACAGGCAGTATCTAAGGCAGCAACTCCTCACTGGTGTTCACTGCACAGTCTGAAGAAGGGCTAGTGCAAACCTAACATAAAACAAATGCCTGAAAGATGGAGAGATGATGATATTCAAAGGACTCTTAGGAGTAAATGGGAAAATGTTGAGGGTTATTCTCCTTTTAAATAGAAACACACTAAATATAAAATAAAGTTTTACAAAGCAAAATAAGAAAGACATTTTGTAAAAAGTTTGCTATTGAAAGTACAAACTTGGGCATGCTATCAATGGAATGTTACTATTTTTCTTCTAACATGCATTATGAAAGGACTTACACAGGTTGATTTTATGGGAAAAAGCTGGACAGCAAAATATTGACTTTGTTTTTGTAAGTAGTTTGAACTGAACTTTATTATGGAGAAGAAAAGGGGCAAAAATTATAGGTGATTATTATTTTATAAGTAGTTAAAATGAAAATAATTTTGAAGGCTTTTGTTCAACTAAGGAAATTGAACAAAAAAACTAAAGAACAAGACACAAAATCTCATTTCCTCGGGAATACAACAATTATTCATATTATGCCATATTTAAAAGTAAAATACAAGCTTTGATGTGTGTCTGTCAAGGTTTTTTTATTTGTAAATATTTTTCCTTTTTCTGTGAAAACTGAGACCAGTTGTTTGTGCCTCCCACATACAGAAAGTTTCCACTGCTATATTTAATAAATAAGCGTGTTTTTCCCTTTCCTTTTACTCTTACATAATTTCTCCAGTGTTCTTTTTAAATGCTTCATTCTTAGAGCAGTTTTAGAGCAAAATGGAAAGGAAGGTACAGAAACGTCCCATATGCTCTCTGCCCCACACATCTATAGCCTACCATTATCTACATCACTCACCACAACATACATTTCTTACAAAGGATAAGCCTACATTGATACATTACAATCATCCCAAACTCACAGTACACCTTAGGGTTCACCCTTGGTACTGTACATCCTACTACGGTGGTCAAATGTGTAATGACATGTATCCATCATTATGCTATCAAACATAATGGTTTCACTGCCCTCAAACTCCTCTGTGCTCTGCCTATTTATCTCTCACCTCTCCAGCCTCTGGCAACTACTGATCATGTGACTGGGTCCATAGTTTTACCTTTTCCAGAATGACATGTAGTAGAATCATACGCATGTATGGTTTTTAGATGGACTGCTGTCACTTAGTAGAAGTCATTTTAATTTACTTCATGTCTTTTTTATGGCTTGATTACTCATTTATTTTCAGCACTGAGTAATAATTCATTATAAGAAATATTGGACATTCTTCCTCACATACTTGACTTAGTTCCTGTAAACTTGCTTAGAATATTATAATCAATCAATGTGTATTCTTTACCCAACCTGTACAATGGAATGAAAATAACTAGTCACTCATACACATATTACTTGATTAGAAGTTTGAAATTTCCTTTTTAAATTTTTAAGAGAATCATTTTATATGATGAAAAATAGATAATTTAAGTGCACCTTTTTGAATCTCTGAAAGAATCAGTTGCCCAAATTTTCTAATCTGTATATTTTTATTTGAAGTTATATTTTTTAATTTAGGATTTCATGGTGTTTCCAAATCTTTACCAGTTTCTGGCAAATCTACTCTGACATCAGAAATATATATATATTATCAAGGGGTCAAGGATATATATATATCTTCTTTTCTGTGAACTTTGGTATAATACCAGGGCCATCAGTTATCCAAATAACTAGTTTTTATTTTAATATTAGATGTCAAATTTAAAATATTTAAATCTTCATAAAACTTGAGGGTTTGAAAGCATTAGAAAAAGCAAAATTACTGAAGTTCAAATTTTTGCTTATCTCTCATATCAGTTATGTATATATTTTATATATTGTGATAATAGAATGACTTAACTTACTTTTCCTGGAGATTGGTACTGTAATTCTATGTCCAAGTTTATAATTAAAATATGTGATAGGTTAACATATGCAATTGACAAAAATATCACCGTGTACTATGTTAAGAGTGTGATATAGTCAGGTACTATAGTAAGCATTTAATCTTATCGTTTCATTCAATATACTCAACAGTCTGGCAAAGTGAAACTCCTCATACTGTAGATGAGTTAACTGGAGTTCCAAGGCAACATAAGTATTTTCAAGTTCACTCAACTGGCAAATGACAGAACTAGGAATCAAACCCAGATGTTATTCTTTTCATTACTGTCTGAATAAGCTACCTATCATGTTACTGAGTGGTAGGAAGCATTAGTGTTTTGGGCAGATACACACTGCTGAAATGGCATCCACATAGAGCTGAGGTAATTCTCAGAGAAGCTGCCCAGGATCCTGCCTGACTGAGGCTCTCTAAAAGGGTAGTACAGCTGGCAACAGAAAAGGGGCCACAGCGGACAAGAAGACCTGATCAAATCCTTTTTTATTAGACCTGTGGTCCCTCTTGTAAGAACTACCATGGTTAGAACAAGAAGTGAATTGTACGGCCTCCCTTATATGTATGGCAGCCCATCTAGGGAATGCACACATATGGCCGGACCCAACAAAATTAACAGGGTAATTGAGGAGTAGGCCCTGAACTCTGGATGTACTATGAGGTAAATATTTTTTTTTGGTTTGTTTGTTTGTTGGGAGTTATTATTTTTACTGTTATTCAAGTAGTTAGTTGTGTCCATTTTCACCCCACCTCAGCCCCCTGCCCCACCCACCCCTAACTCCCACCCTCAAACCTAGCACCCTTTGGCTTTGTCCATGTGTCCTTTATACATGTTCCCTGATGAACATTCCCCTGTTTTCCCACATTAACCCTCTCCCCACTCCCCTCTGGTTGTTTCATTCATTCATTAGTTGATGAACAAGATTTTGCTTCAAGGTTGCTTTTTCAGGTCTTGAGGGTATAGCATTAAGAGTGGAAGGACCCGTCAAACTCTTTTTCCACAATGGCTACACTGTTTTACATTCCCACCAAGAATGTAGGTAAATTTAATTTGTCCAAAATGTTGCCAACACATTATATTTTGCTTTTTGTTTATTTGTTCATAATAATCCACTGACAGTGACATGGTATCTCATTTTGATTTGATTTGCATCTCTCTAATGACAGATGACATTCAACATCTTTTCACGTGTTTGTTGGCCATTTATGTATTTTGGGGGGAGAAATATGTATTTAAGTCCTATGCCTACTTTAAAATTAGATTGCTTCTATTTTTGTTGTTGAGTTATAAGAGTTATTTATATATTCTGGATATGACACTCTGATCAGGTATATGATTTGCAAATGATTCTCTCTTATTCTATGGGTTGTCTTTTTACTCTTGATAGTGTCACTTATTGCACACAGTTTAAAATTTAATGAAGTCTAATTTATCTATTTGTTCTTTGTTGTTTGTGTTTAATGGTGACATTGCCAAATCCATAATCATGAAGATTTGCCCTTATGTTTTCTTCTAAGAGTTTTATAGTTTTAGCTTATAAAGGTATTTGATCCATTTGACTTAATTTTCACATATGGTGTAAAGTAATGGTCCAGCTTTATTCCTTTGTCTATTGTTTCATTTATCATATTTTTTACAACTCTAATAAGTTCTGCTGTTATAATCAGCAATTTAAATCAACCTGGAAAATATATTTTTCCAATGGATAAAGCTAAACTTTATTGAGTACACACATACACATGCCAGTATGCTAATAGGTTTATGCATTTTCCTTTATTCCTCAAATAAATTATGAGGCACTGAATAAGTGCAGAAAATAGGAGATAAAAATTCTCAAAATTTTTCATTGTAGTACATTTTTTAAAATCTTTTGTTACTTAGAACTATTTAAATCGAAGAATGTAAGATAGTGGAATGTATGTGAATATCTCATTAATAGTCATTTTTTCAATTCAGTTAAATATTTCTAGACTCAAGAAAGGCTATGTAATGACTATGTAACCCTAATATTGAAATACTATGTAGCTTTCTCCATGTCAAAGGTTAAGCTCTAATAAAAAGTAATTGTAACTGTATTTTAAAGGAATTCTTTCACAAATCCTAAAGATAAATTAACATTACAAATTGTGCCCACTAAAACTTGTATTTAAAAAAAACCAAGTAAAGAAAATTTCCAAATTAAAAAAAAATCAATAGATGTATTCTAGTTTATTGTATGGTTATTGTGGCTGTGCAATTATCTCAGAATTAGAAGTTTCAGGCATTTGGGCATGATGGGATAAGCACTAAGATAGATAACAGCAGACTGAACTTACACCTTTTACCTATTACCTTAACTAGTTAGAATATTTGAGGGCAAGTCATGTGGCTTCTCTAAGTTGAAGATCTCCCTTTGTGAAACGATGATGTCAAAAATACTTTAGTACAACACTGTTCAAACTCTAATTCTTCCACTTATTAGCTTGTTAAGTTAGAGCTGACTCAGGAGCACTGTGAACCTCAGTTCCTCATCTGTAAAGTAAAGAGTTCTATAGGCCACACTCCTCATGCTTTGTACAAACTAGATATTTAAGAAAGATTCAATACTAGTTTTTTGTTCCCTTGTCTCTTGGAGCTCAAGTTCCTCATTGTAAAATTAAAACCGTAAAATGACCATTTATTCCAGACAACTTAGAAAGTTCTGTCCTGTCTCAACATCCTGATTTAAAAAGTGAAGCATGATTTAGTTAATATACACATTCTATATCAAAAGGTGGTAGAATAAAATAAAAAAGAGAGTTTGATCTGTGTGGTTATACATCTATTGCTTTCTTGGGAGCCACTTTGTTTTGGAGGAAGAGGTATATTCACTAGGCAGAACAATTTAGTGCTTTTTTAAATCCCCGAGTGGACCATTCACAGCCTCTCTCTTTTCTTTCTTAAGCATGGCTTTGGAGTCTGCTTTTGATATAATGGCTGTGGGCAAGAAAAATGTAGCTCTGATCCTTGGGGCACCTGGTATACCCTTGTGCCCCTGGAGGAGGAGGGATCAGAGTTAAGCATGACTCCCAAACAGCAACAACTGAATGGTAGGGCTGAGACTGTGCTTATGAAGCACTGGATCAAGAGAAGAGGACCTAGAGAATTTGAGGAAGCAGTGAGTCCACTTCTTACTCCCTGACAGGCAAAACTATAGGCAATAACTGGAGAAAGATATAGGAAAATACATTCAGGAGTAAGAAGGAAGACAGGAAAGTAGACAAACAGAACAAATTTGAAGGTATTTTGTATATAGAGATGGTTTATTAATCTTTGTAAGACTGAACAAAATCCTTGCTTATAAAAGCTACTCAATATTTGTTGGTTCAATTTTTGAAAATATTAGAGGAGGGACATCAAAAACATGTGCATGATAGAGGAAAATCATGGTAATTGTCTGAGTTGAGCAGCAGTTGAAGAGGAAGGATTGTAATGAATGGCTTGCAATATTGTAGTTCACTGGCAATCTCTCTCCCTCTCTCTCGTGTGCATGTGCACACATGCACACACCCACATACCCACACACAACTCATGAAGTAAGCATTATTTTACTCTTTATTTATTTATTTTATTTTTATCACCATTTATCCCTCCTACACCCTCTTCCACCTCCATTTGCCCCCTTCCCCTGCCTCCTGTCCCCCTGGCAATCACCACACTGTTGTGCATATCCACAAGTTCTCTCTCTCTCTCTCTCTCTCTCTCTCTCTCTCTGAATTATCCCTTCTTAAAGAAAAGAAAATTGAAGCTTATAGTTATTTTCCCTTTTGACTACTCAGAAAGTAAATTGAAGTCAGTATACCTGTTCTAGATGGTCTGTGTCCAGGTTTCACAGGTCCTCCCTTTATTGCCTTGAGAATCTCTCTTCTTTCTCCAAGGTACTCACTAAATAGCCAGGTCATGTGCTGTTTAAAATACATAATAAAACTTCTGAATATGAGTAACTTCCAAATACTCTTCCTATTCAAATTCTTCTGATTATAGTTTTTATACTTGATATATAAACAATTAGAATTTATAATTTCTTCCCCACATTTTATGCTTACTAGGCAAGCAGTACAGAATGAAAGTTGCTGATATTTATGCAATACTTTATATCACTAATATATTTATGTAAGAGATTTTCATTAAGTAACAGTTTAAAGAAAACATAAAATATATATAAAGTTATGACAATAAATGTACATAAAACAGAAAATGGGAAAAATAATGTGGAAGATTACAAACACTCATAAGGTACTAATCATATTCAAAGATTTCTAGTAGTGTTTTAATTCTAAAGCAGTATACACAAGTAAAAATAATACTATCTTATGGAGATGTTTTCAAAAAGTTTCTTGTGAGAACTGTCTGTAAATTTATCTTTCAGTGGCCCAGAGATGACATGATGATATCGTTTAATCATTCAATAACTGATATTTTAATTTCTTTACACAAATGGTATTTTCCCTTTTTTCCTTAGTTATCTGTCTTCTCTGGTACTTTTCAGTGCTGTTGTGATCGAATAATTAAGGGCATGCATGTTTATTCGAAGTGCTTTCTGTTTTAGGATACTCTCAAAGAAATCTTACTATTGTTACAGAAAAGTGCACTTCAACAATTAACTGTTAAGTGCTGGTGTAAATTAAGGTTCTACACAGGTTGATGAATGAATCTGTCACATATATAATTGCCAGGCAAAGTGGTTACACTTTTAACCATTTTCATTACTTTGCTAACACAGCTTTCTGTTCTAAAATGATAAATCATTTGTTAAGAAAGAGGCCTTCCCTCTGGCGCTGAGGAATATGTTTTCTGTCCTTACTATAGACTGTTCTGGGGTTTCAAAGGGAAAAAAGAGGGGACTTTTACTGGTGTAAAACAACGTGTATTTTCTCTATGATGCAGGCTCCTGGTAGATGATTTATAATTATTTACAGACCAAAATATTTTATTTTTTTAATTTTTTAAAGATTTTATTTATTTATTTTTAGAGAGGGAAGGGAGGGAGAGAGAGAGAGAGAGAGAGAGAGAGAGAGAGAGAGAGAGAGAGAGAGAGAGAGAAACATCAATGTGCGGTTGGTGGGGGTTATGGCCTGCAACCCAGGCATATACCCTGGCTGGGAATCAAACCTGGGACATTTTGGTTCCCAGCCCGCGCTCAATCCACTGAGCTACGCCAGCCAGGGCTCAGACCAAAATATTTTTAAAAAAGAGATTGTCATGCTCCAGATGACATAGTCACAGTTGAATATTAGAACCCCAGAAAAAAGTAACTCCTGAGGTTGCAGAAGTTGAAATCTGTGTGTAATTTGCAAAGAAAGTTTTAAGAACAGGTCACCTTTCAATTGCCTTTTAAAAGCTTCCTGCTTTTATGCTGTGTCTACAGGGAGCCTCTGATTCGAATGTTTGAATGAAAAGCTTTTCCTTTTTCTTTTATTAAATTATTTTTTGCCTGCATCATGACAGTGACACAAATGTTTTTATGAGAAAATTATAATATAGTCTCTGGATAAACCCATGGCACTCTCTGAAAACAAATGACTTAGCAATCCACCTTTTGTTTTGCTGCAATTAATTGGAAAACCTGAGGCTAGGTACACTTTGGTTCTGAAATGTCAGCATTCAGTCCAGGAATTGTATTTACATAGGCTCTTTCCCAAATGCTGACTCTGTGTTTTCATGATATTGAGTTTTTCCTTTCTAGTTTGTGAGCCTTAAGGAAGAAAAAGCCACAACCAGTGAATGAGGAGACAAAATGGTGAAGCCTGTTGATACTGTATGAGTGAAGACAACTGTATTGAGCGTCTAGATGCCTCCCACCCCCAGCCCCCAGCCAAATCGTTGTCTCCATCATTTTCTGTGAGGGGTTCACAGAAAGCACTCTTATTGCATAATTTCTGTGAATTTTGTAGTAGCAATTTTCTACTACCTTTGACCTTTTTATGTTATTTAGTTTGTATTAGATTCCTATTACAGGCAGAAGTTTTACTTGGAGACTGGTTTACAGTTGTCCTTTTTAGGAAATGCAATTCTCAAAAAGTCCAGGAGTGTCTGTCATAGAAGAAATTCAGAGAAATGGGGTAGAAAAATCCTAAAATGCATTACAGAGGGCTGTATTTATATTCAAAGTGTTAGTAAGGTTTACCTAAAGGAAAGAACTTTTTAGAGCAGAGAAGTATTTGACTATTGAGCAAAATACCAAGAATATTACATAGGTAATAGCAAGGACAATGAAAGAAGTATAGAAATGCATTTCATAGAGTATCTCAAGGAATAAAAGTGTATGTAAGAGAGTAGTTATTGATTTGTCTCTCCCTCCTTCTCTCTATCTCTCTTCATCCACTGATCAGATATAGATATAGGTAACATAGGGTTAACTAGATAACATATAGGACTTTTAGAAACATGACAGTGGAGGCAAATTCCATGCTAAAAATTCATGTTGTGATACCACCTGATTATTATGGGATACCACTGAAGACAATACATAATAAGTGATGCTGAATTTATCTCACTTAATTGACATCCCTCTGGATAGCTTCAGAGACTTGTAGTACCATAGGACATAGTCCAACGAGAGACCAGAGCTGAGGTTATAAGCAAGAGCAAAAAGAGGAATTATTTTTAAATGTGGTTATTAAGCATACCATTCATTATGGATGCAAGTTGACTCTGTGTGGGTTATACCGCTAATAAAGAGGTTAGATTTAGGAGAGGAGACATTTGAAAATAAAACCATAAAATCTTTAATAAAAAAGCTAATTACATTGTAATAGTCTGGCAAAAGACCTGTGTTTTGAATCTTTACTCATTTTTAATATCCTTCCTGAAATTCCCCAAAAATGTCCTCTTAAATTATCTATGCTCCTCAACTCTTTCAATCATCTAGTTCATACTTTATTCTTACCAGGAAAATTTACATATTTAAATACTTCTTAAGAGAATGGCTCCTCAGTCGCTCAATACTTAAAAATAGCCATTTCAACCTTTATTAACTGACATGCATAAGAAAACTGGGCTGGACAAGTAACGGAGTGCCCCAAGAATGAGAGGAGAGAGCTGATGATGACTTTCTTCTTCATCACCAAAATAAAATTAAAACAGCCATTCATTCTGCAACCACTGTGACTGGGAAGATGGATGAGTCCAAAACACTGACACAGCCACCAGGTTAAATTGCAGTAGGAGCACAGAGACACTTCTCTGCTCCAGGCGCTGCCTCCTGACAAGTGTCAGTGCATCAGAATCCCACTCTGTCTTTCAGGCTACTGCGCTGTGTTCGTTTCCCCTTAAGCAGATCACACAACCTAACTATGTGTTCTAGTCACTATTTCCTGTCCATTCAAACCTCTTCCCTCTATGCAGGCTACCTACCCCCAACACACACACACACACAAGATTCAAACATATTTAAGTTGCATTCACTATAAATACCATTTCGAAGGGGAAAATTCTCTTGTTTAATAATGCTTTGTAACGAGTCCTCTTTATTATATTGAACAACCTATTCAAAATCCTGGGGTGCATGAAAATTTGGTGTATGTAATTTCTAATTACTACTGGCTCTAATAACTAATGGCTTCAGATAGGTTTTAGCAAGATGATTGAATTAGAATTTGAATAAATGCTTATTTGAAGCCAACATTCAGGCTTCATTTCTGAAAATAGCGTCATCCTTAATGACGAGGCAAAATACATAGCAAATGACTGTTGTGATGTTTCAAAGTGAATGTGGTTTTCTAAGCTACTCAGGAGGTAGGCAGTGAGCAGAGATGAAAGAAAGATGGTCAGAACACTGAGCCTCTGCAGCAGTCTGAGGTGGGCCAGTGTTTCGGGATACATTCTGGGGGCAAAATGTGTTATACTGATTTATTGGGAAATTCTTTTCTTTATCACTAAGGTTCACAGGAGTGAGTAACAGAAAAATTTTATCCTTCTTTGATGACATTCTGCACTCTGACTCAAAATGGTTTCTTTAAATCTTAATGTGTCTTCCTTACAACTGACTGTCTTCTAGAGCAAATTCCCTGAGTGGAATTCAGTTTGCTTCCTTAGGAGGAGATGATTTCCTCATCTTCATTCAGAGAAGCCTTCTTTCTAGCAGGAGTCTCAGGTGAGGCTCTTGTTTTACAATTTACTTTTATCTCCTCACTTACAAGCAGATCATATGATAACATTTTTTCCAGTCTTTTTACCTTTGATGTGAGAAATAACTCTTAATGCTGCTTAGAATTTAATTACTCTCTAGAATATATGTAAAGAAAAGAAAAGAAAAGAATGGCCTTTGCAAAGCTAAATAGCTTTTTCGGTCAGTTTTGGTTCTAGTTTTGTTACTAAAACATCCTTATTAATGTTTAGAAATCAGGCTTTGGGTGTACATTGCAGTGGGCTGTTCCTACATCTCTAAGCTTACTTATATTCAGTATAGTGATTCTGAGTCCCTTCAGGCTTTTGAGTTAAAAATGATAAAATAGATAAAATATGGCTGTGCCAAAAATAGACATGGTTTGGATTCCAGTTGTATACAAAAGAGGCACCTGATCAGAACCGTTCTCTTATTTTTTGATTGAGATGTTTGGAACAATTTTTAACAAAGAAAAAAAATCAATGTTTTCACAGGAATAATTTCCTTTGGGGTTTCTTGACATGGTTGTGACAATGCAGAAATGATGGATGCCCATTCTGAAATATTTCAGCAACCAGACCTTTATTTTGAATTAAATACTGTATTTTGTTTTGCTTTGTTTTTGGTAAATGAAACCCTGGGCTGCAAGTCAGAACCCCTGGGATCTGTTTTTGGTCTCACTGCAATTTTATGCACTTGGCACTTTATTGCATTCAATTTAACCCTTTGTGGTACACTTTATTGTTTTTAGGTCTAATTGTGCAGGAATTTTACCTGCCTAACAATACTGAAAATTCAAAAAGGGCAGAGATTTTCTTATAATGCATTTATACTTCAGGAAGTATCTCTTCGGATCTGGGCCTGGAGAAGACACTTGGTAAAGATTATTTTTTAAAAAGATTTTACTAATTTACTTTTACAGAGAGGTCAAGAGAGGGAGAAAGAGAGGGAGAGAAACATCAATGTGCAAGAGACATATTGATCATCAGTTGCCTCTCTCATGCCCCCAGCTAGGGACTTGGCCCACTACCCAGGAATGTGCCCTGACTGGGGATCGAACCAGCAACCTTTCAGTTTGCAAGCCAGCAATCAATCCACTCAGCACACCATCCAGAGCTTGATAAAGATTACTGAATGAATAAATGGATCAAAGGAAAAGTGAATAAAAGAAGAACAAATGCATGTACTGTTTTATGGATTTGATGTCTCCATATATAAATATCTACTATATGTAACCTTGTATGGTATGGTAGATACAAATAAGGTGAGTTCTTGGCTACTTTCCTCCTTTTGAACTTCATGACTTGCTTGACTAATAGAATGCTGAAGGGATACTCTTGCACTTCTTTGGGTACGTTATAAGAACTCTTGCATAACCTGCCTGGGTTCCTTGGAACAGTCTCTCTTGGAACCCAGTCACGGTGTCATGAGAAACCCAAACACATGGAGCTATCATATGCTGGTTCTCACTGGTAGCCGCAGCTAAGCCCCAGCTAAGCCCCCAGTTGAAAATCAGCATCAGCTGCTGGCCATGTGTATCTGAATGGGCTCAGTCAGGAGAGAGAAACCACACAATCATTTGAACAGACAACTTTTAATATAAAGAATTATTAACTGTTGTATAACAGAGGAGTAGAGTAATAATTGATGGACTGGTATGAAACAAAGAAAATATAAAGAATACAGGACTATAGCAAATACAACATATAACAGCCATTACCAAAAGTGTTGAGATAGAATGCCAAAAGTAGAGCCATTTCCCCTCTCCCCACCCTGCCCCTGACCTGGCATGATACACAGCCTTGGAGAAGGCATGGCTCCTGAATGGTGGAGATTTTCTGGAAATGGCCAGAATACTGTTCATAAGGAGGTGTCTGGCCAGATGTCCTCTACTACAAAACTGCCCATGAGGTGTGTGGGGATGAAGCTGCTCCCACCAGGTGCTGTGCAGGCGCCAGGTACTAGAGGGGTTGTACTCACTGCAGAAGCCTGTGGAGCAAGCACAAGGGACCAGGAAGCAAAACCCTTCCCTGCTGCAATGTCTTGGAAGTACTTCTACTGATAAAAGCTTCAGTGCCATCTGGCAAACAAAACCTATTTAAAGGACTCATATTCATTTCTCACAAATCAGGCAAAAAAGGAAGAATTGGGAACTGAGTTGATAAGTTGATAACTGGTACCCAATGTGAATGAAACATCTTGCATGTACAGCCCAGTGTGGCCTTCGGTTAGTTCCAGATCTGGCTACCATCTGACAGCTCTGCATCGGAAACCCAACAGTGATGATGAATTATCAATGCAACCCACTATATTTGGGTGTGGCTATGTTACACAGCAATAAATAACTGCAATGTATGTTACCAATGTGTCCTCATATCCCTTTTTATTTTTCCTTTCCTTTCTACCCAAAGACAATTTAGAGACTTGGTGGTTTTGAATTTCTTCTTAGAGACTTGGCAATTTTGAAACCCTACTTTTTTTTCCAGTTCCTCAGTTGTGATTTAAAGATTTACCTCCCATGAAAGGAAACAGCAGCCTGAAAAAGATGATTCTGCTTATACTACAGAGCTGAACCATATGTCTCAAGATTGTAATTTTTAGATGACTCTTGGATGACGTGTTGATGGAATACTTTGTGGACAGAATTCCTCTTGGTGTGACCCAATGGTATACCCCATGAGTCATATTCATTTGTAATGCATTGGAAAAGGCTCTGCTTAGTGTACCAATACCACTACCCAACATAAAATTTAAAGTAGAAGTTACGAATACAATTATATTCTCATATCATATGCAAGGGCACCTTGCCAATAAGGTGAACTAAGTATGGAATACATACCTTCTATGCTATTGATACATCAATGGAGACAAGGACAATGGAGACAAATGAGCTACATATATGCTCTGACTATAGATTCAAGGACATAGGATAACGCACTAGTAAGAACCGCTGTGAAATAGTATGCTGGAAAAATGCATTCGAGCTGCAGGACATAGATTTGATCAGTACTGAAGACTTTCCTCTGAGAAGAGTATAGAACAGCAGAATCATTAGAATATATGTATCTGTGGGAGCATTTGGCTTTTTCTGCCACAGTGTTCAAAATCTTCCCCAGGCCACTGTTTCCATATTTGAAATAAATGGCACCATCGCCACCTGTTACTAATGTTAGAGGTATGGGGATAATTCTTGACCTATCCCCTCATATTTAATCTATTTATGCCAGCAGTGCTTCAAAACATGTATGTTCAATCTGTCCGTGTGTCCACTGCCACCCTGAGTCCAAGCCACCCTCTATTGTTTGACTGCAAGAATTGCTTCTTTTTTAATCTATTATTTATTTTTAGAGAGAGCAGGGAGGGAGATAGGGAGAGAGAGAGAAACACCAATGTGCGGTTGCTGGGGGTCATGGACTGCAACCCAGGCATGTACCCTGACTGGGAATCGAACCTGCGACACTTTGGTTTGCAACCTGCGCTCAATCCACTGAGCTACGCCAGCCAGGGCAAGAATTGCTTCTTAACTAGTGTTTCCACTTTTAGTTTTGCCTCCTCCCGGTTCATTTTCCATACTCAAGTCATATCTATTTAATAAAAAAAATTATAGGAGATTGTGTTATGATAATGCTTAAAACTTGTTAATGGTTTCCCATTGCTCTTTGAATAAGATCTAAATTTGTGACCATGGTCTCCAATACCCTAGGTAATCTGTTTCCTGCCTAAATTTCTTATCTTATGCCATTCTGACCCTTGAACTGTACTGTTCAGTCTCAGTGGCCTCTGTCAGTTCTCTGTCAGAGTTAAAATTCTGACAGTTAAAATTCTTAGTGGTTCTCTGTAGAATATACTGGAAACATCTCTGGAATTAGAACTGGAAGGTCTGTGTGTTGTGTGTCTAGCATTTTTTTAAATCATGGTCAAATATAGAGAACATAAAATGTATCATTTTAATCTTTTTCTACCTTAACATTTTGGTGGCATTAAGTACATTCACGTTGTTGTGCAACCATCTTAAACACCCATCTCTAGAACCCTGCTCATTTTGCAAAACTGAAACTCTGCACCCACTCACCAGTGACTCCTCATTACCCCTCCTCCCAGCCCCTGGTAACTCCCATTCTAGGCAGAGACAGATTTTAGCTTAGTTCCGAGTGCTACCATTTGCTTCACTGTTTGACCTTAGTTAAATATTATGTCTATGTTTCTGCATTCTTTTGTATAAAATTAGAATACAAGTATCTACACCCCCCCCAAAAAAAAGCATCTGCTGTCTATGGACAGTGGAGTCATTGTGTGAGGGTCCATCTATCTATTATCTACACTTGTAAGTATAACAGGCATTTTCATACATAGTTCTATTCAGTACATGAATTTCTTTAAACTAAACAAAATAATTGTTACCTTTTATATCATTCACAAGAGTTTTTTGACTCAAAAATATGTCAAATTCTGGGAACTCCCTGAAGTCAGGGGCTATTATTACTATTTAACGATTTGTCACAAAAGGACAGAACATTGCAATCCTAATGTGAGATTGGATGGTGAAGACCCAGATGCAGTGAGTGAACGGCAGGAATGACTGCCTCAGTTTGCATGACCAAGGGCTCCGAGGAGCAAAACAGCATGGTACATTTCTTCTCCATCTGGGTCCCTTTCCTTCTGTACCCTGAAGCGAACAGCAGACACCGACAGCTGGTAGGAGAAGAGGCATATGAGGAAAGGAGGATCTGTTGCCTGCCCGAGGGTTTATTGAATCATGCCAACAGTGAGGCACGTGGACCAGGTACCAGAATAAATATGCTATGAGAACGTTTTTCTTCATCCTTTTAATATTGGTTATCACAGGCTCATCTCATTGCCTGTTTTCCCACTTGTATCCACAACACAACCTTCATGTTGATGGCGCTAGCAAATATTATAGAATGGTAAGGAGAATGACAGAATTATAACATGCAAGGGAGTGGTTTTACATTTATTCACTAGATATGAACTTCTCCCTGCCTACTCCTAGGGAAAAACTCCACGTGTTATGATCCAAGCGTTTAACAACTGGGTTTCCAAAGAAAGAAACCCAGGTTTGTCAGGTTTGCCCAGATCTGTGGTGTAAATCCTCCCACCATGGCCTGTTTAACCTCCCACCATTCTCTCCATGAATTGGAGCTGGGCAGAGACTCACAACAGACAAGCTTTGGCCAGCTAATAGGGGTCCGGGCCAACGCTGCTCAGAGAGAAGTAACTTTCCACAGGGTTTTCCTTAGAGTATACTCATTTCCAAAACCACATTCCCTTCTGTTTCACTGTCTGCATACACACAAACACACATACCTCAAAAGGACAAAAAAGTAATTCTCAGACACAACATAAAATCGCAATAAGGAAGAGAACCTTTTCTTATGTGTTCCATTACTTTTGTTGTTGTTGTTCAAGTATAGTTGTCTCCATTTCCACCCCACCATAGCCACCCCCCCCGCCCCACCTATCCCCACCTCCCACCCTCAAACCTACCCCCTTCCACTTTGTCCATGTGTCCTTTATATGTGTTCCTTGATGGACCTTCCCCTATTTTCTCCCATTATCCCTCTCCCTCCTCCCTTCTGGTTACTGTCATTTGTTCTTTACTTTGATGTCTCTGGTTAGCAATGGTGTTGGTACTTTATGATATTATCCTGAGAAGAATTAACACCACCTACCATGAACTCACTCCATTTTAGATGTCTTGGAAGTAAGAGAAATACCCATTTCTGAACCATAAATCTCTTTATGGCTACTCCCTTCACTACAGAACTTTCTGATTAAAGCTTTGACAGCTGGGGTGGGGATGGAAGACTTTAATCTTCCCATTTGCTTCTTGTTGTCCCAGAATGCACAGCAAATTGCCCAGCATTAGCTCTCTGCTTCTTATTCGGACCCTAGTGACCTAACCCACCCAGGTGAACCATCTCCTCCTCAGAGCTGCTGTGTCTGAGCTCCATCCAGACTCCTAGCTCTGTCCCAAGATACCGTTTAGACCTTTGTGTTAAGCTCATGGAATTATCCTGTCCCTAACATACTCACTCTTTCTGCTCTTCTAAAACTTAACAAACTCAGAACCCTGTGTCCAATTTTATCACTGTCAAGACACCTTACTTCTACTTATTTATGAGTGTAGCTAATTCCTCCTCATAGCAACTACTTTATATCACAGACATCCGATTTTGCTAAAGTTTTCTTTAAATCATATTGTCAATATGTTCTATTTGTTTTATATAAAATTACTTTATGTAAGTCTTACTTTTCCAAAAGATTATAAATTCTTGATATTATGGACTATAATTCTTTTCCATCTCCATTACATTTAGCATGGAGTCAGGTTGATATTAAGCCCATAATAAAAACTTCCATAATTAAATTGTGTATCAAAAATATTACTTGTTACAGTTCCTTGTCTTAAAATATGAGAAACTTGAGATCAACGGCTGCAAATCATAGACACTGCAAAATATAGTTGAGTATGAGCTGGAATTCAATAACTGTTGAGTATTGGATAAATAAATTCAAGAAGCAAAATTAATACAATAATATTGATAATGTTTAAATTTTGTTGTGGCTTAGGGATTATACTTCAACACACTGAATTCATCAACTTTTTTTTTAAAGCCAAGACAACTTGTTGCATAGCTGGAGATAGTCCTACTCAGGAGCTTATTTTATTTTAGTGTCAGTAACTTCTTTTTCTCCTCACCTGCCACTAATTTTTCTGCCTGTTTGAAAAACAAAGTATGTAGTTATGTAGTCACCTGAGCTCAGCCTTCTTAATGGGGGGGGGGGGGTCTAATGGTGTAAAAATGTGGGCTCTGCAATTCTTTTAGAACTTAAAATTGCTTTGGTGTGATGAGTCATTTGTAATTTTATAAAACCTACCTGGAAGGACAAGTGTTTTAATCAATAAACATCTGCTGGATGTTTTCTATGGAAGAAACCTGGGAAGTAAGGTTCCAAAGATAGGCATGTATCACTCTCAGCTTTAGAAACTTTGTTGGAGGAGGCCCTCAGGAGGACACGCCTGCCAGTGAACCTCCAAACTGGATGCATGCCATCAGAGGCTCCTCACTCCACCCTTGTCCTTGGAATACATGGGTATGTTCCACCAGCGGGAGCTCTTTTCAGGGATGCAGCCTTGAGAGAGCAATGTGTGGTTGAGACCATGTGGATGGCGTATGTGACTGAACCCAGTGAGGACTCTATGTCAACTTTTAAGATTCTGGTGTGTGCCCTGACCAGTGTGGCTCAGTTGGTTGGGTGTCATCCTGCAAGGCAAAAATTCACTGGTTTGATTCCTGGTTGAGAATTCAGTCCCTCGTCAGGGCGTGTATAAGAGGGCAACCAATTGATGTTTCTCTCTCGCATTAATGTTTCTCTCCCTTTCTTTCTTCCTCCCTTCCCCTCTCTCTAAAAAAGATAAATAAATATATTTTTTTAAAAAAAGAACTCTGGTGGCTGAGTAAGGAGATCTACTTGTCTTGTAGCTGCCCAAAACAAGCCTCATTATAAGTTCTGTTGCTTATTAAACTGGCCACCTACCAATCTAAAATTGCCTTCTTTCTTCAGTCTCTCCTTGCTGTCTGTACATGGGGACCAGTTTGTAAACCAACAAACTTATGTGAATCATCTAGTACAAAGCAATGACTAAAAGTACCAACTTTGAAATCACAATCCTCAGTTTCTCTAAAACTGTACCATTTACCCTCATTTTCTGGCTGTGCAATCTTAGGAAGTTTATTTAACCTCACTGGACTTCAGTTTTCTCATCTGCAAAGTGAAGATAATCACATCTACTGCACGTGATTATTGTACATATTCAATTGAATCATGGATGTCAAATTCATAACACAGGGACTGCTACTCAGATAGTATTGCTCTTGCCCATCAGTTTTAAAGATCTCATTTGTTTTAACTCATTCTTGATTATCTTCTCACTTTCAGCATGCAATTAAATATTAATTTTTCAAATACATTTGACAACATGACAGATTTTGTACACTTCTCTGTTTTGAGGGTGGAGAAAATGTTAAGATCACAAGAATATAGTTAGGGGATGAAATAAAAACATATGCTTATATCCCTAGATGATTTTTGTCAGTATTATTATTTTGCAGAGAATCTGAGACTGAGAATAAGGAAAATTATGGATAATCACTAGTAGGATAAATGAACTATGGAGTCTGATTATTTTTATTTAAGAAACAGCAGGAATAATTATGTTTTTTCAATTGGCATCTTTTGGATGATGAAGCTTTAATGAGAGGATAAATAATCTGTGTGAATCAAGAAAATGGCCCCTGAGTATTAATATTTTTCTTTTTGTCTTTGGCTTTTGTGTGATGAGCCATTTGTAATTTTAAAAAAGCTACCTGGAAGGACAAATGTAATAATGGCTCGAACCCCTGGGCAGAAAAGCACCATATAATTACATCTCTAAAATATTATCATCACAGTCTTGTCCTAAAATGTTTGATACTTATGGGGAAACCTTTTTGTAGGTGATGCCCCTGGCTACACTGCTTCTTTCCCTTCTGTATGGAAGTGTTTTAAATGAGCTGAATATTGTCTCTCAGCAAAGCACAGTGATTCCCTATGGGAAGCATCTGGATTAGGGAAACTTGACCTTTCTGAGCGGGGTATGCAGAAATTGCCAATAAAGATCTTAAAGGAAAGAAGAGTGAGCTGGCAATTCTGTCTCTTAAAGCCCTAGGTAGCTTTGCTCACTGAATTTGCTCCAATTAACATGGTTAAAATCTAAGATCTAAGGTGAAGATAATTTCTTGATAAAATGGATATTCTTAAGAATAGGAGCCATGTGACAACTGTGGTTTTAGGACATAAGGTACTTGTTTGTGAAACAATTTATTCAGCATGTCAATAAATATAAACTGACTGTCCTCTGCACTAATTACTGGTGACAAAATGGCAAACAAAATCTGGAGGTTATGGTCTAGTAGCCAGACAGACTCTAGCAGATGTAGCATTATAATCCTTTCAAGTGCTGTGAGGGGGAAGTTCAGTTACACGGCAGGTGTTTTGACCTCCCTGGAAGGGTGGTGGTGGGTAGAGAAGGCTTTCCTGAAGAAAATACATGTGAGTAAGTCAATATTATTTCATTGTTTTTAGCATAAAGCATTTTGCCACCTAATTATAGTTTTCTTTGTTCTCAGAGTATCTTCTGTAACAGGTTAAATAATAAGTGCTTAGTTACAAGACAAGGACAAGAGAAAGCACTTTACACTGGAACGCTCGAATCCCCTCTCAAGCTTGCTAAAGAATTAAACAGCTTGTATTTAGGCATTACACAGTATTAATGTAATTGGCTCAATGACAAGCAATTAAACTTTAACTCCTAAAGAATGTTATTAGGATTAGTTAGTTTGAGTCCTGTCTTATTCTCCCTGTCCTCCTCATGGTGTGAGTCCTAGAAAAATCAGCTATGATATTATTTTAATCTACTGATTGAAAATGGGGAGCCAATAAGATTGTGTTTTTTAAACAGTTCTATGGAACTCTGCTTACATAAAAATAAAACAGAAGTGGTCTCTGAATTTTTATCAGCAGTTTTACAATACAGCCAAAGGCTGTGTTGATAGAGCCAGGGGTCCTTCCATGCCTACAAATGCCTCTAGAGCAGAAGACTGTGTTTCATGTATCCTTGTGGGAAAAGTTTCCATTGTCACTGGACTGGCTTATATCCATCCACAAACAGTGTTGTTCGTTTCTGTTTCTGTCGTTCAAAATATCTTTCGTGAGTTCTCATTTCCATTTTTAAAACACAGGGCACATGCAGGATGCTATATAAAGTTAAATTCCGTGTTTTTATAATCTCTGATGGCATCTTTATCCTGCAACTGCTATTCTGGGATTTTTGCAGCCATGACACAAAGAACAGCAATCAACAGCAGAGTGCGAGATGAGACTGGAATTGCTGTGCCGGATTACCAAACACTGCAGCTTAGGGAACACCTGCTTTGTGCCTTAAGACTGCCCATTTGGCCCTGGCTGGTGTAGCTCAGTGGATTGAGCTCGGGCTGCTAACCAAAGCATTGCAGGTTCGGTTCCCAGTCAGGGCACATGCCTGGGTTGCGGGCCACAGCCCCCAGCAACCGCACATTAATGTTTCTCTCTTTATCTCTATCTCCCTCCCTTCCCTCTCTAAAAATAAATAAGTAAATAAAATCTTTAAAAAAAAAAGAAAATAAGAGTTTGTTTAAAAAAGACTGCCCATTTGAAGAGACTGCAAATAACCTTTTAGCGCCAAGGCGAGTGAGATCGGTAACTTAATTTTGCTTCTTTTTCACTCCAGAGTTCAGTCAGAAGCCCCAAAGGTTCATATTTTGGAGTTGAAATAGACCACTTATGCACAAACAAAAAAGGACAGACCCATTCAAGTGTTTGTGGAGGAAAATATCAAACTGGTAATAACAATTCTATTGTTTGGGACTATTTCACATTCATACTTAAAATATTTATTTATTGATAAAGTCTACCTTTATGACTAAAAATTATAATAAATTAAAAACACCTAGCCATGATTTATACTAACAACTTTTGGGGTGGCAGAGAGTAGCGGGCTCTCAAATTACCCAAATGCTAAACGGTCAGTTCCATGCGCTGTCCCCAGTGAGGAAACCAGGATTAAGCGATTTGTACAAGGTTGCAAAATGAAGTAGCAGCAGATCAGAGAGCACAGCTCAGCACCCTTATTTGAACAGTTGGGTCAGTACAGTCAGCCCTACTGTACTCCCTGAAACAGACAAAGCTGTCTCTTTTGCTATAAAAATGCTATAGTCCCATACCAACCACTTTGATGCTCTTCCTAATGCTGAAAATAATCCCATTAGGAAGGTTAGGAATATTAAAATAATCCCCGATTTTTTTATGTTACCTAATATATTTTCTCCAGTCCACTCACCCATTCATTTATTTAATGAATATTTATTAAGAGACATTATATACTAAACCCTGTACTTGACCCTAGTCAGATCTAGAGCTCTTTATTAAAAAATTCTTATGAATTAAAATTATATTTATTTATATAGTTTATAATTTTATATATTAGAAACTAGCAAATTCAGGCTTTTTGTTAACAGTCTTTAGATTACTTCTTCTGGCTCAAGAATTGAGGAATTTTAGGATATGTGCTTCTGCCTTGCCCTCTCTGTCCCTGAAAGGGCTTTTTCTTATTCCCTGAACCTCCCTGCACCACAGCCGAGGGCTATGATCAGAGATTAAAAGTTCACTATGAGACTTGTATGCATTTGCTCTAAATCGAATGGCATGATAATTTGCAGCACCAAGGTCGATGGGAAGAAGGAATAAGAAGGTGATGGCCTGGAAATGCTAGTGAATTATTCCTAACAGTTAAAATTTAACAAAATAATTCATCCTATTCTCCTCAAATGCCTTCCCATAAAAATTAGTAACACAACCCATATTATGATTCTGCTTCATGTTGCCTTTTGAAGAGATTAGGAAAATATTAATGTCAAATGATGAACTTCACTGTTGACATTGTCCATAGATCTCAAACAATCATAATTGCTCCCATTCTGAGTTCTTGTGTGTGTTTGTTAGTGTATGTATAGTTCTATTGTTGCATTTACAACTGAATCACAAATATTTGCTTTGGAGTGTGTGTTTATGTGCATTTCTTGACTAGATTCAAGAGTTTTGAGAACTATGATTTGTCATAGTTTTATTCATCTCTGTATTTCCAAGCCCTAGTATAATAATACCTATAATAATAATAACTAATAAATAATAGTGAATTGAATTAAATGAATTAATTTCAGCTGTCTTAATCACTTTTCTTGGAGGTAAAAAAACTTTTAATATAAACAGTACACTTTCCATGTGAGTCATGGCAGTATATCAATTCATGCTAGTGCATAGCTTCAGAAACCATCATACCTATACTCCACTTTCTATATTAACACTACCAATGTTACCTGTGACCAGCTTCTCTTCCCCTGACAGATCTTTGGGAAGAATTGTTTAATGTCTAACTTTCTTTAGTTTGAAATAGTTTGAAAGCTGAAAGACTGTTTCTCTGACTATTACAGGTCATTTGGGCTCCTGACATAAAGATTGGAATCTTCAAAGATAAAGGCAATTAAATCACATTTTCTGATTCATCCTTGTAAAATATATGAGCTTGGTTCAGTTTAGAGAAAGGGTATCAAGTAAGAAAACTCAGAATAATATTTTTCAAAGGTTATGAGTCAGCCTTATCTCTTCCTGTCAATGTTACATCTGTTGGCCTTTACTTCTTTGAGTTTTGCATCATTCTCCTGTGACTAAGCCCCAGTTTTCTCCCCTACTTCCCCAACATTGAGATTCTAGTTCTTACCTGTGTGCTCAGTTAGCTGCTTTCATTCCCCAATAACGGTCTTAGCTCCTCTGGTTCCAGGGTCTATCTCATACTCGCACAGAATCAGGTGTCCTTAACAGGAATTTCATTTTTACTGCCGCTAGCTCTCCTCCTGCTTGGACCTAAAACTCATAATCCTGTGCTCTGCTCAGTTAGCACTATTTATGCCATTACCTACTACTCCTCTCAAATATGAACAACATTCCACCTTAACCATGCCATTTCCTTTCCTTACGCCTTGACATTCTCATGACCTCCTAAAAACCTGTGCTTCTGACCTGTTCCTTCAGTCATCTGCTGTGTAGATCCCAGCCATTTCTAGAAAAGTTACTTCTGCTACTGACAACACTTAATTAGTATGACCTGTCCCAGAGTCACTCCCAAAAGACAGCTGGGCTAGGTGATGCCCTGAGGCACTTCTGGTCACTCAGCTCCTCACTGGAGGAGATTTGCATGCAATACCCAGGTAAATATCTCATCCTTGAAGTTCAGAACTTCAAGCAGAAAAAGCTCAAACACTTATGCTTTGACCTTTCTTTTTCTGGCTGGAGTTATGTGAAAAATGAGAAAACATAGTAATCTCCTGGAACTCAGAAATGCTAGATGTAGTATCCAACATTATCCGATTCTAAAGTCTTAGACAGACAATTATCTTTCCAATTTTCTTTAGAAAACCACTTAGTATTTAGCTATTTCCATTTACGATTGAATACAAACTGCCAAATAATTTGTCTCTTTGGTACTTGTGCCTGTCAAGTAATTATAGTAGTTAACATAACACCTTTGCTTCGTTGCTGTTCGACCAAGTGTTTCGGTTTTAGCTCATCTGTTTTTTGGCCTTTATAAAAATATATAATTATTATTGCTATTTCTCTCTCAAATTCTTATTTGTTCTTTGTTTTCCTCAGAATGAACATAGTTCTATTAATGAGAGTCACAGAGTAGGGGGAAATTCTCTCTTAACCAATTTATTTCAACTGTTATTTACCCAGTTGCTTACTGGAAACCATATGTTTTATGTCTTGAAATCCATAAAGATTACATATTAAAGTAGTGAATCACACTCCCCGCTGACATTAATGTCCTCTGCAAGCATATGAAACAATTTTGAATATATGCATAAATTCAGATACTGTGATATAATAGTTCAGGGGATTAGGCAGCCTATTTCATTAGGTTCTGTAAATAACACCAAAAAGATAAAATGACTTTATTATCGAAAAGCACCCTCTGGTTCAAATCCCTTAGAAAATTGTTCATTTGCCTAAGTTCTAAAATGTTCAATTGATTTCTTTTTATAGAGTATTGGTTTCTTATTGAAATTTAGCATTACAATAAGAATCTACTTTTTAAAATATTCAGTCAAAAAATTGAGGCCTAGACATATTCTGATATCAAAAGTTTGGGAAACACTAAGCAGAGTGAAGTTTCTCAGTATTTAACTTTTTAATTAAAATCTAGTAATAAGGTAAGTATTACTGGAAATATATTAATAGTAGAAAGACACCATTTTAGATCCAAGATCAAACTGTGTATCTGTTCTTTTTTTTTAATGGAGATGAAAATCAGAATCATTTTATATGCTAAACATCGATATTGTATCCTTCAATAAGAAGGGGAAAGTTATTTGAATGGTGTTTCATAAAATGAAAAATATTCAGTTATAGGACTATTATTTTTGTAATTAATAGGTTAAATTTATTTTATTTATTAAAATTATAGTTCGCATTATATAGTAGCTTTTTAAAAACTGTAGTTTTTTTCTTAAAATAGAAAGTTTGTAAACCTACAGCTGTATGAGAAATTCAAAAATATAGGAACTACTATTTTAGAGAATCATAGGAAAAGTCAGAAGATGATCATAGCTTCCTACTGAAATGTTAAAAGCTAAGCTTATAGTTATTTACAGTGTTCACATTTCTTTCAAGAAAACTCCAGCAAGATAAAGGTATTCCTAGCAAAACATTTACTTTGAAAGCATCCTTGCAGATTGTATTTGCATTTGAATGGTTTTATTCCCTTTGTACTCTCAAATAGCATTACATTAAGTATTAATGCAACATTTTGCCCCTGTTATTGTTAATCTGAACTTCTGCTAAACATTAACTTCTCAGCTTTTACAGAGAAAGTTGTAGATGAGAAATGGTGTTTAGTGATACAATGCAGTGAATCTCAAATTATCACTTTAGCTCCCAAATACTGATTATTGTGTAACATGGGCAACTCAAAAGACTGATGCTATTCACATGAAGATATCACCAAAATGCTTCTTTGCTTTCCATAGCATGCTTCCTTTCTATTATTTCTTTAAAGATACAATTCTTGGAATAGATGCAATTATAATACAAAATTGAAAACATTGGTATAGAATCATTTTTTTACTTCTTTGGCTGGTGCAAACAGAAAATATAATAGAAATAGCCTTTCTACTCAAGAATCACATATTCTGAAGAATAGGACATTAGTTATGTAAGCTATTTAATAATAAAAGCCTTAGGTGTGAAGCTTCAACAAATAATGACAATAAAAATACTGATGATATCTAGGAGTTTTACAATTCTAAATTTTCATGTGTGTACCTCTTTTACTTACAATATTCTATTTGTCCCTCATATTGGCTAATAAATTCAACAATGCAGTTCAGCAACCTTGGGTAGCTGAGCCTTCCACTGAGATCTTGCCTCATGTACAGAAAAACACTGAGTCAGATCATCTGGCTCTGATGAGGGCCTTTATTAGCAGTATCACCTTCAATGGTTTGTGTTTTTACCTCTTTAAAACTCAGTTTCTACATCTGTTGTGCAGCTATGTCACAAAATTGACCTGTGGGTACAAAATGTTAGTATAACAGTATTTTCCAACCCAGTACATAGTAGTGAGCTTTTAAATAATGGAAACTGGATAGTAATCAATTTATTTTTTCACTCAAATCCTCTATTTGAAAGCATGTTCTTTATTCAGAATTTATGTAGTGTAGGATCTGTCATTCTTTCCTTTCAATAACATATACTTTGTGACAACTAGCCATCTAGTCTCTGTTAAGCCAGAAATACATAAAATACTGCTCTATATTATAAGGATTTTTATTCCTGGGGATAAGAAATCCACATGAATAGGTAATGATAGTATGGTAAAGTAAGTGACTGGAGTTATTCACTAAATATTGTATGAAAAAGAAAAGAGTTTCAAGTTCAATGTTGACAATTAGGGAAACCCTACTGGAGAACACAACACCATAGCTGAATCCCAAAGAAGGAATAAAATTTCTCCAAGCAAATAAAGGTGAGAAGACATAATTTATTATGCTTTAGGTCGAAGGCATAGTCTGAAAAGAGAAGAGTGAATAAAAGAGATGGATTTTGGTGAGTTTGGTAATATAAATACTTATTGCTTTTGGTGGAGATCAGGATAGTTAATATTACAATCAGAAAAAAAAATATTTCCCTTCCTAAGTATGGATTTAGACATTGCCATCTCTGTGAATTATTTTTCTGTGGAAATGTGTGTGATTGCATTGCTGATCCAATAGTTAACAACCCAGAAGCCTGGGGAAAATGAAGAGAAATTTTCTACCTCAAATTTTCTCGGAAAACGAAGGAGTCTTGAGTGTTCAAGCATGTTCAAGAATGCATGTCTAAAGACCCCAGACTGTACCTCCCACTTTTTACCCCCTTTCACATACACACAAACATGTGACCAAGTGTGTCATTTTAGATCCTGCCACCAACCCTTGGAACATTTACTTCTCTCTGTTGGAGCTCAAGGATTGAGTTAGTTGCCAGAGGTCCATTATGGATTTTGTGATTCTCCTTCTAGGTCCCCAACCAATGAAGAAGGTCTTATTTTCCCAGCTGCTAGGGGTCCTGTCAGCAGACAGCCCCTGAGGGGGTCACTTTTGGTTCAATGAGCCACCTTGCTCATAGCTACAACCCTACCCTGGGAGGACTCTTTTCCAATGACTGTTTGGTGCAGAGGTATATAAGTAGGATGCAGGATCATAGTGGAGTTTGTCCTGGCCACTACATGGAAGGCTCATCTAGCATCCTGTGGGGTTAGTAAAGACTTTGGTTCTGCTTCACAGCTTCATCTCTTCCTCTGCCCTCCTGCTTCTTTCCTTCTTGTCCATGAGTGCTTTCTTTCATATATATATGGCTATACCATATTTTATTTATCAACAACCATTTATCTATCAACCATTCATCAGGGTGATAGACACTTGGATTGGTTTCAGCTTGAAGTTTTTACAGTAATGATTCTGTGAACGTTCACATATGAGTGCTTTCTTTCTAAGGGCACCTCTTCGTATATATCCTGTGTGCAACATTCCACCCTGAGTCCAATTTCCAGAGAACCGACACACAACAATGCTTTATTAAAACCAAGATATGTGATAAGAAAGAATTCCTGAAGAAGGGGGACACTTTGTAACAAAGACTTTGTTTTTCTCTTTTGGAATTCAAAATGTCATTGGCTTTGGCACAGAAGAATAAGGCTGAAGGACAATCTAAACTTTGCCCTTTGTTCAATTCCCTCCAACTATTGTCACAGTCAGACATAGCTTACAATCGGGTATGTTTTTGCTGAGATTGTGGCTAACTTCAGGAACCCTATGCCTTGGTAAATTCTGTCTTACCCAAGCAGTTGTGGGAGGTGATTTGGGAGGAAGTAAGACACTATGACAATAGAAGTGTAATTTTTTCAATGTCACACTTACGCTGAACACCACCAGAATGGTAACAAGTCACACTAAAGGAGAAAATAGTCCTTGACTTCCAGGCATTGACTAAAAGCAAATTAAGAGGTGGCTTAGAGTGAAACTGGCAGTGATGGGGGGGGAACAAAGCACGTGACTAGAAGAAACAATGAGGTGGATAAATCAAGGATAGAAGAGGGGCAGGTTATATATGATACACACACACACACACACACACACACACACACACACAGAGGCTGAAACTCATCTTTCATTTGACTGTCTTCCAGTCCCTGTGTAAGGGACCAATAATAGAGCAGTGAATTAAACATAGTTGGTCCTTAAATGAACAAGAATTTTGGTATTATTCCTACATAAATGGTGATTTATTTTTTGCATTCCATAGAATTTTAAAATATGGGAATGTCTCCTAATTTTACTTGCTGGAATACATTCATAAAGACATACAAACAGTTATGAACTATATAATATTAGCCAGAAATGTAATGTAAATTCTTTTTGATACATAGTTTATCAACATATGTATCATCATATTATTTTATATATTGTATTGTTTGTTTATTAAGATATGTATATTAGTTTTATTTATTTTTAAATATATTTTATTGATTACGCTATTACAGTTGTCTCGTTTTCCCCCATTTATTCCTCTCCGCCCTGTACCCCCCTCCCACTCGCATTCTTCCCCCTTAGTTCATGTCCATGGGTTGTACATACACATTCTTTGGCTTCTCCATTTTCCATATTGTTCTTAACCATCCCCTGTCTATTTTGTGCCTACCAATTATGCTTCTTATTCCCTGTACCTTTTACCCCATGCTTCCCTCTCCTCTTCCCCACTGATAGCCCTCCATGTGGTCACCATTTTTCTGGTTCTGTTCCTGTTCTAGTTGTTTACTTAGTTTGTTTTTATTTTTGTTTTTTTAGGTTCAGTTGTTGAAAGTTGTGAGTTTGTTGTCATTTTACTGTACATAGTTTTGATTTTCTTATTTTTCTTAAATAAGTTCTTTAACATGTAACATACATAAGGGCTTGGTGATGATGAACTCCTTTAACTTGACCTTATCTGGGAAGCACTCGATCTTCCCTTCCATTCTAAATGAATGGAAGAGAGGAGTAATCTTGGATTACTCTTGCTGGATAGAGTAATCTTGGATGTAGGTCCTTGCCTTTCATGACTTGAAATACCTCTTTCCAGCCCCTTCTTGCCTGCAAGGTTTCTTTTGAGAAATCAGCTGACAGTCTGATGGGAACTTCTTTCTAGGTAACTCTCTCCTTTTCTCTTTCTGTTTTTAAGATTCTCTCCTTATCTTCAATCTTGGGTAATGTGATTATGATTTGCCTTGGTCTGTGTTTCCTTGGGTCCAACTTCTTTGAGACTCTCAGAGCTCCCTGGACTTCCTGGAAGTCTATTTCCTTTGCCAGATTAGGGAAGTTGTCCTTCATTATATTTTCAGATAAGTTTTTGATTTCTTGCTCTTCCTCTTTGCCTTCTGGTACCCCTATGATTTGGATGTTGTAATGTTTAAAGCAGTCCCAGGGGTTCCTAAGACTCTCCTCATTTTTCAGAATTCTTGTTTTTTCATTTAGTTCTGGTTGAATATTTATTTCTTCCTTCCACTCCAAACCATTGATTTGAGTCCCAGTTTCCTTCCCGTCACTGTTGGTTCCCTGTATATTTTCCTTTATTTCACTTTTCATAGCCTTCACTTTTTCCTCTATTTTGCAACCATACTCAACCATTTCTGTGAGCATCAATGTTATCAGTGTTTTGAACTGTGCTCTGATAGGTTTGCTATCTCTTCGTTGTTTAGTTGTATTTTCTCTGGAGCCTTGATCTGTTCTTTCATTTGGGCCATTTTTTTTTTTTTTGTCTCAGCATGCCTTTTACATAGTTAGGGGCAGAGCCTTAGGCATTTGCTGGGGGTGAGTGGCAACCCAAGTCAATGTGCTGTGGCACTGTATGTGGGGCAGGGGTCCAGAAGAGAACAGTACCCCTTGCTCAGCTCTCGGCTGACTTTCAGTCACTTCCCCCACTACACACAATGTATTAGTTTTAGATGCTTGTTTTTAATCACAATTTGATGTGTGCCATTATAAGGAAACAAAATGTAAATAAGTAAAATGAAATAAAAATGGATACAGGTAACGTATCATACAATTATTTTCTCATTGTTGGTCATCTATAGTATCAAATTAAAACACTATGCATTTTTATGTAATGTGTTTTGAATCAGCTTGTGTGACTAACATTTAATCATTAGTGCTTCACAGACTTCCTCTGGTAATATATCTATATGTAATTACATATCTATGTTCTGCTTTGTTTTAGTATATACATAAAATTATATTTAGAGCATATAGTATTATATATTAATTAATTATATAACATATTACCATTGGTTATACATTGCACATTGATTATGTTTATTTACTAAATATATGTTGATTAATATATTTACACATGTTATATAATTTATTATATAATAATATTTTGTACAAATATTTAACATTCTAATATATTTCTATTATTTCTCATATATTATATAGTAATATAATGTTATTACTATTAAAATTATATAATAATATTATATTAGCATATATTAAAATAATATATTATTGTTATATTATGACTAGCAAATTAAAAATCAGAATATAGTTTGTCTAGCATAGATTTTGAGAATCACATGGATAGTTTTGAATTATAATATCTTACAGTATTTGAGTTTAAGGACAATGCTATTTATTGTGCATTGAAACTTTGCCCATGACCTTCCAGCTAGGCATTCTTTCTTGATAGATTCATGAACTGTCATATGACAACTCAGCTGGTCCGTTGTCACAGGCTGCCCTTTACACACCACTTGCATCTTTTTCTCCATCATTGCCCTTTAACTTTAGTATTGTTGGCAGTGTGCCTTGGATTAGGTTATTCTCTAGAATTCTCTTAAATCCGACATTTTAAAAGTTTGTGTGTTCTACACAAAACACATTACAAAATAATCACATTGAAGAAGAATAAAAACTTGATTCATATGCACATGTTTGGTCCCAACAGGAACAAATCACATCAGAACTCTATTTCAGTTTCTGCAAATGAGAATTTTTCCACTTCTGTCAAAAATAGACAAGTCCAGCAATTCATTTTTCCCCTGCTACTTTTTATCACACACACTGCTGCTATTTATGCAAAAGAAAAACATTTTTAGGGTGAAAGCAAAATCCTGTATATCTGGATTGTTACATAAAATCTGGTGTGCTTTAAGAAAAAGAATTTTATGATAGTTTATTCATTTTTTCACAATTGTTGCCAACTATCTTATAAGTGCCAGTCACTGTTCTCATATTGGGAAATATAATAATGAAGTTATATATTATAAAACATCTCCCTTACTCATTTTCATTTTGTTTCTAGTCTAAACCCAGTGGGAAAATGTAGTTCATATTCTGTTTAAATGGTTCTATTACCTATTTTCGTTAGAAAGAAAATCTGCTGGAACCTACATCGTTTATTAGTGATATGTTTACTTCACTATGACAGTGGAACAACTGAGAGAATTATTTTTTAAGTGGTATAGCGTGTTTACACTTTTTTGTTTTTATAAACAACAAGCTTTTATTAGGCAAGTATTGTTTGGGAATGTCATCTTTGCACCACTAGCTATAAGTCCACTATAACTTCTGTCTCCCAATCATCAGCAATATTGTATTTAGGAAACTTATTCATTTTCCCATTAAGTCTTTTTTCTGCCTAGTCTATTCTATTCTGATCACACCAAAGAATCCTGTGAAGATGTAATGTGAAACATGACTACCTTTCAAATTAAATAATTTGATGAGTGCTAGAATAAGAGGAGGTACCTGTCTCCCCAAAGCCAATAAAATATTATTGAAATTAAATACTATATTTAATAATTTTAAATATCTCTATTCTAATTGGATTCAGGTTTGGTATGAAACATGCCAATTTACATGATTTACTAAATATAGTAATTGAAAGGAAAATACTACTTTTAAACTGCTACTCCATATTTTCATGAACAAGTGAATTTAGTGCTTCAACATAAATGAACATGCACCTGTATGTTCCTGGACATTACACTGGTGAACAATCCTTAAAAAAAACTTGCTATCAAGCATCCAACTATTCTTTTCTTTTTTTTACAAAAACATTCACCATCCACATCTCATGCATTTTGCAAAGCATTTATTTTTAAAAACCTATTTGCCAAAAAGAGGATAAAAGTATCATGGAAGGTGATTCTAGATACATTTTAAAATGACATACTATAATTATTTTTTAGCAGCAATTTGTCAAGGAGTTGAACCATCAGTCTCCTTTCTGAAGAATTATCTCTGAAAGGACTTGTTGAATTTGAAGCCCTAATTACAGACTTAATTAGTTGGCAAGCTTGTTAAATTACACTTTGTAAAAGTGCATGATGTTTAAGTGGAATTAACTTATAGTAGTTTTGGACACTGCTGCATTTATCTACCATATACTATTCCTTGGATGGTTGTCTCTGCTCTCCCCTTGACCTTGAATGAACAGGGAAGCTACAGGAAACAGGTCTACAACCTCTGAGGGACCAAAAGTGCTGGTACAGCCAACACCTACTAAGATAGGTGTTGCATTACACCTACGAAGCTAATAGATGATAGTATTTACAAAGCTTCGCTAAATGATTAAATCTATTTCGTGGACAAAAGAATTTTTAAGTTAATTTGTTTTGTGGAGAGAATAATTTAACCAGCTTAGCATTTTGTTGATGGAATTATGATGAAATTCATTTTGTCTACATAATTGATTGGACAGCTAGCAGAATGTATTTCTCTCCAGAATGAAGCATATGCAGAGGTTGTCAAATGGCATTCCTCCTGGTCTCAAATCATCCTGTCAACAAAATGAATACAAGATCTTTTCGTTTACAATACTGCTGTAGGTGTTAATTATTGGAGAATAGACTAAAAAGTCAAATCATCTGTTCAATATCGATAGAAAAATATTCATACCATTCATTAATTAATCTTACAAAAGGATTATTCTGGAAATGACTTATATCTAAACCTGTGTAACAAGGTAGGTGTGTGGTTTTTCTTCACATTCATTGCTTTGGACATGAAATAAATACTTTGGCTAAAATGTAAATTGAATGACTAGAGTAAGAAACATTCAGAAACTATTGCGAAATAGAGTACAAAGAAGGTCATGAATAGTCCATGATAGGAAAATTGAAGGCTACATAAGTTACCAACACTAAGTATAAATTTACAGGGTTCTCCAGACATACTTGTAATTGAATTAGATTCTTGTGCCATAATCAGCTTAAGCTTAGAGGCTTGCACAGGAAGACGAGAGTTGTAGCAGAGCGCTAATCATGGATCTATGCCATACAGTTCATGCTTCTCTGCATTTTCTTATTGCCTTTTCCCAAAAACATCTGTAAATGACCAAAGTAGATTCCTACAATATAGACTGGGACATTCATAGGACACATAATTACTGGAGATTCTTCTTCAGATAGCCTTTGTTTTGGGGGTTGAAACTCTTTATTCAGGATGTTGGAGTAAGAAGCATAAACAGAATATATTGTGTGAAGAAAAAACCATGTTTGGGGATGGCTACTCTGAAAATGAATTAATGCTCATTATATTTTAAGAATCAGTGATTATTTAGATTTGTATTTTGTTCCTTCATAAATAAAAGATTATGGAAGCATTTCCTGTCAATTCTCAACTCTGAATCTACTCCAAAGAAAATTTCCAGCTTGTAAAATCTAACATGAATAGGTGAATTATTCACCATAGCTCTTTAAAGCTATCTAGTTAATGCATATAATTAGGCTGATAAGGCCAGATGTTAACTATTTTGAGACACGATCACTTCTTCTTGTATCTACTCTGTGGGCTATTAGCAAACTTCTGCAAGCTACCATTTGTTTAAAAATTAAAGACCAATGCCAATGCTCAACTTCAGGGTCATGGAATAAATACGGACAGAATTAGGCAGTTGTGTTGAATGCTGTTTTGAAATAAACTAGCAAATACTGCAGGCAACTACAGACTAGTTGAAAATAAGTCACTGGGGACAGGAGTAAATATCTGAATATAAAACTAAAATATATGTAGCAGGAAATATGTTTCAGTAGGAAGAATGGAGAAGTTGCATAACTGAAAATGGAGAAACCACTGACTGGTATAAAACTGAGCCATGAGGTTGGAACTGTAAGGTAAACTTCATTCTCCATCTCTAATTCCAGACCTGGCATTTTGCTGGAAAATATTTTGCTAAATACATTGTGTGTGTATTTAGAAATTGCTTATTACCCATCTGAAAGCAGTTAGATTTGGAAAAAGAGAAAGTATATTATACAATCTCTCTATTTTAAATTTATCATAATTAATTTGGGAATATAGTAGCAATATAATTCATTTAGGAAATAATCCTAAGCCACATAGTAAATGTATGTCACAATACAGACATATCCATTCATAGATGAGCATTCTCTTAAATATGGTCTACTGTAGGGTGTAGAAACAAATATTACTAGAATTCAAAGCAAAATGTGTATGCTAAACATGTTTCTTTAATTAATTTTAAAATTTACATCCATTTTTAATCAAAACTCTTCCAAAGGGACATAAAATAAAACATGTCCCCATGACTTTTTTTGACAGAAGCAAGTAAAACAAGGTTGGAAATTTGAAATGGAGCCATAAGTGAAGACAATATAGATAACATAGTGATTTATACACTTGTCATTGGTTACCTTACATTTGGTTTAAAACTTTAATTCATTACACTTGTGTTCAAATGTTCTGTATCCTTATCATTGCCAATATTCACATACATACACATACAGACATGAATACTGAGGAAAGGGTTATTATTTCCATTTATAGGTGAAAGATGAGAAACCCAAAATCCAGAGATGATAACAAATGATTCCCATCCTCAGAGGAACTGAGCCAAGACTTTCAGAAAAAATCTGGTCCATGGACCCAGCTTTTCTGAGATAAGTACAGTTCTCTTTTCATTCCACCAGGTAAGATTTCTTAGAAAAATCAAATCTTGAGCTAGAATTTTAAAAAAATGATCAAGAGACTATCTTGTATGAGGCATTGTTAAAAAGACACACTCTGACTAGCTGGAAAGATGTGACATTTCAGGTTAATTCTGGTGAATGGATTTAGCTGATGGAGGGCTAAGTTATTAAGCTGAAGTGTTACCTGAGAAAGCAAGGTCTTAAGGAACTTCCTAGGAAATGGACTGATAACATCTGTACACTGCATTCAAAATTCCCTTTTATAAGAAAGTTACAGTGACATGAATATATGTGCTGCTCGATGTGTTTTGACTTCTTGTAGCAAATGAAGGGGAACACATTTCAAGAATACATTTTAAGTGGGTCATACAGAAATTAAAATAATTTTGCAAGGCATAACATAGTTCTAAATATTAGACATAGTCCAATAAAGAAAGCCCTGGATTTTCACAGGATTATTGGCAGTAGTACCTATAAGGAATGTGGAAAGTTTCTTTGGAACCGAATGCACTCAACCCCACTAACAGAGTAAAGCTCATGGCAATCTACATGTGGAGTTCAACTAAATGAAAAAAATAGTGGATTTTTGGGTAAAGATGGCAACATGGATATAGTTCCCTACTATACATCTTTTACACACTTCTCTAAGGAGGGTGCAAAGAGATTTATTTTTAAAAGTCTATACCCACAAAGACTGGGAGCATGGGGAAAGAAACTATAGAAACTATAGTTCCATTAGTGGCAAAGGACCTGAGCAAACAGAATCCTGAGGCTGTGGTGAAGAAACCCAAGAACCAACTTGTCTTAGAATCCTCAATGGCTCTTGAATTAGTAATATTGGGCATATAGATTATTTACTGCTGCCCAGCAAACTAACCCAAAACTTATGTAAAACAATAACAACTTTATTGTGCTCACAAAATCTGTGGATGAAGAATTCAAAAAGTATGCAGTGAGAATGGTAGTTTTCTGCTCTGTGATGTCTGGGACCAAAACAGAGATGAAGTGAATGGCTGGAGGTTGGGCTGGAAAACCCACAGTCAGGATGGCTTCTTCCCTTACAGCCTCATGACTGGGCTAGATCAGACAAAGAAAGGATCAGCTTGGACTTTTTACTACGATGCTTGCATATGATCTCTTAAGTAGTCTCAAGGTAGTTGGGCTTTTATTTGATGATTCAGGACTACAGGAGTATTTCCACCAGCAGAGTGGAACCTGCATGGTCTTTCATGACCTAGACTTGGAAAATCCCATTGCCTCAGACGTCTCAGACTTTATTGGTAGAATCAGTCACAAGTCCACTCAGATTCAAGGGGAGAGAACATAAGCTTTTCTGTTAGCTCAAGAACTGCCATATCAGATAGTCCTGGAAATGGTAATGAGGAACTGCATTAAAAAAATCAGTTTATGAAGCAGATACCCATCCAAAATTTCACTCAGTAGGATGTTGCCCCCCCTTTTACCATAACAAAAAACTGAAGGTTTGTTTTCTGGAAAGAATAAAACAGCTGTTTCCTCATCTGAGAAACACCAACATAATTGAGAGTAAAGGTATGAGAGAGAAAGTTGGGGACTAAAGTTATATGAGGTTTTCCTGGAAAAAGTCCAGCCATTGTTAGTATAACAAGAATGGTTTGCATGACATTGATGTAACCTGGCAGCCAGGGAGAGTGGACTGGAATGTAAGGGCATAAACAATGATGACTTCACTGTACCAGTCAGTGGGGGCCGTAGATGCTGTTGAGTGAGCATGTGTACTGTGTGGTTATCACATTCAAAATGACTGTGTGAGCGGGGCAATGGATTTCCGTCAAATTTTGTGTTATGCTTGAACATTCCTCCGCAGAAACTATTCTGATGGTTCAGAAGGCCACAGTCATGGGCAACTGGTGATTGATATCTTCATCATTACAATACACCTGCTCATGCTTCAGGTCTCCTGCAGTTTTTTGGAGAAACATCAAATCACCCAGGTGACTCAGCCTTCCTACAGCCCAGATTTGATGCCCTGTGACTTCTGGCTTTTCCCAAAACTAAAATCACCTTTGAAGTGGAAGAGATTTCAGACTGTCGGTGAGATCCAGGAAAAATACAATGGAGCAGCTGATGGCAATTGGGAGGTCCCAAGGTGCCTACTTGGAAGGGGACTGAGGCATCATTGTGTTATGTACAATGTTTCTTATATCTTGTATCTTTTTCAATAAATGTCTCTATTTTTCAGCTTACATGGCTGGATACCTATGTATGGGACAGACCCCATAAATACTAGATGCTATTTCCTAGCTCTCTTTCCCCCTAACTTTCAGAACACAGGGAACTAGTCTTTATTCTCACAGCAAGTAATTTGAAGTTTCTTTTCTGGGAAATCTGATTAGCCCAATTTTGACATTATTTTCCCAGGTAAGAGGATCAGCCAAGACATCATACAGCAAAGCACACATGTGCAAGCTCCACCCATGAACTTTGATCAGTTGTTAGTGTAATATACAAACAGGCAACTGATAGTTACTGGATATTTTTGGGAATCCTCTAACATTAAAAAGAGGGGGAAAACTGGAGAAAATAGGGACTGCAAAAAGAAAAACAGTGAAAAGAGTTGTCACTAATATTCTCAGAGTGATGAGAACTGATTTTACAGTAATAAAGAAACAGAAAGCAATAATACAGAAAAGTGACATTCTGACAGCATTAGAAGATTTGGGAGATAGACCTGAAGATAAAGTTGAAATAGAACAAAATAACTAAGATAGAAAAGAGAGAAGAAACATAAGGAAATTAAGGAGTATTAATTCAGAAAATCTAACATCAAAACATAAGAACTTAGAATGAAAAATAAAGGAAGGAAAAATCAATAAAATAATTTAATAAAATTATTCTACAAGAGAAGGGACTTTTTGGATTGAAAGGGCCAGTGAATGCTTACCCAGTGGATTAAAATTGTCATACAACAAAGCCTATTGTGATACAAACCCAGAGGACTCAGGACTAGTTTATACAAAAGGTCAGGAATTACAGTACCTCTCGACAGGAACAATGAAAGCTAGGAGGCAGTGAAAGAATGCTTTCAATATTTGGAGAAAAATATCATTTCCAAACTAGAATTATACATAGAGTCAAACTATCAATCAAACATGAAACTATAATAAAGTATTTTGACAGGCAAGGTCTCAAAATTTTATCTCGCTTATATCGTTTCTCAGAACTAGCTCCACGAAATAGGAAAGTAATCAAGAAAAAAAATCCAGGGTTAAAGAAAGAACAAAATCCAAACCCGGGATGCATGGGAGGGTGATTTTTGGATGCTAGCTGTGCTCCAGGCATGGTGATGAGCAGTTTATACTGAAACAAGTCAGGAGACTGTGGGAGAAAATTCTTTGAGATGATAGACTTAGTGGAATACCTGATGTATCTGGATGTTTTCAAGCACTTGGCTAAAGGTTTTGAGGTAGTGTTACAAGGTACAGCCAAGAGAGGGGCCCCAAATAAGGATTTGGAATGGGGCCCAGAACTCAGGGTGTCCAGGAAATATTGGGATGCCCTCCTCCATCCCCCACACAGGTGTGGGTTGGGGGAAGGGACAAATGGAGCAGGGCTATTGAGAGCTGTTTTGCATAGCAACAGCTTTGCAGCTAATCTCTGGTGTGGTCATTTAGCATATCTATAATCTTTAACTGGTTGCATAGATATGTTAAATAGCTGTGGCCAAGTTCTGAGCCAGGGAGATGGAAGTAACTTCCCCACCAAGATGTAATTGGTGGGGCAGGTTCCTCGAGTTATAGCACCTGTGTGAGAGCTTGGAGGTGATTGGCTCCATTACATGGGGCCATGCCTGCCCAGGCTCACTATGGCAGCCCAGTAAAGCTGGAAGGATATGGGAGTGTTGGCAAGTGTAGCCAATCGTGGGAGGAGTTGGAAATGGGGTTGCAGAGGAAGATGGGCATGGGGATTTAAACCCAGACTCTACAGCCATTGGAGAGAGAACCACTCGGTCTTTAGCAGACTGGGTACTCCCACAGCCCTGTGAGGGAGAACCATGAGGCTTTGCCAGAGTGGGGACTCCCTCGGCCATTGTGCAGAGAAGACCACTTGGATGTGGCAATGGAAAGGAGAGCCACATGTCTGTGGACATGTAAGAGAGCCACACAGCTTTGCCAGAGTGGGGACCCCCGCAGCTTTAGAAGGGGAAACCACCACCTGGCTTTAGCAGAGATCTTGGCGACACAGCTGATGGTGCCAGGAACTGAGGGAGGCCTACCAGCCAAGACGGATTATTGGGAAGAACTGGGGACTGCCTGATCCACGGACTTCTATGTCTTTTCCTGAGATACAGTACCCCAGAATGGGCAAAGGGGGAAGGAAGGACTGTGTGTGTTTGTGGGTGTTTTAAGAGACTTTGGGATTTTGATGAAGACATTAGGTCACTACTTTAAGTTTGTATAGCATTAAATAAATATTTCCTTTCCTTTTCATGAATTGCTGGCATTTAGAGACGTCTTTCCTATAAGGCAGTAGACATAACAAACCTGGGGGGTTCCTTTCGGTAATAGTATATTGCCCTTGCCCGCCCCCCTTGTATTCTGTAACAGTAGATTATATTTGAATAAATAGAAAACTAAGCTAATAAAGAATAAAGTAATCCCTAATCTCTTTCTGGAGAGAAAGCAAAAAAATTATTCAGGAAAATAAAAATAATCATATTGTACCACACTGCTCTGTTGTGATTATAATTTACATAGCATAATGCAAACTTGGGAAATGGTCTATACAAAATGACGATGTTAGGATGTTATGAATATGAGGGTAGAGTATGGACAGGAGTCCAGGCCGTGGGGTTAAGTAAGAGAAAGAGAGAACAGGTTCCTCACTTCTGTGGCAGGATATCAACTCCACATTATTTGGTATATGAAGGCATTCATATACCAGAAGATTCTTCTGGAAGAGATATAAGTGCTTGTGTTCTGAGGAATGGGAAATAGAAGCAGATAGTAAGGGACAATTATTTTTGGTTAAAAAAACTATTCAAAGTTTAAAAAAAATTTGACCCTTTAATTTATGTACATCTATAATTTTGTTTAAGATGAAAGGTAAAATGAAAAGTTTTGGATGGAAAAGGGAAAAATTATATCACCAGAGTCAACTTAATAGCATGCCAGAAAATAGTATTAGATACTGAGCTCAAATACATATTTGTAATATTTATAACTTGGTAACCACTCATATACATTCACACACACATATTTGTAGTTCACAGCCTGTTGAAGAGCCCAAAAGGGTTAATGAATTTTTATGTATTCCAACTTTTTTTTCTTTTTTAAAATCATTTTTTTTATTTTTCAATTACTGTTGACATATAGGGTTGGGCACAAATAACACCCCCTTTTATTATAAAATCATAAGCATGTAATTCAGTAACATAACAATATCACATTCAAGCATACCATATGCCATTCTAGGTGAAATGTTGACATTATTACAACCATATTATTACCCTACCATTCACACTCAAGTAGGCATTTCTTCTGTCGGACCTTGTACAATATTATATTAGTTTCAGGTGTACACCCAAGTGATTAGACATTATATAACATAGTAAGTAATCATCCCAATATATCTCGAATCCATCTGACACCATACATAATTATCATATTATTGACTACATTCCGTATGCTGTAATTTGCATCCCCATGACTATTCTGTAACTAGTTCTTGGTTAGACTGTTAAACATGTTTAAATAATTAACTAATAATAATTAGAAAAGAGGTAAAAAATGTATGAGAAAAAATTTATGTAAAATGGTAATTTATGGAGCAAAATATCTTTCATTCTTAAGACAAAATTTGTAATAACCAAAAGATTCCAACAATTGCAAAGTAAATGTGCAGGATTTACTGGCTCTCACAACTGCTAGAAAAGTTTAAATGATATGGAGGATGACCTCAGTCATTTTTTTTAACTAGCAATTCTTGTTACAGATCTAAAGGAGTGGTGCAGATGTAGGAGGCTGATTCAACAACAAGCTTGTTTCTTGTGAGGATACTTGTCAGTTACAAGGACACTCTTGTGTCTCTAAACGCAAAGGCATAAACTCTTAGTGCCTTGGACACACAGCTAATATTACATTTCAAAAAATATCCTGTAGAAATGACCTGATAATTGACTGACATGAAAACAGACCAACACAAACCACTTTTTTTAAGTAAAGGCAATTTTGTCCTATAGTGGTTGTAGGACAATGAGAAAGAATACACCAAAACAGAGTCTCAATTAATCTCTAAGAGCATAACAGACAGATCTCATAATAATATTACCAAATAGATTTTTTAATAAAATACACAGTTTATATAAAACATACATTGTATGCTAGATTTACCCTTTACTTCTAATTTAAAGACTACCACCATCCACATCTTCTCTGTCATAATTACTCTCCTTGTTAACACCTCATAATGAGGAAAAAGCAAATCAGTTGTGTCATTATACCTTGCTGCTAAACAGAAGCAACACAGCCATTAATGACTTTAACATATGTTCATGTTTTCCCGGCCACTGGGAACTTCATTCATCTGTTTCTCCTTGAGGCAAGGCATGTCTGTTAATAACATGATTCTGAATTTCTTTCTCTGGGAGTCAATATTCAGAACAAAATTTTCAGGTTCAACATTAGAGGTGAAGCAACCGAGAGACAAGGTGCCCATAAGGGATGAATGGCTCTAGGAGCATCTGTTCTTACCTCTTCCTCCCTATACCGGCTGTCTGCCTTCATTACAAATCTGCCCACTGGGTGGCGATATAAATATGTAACACTTCACACACAAGGCAGTGAAATTTTGAGACATCGCAAAAGGTTTTGTAATTTCAGTAAAAACAGAGCATTGAGCAATACACTAACATTTTGTCACTGACTTGGGAAGCATGAATTTTAATATTAGTCCTGCAATTTAAGTGATTACCAGATAATTAGTTTAGTCATTTAAACTCCTGCCATTGCTCCCTTCCCCAAACAAAAGGTGTGTGTTTAATCTTACACGAACCTTTTAGCTAACTGTTCTCAATTTTTTTTCTGCCAATTCAGACTAGTCTTGGTCAATTTACTTAACCTCTTCATATTTCTTTTTTTTCTGTCCAGTGATCTACTGTGAAGAAGCACTAATAAAAGTAATTATGAAACACTTTGTGAATTTTAGTGCCGAAGATAACTAGACTGCTTTGAAGTCGCCAAAAGTGTGACGAGTGTTTTGACAAGTCCATAATTAAACTGTCCAAACTGCATTAGCTAGTGATAGCTTTTAACCAGGGCTGACTGTTCCCATCCAACTATGGGTTGAAATTATAGTGGCCTCCGAAAGCCCACCAAACTTTCCCAGAGAACTGCAAATGGGCATTGAAGTCTGAAAGTTCTCCTTATCTTTGGCGACAGTAATGAAAACATCATCAGACTGCTACCTTTTCAGTTTTCTTGTTTGTTTCTCATGGAAGAAACGACAACTCTGTTAATTAGTTTTTAAGGAAATGTTGAATGGCATTACTCACAGTGACAAATCAATGGCACTACAGTTCAAAATGGAATGCTTTTTGCCACCTAAATGTCCCAGCTTTCACCACGACAGGAGTATAAATAAAGTCCCATTAATATCTGTGCCTGAGTCTCACTGATACCAAGCTTTCACCTGCTCACACGGGAATTTTATTACCCCACAAGTGTTTCTGAGAATTCTTGAGATGTGACTAACATGCATATTAAATCAAGCCTGGTTATCCCTCACCATCCTTGGTATTGAAGCCCAGTCCTGAAGCTGTCGGCATCCCCTACAGCACCTCCAAGGGGCCACTAGGTGGACCTGCTTTGTTTCCTCTCTTCTGAGGTATTAGTGACCCTGGTCCAGTAAAGAAGTAGAAATCACTTCAGTTATTCACAACAAAGGGAATTTGATGCGGGGAAGTAGTTACTTACATGTTATAAGGTCTGACCATCCCAACCGGGGATTATGAGCAACCTTAAGGTCAGCAACAAGAAGCCAGTATATACTTGAACTGGAGGCACAAGAAAGAACTGATGTGACCATAAGCCAACAGGTAGAAGCTGCAAACACAAAAGGAGAGCCTATTGGGAACTGGGTTCAGGAAAGAGGTACAACTACTGCTCAAGAAGCTTCTAGAAGCACAATGGAGTTAGCTAAATACCCAAGCTTCTTTAACCCCTGCCCCAGTCTGCCCCTGGTACCTTTCATTGTCTTCACCCTGCGGGATGCCCGCTGACGTGGAATCCTACCAGGGAAACACACAGTGCTGCAATACAGGGCGTAGCAGATCGAGGGCGAAAAGTGGACAGGAGGGCAAATAGGTGCAGGATCTGGACATGAAGCCTGGCTGCTGTGCCTGGATTGATGCCAGCAGCTCTTCAGCTGTGCACTCAGACACCTCTGCTGGCTGGCAGCTGCTCTGTATCTCCCACTGTACTCTGAAGAATTAGTCACACACCCAACTTCTAGAACAGGAGCTGGTAGTTGAGCTAAGCTACTGCATGGTATGGCTGCCTTAGCCTCCATCTTGTTTGGTCAAGTGGCCTTAAACTGACACAAGTCCCCACCCTCACCGTGCAGACACATGCCCTAGATAACAGCCCACACACTCACAAAGGTGAGTTCCCAATATAACTCCCCCAATATCATTTGTGATCAACAATGTCCCACTTTTCCTTGTGTGCCCCTTACACAACACCCCCATTGTGCTTACTGAAACCCAACTCTTTAGTTTCAGTTGACCAATCGGCCCTTAACATGGGACCCCAAAGCACTCCCCCCATAGAACTTAATAAAGGCATGTGCCCCGGGTCCTCATTCTGTGTAGGCGCTCTGCCTTCATCTCTCTGTGTGGCTCCTCCAGGCCCTGTGAGTAGTAAACTTCTTTATTTGATCTTCTCTTGTGGTCTTTTATTGAACTGTGGCTCACCATCCAGCACCCCGGTGCTCCGTTTAACAAATGTTAACAAAGTCATAACAAGGTGGCAGGCTGGAATGGATACTTACACTGAGGGCTTCTTTTCTAAGGCAGCTGCCACCACTGCTTACTTGTTCGGGGCTCAGGATATCTCAGCGCAAGATCAGGAGAGTAGCGCTGCCTTCCTCTGTAGTTCAGAGAGTTTTGCAAAAAGATTGACCTCGAAGTATTAGAAACATATTGGGCATAAGTCTTATTTGTCAACCTCACTATTTCAGTAAATGTCACATTTATTTAGTGTTTGGTTAAATTATAACAGAGCTTGGGTCACCATGTCAACAGCTTGGCAGGGATTTCAGTATTACTCATTTTAGGGACTACTGACTTGCTTCTAGAATCAGAGAAAATATAAAAGTATATAGTATTGAGAAAATAAGATCAATACCTTTAATTGTTAGGCTGTCATAGTCACCGGTATACTCTCATTGTTCCAGTGACAAACTCCCTTGAAGATTAGCCATTTCACATAAGTGAAAGGACAGCTGGGTGGGGGGAAAATGTTCACATACAACTCCCACACTTCACAAGTTGTACTGCTCGCCAGCAGGCCTTGTTGCTGGGTGTGGTCTTCTTCCATCATCCTTCCTGGAGGCAACTGTTTCCTGAGGACTTCCCTGACCAGTGCACCAAACATGGCTCTATTTGCCAGACTCCAGTCCTGATGGAAATCTCAGGTTACTTCTTTGTTGGGGGACATGATGGCTTTTCTTCTGTTTGTTTTGTTTGAGTCCACATGCCAATCAGTAAACACAAACAACCCCGAGAGCTGTGGACAGTTCCTAATTCCATACATCAGCCTAAGTCAGGGTGTAAGCTCACCTGAGATGCCTGTTATACTTCATGTGGTTTTATCACCAACAGACAACTTCCCTGCAGGTGCTCAGAAGCACCTGGGATTCTACACTTTATTTTTAAGATAGATTTGTAAATCATCCTGCATGTATTTGTGATCCTAGTCTGAAAACACATCATTCCGATTCTGTTCTGGAGATAGAGAATCCAGGTTTCCAAGGGACCCAAAGGCTGGGGTAGAGTGGCGGCCATTCGATTCTGCTGAGCACAGTCGTTTGCATACATTGATTGGTGGGCTGCCCTGGTTCTTTCTGCAGCACCAGGGAAATTCAGGCTTCGGTGCCTTAGAATCAGTCAGATTAGGTACCTGAGGTGCCCTGTAATCAGTCCGATTCAACACAGGACGTTGGAGAAGCTGTAAGAAGTCGGTAGAAAAAGAGAAGGAAAAGTAGATCTATGGTCCATGAAACAGGCTGATTCTACTTGTTACAGATTTGTTATAGGTATATTATAGAATTTTTTTTTAAGATTCTATCAAGAAAAACAAACAAGTAAACAAGCAAAAAAAAATCCTCATGATAAGTATTTTCCTCCTTTGGGCCTTCTACAGGGAAGAGAAGAGAATGCCCCAGCCTGTTGGCAGGTGTTTAGGACACAACCATGTATGAGCTGTAAATGCGGACAGTCACATTAGGATGTATGTGCTAGTCTTGCCTAAGGTTGGTCAGCCTGACTCAGTTCCCCTACTTACATGAGCATATCCTGATAAAACCAGTTTTTAGGGGACATGGTCACCTGTCCGTCTTCAGGTAATTTTCTTCCACACAGAGCTGGATAGGGTTTCCATTTGAGTATGTCAGGCTATCATCTGAATGTGTAACAATCAGTATAAAAAGAAAAAGTTTTTGAGAGCAAATCTGATGGCAGGTGTTTGCCTGGCTATACGATGGTAAATACGGGAAACGAGGAGGTAAAGCCACAGAAGTGGGGAAGAAGGGCACAAGAATACAACAGAGGACAGAAGGCAGAAATGCAGGATTTATGAGAGCTCCATTCATGGGTTATATTGTATCAAATGAAATAGGAAAACTGTGAATGAGGCTGTAAATGCATGTCAGGATTTGGGAGAATTTTATTACCCACTAGAGTTACATTCTTCTATATTTTGATATTACTAGGCCCTTTTCAGAGTAATATACACTTTAAATTCTTCCCCAACCACATCAAGGCAGTATTCTGAACAATGGCTGCTACTATCTCAGAGGTTATAGTTTTTACTTTTATTTTTATTTTAGTGAAGTCAGCAGTTTCGGAAATGTAACCTAAAGCTTTTTTCCCTTTCCTTTTATTTTTTCCAGACCCATCTTCAATGATCTACTCTTTTTTTTTTTTTTTTTAAACACTTAAGGCCTTAAAGTGATAGGCTACCTAAACACTTGTTAGGCTTGGGTTGAAGGAGAGAAAAATGAGGCCATACCTGAACATAAAACAGTAACATCATAGATATTTTTCAAAAGAAATATTGATTTGTTCTCTTGCTTTCCTTCAAGAAATGGAAAATTGATAGCTTTTATAGTTAGGACATGCTTTCTGAGTACAGATTATCTGGCGTTTTACATACTGTCCTGCCCCAGAGTCTTTGACTCGGCTGTGGGATTTACCTGTGTCTCCCAGGCAATAATCTTCTCTCAGTCCCTGGGGGAAGCACAGAAGCTTCTGCTTCCAGTGCCTGCAGAGATAAGAACCTCCTGATTTCACCAGGCCCTCTCTACTGAATTACTAGATAACCAGAAAGTTCCACCTTGTATTGACCCTAAATCTGTGTACTCGTGGCTGATGCATATCTTCCCCGTTGCATTTACGGAACCACCCAGAATGATTCACCTTTTAACCTAAAGTCCTCCAAGTATTAAGGCAGTACAGGAGGAAGATGTGTGATTGCCATTCCAGAACCTCCTAGAGATATAAAACCTGGGGAAACATTCCAAACCTGTGTCTTTACTGAACTCGACCTTTAAAAAGGAGCATATGTTAGATTCCAATAGAAGTCACTATTTAAATGAAGTCCAGTTTATTGATTCATAATTCATAAGGTCACTGTATATTGTTTCTTGCCATAGATTTTCCTTAAGTCAGCGTACAGCTCCTTTACAAAGAAACTCAGGCTGATGGGAGGCAATCTAGCTTCACAGCTTCACAATATTAACTGTGAACAGTGTCCCTGGGGGCACACTGGAGGGCAGAGAAGAGAGCAGGGGATGGCAGATTTAGTGCTGTAGTTTACTGAACCTCACATGCCATTGGCTACAAGGTATACTTTTATTTTAGGGACAGCTGTGGGTCAATGAATAGTGGTGTTTATTGGTCTGAGATACGATGCGGCTAAGTGGAAGCTGAACCAGAGCATTGCTTCTCTTCCTACTCTGGTCGGAGCGCAGGGAGGGCGGATGACTCCAACGGTGCCAGGCAAGGTGGCTCTTCCTCTCTATATCTGTGTCAAAAACTTAAAGTCTGTATTGAGAGCGACGAGGGATGTAGCATAAGGGACAACATAAATATATTCCATATTTTTAAAAATTTCATCATTTGAAGGTAGCTAGCAGCCTAGTGCTGTCTCTGCAGATGACAATTTTACTTTGTCTTTACAGTAAGACATTCTGCACTCCTGGCATGGGAACATTCTAAGTGCAGATTTTAGAAAACTTACTAATTGCACGCCACTTTGTGTGAAGCTTTTTTCTTCTTATTTTTAGATCATATGCAAAGCAATAATGGCTAAATTAAAATAGACCGAGAACTTTGGGGTGGGGTAGGGTACCCTCGAGACTTTAAAAAGTGGTCAAAAAGGAGAAGCAGAGACCTAATTACCACTGCCTTGCTTCATCACACACTAGTCAATGCCTTCCTCAATGTGTTTAGTTTATCAAGTTAAAAGAGCCATCGACAATACCACACACAGGAAGATGTAATAAAAACCAGAAGGAAGAATAAGAATGTGTAGTGGAAAGATTTGCCATTGATAGTAGCAGAAACTAATATTTTTAAGTGTTCTGCTGCTATCATTGGATACATACAAGCTAATAATAAATAGTATCATATTTTTAAAAATTAGACTTGACTTCACTTTGCACGCATTCCATTGTCTAGTCGATGCTGACATTCTGGAGAAAGCATTTTCCTACAGAAATTCTTAGAGAAAATATAAAGTGAATTTGTGCTTTTAAAAATAAAAAGACTAAAAACAGAGAGATACATGCTACAATGGCTTAGTAACCCCTGGCTGTATTAAATACATCAGGTCCTCTGAAAACTTCCTCGAGTCTTTAGAAGAAGACAAGGTTGTTTTGTTAAACTTGTTTATTGAATCTAACATAGCTCGGGGTGTACCTGTCATCTGGCCGTTAGGAATCATGACTTGAACTTGTTCAACTAACTTTACCAAATAATATATTTTCTTTTGCAGTCCCCTTAAAAACAGCATATTGAACTGGCTCATAAGGACCTACAATCTGATTTTAAAAGCTCACTTGCCATATAATGGGGAAAACTCAATCTTGGGCAGAATCAGAAGTTTCTTGTTGATTACAATGGGGAAGTGTTCACTCCTACCCTCGTTTTCCCTTTTTCTCCCTACATTTAACTTTCTCCCTTTGTATTTTATGAAGGACCGTAAAGTGTGTTCTTTCTGTTAACTTGAAACTTACGGGAAAAACACAACAAAACAAAATTCATTCTCTTTTCTCTCAGCTACCGATAAGGATTTCTGCAGGTACCAAGACAAAATGAGGAATTATTCACAGTGAATAAAATTTGTAGCTATTGTCAGCTTGGCACTGAAGCCCGTGTGTGAAGGATACTGCTTTTCTCTTTTCCTACATATCAAAGGAATTGGAGTGCTATTATTCAGTTCTCTCTCATCTCTTTACTAGCTGAATAAGAAAATCATCCTATCAAATTGTGGCCACACATATGGCAAAAAAAATATTTTCCCAGATTACTGGGAGCAAAATGTAAGAGGAAGAGCAGACAAAGACTATAGTACAGACAGGACATTCTTTGTCCTGCTAGACCGTGACTCCCTCTGGATACTGTCTACAAAATGGTCCCAATAATTCTCCTTTTTATTCACTCTGTTGGCAACGTACTTGCATCCTCTCCCATTAAGAGAGTTATTTCTTTACCTGTGAATTTGATGGCCTTTTGATTGCATTTGGCCAAAAGAATGTGATGGAAGTGACAGGTTCCAGTTCTGAGCATACACCTCTAAAGCGCTTGCATTCTATCACTGTCTCTCAGACACACACCTCAATGAACAGGATAAGCCCTGGCTATTCTGGTGGAGGATGACAGACCACAGGGAGCAGGGCCCAGAGTGCTGAGATCACCCTAGGCCAGCTAAGCCCAAACCAACCCACCAGCTGACCCAGATGTGTAATAAACTTGGCTGATCAAGATCAGTTAACTCTGGCCTAAATCAGCAGTCCCTTCCAACCGATCCACAGACCCAGGAGCTGAAATAAGTGTGTGTGGTGGTGTGCCACTGAGGTTTTACAGTTGTTTGTCACACGGCATTATCATGACAAAAGATAATTGATATAAGAGTTCCTCTAAGTTAGAACGTGCGTTTCTTCCCCAATTCCAATAAACCAACGGGGACTGACAAGTGGCAATCAGTCGAGGCATCTACTTCTTTCCTCAAGTTTAGTTTAAGACCTCTAGAAGTTCCCAAGAGAAATATGCTTGATACTAGTTGTTCAATTTCTTTTCTCCAAGTTTACCAGAGGGGAAAAAAACAATCGTCAAGTCTGTGTTTGGAATTCTGAGCTTCATTTTTATCCATCTTTCTGCCAAGGTCCCAGGGCGCACATAGGTCCCAGGGTGCACCTGCCCTCTCCTTACGGTCTCCTGTCAATCTGTTCTAAGATCCTTATGAGTAAGTAAATGACAATGATTAAAGCTTTATGGAAATGGTTTAATTTCAATAGAACTCAAAGCCTTACATTGGGTTTTCTTAAATTATAATCTTAGGTCACTGCATCAGAATCATGGAGAGATGACTAAAATGTACATTCCTAGGCCCCACCTAGAGGTACTACATCAGGAACAGAAGTAGAAATGGGTATGATTGTATTTCACTGAAATTTTTATTTATTTGCTTGTTTTTTGTTTATTGTTGTTTTTCATTGCTGAAATTATAAAACAAAGTCAGATCAGCAGTCAACTCCTCCACTTTATTGAGATTAGTTTCGATTATAGTCAGGAATCCATGGAGAAAAAAGAAACCACTCTATGTATTTCAATAACACAGAAATCACTCTATTTCAATGTATTTCAATGACAGGTTTATATTAGCATGCACAATCAGAAAAAAAAAATAAATGATTGCTCAACAGCTGTAAATGCGAGGTAAGCCGCCACCAGCAATCCCAGCCTGCGACACCTAAGCAGCCATTTCTTAAGAGGTTAAGCTGAAGTTCACTTCTAATGTTACCTCTGACACCAGCCTACATGTCTGTACATAACTGTCTCTGGAGATTAACGGTTTATCTTTGTCTTTTGCTTTTCAGATTTCTGGCAAGTGTCTTTCATTAGATGACTGAAACCTGAAACCAGTGGGAGAGGGGGATTCTGTGAGATCTAGTTCCAATTTCTGCTTCGTGTTGCAGAAATAACTTAGATGGGACTGGTGATGATTCCAAGTTGACACTAGAGATTCCAGCCCATAGCCGGTCCTTGAGATAGTGACACTAAGTCTGACGTCCAAAAGTTTTAAGACAAAGATTCTCCATATGTAGGCAGGAAGTTTGAGTGTAAGTGATATCTAAATATTACTCACACAACATTTTTGAGAGTTAAAGCAGGGAAATATTGAGTTGGGCATTCCTGCCATACCGTATAGGTATCAACAGTTTGTTCTTCACAAAGGGGTGGGCCAGTTTCTATTCTTCATTTATATGTATACTCTTCCCCTGAAATTTACAGGCTTCGGTAAGCTTGACATTCTGTTTTCTGATCGTGCAGTTTGTTAAATCATTTCTTCCTATGTTTCATGAGATGGCGTGCAGTAACATTTGACCTTCTCTTACTGATCTCTTGGAAAATACCCCTAATTGTATTTCCAAACTGTGGCGTCTCTTGTAACACTGCCAGCACAAACAATACATTGTACTCTTTGAACATGATGGAGTTAATATTCTTTATTTAAAAAATCTCTCAAAAATAAGACTAAATCCAGTACACTAGAGATAGTAAACAACATAATGGACACATGTGATTAGGGGTGGTGGGCAGATTACACAGGTTTTTATACTGGACTTACGTGTGAAAGTTGGTAAGTTCAAAGTTAATGAACAAAGGACAATCTGTATATATGTGAATTTCCATCTCAAGCAAAAATAAAGGTCAGACATATGGCAAGGAATATGTGTCAAGAATTTTGTTTACAAAATTTATTAAATGCTCACAACAAGCTGGTGAGGTGAGTAGTGTTCTCATTCTGTACATGTTGGAGTTGAGGGTCAGACAGGGTAAATAATTAACCCCAAGTTTCACAGTTTATAAAAGGCACAGGCTGAATTTAAATCTATAGTTCTGACTCCCAACTGTGTGCTTTTCTTCATGTCTCTGCCTCCATAAATGCAATTTTCCAATATTTAAACTTGCTGTTCTGCAGAGAGGAGAGAAAACACTTTTTTTTTTCTGGTCTTGCTCTTGTCTTTACAGCCTCCATGGCTGCATCTCAGTTTGGAAGGGAGAGATTGATTCAAATATAAAGCCTCTCTCTACCTTTCCTCTCTGGGGCTTCTCATCTTCTGTCACCAGTGGTGACAAACAAAAGTTGCAAATAAAACTGTATCTTACTTTATCGTGAAGGACATTTTTTCTCAGTCCCCCAAGGACATATTCCTTCCTTCTACCAGCACATCAATTTCTTCTCAGAAGATTGGCATAGCCTCTCTGTGTGCAGTCCCAGTGGAATGTTGAAACCGGGTGTTTGTCTCCTACTGTGGAAACCAAAGGGGCAGGACACCTCTACTCCCACCCTAGCACACCCGAAGGTGTGGAGGGGTGATTCAATCAGGCGGGCTCTTCTACAGCTTTGCATTTTGAGCGAGGGCTGGAAGTCACAGGGAAAACTGGGTGATCGCCTGATGCAAAAGCAAACTGTTTCTTCTATAAAAATGATGCCTGTAGTTCCAGTTTCATTGCTGTTTTAGTTTCTCTCAATCTCCAAACTATAAACTTTCCTTAGATTGTGAGTATAAATGGCTAAAGTACTTACTTCTGTTATTGAAGTTAGACATTCATTTCTAGGTTTGCAGTTAAAGAGTCAAAATTAATATAATCTCTGTAGTTGTTAATTATTCACCTGCCTTAACACATTTAAAAATGTAAATAATGAATATTAAAATAAAAATAAATTATAAAATTAGAGAAATCACTTTGTATTCGGTCATTGTCTTGTATTTAATATATAATATGTATAACAATCAGACATTCTTTCAGTTGCAATTAGAAGAAAAAACAATTTCATTGCGTTTGAAAATCCTGAAAGAAAATAAAAGAAAAAAATGGAGATAAAAAAATAAAAGGTAGAGATGTGAATAGTTACCACACGAAACTTATGCCGTAAATACACTGATCAAGTGTGCCGTGACTTTGACTGAGGGCTGCCTGGAAGTCTAAGCAAGAAGAAAACTGTCCGTTGCATATGTCTGAAGAATCCTAAGGTCAAAAACTAATCACTGTCTCCAAAATATAATTACTCCTTCTGAGAAAAAAAATCTGGTCTAATGTTCTCATGTGGGAACTGTAGAAAATGCAGGAAACAGTGTCTGCAAAGCACCTCCAGAGGAAACACTGCACTGTGATTCACAGACAGTTTTTAGTCAAGTTTCTCCATGTAAGTCAGTAGCATCGTGGCAAAGTGAAATGCACGGGGAGTAGTTCAGTGAGGACAAAATGATATGACTCAGGTGTGAAACTCTCTGTACTGCTCCTGTTTTATCTGTGGACAGATCTTATAATATTAGGGGAATGGGTAAGCTACAGGAATTTGGAGGAGTTCCTGGCACTCAGGAATTCCTCCAAAATGATTGGTTCCCTAATGTATAGCTGGTAATTGAGTTTAAGGTTACGCTGCCTAGCAATTATGTGCTGGGCAGTCATTCTGTGTTGGCAGTGGAGCAGATGGTTAATCTGGCTATTGTTAAATTAGAAGAATGGAAGACATAAGTATAAATAGAAAGAAACTGTTTTTTTTCTGCTTGAAGAAAAGGAGGCGCATTCATAAGAATGAGAAGATTTTCCTTGAGCAAGTATTAGGCAATTTAAAATGAAGGAATAAAGACAGTATTAAAAGTAATGCCTTATGGGAGGAAATGTGGTAAAAAGTAAAAAAATCAATTAAATAGTTTTCTCTTTGCAGGGAATATGCAGTTAATTATACAACTCATTATCTCACCAAAGCAAGATTATGAGAAACTTCAAACAAACTAATTATTTAATTTAAAAAAATGGATAAACAGCAGATACGGAGAAAATTAAATGACATTTAAGATTTTATGTGGCTCACCAATATAAAAATAGAAATATTAAAATCTTGACTAAAATGATTATTTCTAAAAATACAGTGTTTCCAATCTGACCACAGGAAAATATAAAAGGAGCAGTTACTGGGAAACAGTTGTGAACTGAATGTTTGTGTCCCCTCAAGATCCATGTATCGAAGACGAAATCCTCACTGTGATGGTATGTGGGGTTAGAGCTGACCCCTCACAGATGGATCAGCGGCCTTCTAAGAAGAGATGCCGGGAAGATGATCTCCTTTCCTCTGATCTCTGCCAAGCCAGGATGCGGTGAGAAGATAGCCATCCGCACATGGGGAGGCAGGTCCTCATCAGGCCGTGACCTGGATGGCACTCTGATTGGACTTCCCAGCCTCCAGGACTGTGAGAAATAAGTTTGTTGTTTAAGACACATAGTCCATGGCATATTTGTTACAGCAGCCTGCACTGACTAGCAGAAGTTGAATAGAGAAATTTATTAAAATACTTGATTTTAATTCAACTATATCAATAATTACATAAAAGATAAAGCACTATCTATGGAAGGCAGGATAATATTCCCCAAAGGTGTCCATGGGATCTGTGACTATGGGACCTGACTTAGCAAAGGGGATTTTGCAGATGTCATTAAGACTATGGACCTTGAAATGTGGAGATTATTTTGGATTATCAAGGTGAGTCCAATATAATCGTGTGTAACTTTAAAAGTGGAAAACTTTTTTAGCTGGAGTTAAAGAAAACTTTGTGATGATAAAATTAGAATCAGAGCAATATACTATTACTAACTTTAAGAAAGGAGAAATAGACTGCGAGCTCAGGAAAGTAGATAGATTCTAGAATCTAGAAAAATAGGAAGAAATAGGTTCTCCCCTGGAGTCCTCTGAAAGAAGCACAAACGTGTTTACATTGTAATTCTGCTCAGTGAGACCTATATTGGACTCTAACCTACAGAACTATAGAGCAATAAATGTGTGTTGTTTAAGCCTCTACTTTTGCGATAGTTTGTTCCGGCAGTAATAGAAAACCAGTACATATTCCAAATAAGAGGTAGAGATCTTTAGTCTGCATTAAAAACAGCAACAACATGTTTAAAATAGAGATCCTTGTGTGAATATAAGAATGCTGACAGATAAAGTGCAAAACTGGAAGAGATGCTCCATGCAAAAAAATTAACCACATGAAAGGTGCTGTGGTTTTATCAATATCAGACAAAGTTTACTTTAGTTCAAGATAATTTAATTTTTTTGACTTTTTATTGAATTTATTGGGGTAACATTGTTTAATAAAATTATATAGGTTTCAGGTGTGCAAGTCTATAATACATCATCTGTATACTGTATTGTGTGTTCACCACCCCAAGTCAAATATTTTTTCATTACCATTTGTCCCCTCCTTTATCCTTTTTTTACCTCCCCTACCCACTGTTTCCTTTGGTAATCACCATATTGTTTTCTGCATCCATGAGTTTATTTTTTTTTTACTTCTTCCCTTCACCTGTTTCACTCAGCCCCAACTACCCTCCCCTCTGACAGCTGTCAGTCTGTTCTCTGTATCTATGGGTCTATTTTTCTATTTTGTTAGTTTCTTTTGTTCATTCAATTCCATATATGAGTGAGCTCATATAGTACTTGTCTTTCTCTGACTGGCTCATTTCACTTAGCATAATGCTCTCCAGGTCTATCCATGCTGTTGCAAAGGGTAATGTTTTTCTTTTTTATGGCTGAGTAGTATTCCATTTTGTATATATACCACTACTTTTTAATTCACTCATCTACTGATGGGCATTTTGGCTGCTTCCAAATCTTGGCTATTGTAAATAATGTTATAAGGAACATAAGGGTGCATATATACTTTCAAATTAATATTTCAGTTTTCTTTAGATATATGCCCAGAAGTGAAATCACTGGGTCATAAGGAAATTTCATTTTTAATTTTTTTGAGGAAACTCCATGCTTTTTTCCTAACTGTCTGTACCATCTGCATTCCCACCAATAGTGCACAAGAATTCTCTTTTCCCCACGTCCTCACCAACATTTGTTGTTTCTCAATTTATTGATGATGGCCATTCTGGCAGATGTGCAGTGATATCTTACTGTGGTTTTAATTTTCATTTCTCTGGTTATTAGTGAAGTTGCTCAATTTTTTCTGCTTATTGGCCACCTGTATATCCTCTTTGGAGAAGTATCTATTAATTACCATGATAGAGAATAATATTATAGAGTGACAAAAAGTTAAATACAAGAAGAAACATAATATTAAATGTACATTGTAGTTGATAACACAGCCTCACAGTATATAGGGCATAATGGTGAACTGAAAGGAGTCATTTGCAAGCCTACAATTATTGTTGAAAATTTTAACAGACCTTTTCAGAAATTAAAAAATATTCAGACAAACATATCAGGAAGTTATAGAAGATTTGAAAAAACCTTATCAGCCAGGTTGACCACATTCACATTTATTTCTATACAATGAAACTACAATGCACAAATTATTTTTAAGTGCCTGTAAAACACTCACCCAGATAGACAGTATGCTGGGTCACAAAACAAATGTCAATAAATTTTACAGAATAGACACTATACAGTGCATGTTCTCTAACTACTTAGTATTAAGAGAAATCATAAAAAAGAAGGTAGTTAAAAAAATACTCATTGGTTTGAAAAGTAAGCTGTACACAACTCAGTGACTCATTTTCCAAAGATGACATCACAATGGAAATAGAAAATATTTTGAAAAATGATAAGAAAAGCACCCTTGTCGGTGTTTGTAGAATAAAGCTGAAACAGTGCATAGTAGGGTTTCTTTTTTAGCTTTAAATGTACAGATTAGAAGGAAAAAAGCATTTTAAAATTAGTTATTTAAGCTTTCACATCAAGAAATTAAAAGACCAAAAGTATCCAAGTAAACCACAAACAGAAATAATAAAGATAAGGATAGAAATAAATAAAATAAGAAAGAAATTTCAATAGAGAATGTCAACAAAGCCAAAAGTTCTTTCATTGTAAAGACCAATAAAAGTAATAAAACATCAGAAGGCATATAGAAAAAATATGAAAAAATAGCAAATTGTGAAAAAAAATGGAAATGGTTTTAAAAAATCCCATCATAGGCCCCACAGGCATAAAAGTTCAATGAGATGATACTATAAATAAATTATGTCAATAAACAACAAGTAATTTGTAATGTGGAAATTCCTTGAAAATACAACATATTGAAACTGAAATAAGAAATAACTCTGAATAGTCCTGCATCTGCTAAATATATTTATATATGTCTTCAGCAGTTCAAAAAATTCCCCTCTCAAAACAAACCAACCAACAAATCTCTAGACCTGGATGAATTCACTGGTAAATTTTATCAATTGTTAAAAAACAAAAACAAAAACAAAACATAATATACCTCTATCACAAGCTCTTTCAGAATGAAAAGAAAGGGAAATCATCTCAACTTTTTTTGTATGTCCAGTGGATAACTAATACCAATACCTGGCAAAGCTATTACATGACAAGAAAATTATAAATCCAACTCTCCTATGAACATAAATACAAACTATTAGTCAAAATATAGCAATTAGCATTAATGGCACATTAAAAGCATAAACTATCATGATGGAGTAGAGTTCATTTCAGAATTACTACTAGGTTTAATGTTAAAAATGATATAGTTTTCCTCAGTGACATAATAAAAAAAGAGAAAAGCATTGATATTTTCAGATATATAAAAATTATTAATGAAACATAAGTTTTCATAAGAAATACCTCTCAGCAAACTAGCAATAAGACGAAACTTTTCATTCTGATAAAAGTGTGTTTACAAAGAGCCTACAGATGATACCTGACTGTGAAATGCTGAACACTCTTCCCCTAAGGGGAAGGGACTAAAAAGAAGGACATGATCACCATGTTTATTTCCCACTGTATTAGAAGTCCTAGCTCATGGAGTAACATAAAAGAAAGAAAGAAAAAAGGACAGAAATACAGAAACAGGGAGAGCCTGAGAGGGACAGACAGAAACCTGAAGTGAAAAATAAGTAGTGTTAGCTGTCGTTATACATATTTATTTTTTTGTGAATTTAGAAAATACAAGAAAATCTAAAAATGACAAGAACTACTTCGTGAATTCAGCAAGTCTCCAAGATACATAGTCGATTGCTTTTCTATTAACTGACAACAAACAACTGAGCAATACAAATTTTTAAATAGCATTTACAATTTCAACAAAAACATAAGATCTATAAGAATGATGCTAATGACGTATACGCAAGTTTTTTTTCTGAAAGCTATACACATTGTTTAACTATTCTAAGATTGAAATAAATAGAAAGATATGGCATGTTTATGTATTATTCAAAGTCTCTAACTGCTAGATGTAAATTTTTTCTAGAGTTGATGTGATCCCAATCAAACTCCCAGCAGACTTTTTGTAGAAGTATACCAGCCAATTACAGGAATTATATAAAAATGTAAAGTACATAGAGAGACCAAGACCAATCCTAAAGCTAGAATAGTAGAAATAGTGTCAAACTTGAATGAGGATATATACATATTTAAAAGAAGCAGAAGAAAGTCCAGAAATGGACCACATATATGCAGCATCTTGATTTATCAAACAGAGGCACCAATCTAATTCAGTAATAAAATAAATATTACAAGTTAAGTTTATGATAAGGCAAAAACATGATAACTGGTTTTGTTTGAAGACATTTCTTGTTTTTTTTAAAAATGGATATGCTATCTGTTCTGTTTAACCAAATATGACGATAGCTGTAAATTAATTTGCTAAGAGTCAGTGCTAGTTATATGCTCATTGTTTCTGAGCTGTATGTCCACCTTTTTACAGTGTTTTCTCACCTATGGTTTAGAGCCTGCAAAATATCTTTGCTAGACTTGCAGGCTGTTTGGCTTTTCATTAGGTTCTGTCGATGAGAGGCACTCACAGGAGACTAGATGGCTGGATAAAGGGCAAAGGAACTCAGTTTCTGCTTCCAAGCGCTGTGGGCTTCCCTCTAGCAGTAGACAGCTGCAGCCCCCAGCTTCTCCTGACACGAGCAAAAGCTGCCTGTTGCCCTCCCCAGAGGCCCCAGCCCCAGTGATGTGGGGGCCCCTCCTTTAAGCTCCAGGACGCTGGTGACTCCACCCCTTCCCTTTTGTTCTACCAACGGGAGGAGCAGCCGCTGCATCCTGCAGTTAATAATATTGAGGTTATTCGGCATCCTTTTTTTACTTTTTCCAATTTCAAACCAATTTTTTGTATTCAATCATACTATTTTAGAAATCCCTGATGTTTTCTGCTTTTCTGGCTGGGCCTTGTATCATATGGAGCCCATAATGCACACAAAACGTCTGTCTTAAGGCATATTCTTTTGGGTTTTTATGTGGTTTTTAAAACCCTCAGGTTACGTCACCCTTCTCAGCAACTAACTTTCCCTGTCCACTCATGGTGCTAATACATTTCAGGTCAATTAATGCAAGAACAAAAATAAACAGAAGTGATTGCATTCTATTAATATACAACATACCTTTTTTAGACATAAGAATAGACATCAACTGGACTAATTATGATTTAAGATTGAGGCAATCACCCAGATTAAAATTTTTGATGTGAACTCAGATTTTTCATACTTGCTGGAATTCCTCACCACTGGTTTCTGCTTATAGGCTGGTTTGGTAACACATCTCTCATTTAGATTATGACGATTGTCCTTGAAGCTGACAGCAAGTTAATCAATCACTGCACAACAGCTGCGGGTGGGATTCCAATATACCTGTCTCCCGTCCCAGGACGCAGTTTCCCAGACAAGGCTTTCTTGTAGTGAACAAGCCAAAGTGAATTTTTCGTATGTTCAAGCAGAAAAGCTGTATTTTGCTAGGAGACAGTAAGGGTTAAAGTAATCACGTTCAGAGTTATTAGAAAAGAAAGCAACCCTTGAAAGAAACAAAGTATCTCAAGAGAAAGCTCTTGCCTGAGAAAGTTCCTGTCTTCTATCCACCCAAATTCTTTCCCTTGACAACCAGTAGATCAGATTTAAAATAAGAGACATAGTAGAGGTATGTTTAAACTTCATATACCTTACAGGATATAACTATTAACATTTATTTGAAGAGCCCTTTAGATTCTGATTACCATAATTATTTATCATATTCTAGGACAGAAGTCTTAGTCATTGAGGAAGTCTACTCCAGGGCATCTACCAACTGTTAAACCAGTACAAGTAGTCATTGTTGCATTAGTAATGGCAGCCATATGTCAACTATTCTAAATTATTTAAATATATAGTCTCATTTACTTATCATTCAAAAGCCATTTCCCTTTCCGTTAGGCACATGCAGTATCTTGAATTGCTTTTGAGGATTTCTCTTTTCACTGCTGAGTTCAGGCTAGAGGAGCTGTTAATTGAGAGACTCTGTCCTCACACAGTGAAACAATGGACACATGACCAAACTAAGTTAACTGAACTCCTTCTCCCAAGAACTTGGAATCTGGATTAGAGCAATTCAATAGCAACGATACCCTGGTAAGATTCTTGTATATACTAGACTTTTAGTAAACACGTATTCCTGACTTTTTTTGAGCCTTAGTTGCCAGCATTTCCTTTGATTGTCTAAGCTACTCACCCTCCATCCCCTCAAAAATCATTTTCTGCTTCAATTTATACAGAGTCAATTGCTGTTGCTTGCAACAAAATACTTTTCTGAAGAATAATCTCTTTGTACATATGAGAAAATGGATGCTTGGGGTGGTTAAGGAAATTGTCTAAGGTCAAACTGCCGGTAAAATGCAGAGCTGGTCTCCTAACTCAGGTCTCTCTGTTCTTAGGAAGGCAGTACTCTAAAGAAGGTGCTTCTTTGTAACTGAAAAGCATCTTTTATTCTACTCAAGGTAGGATATCTTTTTAGCAGTTTTTAGAAATCTGAAAGACTGCAAGCATTGGTCTTGGTAATTCGTACTGAGATGGATCTTATTGGTGGGTCACTAAACAAATGAGTGAGATTCTGAAAACAAGAGAAGGCTTTAATATGAATGGGTAAAGAGGGTCTCGTGGCCCAGGTTCTTCCCGTGGTTGAGAGAGGGGTATACGTAACCAAGGCTGTGTAATAATGGGCCAGATTCCATCGGGGGAACAGTATTCCTCTGTGATTTGCTTCAACAAAGGAACCTAAACAATATTTAAGATAAGACATTGGTGGGAGAAAATATCAATGGTTTAGAAGTGTTTCTTTGCTAAACAGTTTCTCAGTTCTTAGAAAAATTAAAGATTTAACATATGTTCCAGCAATTCTGCCCTAGTATATATACACCCAAAATAACTAAAAAAAAAACCAGAGACTAAAACAGATACTTATATATGCATGTTTGTAGAAGCACAATTCACAATAGCCAAAAGGTGAAAACAACCTAAATGTCCATCAATGTAAAGAAAAAAGATATATAAGAAGTGGTATATACATCTAGTGAAATATTATTCAGGCCTTAAAAGGAGTGCATTACTGATGCTTGTTAAAATGTGGATACAACTTTGAAACATTGGACTAAGAGAAGTCTGACACAAAAGACCATATATTGTGCAAGGGGGGACAAAACAAGGAATTATTCTCTGGAGGGAAGGCCCTTAGTAATACAGGCTTCCCCAACTGAGTGTTCTAGGAACCCATCTGTATCAGTGTACCAGCTGATGTTGTTGTGAGAGGTCGTATTCGGCTTCAGTGCATTTTTTTTGAAGACTCTTTCAGTGCAATTGCCCACATCATGATGTATGATTTATGAGCACACTTGCCCACACTGGGCTGAATGTTCAGCAGTTTTTGACCAAAAACGGTGTGGCCCCCTTGTCCACCTTCCCTACTCACCTGATCTCATCCCAAACAACTTTTTCTTGTTTCCCTCCCTGGATGAAAAAGTCCTCAAAGGGAAACAGTTTGCTGATGTGGAAGAGGTGAAACAAAAAGTAGCGGAAGCACTAAAGGTCATCAAAATCAATGAGTTCAAAAACTATTCTGAGCAGTGGAAAAATGTCTCAGTCAATGTATTGCATCAAATGCGAGTGCTTTGAAGGTGACTGAATTTTAAACATGTAAGAATAATACACAATTTTATTTGATTTTATTTATATGAAATATTTAGATAGATGCTAAATCTATAGAGACAAAAAGCAGGCTGGTGGTTTCTAAGGGCTGAGGAAAGGGGAGAATAGGAAGTGACTGTTTAGTGGATATAAGGTTCTATTTGGGGATGAGAAAATGTTTTGGAGGTAGACGTGGTGTTTACAAAACCATGTGAATGTATTAAATGTCGTAGAATTATGCAGCTTAAAATGACTGATTTTGTTTTATGTAAAATTTACCTCAATTTAAGAAAAGTTCCTCCTAAGTGCTAGGTAGGGCTCTAAATACTTTATATATAATACACATTTACTTTCCAAAGCAACATTATGAAGTAGGTTATTGTTACCATTACATTAATACGTTTTAATAGGCATAAGAAAATTAAGTTACTTTCTCATGGTCACAAAGCTGGCAAAGTAGTAGATTTATAATTTAGGAATTCAAGCTCTGACTCCCAAGCCTGTGTTTCTTCAATTTACAGTCTTATACTCTTCAAAAATCAGAAATATTGTCCTTATAGCTTAGACCAGCACTGATAACTGAATATTCTGTGATGATAAAAATGTCCTATATCTATGTTGTTCAGTACTGTAGCCACTAGCCACGCCCTGCTGGCTACCAAGCCCTTGAAGTTTTGCTAAGACATATAAGTATATGAATTTTAAATTTAAATTATGTACATTTAAATAATTTTATTTGACTATGAGTTGTCATACTGGATAGTGCAAGTCTAGACTCTATGATTTTTTAAATGTATTTTTTAATTTTATTTTCCCATCATCATTTATTCCCCTATACCCTCTGAAAGTTATTCTTTAGGAAACAATAAAACAAATAAAAACAAAGAAACTTTCTCTGAAGTGCATAGGCTTCTTTGTGGAAAATATGTAGAAGTAGGAACAAGATTGAGACATTCCACTTCAGTCACCTCCTTGAGTTCTGAGAACTTTCCAAGTGTGAGCGAGGAGGATTACCTTTTTGTGGAAAGGTCAGGGAAATCTTGACACTCACAGCAGGAGCATAGTAGGACTAAACTGAAAAATCATATTCAGTATAAACCCAAATAAAATTTATAACAGAGAAAGCCAGTCGGTGGTCATACACCATGACAGCATCGCCTTGCTGAAAACTAAGATGGAATAAACTTAGAATAAAATACTACATGAGGCACATATTTTAGAACAAGATATACTGGATATTTGCTATAAAAGAATTGTCATAAATGTAATTGCAGATCTCAAACTGTGCTTCATTCTACAAATATCTTTTGTAAAATTCTCTTCCTTTTATCCCTTCACCAAAGTTAAACTTCCTTTTGTTTCAAAGCCCAAGTCATCATGGTTTGCTTTTTCTTCCTCTTATATTTGTTTGTAATGCCTATCTCTTCAGTACAAACTATCAGGGGTGCCAGGGCAAAATAAACATTTTTCAGCCCAAAGTACCTAAAGGCACACACCAGTGCACGATTTATAACCATGACTAAAAATATTCTCAAAAAGGCAAAAACAAAATATGTTAACATTACCCTGAGCCATAGCGATTTGTATTAATTTATCAAAAATTAATACAAATCGCTATGTATTAACTTTGTACATTACATATGCCAAAAGTGAATGAATTATTTTCATTTGTTAAAAAAATATTTCAGTAAACATGCCAGACATACACTAAACATTGAGATGCGACAGTGACCAACACAAAGGCAAACATTCTTCTCTCATGAAGCTAGACAATTAGCTATAGCAAATAATTGCTATAGCAATTCATATAGCAACTAATTCATATAGCAATTAATATAAAAGGCAATCCATATAGCAATTTATATTTAACATTTACACAGAACTTGGTGTGTTCATGTATAGGTTGGGGGACAACTGTAGGGATAGTATGTTTGCTGATCAGGTGTTCTGCTTTGGGGCATAATGAGTCTGAGGAGACCCAGAGATATACATGTCTGTTTGGAAGTTTAATGAGCAGAGTTTCGGAGAGGAGGGAGAACTATGGCAATTGCAGACTGATTATGGCAAGAATGTGGTAAAAATGATGCCCAAGAAAAGGAAAGATGGAAAGGATGGGTCATGGAGGAGGTTATGGATTGTAATGCAAACATACTAGTTTGACTTCAATGGAAAACCAACAGTGGGCTTTGAATGGAGAAACGCTCTGAGTTAGGTTCTATAAGACAACTTCACCTACTGTGTTAAAGAAATACGACACTGGAAGTGTGGCTAGGAGTCTCGAAATTTATGATGCCTATTAAAATGCAAATGGGAGTTGACTGGAGTTGGAATAATGATATTAAATATATGTCTGGGTCCGAGAAGAAAGGTCTATTCTGGAGTGCAGATTTGGGAGTCATCAACAGATGGACTCCATGGCACCTCTGGGCCACACTGGAAGAAGAGGAGTTGCCTTGGGCCACACATTAAACACACAACCACTAATGAAAACTGATGAGCAAAAACAGGGTCCATGCATAATTTTCACAACATCTGCCACCACACATAAGCAAAAAACTCCTCACATAATAATGCTAATTGTGCAGTGGTCTTTTCAATGATCTTTCAAAATCGTTGAGCAAGTCTCAAGTTTGTGATCCCTAACATAGAAAATGTACATATCTAAGTAATAACTAGGTGATTTTTTTAAGTAAATTTACAACTTTGTGTTGGGCCACACTCGTAGCCATCCTGGGCTGCATGCAGCCCATGGGCCACAGGTTGGACACCACTGATACAGAGGGTATTTTAAGCTATAACACAAGATGATGTTTATCAGTGAGTAAGTAGGTAGAAGGTGAGGAGGTCCAAGTACTATGAGCCCTGAAGCCTTAACTCATTGAGAGACTGTAGACATAATCAGGGATTGGTAAGCAATGGCCAGAAGAATGCCAAGAAAGCAAGGCAAGTGTGGTGTCCCAGAAGTGAAGTGAAAAAAATGTTTCAAGGAAGAACTAATGGTTAACTGTGACGAATGCGTCTGATAAGCCAAGAAACGTGTGGGACTGGCTGGTAGATTTAGCAATATGGAAGACGTTCATGATAAGAACATTTTAATTAGAGCAGTTTGAATAAAAACCTGACTGGAGTGGTTTCAAAAGAGAATGAGAAAAAGAAATGGAAGATAGCAAGTTTATAGAAACTAATCTGGGATAATGACACGAGCAAGTATATCCTGACGATATGAACCTCAGGTGCCAAAGTCAAATTTTCAAGAACTAGAACCTTTAGAATGTTTTCTCTAATTGAATTTAATATTTTGTCAAATTAATGTCTGAAGTCCACTGCAGCATTATCTGCAATAGTAAAACACTGAGAAAAACTTGACTCTCAGTTAAAGATAGATTATGTAGCATATGATACTTAGAATATGGTGCATCTATATCATGGAATTCAGCAGAGCTGTTGGAAAAAAACAGAGTAAACCCTATGTGTGTTGACAGTGAAAGTTCTCCAAGATAATTTTTGGTAAACAAAGCTCATGGCAGTGTAGCATTTATAACGCTGTTTCATTTGGGTGTGGCTACTTGAGATGGTGCAATCATGAAAACTTATTTTGGCCAATTCCACAATACTACCAAGGTATTAGAATAGTCTTAGTTTTAGGTGTTAAAATATTTAGTGTGATTGAAGTGAGAATTTTCATTTCACATCAATTGAAAGTATCTCTTCTTCATTAGTGTAAGGGGCTCAGGGGGGCCATGGTCTGTCTTTTCTGTTTTTCCTCCCACCTCTGCCTTTTTCATAGCTGGCTGTTGCTTCTCTTCCTCTAGCACGGGCATGAGATAAAAAGAAGTTAACAAAATCCCCTGGCAGATTCTGTTGCAATTTGGTATCAGCATTCCAAATCCTGACCTATGCTGATCTTTTTTCTCATGAAATACTTTTGAGGCTTCTTTAAAGACTTCCTGTTGTGGGTCTTGAATATCACTGTTCTCTGACACAAGCAGGCCCTCACTAGATGGCCTCTGTGGACCCTCTTTAGCCACTGTTCTGACAGAAGCTTCCACGCATCTTCACTCTCCTGTGGATTCTCCTTGACTAGAAATCGTCTTAAAAATTATCGAGACTTGAACCAAGGCAATCTGGTCATAGCTAATTTTTAAGTAATTTTTGGCAAACAGTGGGAGCCTTTTGAAGCAATGTAAGAATTAGCTCCTCTACTATCCCTTCTCTGCCCTATTTTATTGAAAATAAGTCTTGGACAGATTCTGGTTCACACAGATATTCTTACTAGTTTTTCTGAAAGCTCCATCATGTCCCAGCACTCTGAACTTGTAAGTGTTCCAAAAAGTACCTTGCTTGAAAGAGTTATTCACGATAGGCAAGGCAAGACAAGACGACATTCAAGAATGAGGTTTCTCTTAACTTTATAATGGACATAAGACTACCAAAACATGTTCTCTACTAATGGTTGGACACAGGGTTATTTAAGAATAAAGCCTTGAGAGCCATTCCTAGAATAAACAAAACAGGTCTCCTTCATTACTATACCCTGGTTATTAATGATATTTCTAAAATATTTTAGCCTATCACCATAGCTTGGTTTTTTTCCAATTTCACCTATAAAATTTAATCTAAACATTAATCATGCTACTTAAAATGCTATCAATTGAACCAGTTAAAAAGCATTTCTGCTCTTCCTTATGCCAATTACCAAAGTGTTTGTTGTGGAGATGTGCAGAGTGGACAGGCTTATACTGGCTACTTCAGGAGTGTGGATTGCTCCTGCACAGTGAGACACGAAGTACTTCCTGAGGGGACCAAACCTTCCCTGATGGCCCAGGGAGCAGCTGTTCCTGGTCACCAACAGCCTTGTTAGCTTGGTGGACAAGGAGTGTGCACATGTTGGGCAAAACACTTCAATGCATTTACCATCCAGGTAGACAAGCACAGCTTTTCCACCCACTAGCTCAAGCCTTTCCGAGAACTCGATGGGAAGGGCTGGCTCCAGTGGGGTGTGTCACCTGCCGGGAACAGGACCCCTGCAGCACTCGGTCTCTCTGGATGGACCGGTTCTGCTCAGGCTGCCTGAAAACGCCCTTCATCGCTGACATGATGGAAACTAAAACAAAACCTAAACTTAAAACTTAAACTAACAAATGTAAACACGATGCAAGCAGACATCACAAAAGGGGAATGCTTTAAGATGGCTCCAACCCAGGTCTGTTCAATGTGGTGGGAAAACTGGCTCTACCATGATTGACTTCTGGGACTCACTTGCAGCAACCTTTTCATGATCTTTTTGCTATCAAAGCAACACCAATTAGCTTTTCCTTTAGAATTTTCAGGTGAGAGTCATGTGAGGTCCCCTTCTGAGGGTCCCCGAACTCCAGGGAAAGCAGATCACACTTGAATAAGCACTCCATAGATATTTTCTGCCCTCGTTTCATGGCCTAATAGAGCTTAGCAGGCATCAAGCCAGGAGTCTCATGAACACATTTCTCCCTGAGCAGAAAACTCCAGTCTCTATTAGTGGATTTCACGAAGCCCTCACTGGAGGGCTGGAGGTGAGGTTGGGGGTTGGAGACCTGGGAAGTGAGGTGGTAAGGAAGAGCATCTCCTACTCTCCCCAGGGGATGGAAAGGGCAATGTCCCAGCCCTTCCTTAAAGGGTAGGTGTTTCTTTTGCTCCTCTGTGCCTCAAACCCTCTAGGTAAAAACTGTGGAGCATTCTTTTATCTTATGTCTGCATATCATCCAGAACCTTACGTAAGACTGTGACATTACTTTTGTGGTTTTGGGCTTCCGATAATATTCACAATCAAGTAAAAACTCTCAATTGAAATCCAGCAAACATATTTTGCACTCATTTAACAGGTATTTATTGAGCATCTTCATTGTGACACTCACTGTTGTCACATAGAATGTGTCTAGAGGATATAGTCTTTACTCTTCCCTGCCTATTTCTGGGAAATGGGTGACTGGCTTTTTACTTTTTTCCCAAATATGATTTTGTACTCAGCCATGTAATATGAAAACTAGAGACATTTATTGAAGAAGATACAAGATACAAGAAACATTATACATAGGACAATGATGCCTCCATCTCCTTCAAAGTAGGCACCTTATGACCTCACACAGTTCTCCTAATTGCCATCAGCTGCCGTGTCATATTTTCCTGAATCTCATGAATGGTCTGAAATCTCTTCCCCTTCAAAGGCAATTTTAGTTTTGGAAAAAGCCAGAAGTTACAGGGCACCAAATCTTGGCTGTAGTGGGGGCTAAGACACCGAGGTGATTTGATGTTTTGCCAAAAAACTCTACCTGAGATGCGATTCATGAGCAGGCTGATTGTCATGATGAAGTTGCCAATCAGCAGCTGCCCATAACTGTGGCCATTTTCGTCATACTGCATCTCTCAACTGGCAAAGAACATTGAGGTAGTACTTCTTATTAATTGTTTGGCCTGGAGGGGGTGTACTTGTGAAGGACACCTTCCCAGTCAAAAACACAGTTAACATGGTCTTGATCTTGCTGAAACTTTGCAGCACCTTCTTTGGGCATGGAGGACCAGGAGACTTCAACTGGGTTGACTGGGACTTAGTTTCCAGATCACAGCTGTAGACCTAAGATTCACCTACAGTTATGACCTTCTTAAGGAAACCTGGTTCATTGGTAGTGGTTTGAATCAAGTCATTAGCAACTGCAGCATGGTGTTCCTCCTGCTCTGGTAGCCGAAGCCACAGAATGAATTTTATCATGACACATTTCATGCCAAGATCCTGCATCAAAATCTTGGACACAGCAGTTGTTGGAATTCTCTGATCAGCTTCTAGATCAGCACTGCCGGTCTCTGATCTTTGTTGATTGCAGCCCGTACACATTCAACATTCTAGGTGTTCTGCTTGTTGCAAGCCTTCCTGAACATGGATCACCTTCAACAGATTCTCAACCATCTTTGAGCATTTGTGCCACACTTTTATTTGCACTGCACTCATTGCACCATTCCCCAAAACTTTCTGAATCATCCAAATAGCTTCTGCAGAGGCATGTTCAAGCTTAACACAAAATTTAATGCAGATTTGTTGCTTTACTTGTGCCATCAATATGAATGCGACAGCCACACAGTGCACATACTCACTCAATGGTGTCGACCACCTCCACTGATTAGTACAGTGAACTTGTCATTGTTCATGCATGTAAATTCCAGTCCACTCTCCTTGACTGCCAGGTTGCACTGATGTCATGCAAACCATTCTCATTAGGTTAACAATGGCTGGACTTTTTCCAGACAGATCATATATATATATGATCTATACATGTGTGTATATATGTATATGTATATGTATACACACACACACATATAAAGTTCATAAATTATTTTTCAGAATGGCAGAAAAACTTTATCTCTTCCACATAAATACTTCTACATTCTTTACCTGTTATAACAATTGAGTTACTGTATTTTGAAAATGCAGGATGCTTGTCTTCTTTCCCCTTAGGTTTATGACATCCCAGGACCATTGCTTACAAGCTTTCAAGAGAGAAAAATCCCTGCTGTCTCAGTGACTTATTTTATTTAGTAAGTGTAATTGCTCCTCTATAAAGCATCGATTAAACTTTAGAAAGTAAAAGGTCAGATGTAGATTTATGCAAGAAAAGACCACATGTTACTTGCCAGCTCACTCAAAAATGCCTTGCTACTTACCTTGTCCTACTTTGTGTCCCTAAAAGATCTCTTTAGCATTTATACAACCAATTAGAAATGTATATTCTAGCTGCAATAAGTCTCTCTTGAAAGTCTCACTCATCTGGAGGAATTAGCTGTTCATTGCTTCCCCAAAATCATTGAGAGATTGATCTTTTGCTTAAAATTTGAGACTTATGAGAAGTGGGAAACAAGATTCGCATCAAACACCATGTAGGAAAATCTTAATCAAATACCTATGCATTCTTTGTCTTTGCAGTGTAACAAATTATGCCAAAATCCTGTTAGCTTAAACATTAGCTTTTCTTGTAGCTTCTGTGAGCCAAGGATCTGACCATGACTTAGTTGGGGGCATCTCTTTCAAGGTCTCTTGTAAACCTGCAACCAAGATGTTGGCTAGGAATGCATTTATCTCAGAGCTCAACTTGGGAAAGGTCTGGTTTATGCTGACTCACATGGTTGTTGACAAACTGTCACTGACTACTGTCCCCAGATACCTGTTCTGGGCCGTAAAGATCTTCCCTGAGAGCTATGTGCAATGTGGGGACCAGCCTCCCTAACACGAATGCGTTAGAGAGAGAGGGAAACAGAGATCTCTCAAGGTGGAAGCCAGTTTTGATAAATCAGATCTTGAAAGTGACATCTCATTGCTTTACCCTAGTCTATCTTAGTCTAGTCTGTCTAGTCCATTAGAAGTGAGACGTTAAAATGAGCCCACCCTCCAGGGAAGGAGATTACACATGGGTGTGAACACTAGGAGGCTGAGATGGTCGGGGATCCTCTGAAAGACTTCCTTCAGCAACCTATTTGACATTTCTATTCTCTAGTTCTATTATACCCAGCCTCAAAGTTCCTACTCTCTACAAGACACAATATGTTTTTCATTCTTTTCTTCTTCCTACGCAGTCTAAAATTCTCTCTTTTTCAGTGCAACATCTCCTCAGTTAAGACACCTCATTTAACAAAGAAAAAACACATTAATTTACTACAATGTAGAAACTGCTTTTTCTTAAATATGCTCCT